>NC_134863.1:15694800-16409800 GCF_049852395.1 Peromyscus maniculatus bairdii | reverse complement strand
AGGCCAAAGAGAAGGGAGGGGTGTGCTCTCTGGCTCTTGAGACAGGGGAGTCAGGTGGGCTCTACTTAACCCACACCTGAGACTCAGTGGACTGGGCGTTTTGGTTTTCCCGCACATCCGCTACATGAAAAAATGAACTTCTTAAGTGATGGTCTTGGGTTATTTTCTCCTATTCTTAGAATATAAATGAGGACAAAATAATCACAGAACCATCAAAAATGATGAGGTGCAAAGTTTGAAAATGCGGCCACTCTCTCTCGTATCTGATTCTTTCACCCCTTTCTCATAGTGATTTGTACAATCTTATCCACTCAGTCCCATGATGGATTATACCTGCATCCCTCGAGGTACCAAGCAAAGAGCGGATTGTAAATGTTTGAGAAATAGTCATAATACAAGTGGAGAAAAATGGGAGTCGTTGAATGAAGGTAGAAAGCCCATCAATTCCACCTCAAAATTGGATCTAGCATTAACCCCCCCCCACACACACACACAACACTGAGTCCAGACAGAGCGTGCTGAAGTGATTTGAGAGCATGTCAGAAGTCGAGCTCATCTGTGTTGACGGAGTGGGGACAGCATGCTCTCGTGGCATACTTGTTCTGAGAGGCATTCCCATTCTCAGAGGGCCATATGGAAAGCAACTGGTGAAAAAAAGGAATCACAGTAACTGGGCTTAAGAGAAAAGGAAACAGAGATCATCTGACTCCAGAAGAATTCCACACATAGGCAAGTAAGTGGAATGAGAAGTTTATTGGATATCTAAATATAAAGTAGTTGCTTTACAGAAAAAAAAGAATGTGATTTTTATATTTATTCTCATAAGAGCACTGGGAAAACATAATCAAAACTGATAGAATGTAAATAAAAACATTTTAATATAATTGAATAATGTGTAAGTACAGAAGAAATTACCCAAATCGCAGTCTTAGAACACAACTTATTGTGATTTTCATAAGGAACCATGTGTGCTGCTGTGGGGATGTCAGGGATGGTTTACGAGGCAGTGAATGCATGCACTTTGCTTACACTGTGGAAATGCCATGGCTCTACCAGTATCACACACATGAAAAAAGCCCTATTCTCCACGCCTTGGGGTAGCTTTCCCTGTCGAAACTGTTCCTGAGACTCACAGCTGCTGGGGGGGCTGCCGCTGTGATTAGCTAGGAGGAATTACCTGCTGCCGGCAGGCACCCTTTGCACAGAGAAATCCTGACAGCTCTCCTCCCCTGTCCTTGACCTGTCCCATTAAATATGACTCAGTTTTCATATCAAGCTACCTCTCACGGTCATGGGGACTATTGGACTGAAACTCAGAGCAAGGCCACACGGTATCTGTTTCCAAGGAAGAGAACCTATGTATTCCAAAGACTTGATGACATCACATGGAGATGTTGGAATTGTCTAGCATGAAAATCGGATCATGTCAATAATAGAAAATGATTAGTGTTGAAATTAGAGAGAGATAAAAAGGATCAACAACAGGAGAAATGTTTTGGGGGAGAAGTACTGCCCAACTCTCTTTAAAAAAAATCAACCTGGCTCCAATCATGATGCTCCTGAAGAAGTGTGGCCATAGTCCTGGAACTACTCCTCGGTGCCATTGGTCCCTCAGCTCTGCTTTGGGTTGCTGGGCTCCTCTATGGGGAGCAGAGTGGTGGACGACTACGATGCCATCAAATGTGTCTTCCACAGCTTGTCGCCTTTCCTTTCATTGGGTCAAACTGAGTGGGGGAAGCGGCCTTTCATGGTAGCTTTGTGACCAAGAGGACATCACGGTGTGTCCCTTCAGAAAGGCTAAGTGGACACATCTTACTTTCCTCAGAGGCATACTGAAGAGAATGTGGAGCCAAGTGACTTAGAAGGGAAGGGAAACGACTTGGCAAGTGGGATCCGCCAGCTGGTCGAGTCAGACGACACATTGAGAAGAATCTTTTTGGGAGCTGTGTCCTCCCTTCAACCCTGCTACAATCATCCAGCATCGCCATCTACCTCAGCAGATCTACCTGGCTCATCTCCTCCTGCCACCCCTGGGTAACAAGTCACCCGACCAGGCTCTGCGGCCGCCTCATCCCAAACATCTAGAGTCCCCATGTCGCTGACTGAGCTCCAGGAACACAGCCCCTCAAATAGCACGCACTAGTATTCTTAGGAGCTGGAGTAAAAATGCTTCAGGGATCTGGCAGGGGCACCTGGCCCCCGAGCCTACATTCCCCAAAGCCAAGTCTTTTCTTTAGTCTTCTCGAAGTTAGCCCAAGAGATAAAAGAAACCTGCTGACATGCTAAATTTAGCAATACTTAGTTTACAAACACACACATGACACACATTAATTGCCTTTTTTTTTTTTTCCCCTGACTAAATGTTCGTGAGCATCTTATTGCCATGGAGCACAGGTTCCTCAGCAGTTTGCCACTGTTCCTGGCATATAAAGGCAAAGTGGCTGTATCAGCAGGAAGTGCCGGGGAGTCTGTTTCAGCCCATTTCACGGTAGCCACGGTAGGGGAGATTGGAAATGAGCCACTTCCTTCCATTTGGCAATGCTTCCGTATCGCAGCACCTACTCCTTTCTGATGGTGTCTTTGAAGGCTGAACAGTACGACTCTGGGTGCCGTGTGTACATACATATGTAGGAATAACGTTTATGTTTCTCAGAATAGGCACTTTTTGAAGGCAGTACATCTAAAAGTAAAGTTAATAGAGCCTATATTTAGCATCCATCTTCTCACTTTGCTGATGTGTATGCTGAACAGAAGATCACAGATTTGAATCAGTCTCACAGAGGCCGGAGTCGGCAAATGGCTATATTCGGAGCTGGGAAAGTCTTGCCAACTCAACTGTAGCTGTTAAAAAGGCAGACTTGGAGAAGGTGCAATCATTTTTCTCAAAGGTGATGGCACAGAAGGAGAAAAAGCCTGTGACAAAGCCGTGAAATGACAGTCTGGGTGTGCCGTTCGGGCAAAATGACTCCCCTGGGCCCTGCGCCTTTGGGTCACATCTCCTTGGTGGCACAGGCTTACTACTTAGAAAGTTCATCTCATAACTGCACACATTCCCATACTCAGCAGTAGAGAAAGAAAAGCCCCCAATCTGTTAAGTAATGATAAAGGTGTAGACTAAGACACGACAGAACAAAACCCAGGTTAGGTCACTACACAGAGCACACCCGGAGCTCAGAGCTTTCTGCAGCTGCACAACTCGGCTGCTAAGTGTAAGGTTTTGCATGGGGCATGCAGTTCCCCACAGCAGCCTTATTCATGCCCATGAACCAGACAGCCACGTGTCATCGTTAAGTCTATCTTCCCCTTGACATGTTTCTGGGAAAAGTGAAGAGCACAATTCAGATCCTGGAAGGGGAACTATTCTACCGTTCATGAATGAGGAAAGAGGTCTTGGATGCTGTGCTTATCAGGTGTCCCAAGTGACAAATGGGTAGTTAAAGGCTAGTCACTGAAAAGTTATTTTGCTACTACTTCACTGCAAAACAGTGATGATCGGATCAGTTTCAGGAGTCTACATCTCATCTAAGACACATCTCAGATCAGACTTTCCACTTGAGGTAGAAGGAGGGTAGTAGGCTAATTCAGTGAATTAGTGCTCCCAAGTGAATGAGGTCTATGGCACTATGACTTCTGGTGATGTAATCCCACACACTGATGTATCTGACACTCTTCTAGAAACCAAGAAGAACACAAAAGATTACTATAATGCACATATCACCTAAATATCAGTTCCCACCTCACTATTTGCTAGGCAAAGTTAAGACCATTCCCATTGTTGGTATTTAAATTATGAAAATCCCTTTGCTCCCATTCTGTGTTTGAAGGTCTGAAACACATTAGAGGCAGATACCTCATAACCTGGCCAACTTCTATTCCTCTGATTACTAAGTGAGCTTATCCAAAGGTGAAGAGGGATGAAGAGGAAGCAGGTTGTTTTTCTTTCACACAAGTCTCCCCTAAGAAATAAAGCAAAGGGCGGCTGAGAGATGATGTAGAGATGCAAGCTAGCTCTGCCTATTTTACAATTTCTGATTGAGAAATGGAACTAAACAGTTTGGCAAGCAAAGATATTCAGACTTACTATTTACCCACGATGGAGAATGTGGATTTGTGAAACCAAGGATTAATTCCTACAGCTCAATATGAAGCAAAGCAGATGCCATAGAAAACAATAACACAATGCCCCAAGAATGCTGGTTGCTTATTCTTTACCCTTTCCCTGACAGAAACAGCAGAGACCCAAGCAAGAGAGAGAAGCACCTCACTTTTCTACTCCTGCATCAAACTGCCTTGGCATATTTAAGAGATAAATAGATTCACATAGAATTTAAGTAGATTTCTTTCTCTTTTCCTTTTTGGAAGCTATGAAAATGCGTCAGGTCTAGGAATTATTAATTTCCTGGCCTGAAGAGTTGAAATGTTTTAAAATAAGATCTATTTTTTTGGAGAATCAGCTTTTTTTGGTGAAGAACTCTCTCTCTCTCTCTCTCTCTCTCTCTCTCTCTCTCTCTCTCTCTCTCTCTCTCTCTCTCTGTGTGTGTGTGTGTGTGTGTGTGTGTGTGTGTGTGTGTGTGTGTTTCAAAGAAAACACAATTGTGCTTTCTCTAATCTTTGGAACTATATTATATAGGGTGGAAGAAGGGAAATTTTCGTCCCCCCTTTTGTCCTTTCTTTATATTATATGAAGGCAAGCCAGGATGTGTGGTTGATTCATGAAGATATCTGAAAACTATTTCCACGAAGGAGTACCCTTACACATTCACCTCTTTATTGTCCTTTTGTCTAATGAGATGGGGCAGCGCTACTGAGGCAAGTCTCTCCTCAGGTAACTCATCTGGTAACTCCGAGAAGAGCTCAACAGGTTTCATTGATCTACAGCTTGGGTGGACTACCTCATCTGTGCCAGAGGAAATGCTTCCCATTCTACCAGCCATAAAATCCATCAGACCTCTCAGAAAGATAAGACACCATTCCGGCCTGTGGCTGAGAGTGCTTGGGCAATGATGCCAACCTTCTGGTCCTCTTGTCCTCTATTTCCCTTGTGGGAAGACTTGGAAAAGGCTGGGAGGCCATTTGTCATTTAACTTGCCTTTTCCTAATCTCAGGGAACAGGCAGATGAGTGGCCTGACGGAGCAGAGACTTTAGGGAGGAAAATGCCTAACTTACAAATTAGGGTATCTGAAAGGTTTTCTAGATTTAGTGCAGATGTTATGTAAATAAAGGATATTTTAATCAATGGATCTGCAACTGGTAGCAAATAGCCAGAAGGTAGAAAAGAGAAAGAAAGCCCTGACAGCCCCTGGATGCACAGCTTCTCAGGGAGTCAGCCAGAAGAGGGGTGCTCAGTTGCTGAGTTGTGATGTGGGCTGACTTACAGAATGTACCCGGGGTCCTCCAAGTAGGATTTTTTGCTGTCTGTGTTAAGAACATAATGCTAACCTCCTTGTGATGAGGGTATATTAATCACAAAAGCACAACAGCCTGAGAGGTACCACCTATCAGATGATGAAGGCTAAATTTCAGAAAGGCCATCCATTCCATAGCGCTTGTTTCGGCCTTTTGGTCATGGGCTTATTGGATCAGAAATCTTTTGTGTCAGCATACTCTTGGCAGCCTCTACATAAATGTGAACGGATAGAGAGACTAATTTTTTGTTGTTGTTGTTTTTGTTTTAACCTATAGCAGTTTCTGCCTCTGTGGGATGTACATCATGGCCCATGGGAGGGAGGGCTTTCCTAAAACTCAGGTCACCTCGGCACACGACTGTATTCTAAATGACACAGTCTCCGTTGATATCCTGAACCTGACAGGTCCAGAGAGGTTTGCCATTGATGTAAACCAACACTCTCTGGCGAGACTTGCTGCCTGCCATGCACCTCTGCTCAACTGTTGGCTCTCAGTGGCCTTTGCTCCACAGGCTTCATCACAGTGCTGGTCACAAAGACCCATCGCTTCCCACAAGATGACACAGATCCGTGCAAGCTCTGAATGATCTGCAACACTATGATACACATGTACACCTGCCACAGATAACCACATGGCCCCTATGAATTTCCGTGGTTTTTTTTTTTTTTTTTAAACAGGGCCTTCAGTACCCTGTGAGAAGTATGTGACAGGGTTGGGTACATGCCCAGATCTCACACTTACTGGCTACATTGCTTTTGGCAAGTCACTTAATGATTCTGAACCTCAGCTTTCTCTTCTAGGACAGGGCTATTAATAACCATCTTCCCAGGGCTGTTCTATGTGTGAAAGCAGTTTGTAAGCTCTCTCAGGAATTTTATTATTTTACAGCTCTGAAATCCACGCATAGGTGCTACCTACCCAGGGGCAGAGAGCAGGCTCTTGCTATAGGGCTCTCAAATTCAAAGCTGGGGTAGAAGAGACACAATCTTCTCCTTTCCAAAGACTAATGATTGCTAGCTGAACTGTAACCCAGGGCAACTGTGAGAGAATTTATATGTTTATACATGAAATGCAGCATCACACATTCTTTCCTTAAGGATAGTATGTTTTTGTGCTGAAGAACTGATCAGAAGTGATGAGTTTTTAGCAGTCCCACCATACTTTTTGGCTTTTTCCTTGTGAAAGCTGGCGTTTACACAGTGATATTTCCCAACATTTTAAAGGTCATTATCAGTGGGTCAGATCAATGGAGCAAACTGTTCACGGGACAGTTACTAAGGAAGAGCACAAAGCTTTCTGACCACTGTCAGGACGGTTTGTTTCCTGAACAGAAAATACAACCAACAGAATTCACACAAAGTCTAACATGTGATTGTCAGAAATCATATTGACTGGTTTTTATGGATGTTTAAAGCTTTTCTACTCTTTGGCTAAAAACAGAAGTTGTTTTTAAAAGTCACACATCCCCAAAAAACCAAACAAATATAATGTAGGTAAAAACAGGGGGGAAGCTGGTATTTTATTTTGTTTTATAGGTTTGTTTTACGAACCCAGGAAGACATAAGCCCAAAGACTGGCCCTGTTTTAATGACAAGGACAGCTGAAACAAAGAGACTTCCTCACAGGGTGCTGAGTTCCTTGACAGGTACCATTTGAGGAAACTTCACTGTGCAGCATGGAGTCAGTAAGAGAACTGGAAACAGCAAGTGTGACAGATGGCTGGGAGCCCTCATTGCGTTCCTAGAAGAACAAAAAAGTAGACAAGGGCTGCTTGTTCCTTTCTGAGGGTTCAAAAGACAGGCACACTTGCTGCAAGAGCTGAGGAGGTAGTGTGGGTCAAGAAGAATGCACTTGTTGCAACAAAGACAACAGGAAGCTGTTTCTGACCAATCATCCCCTCCTCCAGCTAGAATGTTGATGGGAAGGGATTAACAGTTTATTTTTCTTTGCTGACTTTCCTCTCTCACTGAGCCTGAGTATCTGAGAGCTTCTCTTGCTGTTACTAAGACTCCAGAATCCATGCATCATGGCCAATGCGTCTTTGCAGGAAGGAGCCTATGCTGTCCTGTTGGACTCTTTCAACTTCCCAATGAAGCCAGTAAGTCAGCCTAGGATGTCCTCACATGTCCTCCCTGAACTCCCACAGAGGCCATGGTGAGAAACTAGTCTTTCCCATGCCACATTCCTCCCTAGGAAGAAGTACAGACTGACCTTATTGCAGTCAGCTTGAACCTCTCAGAGTGATTCAACAATGATCATTAAAACAAGATCAGCTAAGGAATAAGGATATTGAGGAGACAAAAAAAGATAAATCCTGAACTCTTACGGAGAGGACAAACTGATCATGGAAGGAAGCTGCTTGCTTTAGACAAAAATATTAGGAACGAAATGGAAGACTTTTGACACCAAAGACTAATATTGATGCAAGACTTCCAAGTGTCAAGAACCTTTTTCTGTATCCATCACGGGAATATAGACAGCGAGATCCTTGAGAAGACAAGCAGAAAGGCAAAGGACACGGGAGCCTTTATGAGGCCAGGCAGCAGGACTCTTGTGGAGGGAATAACCCTTAGCTCACTCCCTCGCTTCTCAATGACTTGGATTCTTTCAGCACCACAGCCATCGATGCAACAAGTTCAACAAACAAACTAAACAGCGCGGGAAATAAGAGGGCTGTATGCATACGTGATCTACCATTAGGAGGGGATTCTCTTCAAGGGAGTTTCTCAGTTACCTTTGAAGTCTTTGCATTCCTTTTCCTCTCAACCCCAAGAAAAGTGCTTTCACCCACTCTGATGGACAGCACTTGCGGAGCCACAGAGTAGATGGAAATAGATTTAGGAACTATTTGGGGGTAATGTTGACATGGGAACAGGAGAGAAACAGGCACTGTCAATGTCAATGTCAATGAGAAGCTGAAAGACTTGGTGATATCAAAGCCACAGAGGCGAAGAGTCTAGAATCTAGAATGGTCTATGTCATTTTCCAGCTAGGCTGGGTTGCTTTGAGCAGTATTCCACACTGGCCATATCCAGTGGTAAACGTTACAGTCATCAGTCACGAAAGCAAGAGAATGCAGATCTTTATAAGGACCATAACACTGTTTACCCAGGCACTGCCTCCAAGTATGTTTGTTTGTGTTCAGCAAGACCTCCCAGCACTGGGGTAGAGCACGAGGTGACATGGTGACATCTGTATTCCTGGCAGAACATTCTGCTTCTCAGATTGAGAACTGAATTTAGAAGTTATGTTCAAAGATAAGTTCATAGAGTGCATTTGTGCCTATTTAAACAGTATTCTGTTTAAACAGTAGATGACTATCAGTTAGATGAATGAAGTTTTGTCTTGCTTCTAAGTGGATGAGCATCTTGGAAAACTTAACTTAGCCCTTCATTCTAAATATTACAAAAGAATTTGAGTATTTGTAGTATGCTAATTTTTAACAAATGCTAGAAGTAGAGATACTTATCATCCTGCTTAGACATTGCTATAAAACAAATACCAATCAGAAGCAAAGAGAAAAGATATGAGCATTTTTTTCCAATCAGATGGATAAAAATGTGTCTTTTACATAGCTTTCCACAATTAGTCATATGCATGGTAGCTAACTAAAATATTGTCTAAAATTTTTGCATAAGGAAGGAAAAATTAAAACAGAAAAGTAAATTAGTATCTTTCTTCTCTGTACTAAGGGAAAATATGTCTGGAAAATAATCTACATTCTAAGAAAAGTTCTAGTGCTAACCTACCCCTTGCAAATACTGGGAGTGAATTATTATCATTTAATATGGACCATGGGTTAAGTGATAATGTTAAAAACTGGGAAAATAGTTTCCCCTTGCCACAAGGAAATTTATCAAGTTAATTTCAGTGGGACAAAATCATGTTCTGTCACTAAAAATCCAAGTGTTTTGTGGTCAAAATGCTTTTGAGTTAAAAACAAATCGCAGTCTAGCTTTAGAAAGTTCACTTTGCATATCTACAGGTGAGAAAACTAGATCCGTTTTCAAGAAGGACTCTACGAGCAAAGTCCCCAACAAGGCCTCATTAAAACACAGCTGAAAGACGACATCTCCCGCTAGGAATACACACAACCTAAAGAGTATGCCCCTGTAAAACAAGGGTTTTCTGGAGGCTAAGTATATGTTCTGGTACCTTTCTCCTCTAATGCAATCATAATGTTATGGTATCCTAACTAGACTAAAGAGATGAGCCTAATAGGGCAGTGTTAATAGGCACAATGGAAAGAAGGAATAGAGGGGGAGGGAGGAGGAACGGAGAGATGAAAGCAAGTAGCTACGCACTTGCGTTAGATCACAGTAGCTTTGGCCAGGTTAATTGTAAAACGTCTGAGATAAAGCTATGCTAACCAAACCTACAGCACCACAGCAATTTCCAATGATCAACCGACTACATAACTTGTCCTGAAATATTCATGGCTGTACCATAATCCTAACTTGATCAATAATCAAGACTGTTCCTTATTAATTCAAACAAATAATAAAAATAATGATTTTAAAATGTGTGTGCTGAATGGGTGTTACAGGCTCGAGTCTCTGTCTTTATCTGAGTAAAGCAAGAAGATGATCAAATCACAAGCATTTACAACACCTAACAGATCACTTTGGCCATGAGCATGCTCTTGTTGACACTCATGAGGTCCTTCCAAACTGAAGAAACAATATATTAAGATGGAAGTGATGCAGCTCTCCCCTACCCTCCGTTTTGTGTGTGTGTGTATGTGTATGTATATGTATGTGTGTGTGTGTGTGTGTGTGTGTGTGTGTATGTGCTCGTGTGTGTGTGCGCACGCGCGATACATCTTTGAGATCTGGGGTTTAGTATTTCTATTACTGAACAATAGTCATAGTAGTGTAAACAAGATTATTTAAAAATAAGGCACAATTACAGATTGCTTTTGATTGTCTCTCATGAAAGTGCACCAGAAGAGCCATCCCAGGACATGGACTTGAGGCACATTTTGCAGAGGTATCTTTTTCGGTTGCTGGTTGTCTACAGATGGCTGAAGCAGGGGTATGGAACATGCTGTCATATTTCATTCATAACACACATGTACTGTAGCTTCAGGCAACAGATGGACAATCACTTGTTTAAACTACAAATGTGAAATACTAAGGTACAATGGCAATATTTCTAGAAATGTATATATATATATATATAAATGCCTTTCCAAGCCAAGAGGGATGGCGAGAGGCTGGGAGGTGGCATCCGTGTTTCCCTGATCTCCCTAGCAGCTGCCATAATTTTCCCGACACCCTTCAAAACTTGATAATGGAAGGATCAGGGGGCAACCAACACAGAGCTGACAGGAGAAGCCCAAACCCTATCAAATAGAAATAACACTCTTCTTCCTGACTGGTTCACATTAATAGGATTTGTAGTCACTAGGAAGATGGTTGGCAGAGTCCTGTCTCTGGTCTATCAACGCTCTATTACAGTCTCACAGAGTGTGTGTTCTCCTTCCCCTGGACCCAAATACGAAATAGCTGTCCATCATCATTCAAGTCCATACTTTTTAAAAGCCCACCATAGACATATTTGCAGACATTTTTGTAGAAAACAATTAGTGTTTTCAAGTGCATTTCATTAATCAGCATATAACCCATGTAGTAATTGTGATCAGAGAGGTCATTTCAACAGGGACCGCCACGCGCTAGTGACAGGAAAAAGCCCACGTCTTTGAGCTGCAGAGACGGCAATGTTTCAGGAATGCTGAGGCCTTGAGCTACGACTTGTGATGATGTCTCTGTGAGTTTTAAAGGCCATTTTGTTTGCCCAGCTCCATATTGAGCCAGTCTGAAATGGGAACCCCAACAGCTACAAAGCCTTATTCTGGATGGGAGGCTTAGCTATGGTAGAGGGCTGGTCTGTTTCATGAAAGGCTCAGAGATCCATCCCCACAACTATCAAAACAGAAAGAGAATCTTACTTTGAAATGTTCTCTGCAGAGCTCGTGACGGTGGGTTTTTTCCTTATCTATGTATTGCATTTGATACAGAATAACCAAGTGTTTGTGCTCTTGATATTTAAACAATTCAGATAGAATTTGACAAGTTTTCTATTACAGACATTATATTTTCTATTTATGTATTTAAATGATAGTGAGGCAATATATCAAAAGACAATGTGTATAATAATTAAAGTAATATGATCCTTATATCTCTACAGTAGGCAAAACTTTGAATAGCTAAAAGAGTAAAGAACAGAGTGACTGGGTATTATTTAAATCAAATTTGTAGTAGGCAAAAACAAAAAGGCAATGTAAATCATATATTAAAGAAATTGCAGAATAAAGTGGTAGGATCCTTTATACGTATTAGATCTTGTGAAAGAAAAACATCTAATTCTAAATATTTCTGTATATGTGTATGTGCACATTCGTTATTATAAAAGGATAAGTCTATATTAAAAAGAAATTCACTTTAAAAATCTTTGGTAAAGATACTCTGAGGTTACTTGATGAGAACGCGCGGAGAGGCTGTAAGCAGGATGAGCTCTGCCCAGAAAACCTCAGGGAAGAAGCTGTGGCCGGCAGCATTTTCCTGTAACTCTCGCATGTAAACATCCGGTTACAGAAGGAGTTAAAGGTAACAAACAACTAGGATGTGATTGCTCTATAGTATAAATATTACATAAATTCTTCCTCTGTTGTCTAAATTTATAGCAATATTACTACATTTCTAGACACAATTCCTGCCCTCATTAAACTGGACTCTACTTTTGGCGTAAAGACAATTTCCTGAACCATTTTATGGTGGACATTCTAGTGAGCTCAAGCCGACTGTACTGCCATCTCGGCTGTCTGACAGGCAGTGTTCTCTGAGGTCACTGGCACAGCCCAGCCTTTGATTTGGAAGACAGGAATTCAGGGATAGAGCCACCACCATATCCTGAAATCCACAAGCTGCCCTCCGTGACTCTCGCGAGAAGAGAAGCAAGGTAGGAGCAGGCAGTAGAGGAAGCCCCTGCAATTCATAGCTCTGGGGATGCACACTGCTTAGCGAGGAAAGCAAATAAGCCACAGATTGACCCAGACGAGCTGGGTGACAAAGGCTTAGGGGTTTCTTTTAATCACTTTTATGATGACTTCTATTCAAGTAAAATAAACTTTATGGAATTCCTGAGGCATGGCTTTGCAATTTTAAACATGCACAAGTAATTAAAAAAAATTTTGCTCTAAATGTTAAAATTAAAACTGTCAGACTAGAAGATCATCATGTCATAAAGATTTAAAAAAAAAAAAAAAAAAGAAAAGTAACAGAAGGGCTGAGAACGCAGGAGCGGCAGGGTGCTTGTCAAGTGCGTGAGACCCAAGTTCAACTCCCAGCACCGTCTAAGAGAGATAAAAAGGTATTTGTGGGACTTAAGGTGACTATATTTCTAGGACTGGGTGTTACCTACAGAGGGATTCATTATATTATTATTTATACCCTTCTGTATAAAGTATTCCATAATTTAAAAGTATATATTTGTAGAAGATTTAAAGAGAGGTTTGGGAAATCTCATCCCAAGATACTGAGCAGTGAGTTCACCAAATGGCCAGCCGTGACTGCTAAGCGAGGCCTCTCCTCTCGACAAAGCCGACTGGCTCCAGTTGGCATGCAAGCGTTTCACTGGCTAATAAGAGTTCGCAGAAAGATTCTCGGCAGCCATTCTGCATATTTTTAGCTCAGAAAGACAATTTTGTTTTCAGTGATTGTCTTTGAAAGTGTGGTGTAAATGTCACACTGAAGATAGGAAAATGTCTCCTGCAATATGTACTTGAGTTGCAGAAGGATTATAAGAATAATAAGACTCTGGTTTCACAATCTTTTCCCAGCTTTTCTTTCTTTTTTAAAGAAGACGGAACATGGTTACATAACTTCATTTTATGTGTCCCAATTTGCAATTTTCAGGGAAAAAAACAGATTTGGGTCATTATAAAATGAAGAAAGATAAGATTTTGATTCCTTTTTAATACATATCCTCTGTAGATAGATGTTAACTGTAGTAACCACGTTTGTGTATTAGGAGAAAATTCACGGTACTTCTAAGATGAAGTGTTGGAGAGAATTGGAAATGTACCAAAAGCAAGTCTGCCTTATGTGCAGATAGGGTGGCGAGGAAAATCTCAAGGTGGAACTGTTGAAATATACTGGGCTTTTCAAATACAAACAGCAATTGTTTGGCTAGCATTTCCCACGTGGGTTCTTTAGCTCCGTAGTGAAATCTGGTTCTTTTTCCACTTTTTAGCTATTGGCCAATAAATGTTTTCAAATGAGCCTTGACCACTGGGCACTACAGATTACGAATTTGGATAACTGCAAACTGAATTTGGGCTCCTGTTAATTTATGTATCTTTTTCACATAAATTCTTTATAGCCCAGCGGAAAAAATGTACAACCACCTCCCCGCTTTATGTTTACCAGGAGTTGCGAGCGGTGTAGCACAATGAGAGAATTCACCTTTGCCATACCTGGTGACAGGATGGCTAACTTCTGTAGCCACAGCCGGAGGGAAAGGTGACAGGACAGATGGGACATCAAGCTAACAGCACCTGCAGGCTGGCACATTCACCCAGGGAAAATCACGTGACAGCAAATACCACACTCAACATCTATTCAACCAGCTGAAAAGTGAGACAAGCACGGGGATTAAAAGTTCCAGGAATGCAGAAGTGAATGGGACGGGGGCATAATCTGTGCAAAAATGTGGAAGTCCTCGCAACAAAGGCTCACGAAGGCCCTACATGATTCAATGTGAAATGTGTATTCGGTAGGAACTTCAACAAATCCCATCATGTATGTGCTTCTAAAGGAAAGGTTAACAGCAGGTGAAGAACAGAGACCATCCCAGGGGTTGAGAACTTTGCCTCTATTTTTCTATTTCTTCTCTTATCTTTTTCTCATGTTTCACTCTTCTCGGGGCCGCACGCACGCGCAGCAGCTGGGCGGGCGGCTGACTCTACAGGTCGGTGCTTGCCTTGGCGGTCAACACCCTGATGCGGGCTGAGTTGCAGGTCTTGCAGAGGATGTGTCCGTCCAAGGGGTAGCAGCCTTGGTTGTCTCCTTCAGACAGAAGGCCACCACAATCCTAGGGAAACAAAGACAGAAGGGATGGAAGTGATACTGGGAAGCTCGGGCACAAACCCGGCCTCCCGAGCTGCCTTTACAGACAGAAGGCCACCACAATCCTAGGGAAACAAAGACAGAAGGGATGGAAGTGATACTGGGAAGCTCGGGCACAAACCCGGCCTCCCGAGCTGCCATTACAGAAGCACAAACCCTGCTTCTGTAATGCGCCCACTGCACCCCACCCTTAGTACATGGCATAGCAGACCATGGATGAAAGTGAATTGGAGGTTAATAACGTAAGTGCAAATGGTAGCCAGGAGTGGTGGGGCACACCTTTGATCCCAGCACTGGGGAAGAAGAGGCAGGTGGGCCTCTGTGAGTTTGAGGCCAGCCTAGTCTACATAACATATTCTAGGCCAGCAAGGACTACAGAGACTCTGTCTCAAACCAGAACAAACAAATCCAAATAGCCTAAAATGACTCTTTTAGTCACTGAATATAAAAACATAGTACAAGTAGGAAAGAGCTTACAGTTCTCAGCACTCAGGGCTTAATTTGCTTTCCTAAACAACAGTAAGGAAAAATAAAGTACGGTCCCTAATGCACACTACCCTTTGCCCTTAATTTTAGTATCTCGTTGAAAGAATGGACAGGTGTAAGAATGGAAGTTTATGGCTATTTAAGTCAAAGAAAAGTGATTTCTGTCATGTATCAAGGCTACCAATGGCTTCTGCATATTTCCTGCAATTGTAGCAAGAACACAAAATTGCAAGGGCTAAGAGGACTAATAGTACATCATACTTTCCAAAAGGGACAGCACATGAGAGAGGGACATACATTACAATGGGAGACAAGTTCTCCAGGGGCCGCTGTTAGGTTTGTGACTGTCTGTACAGGCTGGGCACAAGACTGAATGCCACTTTGAAAATAATTAAGGCAGTTTCTACCTTACCAAGCTTTTGGGATGGTCAAAGCAGGTAATGGATATGGATGCACCCTGTAAAAAATGCAGAGTTGCATAGGTGTAAAGCATTGCATTAGTGTTGGTATTGGTGAAGGTCCGTTCTGTAAAGCATTGGGTAGCACTGAATGCCAGCCCTTGCCTTTAGAAGAAATGGGAGTTTGCTTGGAGAATAAACAGAGCCATATTTAGCATTGTGTGTGCTGCCCACTTTAAGAAAAGTTGTCACATGGCTGCAAAGCTCCCCTCTGCTCTCTAAGAGTAGCAAGGGGATGAATGAAGCCATGTCTACAGCTGACAAATACTAGACTCTTGGTATAAACAGGGCTGACCCAAAGTACGACAGCTGACACAACTATGATCCATAGGAAGTTTGGCTTTGCCAAAAAGAACCAGTGGTATATTGTACTTCGAGATGTCTTCAGGCACTGAGTAATGGAACTAAACAAAAAATTATTTCAAATCACGAAAACATCATTCATAGATGTTTTAAAACTGTGTGTGCGCGCGCGCGTGCGTGCTTGCGTGCGTGCACGCACGCGTGCTTGCGTGAGTGTGTGCACGCACAAGGGTCAGAAGTTGACATCTGGTGTCTTCCCCTGTCATTCTCCTTGTTACTGTTAAAGATGGAGTCTCCCAGTGAATCTAGGGCTCACTTTAAGTCAGCTAGATGAGTGGCCAGTGAGCTCTAAGGATGTGTAACAGCCCAGCAGACCCTCCTCTTTCTCCTTCCCCAAATGCTGGCGTTACTGCGCATGCCACGGCGCCTGCTTTTCACGTGGGTGCCTGGGATCCAAAGGCAGATCTCTGCACTTGTGGGACGAGTCCTTTACTGATGGAGCTGTTTTCCCTGCCCAATTTCAAGCCTTTAAGGAGTTGTCATCTACAGTCATTTGGACCCTGTAAGCGGTCCAAAGTTGACCACAGGACTGGAAACAGCACCCCAAGGAGCTACACAGAAAAAAGTCAGAAGGGAGAGTGAAATGGTCTGCCTGGTGTTTCTCAGGGTAGCAGGCCGGACAAGAACAGTGGCTTGCCATCTTCCAGTTCAGTGCTCCCCCCATTTTATGGTTTTGTTTCTGAAAGTTGCTCAGCACTTAAATCTAATTTGTACAGCGCAGTGTATGCAAAAAACACAAGTCAAAGCCCGTGGGCATGCAATGGAGTATGGGAGGAACTTCGGCGGAGGTGGTACTTCTTGGCACCCTCGTATCTCCTGTAAAATGACCTCTAAAGGGTCTCCACACTCTTGTGGCCTCATATGGGGTCACTGGAGAGATGAAGGCCGAACACCGATGTCCTCTTTTCTTCCCTGGTCATAGACCTCACACAAAGGCCGTTCGTTTGTTACTGTATTTCTTCATGTTAACCTTGGAGAGGGGCACATAACCTGAGCTTTACGGATGAACAAAGCACAGTGCAAAAACAGATGGTCAGTTATAGGCAAGGCAGTGGATGGAGTGGACAAATTCTCTGGGGCTCTCAGAGCCTTGCCAGCCTACAGCCTCGGGCATCCTTCAGTGAGACTATGTGGACAAGGGAATGAGAAAGCCTGCGTCCCACACAGACCGGAGAAGGGGATGAAAAGTGCTGTATCCACAAGAGCTTGTAGACAAAGAAAACTGTTTGGAAGGAGGGGCCTGGGTAGCTCATAGAAGAAGGGAAAATACTTTAAAAACCATTGTCTCCGCCCTTTGCTGTATTAATGGCTGAATGTCCCTCACAGTGTCAACTAAGTTCCTCTTCTCACTTCTAGGCTGGTTATGCCTTATATATTCTCACAGCCTGACCCTGACCCTGACTTCTCTACAGCTCTTAGCAGGTGTAACCTCCTGAGTGATACCTGGAAGCTAACTACTAAATAAACAAACCTCTCTAACTCTGAATGAGAAGTTCCTGCATCTCTGAAATGAATGAATTCTTGTCCTTCTCATCGGAAGATAATGGCCTCTCTGCCCAAAGAAGCAGTTGACCAAATCATAAGTTAAAGATTCATCATGATCATGATCATGACCATCATCACCATCATTACCATCATCATCGCTTTTCCTCCAGCTTAATAGTTTACACTGTCCTGGGACATATAGTTCTGTGTTTTGGTCTCATAGCTGCATCTGGAGGAGTAAGAACTCGAAGCGTTTGTACAGAGAGAGGGATGGTTCAGAGTGGGGTAAGTTGTGTGATGGCACTGCCTTAGCAGCCTGTGTCAGAGCTGAAGCCTGTCTGATCAGGCCAAGGCCTTCGCTAGGCACCAAGGTCTCCAGGTTGCACGACTGCTCTGACTCGGGGATGCCACAGACCTCACAGCGGTAGCAGTGCACGTGGAAATCACGGTCCAGAGCCACGATGCGGACGGTCTCCTCCTGGCCCGGGGCAGGCATGATAGGCTCCTTGCACACAGAACAGCGTGGGGCAAATTTCCTGAAAACAGACAGAATTCTGGTGAGATGTCACATGCACATGCGGATGGGGAGGGGACACAGCAGGGGAGGGAAGGTGTAAAGCCACAGGTTGACACCCGGTCTTCACTTCCTGTGTGGCCTTGACCTAAAGAGAGCGAGACAGTAGAGACATTGACAGATGGTGCACACTACGTGTCTGCCAGAGAAAAGGGTGTGGACTGCTCTGTACAGAGAACCAGGGAAGAGGGTGTGGACTGCTCTGTACAGAGAACCTTCAGGAACTCTTTAGCAGGCAGCATGGATAAGCAGCAATCCTGTGCACAGAACCATGCTAGGCATGACCTAGATGAACACAGGAAACAAGGTCCTGCCTGAACATGGATGGACACAGGTCCTGACAGGCTCTGCCTTGCTTCTAGATGTGAGTGTGCCGTCCTGGTGCCCTAAACAAATCCCCAAATTTGGAATCTCTACAGCTGTTTTCTTTAAAATGTGTCTGCACTCCTAGACCACCAAAAGCCTCACACACACAGGTTTTACTTAGTGGTTTACTATGTATTTGCTGAAGAACTTGCAATGGTAAAGTGCACATTACTTCCAATTTGTTTGTATAAGGGATTTTAGCATGATCAAAGTCTATATAAACACACATGTATGCACACATGTAAGGTTTTGAAGCTATTGGTAAAGAACTTTCACATATTTCTTCATTTATTGTCATTTGCTAACAACTTTTTGTCTTAGCAGATTAGCAGGCTCAAAAATGGGCTATGAATCCATCTGTATTTCCTAGAATTTAAGGATAACATTTGTGAAGGTGTGGAATGAGACACAATTTGGAATGGACACAGATAAGAACTGAAAAACTGGTTAAAGGACACACAGAACCAGCCCGCCTGAAATCCTAGTACTGGAGAGGCTGAGGCAGGAGGATCATTCTTAAGTTCCAATCTAGCCTGGGCTACCGAGTGAGCTCCTATTTCAAAACGCTAAAATCAGATGACAAAGGGATATACAGAGAGATATTGAGCAAGCTACTAAAGTCTTTCATGGAAATGGTTTTAAGATTAATGATGTTAAAATTTATCTACTTGTAGTAAGACTTAAAAGGAAATAATGATAGTCATCTAATCCTCTGCCAAGCACTTCATGGTTGTCAAAGCATTTTTACATACATTATACTCTGTATGTACATTTTAATTTTCCTGGCGGCACCCAAAAGGCATCTGTATGGCTGTAATCTAAATAAATATGAATTAAGTAGCAGATCGATTGATTGCTGTGAAAGAAAAATTAAGAGGATCATGGTACAACTGCAGTAGTAATCAGGGTTGTTATAATTGATATTTTATGCAAGAAGTTTATATTCAGTGGCAAAAATTGCTTTGGATTACCTGATTATTTTTGAATCTGGGTTATCAGTAGTAAAAGACACAGACTCCTGATGTCAACTGCAGAACTTCCTTTCCTCAGGTGCGAGGTCACTGGGAGGGCAGAGGTAGCCGCAGCTTCCTCGTTTTCCCAGGCTGATGTATTCCTCTAGGACACGACTTCTTTTCTTTTTTGACTTTATTTAGTAGTAATTACTTCTACATCTTTGGTGACCACTATATTGGTTCATACAGAGGAATTTGAGCGACACCTAATGCCACGAACCACCTGCTCTATTTTTCTATGAGAAAGGCATTATTAGATCTGATGTCTGGCCTCACGGTCCTTCTCTAGACAGTCTGTAGCATGTTCTCACTAACCAATCACCCTTCCTTAGCAAAGCTGAGAGGCAAGAGCTGCTGTCACGATCTGAGGCAGAGTTTTCCAATGCTTAGCTCGCCAAGTGGATGATAATAATAATAAATAGGGTGAAAACAGTTTTGATGGTTACTGTTTATTAAGTGCCTGTTACATGCCAAGTTCTGTTAGACACTGTACACATTATTTTCTGCTGATAGTCATGTTATTAGGAAGCGTTTTTTTTAATCATTTTTGTTCATCAGTCAAGGGAGCCATGAACCTAGTCATTTCACATCCAACATATTTTTGGCAATTAACAAATGAATACCAAATTAAACAACCAAATGGATCAATGCTATGGTTTGGATATGAAATCGTCCCTTCGGGCTCATATACTCGGCGCTGAGCTGTCAACGGATGAACCGCTGGGAGGTGACTGGATCGTGCCAGCTTTGACTTCAATGGATTCATCCATCCTTAGAGTCCTAGCGCACTGGTACTATCAGGAGGTGATGTAGGAGGTGAGCTAGTTAGAGGAGGCAGGTCACGACAGCATACCTGTCAAGGGCACATCTTGTCCCTGGCAGCCATGAGGTGAAAAGCTGTTCAATCATGCCTCTTCTCCATGATGTGCTGACTCGCCACAGGTCCGGAAACCGAGGACCAGCTTACTCTGGACTAACAATTCTGAAAACCATGTGTCCAAACAGACGTTCCCTACTCAGGTATTTGTCAGAGGGACAGGAAGCCTGACTAATACCACAGATGACACCCCTGCCAGGAAAGCACAGATCACTGTGTATGCCTCACACACTAAAAAGAGCAGTGTAAGCCCACTCTCCCTGGCACAGGAAACATGGATCCAAAAGATTCCAGCACAGCCCTGAGAAGGAATTCTCCATGCCTCTGTATTTGTTCTAAACCTTATAGTCTATCTTCTTGAAAAAAAATTATCTACGTTGGTTGCTGTAAAAATTTATTCACATGTATAGTTCATCACAAAACCAGGAGACACTGTAATAGACTTAGCAAAATTACTCAAATATAGAGGTGGCATGAATTCATAACTGGGAATAGGGAGTGGTAAAATCAAAGAAGTCCTACTAAAATAGTAAGTTTAGCCTTTAAAGACAGCCAGGCTGGTAAAATGAGGAGGGAGTGTGTGTGTGTGTGTGTGTGTGTGTGTGTGTGTGTGTGTGTGTGTGTGTGTGTGTGTATCCATGTGTGTGTGTGTGTGTATCTGTATGTGTGTGTGTGTATCTGTATGTGTGTGTGTGTGTGTGTATCTGTATGTGTGTGTGTGTGTGTGTGTATCCGTGTGTGTGTGTGTGTGTGTGTGTGTATCCGTGTGTGTGTGTGTGTGTGTGTGTGTGTGTGTGTGTGTGTATCCATGTGTGTGTGTGTATGTATGTGTGCCCACTGCCACCTCCCACATACTTGTGTACAGGACCTAAAATAGTCCCCCTACAAGGGAGTTCTCAATAGTTACTGGCAACCATGCCTGTGAAAGAGTTCAATTCCCAGTGGGCCGTAGGACATAAGTCAACCTTAACCAAAGGTATTTATATGGAAATGGCCCATTCGCTAAACCTCAAGATTCTGCCCTTCATATGACAAGTTCTGAGATGCCATTTTAGAGGCTTTGCCAATAGCCAATCCTCTATCAACAATCTGCCTGTTTCTCACTTGGCACAGGTCCAGTTCTGCTTGAGTGAGGCCTGCCTGGATCACAGAGTCAAATGATCAGTTCTGAAGAAGACAGGGCCGCTTTCCTCGTGCCGACCTCCTGGTGAGGCCCCTTCTGCCCTGCATCCCCCCCCACCCTGTTAATGCTGGCATATTCTGCCTCCTTCCCACAAGTCCAGCACTGACAACTACCTCCATCCAGCTTCCTGTGTCCAGTGTCTCCTCCAGCGACAGGCACATAGAAGTTTGTGAATGTGAGAATTAACCTAAAACGTGTTTCCTAACAGCCCACAATGGAGACCCATTCAGAAGAGCCAAAAAGAAGCTTTCCCAAAGCAGAGAAGCAGGTCTGCCCCTTTACTGGTCTCTCAGGCTGTGCAGTACACACCGCATGTTTGAAGGCTAGCACCCCATGATGGAGGACTAGCCACTCTGTATTCTAGTACTTTTAAAGCTAAGTAATAAGAGCTCTGGAAAATGTTCTTTTATTGTCCTCCCATAGAAGGGCAGTATCCGAAAGCCACCCCCCCCCTGCCCCACATCTGCCAACATTAATTCTTTTTTTTTTTTTTTTTTTTTTTTTTTTGGTTTTTCGAGACAGGGTTTCTCTGCGTAGTTTTGCGCCTTTCCTGGAGCTCACTTGGTAGCCCAGGCTGGCCTCGAACTCACAGAGATCCGCCTGACTCTGCCTCCCGAGTGCTGGGATTAGAGGCGTGCGCCACCACCGCCCGGCATCCAACATTAATTCTTAAAAAATAATTTCTTTTTCACGTGCATTGAAAGAGAGGGAGGCTGGGCCTTGAGACCTGCTTCTCCCTCCCCGCTTTCAGTTGCTCAGGGCTGCTTTTTTAGAGTGTTCAGACCCACACCCTTATGTCACTTGCCACGAGTCTCTAATTATGCTCCCCACCACTAGAAACGAGAGATAAGCGGCAGGGACACAGACCCACATTTGTCAGAACTGATTTCCCCTTTTAATTGAGGGGTGTAATCGCTCAGGCTTTCCCAGCAACACAAATGTGTGTGCCCTGCTTCCATCTACCTGTCTTTCTTGGATCGTGAAAGTCTCAAAGAGGAGAGACACAGTGACAGGAAAACACTCCCCGTTGGTATCTTTTCACTTCCCTTAAATAGATGCAGGGTTTTTTTTTTTTCATGTGTAATTACAAGCTAAAAATAGCAATAATGTGAAGTACAATTTATGCTTTGACTGCCCTTTAAAAAGCAGCCTTTTCTTGTCTAACTCAGGTTGAAAATTTCTGCTTCTGGGTTGTTTTTTTTTTTTCTTTTTTCTCTAATTCATTCAGCCTCACGACTTTGGGTGAGGTTTTTTTTTTTTTTTTGCTTTCGCTGCTCCTTGGGAGAGTGGTCAGGACATTCATTTTAAAAATATGAGTCTCAGGTCCCCAAGCTGCTTGTGGAAAGTACCTCCTGGATGTTGACCATCAGTCGCGGTGAATGAAACCCACAGCCCGTCCTGAGCCTCAGAGCGTAGCCCCAAAGCGGTCAGCAACGTGCTTCATCTTTTGGGAGCCTTACAAACCACTCTTAGAGTGACTGCCCAGCGAACGGAAGCAAGGAAGCCGCCTGCCTCGCATTAGCAAGTCATACCTGCAGCTTCCCACACCGACCTTGATAAACATGTGCGCTGAGGCGAGGAAGCAGTTAGCCAACGAACGAGCACAGCTCAGAGAAACACAGAACTGTCGTTTTTCTCAACACCTCCTATACTGGAGGGAAGAGGGACCGTAAAAGCGGAGACGTGAAGAAGGGAAGCCATGTTTGCAGGCCTACCTGTGGGTTAGTCGACGTGATCCTGAGAATTTTTCTTTCTGACCCTTCTCAAAAGGCTGCACCGTACTGCACTAATCAATGTCATGAGGAAGCGTAGTGAGGTGCCCCAGAGCTTGGTGGGGGAGGAGGCTGAGAGAGGACACGGGGGTGTTGGCTAGGGCACGGGGCTGTCTCTCACACTGGAAATGGGTGCCAGAACTGCTCTATGCATCTGCCTACGAGCACCTCCTACCCCTACAGTAACAGGGGTGCAGAGACTGTCTCAGTTAGGAGACCATTAGGTCAAGTGTTGGTCAGATAACCAAACTGAAGAACTGGGAGAAGTACAACTTGCTAAATGCCTCTTCCCTATGCACAGCTGCACAGGGATATCACGGTCAACTGCAGACAAGCTCTGAATCGAGGCTAAGCTGGATAACAACAGGGACCCCCAGCAATGTCAATCAATCCCTGCACTGGAGATAACTCTCAGGATAGATCCCTAGACCCTGGCGGGTGTCGCTCAGCAAGAAGCGTGGGGCAGGCGAGGCGAGCAGAGTGCAAGAGGTCTGGCTGGCAGGTTGGAGGCGAGAATGGCTGCTTACTTGTGGAAGTCCTCGATGCAGTGGATGAGGCCACAGGCGTCCACGGTAAACGGGATGCCATCCAGGCTGCGGTGGCACATCACGCAGGTGAAGCAGTGGGGGTGGTAGGCCTTCCCGGTGGCCCGGAGGATCCGCTCCATGATGGGCTTGTGGCACACGTTGCACTGCTCCAGAGTATTCTGAGGAGAGAAAGGCAACTGGTCAGCAGGGCACCGCGGCTCCAGGGTGTGTCCCAACCCTCCAGGGAAGGCGGCTGGCACCATCGGAGTGGGAACGATGCACACAGACAGGTCGGAAGCAGTAGGCAGCAAACCCATGCTTATTATTATTATTATTATTATTATTATTATTATTATTCTGACTTTTCAAGATGGGTTTTCTTTGTGAAACAGTCCTAGCTATCCTGGCACTTACTCTGTAGACCAGGCTGGCCTTGAACTCACAGACATCCACCTGCCTCTGCCTCCCAAGTACCAGGACTACAGGTGTGCGCCACCCATCCCTGGCTTCTAAGGAAAGTCTTTTTTTGAATGTGCACTGATGTTTGCCATGGGTGTCGGGTCCCCTGAAACTGGAGTTACAGACAGCTGTGAGCTGCCATGTGGGTGCTGGGAATTGAACCAGGGTCCTCTGGAAGAGCAGTCAGTGCTCTTACCTGCTGAGCCATCTCTCCAGCCCTAAACCCATGTGTTACAATACCCACTGTCTGCCTTCTATGGCATTCCTTTCTACTTCACCAAGAGTAAGGACACATTTTTCTTTTTTTTTTTTTCTTTTTTTCTTTTTCTTGGTTTTTTCAGACAGGGTTTCTCTGTGTAGTTTTGGTGCCTGTCCTGGATCCCCCTCTGTAGACCAGGCTGAGCCTCAAACTCACAGAGATCCACCTGGCTCTGCCTCCGAGTGCTGGGATTAAAGGCATGCGCCACCATCGCCCGGCTCACAATAAAGGCTCAGATAGTAAGGACCTGTGGTACTAACCACTCAGTTTACCCACATAGAGCAAAGACTGCCTCTGAGTGCACACAAGCAAAGGGCCTGTAGTTCAGTAAAGTTTTATTTATAAAAATAGGTGGTAGGCTGGATATGTTCCCTGAGTTACTTCTCCCAGGTTCTGTACTTAGAACACTGCTATACTATTACAAGTAAAACTTGATTCAACATTAAAGACCTAGTAGGGTTGCTGAGGCCCCTAACATTTTATCTATGTTATGACTGCAACAAGTGTACACCCCTCCATAGAGCCCAAATCAAAACTCCCATTTAAAACCTCAAAATTCAGGCTAAATGAACAACTCCTGATAGAAATGTTGAACATAAAGCGGTGGTCCGGTTGTGAAAAAGGAAGCTAAGAAATTCGGTTTACCTGGATTTGAAAATAAACTGAGCCTTAGGAATACATGTGAACCTTAGGAGCTAATATTCAGCAAGTCGACATTCAAAAGGCCCAGCTGTTAACCCCACCCCACGCCCAGACTGTGTTCCCAAACAATAATCTTTTTTCACGTGTGATATGTGTTATTCTCTAAATGAAGTATCTGGAGTGACTCACTAGAATCTGGAATCAATGTAGGGTATAGATATCAACAGGAAGACACAGAGGTAGATGGAGCATGGAAATTTAGGAGAAACTGCCTTCTTACTGTGAGGTCTTCAAATGCCTTGAGGCGAGATATGACTGTATTGAGGTAATAAGTATCCTGAAAACTACCCCAAGGCAACTCTTTGGCATTGGCTCTTTGTTTATCACTCTCCAGAAATAACCCCCTTTGTCTCTCTAAGGAAGCCCAATTTATTTCCTGAAACATGGATGTGACCAAGTATTTTTCCTGACAACAAACCTTCATGGCACCATAATACAGAGTGAATTCCTTCAATGACATTTGACCTCCCTCTCTAGGCTGAGCTCCTCATCACATCCAAGCAGACTGCTCACTCTCATTCACCACCACCCCCCGCCCTGGGAAATACCCAACTTATGTGTCTTGACTCATGACTACATGAATGAACTGTGGCAATTTGCAATCCGACCTTCCAATACACAGCTCAGAAGGCTCTTTAATGACCTACCTGAACACATTACTTCTTTCTCCCCCACTTCATGTATTTTTCTTACAGCACTTAACTGTATATACTGCCTTACTTTACAATACTGTAATTTCATTAAAGGAAGGGATTGTCTCTTAAGAATATATTTCTCTGTCCCAGTATACTGCTTGGAATAAAAACAAGCTGGGGATGAATGCCTACAGAAAGAATGAATGAAGAAATATTAACTCCACCATGGTGGCACAGCACTGGTCCAGTGTCCCCAACTCTGGAATCCATCCCAAGATGAACTGGTAAATTCATCATCCTCTTCTCCTGTGAGCTGCGGCCGCCTGAGGTTCTATAGCTGCCTTTGGTCATAGTCTAAACTCACGGAAACGATTAACCTACTTTCCCCTCATCTTGAAGTGGTGAAATTAAAATCGCAGAGGCTCACAGGGTGAAATTCCAGGGCTGATGATGGTCTGGAGAATGATAACCTTGCTTTGTCTCTACTCTGGTGATCTGAGTTAATGTGACTGTAAATCGTCTTCCTGGGGCTCCTGTTTTGCTTCTCTGGGGGTTTTAACTTTTTTTCTTCTTAAACCCAGTCTGCAATGGAGTTAAATAAATCAGAAAATGCTAGACCAGAGAACGTATTTGTTTGCACTGAGGCTTGGCTCTGAGCAACATACAAGGCTTAGTCAGTTTCTAAGGGAAAGCATTATGGTCTGAGTGCTCTATTCACAGGATGGGTAATCTGGACAGTTGTGCAGTGAAAATAAGCTTTTACATATGCCTAAAATTAGCCTCATGAAAAACGTCCCCAAGTCAGAAAAAAAAAATTTCCAAGAAAGTAGCTGGCTTGGAAACAGGCCATGAAGGGCACCTTAACCTTTATTAAACAATTCCCTTTACTGTCCTCGGTTACATTGTCAGGGTGGAGGGGGCTAGCACTTCCTTTAGTCCAGGCTGTCATTTCTCAGGTGAGGTAACAGACTTAGAGCTGACTGATTAACTGGGTCACTGAGCTCATGAGGGCACCTGAGGTTGGCACGTCTACCTTCCTGACTCCTGGCCATTTAGAAGCATCAAGCAAACTCATATGTAGTCATAACAAGGAGAACACGCTGCATAAATAGCATGTTACATTGTTCTGGCTTTGATAATACATACTGTATGGCCTTAGGTACATAATTTCTTTGCTCTAGATTTTAGGTTTCTCAACAGTAAAACGATTAATCCCAATTCTTCAGTTTTACAATTATTCACTGGTACTAACAACACAAGAAAAGACCAATTTCCTGCTACCAGAGCTGTATTAGAAACAAAAGGAAAAGCCTTTGACAAAGGTTTAAAAGTAGGGCTCACATGTTTACTATGTTCCCCCCCCACTTAAAACGTTTAGAAATTTCTAATCATAAAATTTTAAGCACAACAATGGAACGCTTTATATCTTTTTATACATGGTTATTTTTAAACAAAAAGCTGGGCTCTTCATGTACATATTAAGCTTTTCTAAAGTAGGATAGAGTCGAATGTAAAATAACAGTTTTGAAGAAAACAGACTTCAACAGAATCAGTTGGAGAGAAATGCCTCTTAGTCTGTTCAGGTCCCATCTTATATGTGGACCAAGGCTCCATGTCTGACAGGTTGGGTAGGCAGTAGAAGAGGAAACTACAGCTTGCGGACCCTTACCATCAGTGGTGTGTTCTGTGACTTGGCTCCTCATCCCCATTAATCTCACAAGTGGGCTTCATCTTTTAGCCGCCATACTGGGTTCATCGTCACATCTTTAAAAATATTGTCCATGCCCAGGCCACCTTATACTTTTCTTTGCCTAGAAAACATCTACTTATTTTTGCAAATGAATCTCAAAGGCCACTTGTTCTGAAAAAGAAATCTTTCCCGAGCCTCCTTCTGTTACAGTAAAATAACTCATATTCTCTAATACCATAGCATCGCTTATGGGAGGCATTCCCTATGACATCTACATGGCCAAATAGTGATCTCTCTTCTCTCTCCCCACAAAACTCTAGTTTGAGGATGTGTTGCCTATGAAATAGGTTCTTAAACAACTTTGCACATAGGGAGTTACTGAGCAGTATCCTTGTGATCGGCATTTATAGGAGACTAAAGGAGTGACTAGGTGAGATCAACGATATAGCTACAACCAAGACCCAGATGGGTTCATGGAGGACGTGACAGCTGGGATTGACATGTAGAACTGTCCTTCCATGAAGTTAGTGATGAGGGACTTTATACCTGCACCTATCAGTCAGTGGACACAAGATGATCCCCAAGAAAGAAGGGTAACTTTGACTGGTGTTTTCCTTCAGTTGATAATTAGCACAGAGGGATCTAGCTATGAGGCTTCACTAATCAACATTCCCAGCAGATAGAGCAATGAGAGCCTCAATCTTGAAGAGACACCTGGGCAGCATACTATATCATCCACACAAATAGTCACCCTTGTCCTGGGCCTGCATAGTTCACGGTACCAGGGAGGAACTTGTGATATTGTGTCCCCCAATATATTGTGCACCCTAATAAACTTATATGGGGTCAGAGAACAGAACAGCCACTAGATAGACATAGAGGCAAGAACATGGTGGAACACACACCTTTAACCCTAGCATTCAGGAGGCATAGATCCATTCGGATCTTTGTGAGTTCAAGGCCACAATGGAAACAGAGCCAGGTATGGTGGCACACACCTTTAATCCCGGGACTTGAGATCTCGTGTCCTTGCTTGGGAAAGACACATGCCTTTAATCCCAGGAAGTGATGGCAGGAAGTAGAAAGGTATATAAGGTGTGAGAACCAGGAACTAGGGACTTTTAGGCGATTAAGCTTTTAGCAGCAGTTCCACTGAGATCCATTCGGGTTAGGACTCAGAAGCTTTCAGTCTGAGGAAACAAGATCATCTGAGGAACTGGCAAGGTGAAGTTGACTGTGGTTTGTTCTGTTTCTCTGATCTTTCAGAATGTACCCCAATACCTGGCTCCAGTTATTTCCTTTATAAGACTGTTCAGCAATTCACCTATAGGAACTGGTACCGTGCCATGAAAGACCTTGCCACTTAAGCTCACTGAAGAGTCTATATTTTATTAATTTCACAAAGACACTATTTTGGGCAGTTACTCCAATCAAAGTATGGTTAAAATGCAAAGATTTGAGAGTAGCAGAAAAGAAAGCAGGGAATATGTAATTGAAAGGCACAGATTATGAACTTCTCTGAAACGATGATGATCCAGTTGTGATTAGAACCAAAAATTTAACCAAAGATTAAAGTAAAATCACAAACAAACTTGTACTCAAAACTCCCCAATGCAACTGTTTTTAAATCTGAGATACAATCTGGTTGTAGTTTTTATATCCTTGGGTGTTATATAAATAACTTTTCTAATTCCCAAGCAGAAGAGCTGGAAGGAGCAGCTGAATATAAATGAAGCACCCAGGCAGCACAAACACGAACTGCTAGTGAGAGAAGCCGGAGTGTTAGTACAGCTAACGCGTCAGCCAGGAATATACTGGTCAGCGTGCGCATCTTCAATCAAGAGACGAGTTGAGTTGGAAGACTGGAAAGTGAGTTTTGTTAAAACTTTATAAAGTTAAAATGTGATCTTACAGTCTTGGCTAAATGAGCAGTATCACGAAACAGGAAGGATTATACGATGGTGGGAAGACAGCTTATGTTTTAGAGAAAGTTTTGGTCTTATTGTGATGAAAAGAAAAAGAAAAAAATGAGAGTGAAAATATTAGAACCTGAATGTCTTTATAACTTTTCCAGTTCAGACTTTACAACTTCCCATATTTACCTCTCTCAAAATGCCATGCTTAGAGAAATGATACCAAGGGGCACATCTAAGAGCCCGAACTCACTCCTAGAGGAGGAGTGTGATAGGACAGAGGCTGTGAGATGCATACTACACTGTTTACAAATCACACCCCAAGTGGAATCCAGAAACCAAGGCCTGGATCATGAACGCGGCTAGAAGCAGGTTCACGCCTCCATGTTGCCTGTGCAATAGGGAAGAATTCCAATGCTCAGACTGTACTTAGTCTGTATTTTTGTAGACACACTTCACATTGCAAACAGAAGGCATTCAGGCTTACTACCTGCAAGTTACATGCAAAGAAACGAAATCAGGAAACATCGTGATCTTAAGACCATCTGTCCCCCAAACTCCTACACTACCAGACAGAAAACTCATTGTTGGATCCCAGCATTTACAATAGTGTTTCCGCACAAAAGTGATGCTTCATAAATTTTAATTAGACGATAAACCAACAAACTGTGGATCATTTGTTTAAAATTAAATTATTTTGTATAACCACGTAAAACCTGCCAGACAGGGAAGTTCAGTTGAGTCTCAGGTGTATCATACTTAAGAGCCTTGTGAGAGGCCAAAGGAGACTTTCCAGTGTCCTCGAGTTTTCAGCTGGGTCCGGAGATTACTTCAGTGTTCTGAGCAAATGCCACCCTTTTCTACATGAACGGTGAGGTACCTGACAAGTCTGAGTGTTACCAACAGAAAGGCAATGTGGTTCAGCAGAAAGACTTGTCTGTGACTCAGCAAATTTCTTGTGAAGTGCCAATGTAATTACTTAAGTTCAAATAATTCTATTGTCTCACTCACTTATGGATGGACTGTAAATCTGTTCTTGATCCCAGGATCAAGAACACTTCAAGAGGAGGTTTATGCTATAGGGTCTCCACAGGCAAAGACGCCATTCAACCTTGGGAGTGCCAAGGAGCCCACTGGTGATACCCCGACAGCTCTGCCTCCCTGTGAAGCACGCAGTTCCTACTCCAATCATTCTGCCCTCTGCCTGCCTTCCACCTGTATCTACACCAAGAGGTGCATTTTATATTCATATCTGTGTTTCAAAACAGACTGAAAATAATCACAGCAAATTTAGTGCTATCCCTAAACTGTGACTTTCTAATCAAAATTCTTTTTTTATAGTTGAAAATTATAATTTCCCCCCAAATGTTGCTAGATGATAACAAAACCCTAAAAACCTCTATTTTTGTGATGTTGTAACTTCCTTTGTTATAGACAGACAGACAGACAGACAGACAGACACACACACACACACACACACACACACACACACGATAGCTACAAAACACCTAACTGAGGATTCTATAAAATAATTTCAACATTCTTTTTTTTTTTGTATGAAATCCTGGGTATAACTCTTTGAATTGCCGCCTATAATTCTTCAAATTTCTTACAAAGTCTGTTTAAACCAACACTTCATGCGTCTCCTCTGATAAATGGAATTCCCACCTACTCCAGCATTGCAGCAAGCCCAGGGAGCCAAGTATTGAACGTCCAGGGAGGGCAGCGGGAAAGAGAAGTCTCAGATCCCACCCTCTCATTCACAACTTTCCACGACAGTAGGAGAGGTAAACACATCTACAAACAACTGATTACAGGCAAAGCACACGGCACACTGTTCTCATGAGGAGATGAGCTGCCTGTGGTGGGAACAGAGAGAGAGAGGGATTACTTGAGAATGGGGAGAACAGGCTGATTCCTGTAGTTTATGACTATACGTCTCTTCTTGGTGGGGTGAAAACTGATTTTAATACTCTTTGACATTGATGTTAGGTTAGAACAGGAGTCTTTATCATTACCTAAGCCACCTTGAGAGATGTCTCAGTTAAGCCTGCCTTCAAATGAAACTCACTCTACAGGTAGACTATTGGAACAAAAATCTGTGACCTGGTGTATTTTTTTTTTTTTTTTTTTTTTTAACATTTGGACGATATAACTTGGCTTTAAAATGAAGAAACAAGAGAGCTGGGGAGATACCTCATCTGGTTAAGTGTCATCAAGCAAGCACAGTGACCTGAGTTCAATCACCAGGACTCATGTTAAAAAAGAAAAAAGTCAGCTGTGAAGCGCCAGAGAGATGGTTCATCGATCAACAGTATTGGCTGCTCTTCTAGAAGACCCAGGTCCAATCCCCAGAACCCACACTGCAGCTCACAACCTTATGCAACTCCAGTTCCAATAATCCATCACCCACTTCTGGGCTTTGGGGACACTGCTTGCATGGGGTGAACAAACATACATAGTGCTCAAAACCCATACACATAAAATGAAATATATATATATATAACAAAACAAAACAAAACTGAAAAAGCCAGGTGTGGTGGTACATGCATGTAATCCTTAGTGCTGCTAAGGGAAAGAGAAGTGGATTCTGGGAGCTCACTAGACAGCAAGTCTAGCCTACTGGTTAATGAGAAACCCATCCAGACAAACAAATCAACAAATAGATGGCTTTGGTTAAAAGACATTTGTGTAGCTATTCCTATGGCTTGCAGAGGTGATTTTGTACTTTAAAGTGTGTAAGCCACGTTGATGGGTACGCCTTCCAAAGTGCTTTTTTTTTTGGATGTATCAGAATCTTTGAGAAATGAGGGGCCGTAATGCTGACATTTATGTGTCATGCCAGGGGCAAATTAAAAGATCACAGAACTCCAGTGCGACTATTGTGAGAGGGGAATAAAGAATAGGATTCCTTTCCTTCCAAGCCAAGTCCAATCAGAGATCTGTCTTTACAACCTCTTCAAGGCATAGTCTTGTTAGGACTTATTCATGTGGGAGCTAGGGCAGACCTGTCACACAGTCTAAGCATTCATTGGTGATGAATTCAGGAGGCTGGCTTGAAGTCTGAGAAGTAACTGACTTCTCTGGCTTTTGGTGTCCTTATCTACGAAGACTGAAAATGTCTGCATGATATATTTTAATAGTTAAATAATATCCCACATATGAAAGGAAGAACTTAGTGCCTGGTATATAATGTCTGCTTAAACATTAGTATTATATAACATTTCTTCCTAAAAATAATTTTCATTCCCTTATCTACCCAAAACAAAATCTGGCACCTGGACATGTTCATTAAGATATGTCCACAGCAGCAAGAAATGGGGAGGCGGATTGTAGAATTTCTATGTTGCTCATCTTAATGTGATCAGGATTTGAATCTACGTCTTCCGAGTCAAAGGCAAACAAGCCTTTCTCTATTTTACATTCTGCTACACAATTAAGTTTCCACTAGTTCCCTGTAATGGCAATCCCAAAAAAATGCCCTTGCTTTCTTTAGCATTCTGCTGTACCATAATACTTCATATCATTTGGGGCTTCCTGTCCCTTTTTGCCTTATGTATTAGGATACTGTCTCCACTGAGGTGGATTTTTTCCCAATATTATCCCCATTCAATGAAGATGTCATGTCCAGGCCCCAAATAACATGGTTTCCTCTGAGCTCCCTAACTCCAGTCTCATCACTGGATCTTTCCGCAGCACCATGCACGCTTCTCATGGCAAACGGATCAAGAGTAAGACAGCATCCACACAGTCTCTTCTCCGAAGTGAAGAGTCACTGCTCAGGCACTTCCGCATTTGCAGCTCGCCACTGTTAGGAGAAGACTGCTACACACGGATGGAGGGGCTGGCCTGGAACCCAGAAAGGCTGACCCTCGTGGCATGACGTCCAAGGTCCAGTTCTCGTTCTTGCCAGTGGCAGCCCGTATTATTATTTGTCACAAGGCTATTGGAGACTGCTACAGTTGCAGCCTCTGTGGTAGTATGTATTCCCAACAGGCCTGCAATAAGCACTTGCTGTGTGAAGAAAAAAAACCTGAATGACATTGAATGAAGCAACATCTGAGGTGTGTTTCCATCCCAGGATTCACTGTTCTCATCCTAGCAAGAGTGTATCTCTCAAAAAATGAAAAGTAGGAGAGGGGGGCGGGAGAACAAGGAAATCCGTGGCTGATATGTAGAACTAAATTATATTGTAAAATAAAATAAAAAAAAAACAGGAAGTACATGCAAGTGACTTCCAAAAAAAAATGAAAAATATTTCTCAAAACTTCCCTAAGACCATAAATGATCTGAAGTTATTCACACACACAGTCGGTAGGGCAATGCCCTTCTACTTAGTGCCATTTGATCATCAAGGGTAATTGACCCATCTCGGGGACATTCTAAACCACGAGTTTAAGCAAATATCTTCCTAGCTTTGTGTATACACAGTAATGACCACCTACACGCACATTTCAGATCAGAATTAAACCACCCTGAATCATCCATTAGAATCCAGATCTGCAAGCAAAGACTAGGAATGTTCTTAGTACCATTCTGCGCACATGTCTGCTTTCTGAAATGCAGCCCTGCCACGATACTTATTTTCTACCTGACTTGATGGATTGCAATTACTTCTTACATTACAGCAAGCCACAAGTGGCCTGAGTCAACAACCAGGGTCATGGAAGGTTTCTCCTTGTACTTATGCATTTGACAGAAAAGCTTCTTTGAACCAAAGTTGATCTTCTTTCAAAAGAAAGGGAAAACTTTAAGCCTCTGACTCCTGGGAGGGGCAGAGAGAACAGCCAGAGGGCAGCGAGCTAGCTCTGAACTTCTGGAGATCACTTGAGCACATTTGGCAATCATTGGGCTTCTGTTGAAAACAAGGCCTTCTTCTAATTACGCTTCTGCCAATGGAAGACAAAAGACAGAACGATGGCTTAGAAGTGTCACGATGACACGCCAGTGTCATGGCAATGATTGTGGTTTCTTCTGAGTACAGGCCTGCTGATGGTTCTGCCACATACCCGCTGGGGAAGCCATTCCCGAGAACAGAATCTCAGGAAGACGGCAAAGGGATTTTCTTCTCTTAAACTGGATCTCGCCTGTAATATTTTCTGACACTAGAAATAAAATAATAACATGTTTTGGTTCTACTTTCTGTACCCTCCACCATACCAAAAGTGTTAGATGAAGTGAGTCTCAGAGGCACAATGGGTACAGGGTTTTTCCATGCTACAGGGTTTTCCAACTGCCTCAAAGACAAAGGAGACAGAGCATACAGATGTTTGCGCCTTGCCACACAGAGTTGTGGACTAGCTCCTTCAGTGTCTTTGGAATGCAAATTTTCTTTCACAGTTTAGCAGTCTTTTTTGGATTTCAGCACAGTGAACTAACACTTTCCTGGATTCCAAGACCTCCACAGAACCAGATGGATGAGAGGAACTGGGAAAAAGAACCCACACTATTTGAAAAAGGTATGAATTTCTCACTCTGCATTTAGCCAAAAAGCTCTGAAAACTAGAAGAGCAAAATCACTTTTGGTTTGTTCAAATGCATGCCATCCCAGTTGTTGGTGGGGTGTAAGAAGAAAAAACTCCAAAGTGATTCGACGGTTCTGAGTCTGTGTTCAGTTTTAGCTGGGAAGCAAATTTTAATAGAGATGGTATGTTTACTATCAAAGGCAGGAAAGAAAGTGGAGAGGGGAGATTGTTAACTGATCATTCTGCGTGTCTGTGCTCTGAAGCCAGGGATGGCTTTCCCAAGGTCAGCTCTTCTAACTGGACATCCTGGTCCTTCTAAACACCATGAGACCTTCCCTTTCCAGACATACATCCCGCTCTCCCCGCCTCAGCTTGGTATTCATTCCTATTAACCCAAACATTTTACCACTCAGTATTCTTGGTCTTCATTCACCATGACCTCTGCCTTGAACATTATTTTGTCCTTTCCAAAAACCTTAGCTTCGGAGGTCAACATCATTGGATGTTAGCTCTGTTACTGGTCTTTTTTCCTATTCTTCTGCCTTCTCTCACAACGGTCATATATTCTTTATGATAGGGATCTGCACAGAGTTACCTGTTTATAGGTAAGTGCGAATCCCTAAGTGAAAGGAGGAACACATCACAATGTACCCCTTCCTCCCATGTGATAAAAGCAGGTAAGCAGCAGAGCTGGGCTCCTGGGAAGAGCCTAGCCAATGGAATACTGCCATTTTGGATGACTCCATGTGGTACACACAAAATATGACAAGATTTTCTCTTGAAGCTCTGAATTGTCACAGGAAATGTTCTATACCAATGTTTGTCATGCTAGAGACCACCTTCAGCAGAGGGAGATGGATGAGAAGGCTTACTTGTTCCAAACTAGCTGAGCAGTAGTCTAGGCCTCTGGGAGATCTCAGTTCATAACACTCAGAAGTGTCTCTGAGCTGGAGCTGGCTGAGAGACAAACAGATCCCTGAACCAACTGGATGTGGAATATTAAAAAAAGGATTGTTTTATAACCCCCAATTTTTTATCAATTAGTATGGTGGTTGTCATAAAAAAACCCACAACTTCCATATATTTAAAAGCTCTTCAAAGATAAAAAATTTAAACTTATTCTATATTGGTAGCACTATGTATGTTTCATAAAACACAGTGGAAATTGTTTTGTAAGTACTTGAATGAATGATTGAATGAAAGAATGAATGAATAATACAGTTCGGACAGTTTCTTGATCAGTGTACTGTAAATTCCAAAAGAGAGCTTTATTCAAAATGATTGGCCATGCTGAGTGGAAATTAAGACAAAACCAGAGAATAAGAATACAGAATAGACTTTCCTTCTCCATAGCGTAGGTAACTTTCAAATCTTGCAAGTCATTATTTATTCCTAGGTGCAACACAGACACACAGGGAGGCACAGGACCATGCCTAGGCATGGATGATTCATCCTCTTCCTGAGTATCCACTGCTGTTCATACCATCTCTAAGAGAAAAGACAACAACTTTCTCTTGCATGGTTTTCAATTAACAAAAGCAATATATTTCTTTAAACCGTATAATCAAAGGAATTTATAGCAGCTAAAGCTTCAGAGAGGCTCATGGAAAAAGTATTGATAGAGTAAGCTATCTGTCCCAGTCAGCATGGTGAGTAAATGCCCTGAACAGCGCCCCCAGCTGGTCAGGGCTTATCCAGTCTGAAACTATCATTTCCAGGGACAGTAGACTGACTCTCTTGGAAGGTATCCATTCTACTGGCCCACTTAATTGTCAGAAGATTATATTTAATCTTCCTTATGTCCTCTATAGGCAAGTCTGCTGCCTTTTCTATGCAACAGCCCTAAAGAGACTGAAAATATTGTCCCTTCTGAGCCTTCTCTTGGGCTAACTACCTGGATTCTTTCCATCCTTTCTTACGGGCTATTTCTGTCTCTTCTCCCCCCACCACTATTCTCAGCACAAGTTCCAGTTTGTCCTGGTTCCCTTCAGTGCATGGGGCCCAGAATAGAACACAGCACTGTAGGCTCCATAGCCAGTGTGTGTCCTGCGTACCCCTTCCTAAAGCAGTGCGGTCAAGGATGCCGTTTACTTTTCTGCGATCTGATAGGTTGTTATTACGATTATTGATCCTCTGGTCAAACTTCTTCTCTTAAGGATTTAATTCTGTGTGTCTGTCTTTAGATTTTTGCAAACACGTTGAAAGACGGTTGACACAGAGTCAGCACTGGCTGCCCTTCTCCTACCAAGTACCATTCATTTTGGTCAGGAAACACGTCACTTGCTGCCAGTGTCTACTATCTCGAGCAAGCCGCCCCACCGTCTCCTCTTAGATAACCAGAGTAACATCTAACCTTTCACTCAGCCTTCTCAGAGTGCCCCAAGACCACACCAGGTGCATTGGGAGAGCTCTGAACTCTGAAGACTTCTTTTGAAAAACAATGATTTGTGGGCCTGTTTAGTCCTTACTCTGGGGTGAGGAACTCAGGCACCTGCAGCTTTAAAGCAGTTTTCTGGCTGTTGGACAGACTAGAAAATTCTGCTATGGATTTCAGAAAGCTAAGGGGCTGGTCTCCCTTTAACTTCCTTCAGAGAACGTTAGACTCTCCTGGGGTTGGAGGGAACTTGGAGGAGGAGGAGGAGGAGGAGGAGGAGGAGGAGGAAGGAAAAGGAGAGAGATGTGCAATAATGGATGCCTACTCCATATTAGCACTGGGTGTGGCTGTTTTTTGCCAAATTAACCCATTAAATCCTCAAAGGAACACCAGGATCAAATATTGTTACAATTTTATACAAGAAAGCAAAACATAAATTCTTTCTTGTTATTATTATTTTTATGTATCCAAAGTCTTAAGTTGGTGGAGAGGAATTGAACACAGTCCTGCCTGACTAGTATCTTTATAGTTGGCAAAACAAATATTTCATAAAGGAAACACTGAAAAATGTGGACACATATGATGACTCTGTATATAATAAAAGTGTTCTGAATTAAAGGCCACATCTCTGAGAGTAAAAGTCCACAAGAGAATAGGAGGAACCTTAGACTCAGGAGAGGGATCCCAGTCCTAGAAGTGTTACCCATTTGCTGGAGAGGGCATGTCTGGGTAAGCTCTTTTTTCTCCAGAATCTGGACTGTACTTAAATACACAGCTGCCTAGAATAATACCTACTTCCCGATGCCTTGCATCAAGGAGACTTGGGTAAGGATGGAATGGAGAAGCATCCTCAGAGGTAAGGGGCAGCAGTTCAGCACAGCAGGGGTCCAGAACCTGCCTGCAGTGCCCAGGGGCATCTACTTCCCCACCAAGAAGGAAATGAACATCACCAATTTGGTTTTCTGCTGATCCAGCTGAACCTGCTCTTCACAAACGAATGTACTTCATGGCTGGGTTCCAGTTACCATGGAGAGGAAAAGGGACCAAAGGCGTTATCCTCAATAAGATGATACTTGGGATACTTCACCATAGAGATGCAGAAGTTGGGCTGTAGTAGCAACTGGGAAGGATGCGGTGTTCATACCCCAGGAGGGAGTTAGAGGGCAACTGGGCTCCCGAGATGAAAACCCTGAAGGAACACTCCAGTCCAGCCAGATGCATTTACAGACACAATAATACAGCTGGTAGCAAGTGGTCAGTTACACTGCAAAGTCAGGGCAGGTACCAAGGTCTCTCCATCCCCAGGTATCTCCATCCCCAGGCCATGTTTTACCTACTTTACACCAGTAAAGGAATAAAACTGCAGGAGGCAAAGGGTTAGGCTTAATCTCAGGGTCTCTTAGGCCCTTAGGAATACCGAGAGAAGATGTATTTATGCCCACATTCAGTATTCCAGTTCCCATGTTTTTCCTTAAGTAAATTCACGATATAATAAAAATGGAAAAAAGTAGAGAAGAATGGATAACCTAATTATAGCACAGTGTGGAATTTGGCATATTCATGGAATACTAGACAACAAAAAGAAACAGATGGCTGATACAGCAACAGGGATGAATGAATCTCAAAACTGCACTCTGAATGAGAAAAGGCAGATTACACAGAGAGAAGGACACAGAGACACTGAGACTCATCGGGAGAAAAGAAATATAAGAAAAGAAGTCAGAAATAGGCTGTTTCTGAGGGTGAGAGGTGGGAGTGGATTTGAAAAGGACATGGGAGAATTTTCTGGAAATGATATATCCAACAGTCCATTCTCATCAAACTGAGTATTTAAGACCTAAGTAGTTTCTTCGTGTAAAATTGTGCCTTAATAAAAAGGAGAACATTGTAAGAAAGAAAAGGGGAAATGACGCTAGAATTGGTAGCATTAATAAATATGTGAATATACAGAATAGAAGTAAATATATTCAAAATAAATAAGCCCAGGAAAAAGGCCCTCCAGAGCCCGTTCGACAAAGGTAAATGGGCAAGCTAAGAAAAGGCTGAACACCTTAAATGAAGACAAATGAAATTTTCGCCTTTTTTTTTTAAAGGCATTGTTAGAAATGGATCAATTTCTTTGTCACTTGAAATAATGCCTATTCGTAACAGCCTTTTAAAAAGCAATGTGGTATGCCGCTGTTCAGTTTGCTCCTGCACAGAGTAATCAAAAGGAGCGCCGTCACTAGAATACCGGAGGTGGAAGAGTCCTAGTTTCGGAGGCTGGTTTCTTAAGATACTTTACAAAGTTGTAACTTAATGTGCCCACAGTATAGCCACAGCCCTGATGCTCTTAGAGCTCTCCCGCCAGGGACATTCTGGCCACTCACATAGCCGCACAGAGGAATCAAAGCAAGTCCCAAGCAGAGCAGTGTGTTCCCAAGCAGATCAGGGATGGCTGCCACCTCACATCGCTCTATCATTAGCGTGGAGGGAGCCCAAGTTTGCTTAGGAGACCAGAGCACAGTGGAGGAGAAACTGCTTCATTGTAAGGCAGGCGAGGGTACTAGTATTGCCTAATGTTACAGACAAATTACTTTGCTGATCATCTCCTGACCACTGAAATGAGGTGATGATGATGTCCCTTTTAGAGGACATGGGGCAAGCTCAGGTCCCACCTGAAATAAGTGCACAAGATTCACTGTTCTGAGGGCAGGCACTGCACACACCCCAGTCCTGGACAATATGGCCTTCCTTTGCATTTTCAAGATTTGGTCCTCTAGATCTGAGCTGACAATGTAGATAATCCAGACCACACAAGTTCCAGCGAATTTCAATGAATACAGATTCATTTCTGAATATGTAATGAGTACAACAACGATTTGAATGCATCACTCTGTTTCTTCACCAATATCTGGATGAAGGAGGAAGGGAATCCTGGGGAAGAGAAGAACAGAGGCCATTGAAAAATACCTCTGAGGAATGTGGTAGCGCACGTTTGTAATGCCGGCACTCAGAAGGCTGAGACAGGGGATCAAGAGTTGAGAGCCAGCCCAGCCACCTCTTTCTGGTGATAAATCTGCCCTGAATATCCTGAGACTGGGGATAATGCCATCTTCTATGAGAAGCTGTGATTTTTATGTCATGATTTATAGATGTTACCAGTGAAGTTCCAAAAATGAAGTGACTGGCAGCGCTGTGCAGCTGAGCTTTGTGCTCCGCCTGGTCTGGTTCGGTCCTCTCCTCCCCAGAGTCAACTTGCTGTTTGAATGACCCCTTAGCGGATGTGTTGCTCAGCCTTGCAATGATTGCCACATTTATGCTCGTCTCAGAGTCAAGTGCGCTGTGTTTGTGGGAGAACGAACATCAGTTATCCCTGTTGACACAATAAGGGAGATGTAGTCCTGGGGGAATCTAGCCCAAAGTTACAATTGCTGCTTACAGTGAGCTTTCAGATATTTAGGTAAGATTCTAGTAAAGCACCAATGAAGACATTTTCTTGATTATGCTACTTTGGGGTTTAAAGTGGCCTAGCGAAGTTGCCATGCCTTTTGCTCGTTGTCGGCACAGTTAGGGTATCTTCCCCAGAGAATTTTAATCCCAAGGAAAAATGTCCCTGATGAGTCTCCCCACCTTAAAAGACGGAAGTGTGAATGCCACTGAAAACTGTCACTCCCTATTCTTACTTCAACTTCCAGCACTCAGGGAGAGGAGAACTTAGATTTCTAATTTTTGAATGGGGGATGAGAACTGCCAGTGTGGATGGAACTGCTTCCAATGTCAGGCTGTTTATTTTCAGGGGCCAGTGCTGTTTCTAGATTATTCTGGAAGAGAAGGCAGTAATGGGTCAGAACTGGCTAAACCTTTCGGTATTGCCAATTGTGCTGGATGACTAAGATCACCATTGCCTTAGAGGAAAGGCATGGTTCAGGAATGTCAGGATGTGTTTGTGGGTGGTCTTCCATAGAACCTAACCTATGCCATAAAGTCCTTTATCCTCCTAGTATCTCTTATTTCAGCTATAAAGTGAAATATATCCAGAAACTACTAGTAGTATAGTAGTTAGAATACTGAAACAAAACAAAACAAAAAAAAAAAAACCTTTATCATCAGAACAAACAACTTAAAATAGTTATGATGATATGATAATATAAAAGTCTTTCACAAACCTTGTTTGCTAAAAATATCGGGCATCATTTGAAGCTGTTATTACCCAGAAGCTATCTGACCAAACAAGACTTGGCGTGGGCCACTGGAGATGGTACTTTTCATAAAAGTATTGGCATATGAGGAGTTTGCATAGAACAATCTGTGTCCCTAAGCTGTTCCCTTCCCGTTCCATACACAGAGCTTCCAGCGTTCCTGAACTGCCAAAGCTAAGAGGATGCACTGCTAGGAGCTGTTTGGTTTGTTACATCCTGATTCCCTTTCCTAATTCTTAGGCAATGATGGCTTTGTATTTCCTAACTCAGTCTTGTTTGGCTTCTTTTTCCCAAAGCAGTTAAGTGTGGAGTTTGCATAGGATTTAAATGATAGGATCTAAGTAGGATCACAAAAACCAGTGACCAAGCAAGGCCATGAAATCTAGAAACAGACTCATCATGAACTCAATTCCATTTGTGTGAAGTTAATAAAAAATTATGACTCTAATTAGAAATAATTTAATTTCTGTTGATTTGGGTTCTGCAGAATGTATCAGAAAACATACTGCAGAATACTAAAAGGCGTAAGTAGGTACAATTAAAGGCTTTTAGGAAAACCTAGGTGATGCATCTGATAGAACTAAGGTACTCATGCAGTCAAACTCAAAGATTCACCTATGTATCATTTCACGCATGGAGCCCCTGTGGTGGAGAGAACGTAACGATGCACCCTGCAGGCGCGGAGTGAAATTCTGGGTTGTGGATGTGGCCCTGGTTGGGTTACTCACACTGAAGCCATGCATGAGAAAGTCGTACAACCGTTGGAAGGATGACAAAACCGAAGACTCACGGTCCACCACATGCTTGTTATATAAGGCTAGGGCGAGCGTGACAGACAGCTTTAAGACCGCATCAATTATTGCCATAGAAATATGAATACCCAGGAATGTTTCATCACCGCCCTCCTCCAAGCCTGTAGACTAAAGATAATAATCTTTCATTTGATGCCTAAAGAGCAACATCAAAGACTGTACAGCTCAAGAGGTAAAGACGGCCAAGCTCACACAAAGAGAACTCCAAACGGCAGGCTGCCAGCGCATTCTTCTTCCTCTACTCTCTTCTCCGAGAAAATGAAAACAAACATTTCCTGGAGGTTTGCAAAATCTAACTTGACCCGACAGGAGAAATGCATGGAATTTTGGTGAAATGAAAGGCAATGTTGCCTGAAAGTACTTATAGATCCCAGTAGACAAATGTTTATAATCATATAAAGTCATGGCCTCTTTATCAAAAACTCAAAAAAGAGTTATGTAGTAATAAGATGTGCATGGGAAGCAATGAGAAAGGCTTGCTTTCTCTGCTAGTGTAGTGCTTGAGTGTCTCCTGCTGCCTTACTGATGGGCGCCGTCCTGTGTCATGCTGTCTGTCCTTTCTCTGCTGGCATCACAGTGGCTCTTACCTTACTTTAACAGAGGGTCTTTTGGGTTGCTACTCCTGTGATAACTCTGCCACAGGTACGGTGTACCCTATCCTGGTTTCTCACTAATGTTTTACTCTGCAATGAGGCTATGACCACACGAGCCATCATAGCTAATGCTGGATTCTGTCTGGTTCCTTGGGGGTAGTTTCGGCATGCAGACCATCAGTTGGTACGTCCTTATTCAAAGGAGAGGAGGAAGCAGAGAAAATACACCGAGGTAGGGTGGGAATTAGCCTTGCCAGAAATTCCTCCTAGGATACTTGGCTCGACAGGTCTCTCAGGGCTCAGTTGCCTCATCTGCAAACTGGGAAGGGTAAATGAATCTGTCACACTCTATGAACTGTAGCGCGCCCATTCATCGGTGACTGAGGAGCTGCTGGCATGGAGTTTCACTGATTATACAAATCCTCTCACTGACAGCTGTGAGAAGAACTGGGCCTGTATTATCTGACTTCTGGGAAAATGGAACCTAAGGAGTCACTTGCTTTGGGAATCGGTAGCTAGAGAAGGCTCACTGTCCCTGAGATCTGTGCCATGACAATGGACAGAGCCAGAGGTCCCCTCTAGCTGGCAGGCTGAAGCGCTAACCCAGGAAATCCTCAGTAGTGTGTTACCATCACTGTTCTGGGGGTCACCTCAAGATCACAGATGGGGATGCGGGAGACTTCTCTGATGGACAAGGCTGAGTGCCACATCCGAACTACTGGGGTATTTAGCCAAGGGATGTCCAAGGAACTATGTTCACATAGTATGTACACATGAAGAATTCAAGGTCAGATGTAGACTAGAAAACCAAAATGCAACAAAACCTTAAATCCTCCAAAACTTAAAACCAAGCCAGCTCAACCAAGAAAACAACCAAACAGCCCCTGGAAATCTTCTATTAAAAACTAGGTTTGGTGAAGATGCAAATTCTATTTCCTGTTGCTACCATTTGTCATCATGTATCACATGACAACAGGACAGGCTACACACAAAGGGCAAAAACCAGTCCAATGGCAGGGGACCTTCAGACAGGACCAAATACTTGAGTCTACAGAAACAGCTGGATGGCTGTGAACATTTTTTAATGTAGGTTTATAGAAGATTTTGGTTTTAACAATGGGACATTGACATCATCTTTTCATGAGTAACATAAACCTTTAGTGAAACAGAGAAACATTTAATACTAATTGAAACAGTCCTTGGAAAACATGCTCACAAGAACATACTTCTCTCTTTCCAATGAGGAGAATCGAAACATCTAAGCAGCCTATATTAAAAACAGTAGGTAGTGTTGCAGGGGCATCCTTGCATGGGTATGTCAGACACCCTGCATCTTCTCGTGCTCTTGGGAATTTAATTCTTTATGGGTTGTGGTCATAGAAAAGATGAGAGAAAATGGATGAATTGGGGCTGGCGGGGAGTGTAGAGTGGCTGGATTTGTAAGTGAAGACATTTGGCTCAGTGGAACCGTTCATGAGAAAACTGCCAAGGCTCTAGCAACGCTTCAAGAGCATAGAAACATGTTCAAACGAGTTTTGCCTGCAGACAGAGGGACGTTAATTGCTTTCCCCAGATTCCCTTGAACCTTCTTGCATGCAGAAGCATAAAAATAGCCAAGCTGTGTACACTGCCTCTAGGATCCAGCCCTCCACCTGCAGAGAGGAATTCATGTTTCAAGCTTGTCTCTGCCACAGGTTTGCTTTGGAGCCTAATTACCAACTAAGTCTGATGACAAGGTAACTGGCTCCAGGGGCTTCTTGTTCCTACCAAACAAAACAAAAAACAAATTCCTGAAGCAAGTCCTGCCAGTTCCTCTGGGAACCCCAAGCCAGTGATGCAACTCCAAACTGGGGCTGCTTCCTTTCTTGTCTTCAGCAGATCCCTGGAGAGCCTGTCCCCATCAAAGCGGACCAGTTCCAACAAATATTTACTGACAAATGACTATTATTTTAATAATAATAATTTGCAATCATTTGTTGATTTACGGCCAACAAACATGCTCATAGATGCTATCTCACTTGATGGCCACAATTCCACGAGGAAAGTACACAAAACAGGGCTCATTAACTTATTTAAACAGATGAAAGTTTATATTGCTGGCAAGCAGTAAAATTGGATTATGAGATCTAGTGTTAGGGACCTGTTACATGCATTTTCCCAATCTTCCCTCCAAGAGGCAGCTCACCCCGGGTAGAAAGGTACTTGGGACAGCCTCAAGACAAAAGAATGAGGAGTCCTTCACTAGCCTATCTGTAAATCCAGGGTAAAACATACACTGCTTCTGTGTTATCAGAGCAATTCTGGACAACATGCAGATCTGTTTAACATAGAAATGACTGTCCTGTGGTAGCAACCTGCAACTGGAGGTGGTTCAGCAGAACCTTGAAAGATACCCATACAATATGCAGAAAACGATACAGGGAGTGCCTGGTCAGGTCAGTGGACATTCCCAACAGAGTTTGTTTAGAAATGGTCAAGAGCATTTTATTAGCTTTTGATACCGGCCTAAACTTATCTCACTGGCTTAAGATAATGTGGCTCTGTTATCTCATGACTTCCAAGGGTCTTTTGCTGTCTCATAGGTTCTGTCAAGGTGCTGGTGAGATGCATTTTTAAGATCTTCACACTACTGACACAATACATTTCCCTTCAAGTATACAACTCACAGCTGACACCTTTTGTTGGCTAAAGACTGAAGGCCATTTTTGGTTCAGAGCCCACTCACATCTTCTTGCCTGGTGGGTTTCTCTGTCTTCAGTCTGCTGAGGTAGACCCCTACGTAATGTAACATGCTCATGATGAAATCACATCCCAACTTTTATGTTCTAGTCACTGGAAACAAACACACGCTCACATTTAAGGAGAGTAGATATATAAAAGTCTAGTCACTAAGAAGAGCAGATCACTGTGGATTGCCTTAGAGCAATCCTCTATAACAACCAATGTAGGAAACTTGGAGGAAAAGGTCCTTAAAGTTGCAATTCCAGTCTCTCAGAATAAACACTATTTCTGTCCACTTACTGGAACCTCACCAAAATCTAGGAGATGACTATTTGTTACCATCTTTCTGAGATTCTCTTTAGATGACAAGCACTAGCAACATATATACAGATGATGGAGGCTTATTAGTCCTCAAGGTCCCCAGGAGTCATCTTTATGATATATGGGAAGAAACATGTAGCTTGATCTATTACCCAGTAGAGGGAGGCATTACTAATTCATCACAGAGGAAGAGAATGTACTGAGAATCGGAAGACATCAATTCTTACATGAACTTATTGTATGATCTTGGGTGAGTCATACCTAGAATATCACAATTCCTAATTTCAATCTAGAAAAATCCATAATAGTAGGGAATGTATCTGGCCTGGGTCACAATCCAATCTACACAGTGTGTATCTAACACCAAGAAGAGGAGTTAGGTGATAAGGCCCGTTGGGTTATCTCCTGTGAGATTCTCTATGTGGAAAGTATACCCTTGACAGATGAACGAGAAAGGGAATGTACCTACGTACCCAGAGACCAAAAATGTTATTTTCAAACCTGGCAGAGGAAACCAATCAGCCCTGGCCTCCAGGCCTAAGGGATTCAGGAATCTCTGGCAGTGCTTGGTACAAAACTGTTAGTAGGTATCTCTTTCATCTGCTTAATACTCTGAGTGCTGCTCCTTGAATTTATCCTCACATATGGCTGAGATCCTAGGAGTCTGTGCAGACCACTGTCCCAGAGTGCTCCAGTGTCTGTGGGGACAGACTGTTTATGTCCCTCAGTCCATTCTTGCCAACTCAGGCGAAGCTCTGGCTTCGCACTGTCTTCTGACAAATTCTTGTGCTTTCTGGGGAGCCTAACAGAATAACGGTGATGCTCATGGGTTATTATCTTTGTGATATAACTTCCATAAGTCTAGTAAGCATTTATTATACTCTATGAAACACCATAAGATTGACATTTCACAAAAACTCTAAATGATCTCATTATTTCCAATTACAAAAGGATAGTTAATTTGTAGAGCAACATCCAGTTCAGCAATAATTCAAGAAAACCATCAAATGTGACTAGGTTCCTGGAATACGTGATGCCCTTGGCCCATAATCCCAAGCTTCCTACCATTTAAAAGGTAAATTTATGGGGCACCCTTTAACATCCCTAAGCTGTGTAAGTGGATGCAGAGCTCTCTGGGATTGTCTCAGTATACTGGGAGTTTCTCAAAAAAAAACCTATTTTTCCTAGTACACTTCCTAGAAGGGACTACTGAAAATAGTATTTAGATGACAGGAACTATAAATATGCCTAATTTTTAACTACTTAAAATTTAACTATTTATTTAGACCTATAGGATTAAATAAAAATGAGTTCAGTTCTAGATTATCTGCCATCAATGTAACCCATTTTTCAGACCTAAAAATACTAAAGAGGTCTTGCTTTTGCAGCGTGAGGAAACTGTAAAACATCCATGTCTATCCTCCAAGGGAAGCCTGCCGACTATTTTACTGTCATGGGCCTTATTCATACCCCATCACTTTACACACGTTTTGTACTTTCTGGAATTATTTAGCATGTCTTTTAGTCATGAAACTATCCTGGTGGACAAGGAGGGCAAGGGCTGCTGTATTTTACAGATAAGGGGGCCGAGGCTTGAAGGCCCCCACTAACATCATCCCATGAGTGATCAGCACAGCTGGGTGGAGAACTCAGGCTACTGAACTCGGAGCACGAACCTTGCTGAGCCATCCCACCACTTCAGGGGACACGGACCATTTTTAAGTACATAGACTTGGACTTCCCACGTCACCTCTGAGCTGCTTTTCCGTGACAGCTTTATAGATCTAATTATCAGTGAAGTTTGTAACTGACGTGGAGGCTCAAAGGATCAGAGGCGAGAGTGTAATACTAGGCTTCACCTCGGAAACGTTCACGTAAAAGGATGCAATTGCTAGGGAATGTGCAGAGCTATGTGGAGAGGGACACAAACAGGATGATGTGTAAGCAGATCACAGCTACAGGGAATAAGGAGATCTGCAGTGAATGATCCGAGAAACTCCCATGAAGGGGCAGAGGGCAGGGTGAGCCAGTGGGATAGGACGGCCATTCTCTCAGAGATGTGGGAGTCATGCTGAGTAGGAGGGAGGGAGATCAGGTAAAGGAAATGGAGCCTCTGTTTAGAGGCACCACAAGAATGCTGAGGTTTAGAAGAGGGCTCTCCAAACCGCCATGCATAGAAAATTACTGTGCCCGGAAAAGAAATCCTCCAGCGTTTTCTGTGTGCACGCACTACAGAGGATACTGAGTCAAACGTGTTGTGGCTCTTGCTTTCAGCAGTTCACAGTCCAGGAGACAGAGACACAAGTAAACTTGTAGAAACTGTGAAAAATGGAACACAGCAGATGCAAGATTCGACGGTATACCTATAAACACACAACTATATAAATATAATCTTAGATGTAGTTTAACAGGTTAATAATGAAAACAAGCATTAAATGCTCATTGAACATGTTATCACTTCATCTAATCTGCATAACAACTCAAGGAGACATCAGTGTCCCTTAGGATTCTCGATGTACAAATGAAAAAGATGAGGGCAAGTGAGACGTGAGCCTTCCAGGCTGCTCGTGACTGGAAAGGATAGTGCCAGGATTTCAATTTTAGCAGAGACCCCGCCCCCCAGCCTATTTTCCCCTCCCACCCCCTATTTCCTCCTGAGTTAATACTAGATTCCAATATGCTATGCATACCACACGCCGACTATTTGCTTAGCATTTCCTCAGGAGACTGTAAGTTACGCGGTTTCCCTATAGTCCTCTCAACAACCAATCCGGTTGTTGAAAATGAGACACAGCAGGTGTTGATGACAGTTGCTGAGCAGAGCAGTCAAGGTTGTGGCCACTTCACCTTGTTGTGGAAAACTGGGGTCAGACGGAAACAGAGGAGGGCTGAGGTAGACTTGGGAAAGGCAGACAGAGGCAGGAGGATGGAAAAAGCTCTACAGACAAGGACTGGAAGGCAGGTGTTCAGGCAGCAGATGGCAGAAGGGGTTGTTTGCAGGTCAGTGAAGAAGAGGAGGAGGAATTTACAGGTCCACATTCCAGCAGCCTGGAACACACTACAAGCTCTGAATTCAACTCACACGATGCTGTTCCATTGTTAGGGAGAGGAATCTTCCCCAACCCTGCCACTACTCAGTCTATACCTGTTCTCCTATGCTGAGGCATGGGATTCTCCATCCCCCCTCCCCATTTTCAGACTCTTGGTGAGCCTTCAGTCCAACTGGCTTTCTGCACTTTTAACAGCTTGCCAGCCTGAGCAGGATTTCTCTGCTGGCTCCGATTCCTGCTCTTCGATACAGAATCGCCACGTGAAAGAAATGCCCATGTATCCCTCTTAAGCTGACGTTATTTTGTCTGAACTATTTACATTGGCAGACAAAAAACTCTATAGTGTCAAGTACTGTGCAGTGGGAGATTGCCCCCTGGGTTGTGTCTGGGCAATGGTATGTAAATATCACACGATTGTGATCTTACTTCAAAAGAGCATACTGGGCTGGTGGCAGTTCTGGGGTACCAGTCAGCTCTATTCCCCACTCGTGATGTGATCCAGCATACTATGTCTGAATCTTACTTGCCAACAAAGATGGTTTAGCTGAAGTACCTGATTTACTTTAAAGTTCATGCTGACTTTAATATTCAAATCTGTTAAAATTATTCAAATCCCCGAGATAATCAGACTCTTTTTTATTAGTTCTCAGCCAAGGGATCTGCCTGCACCCACATTCTACATTTGGTTTCTGCCATTTGTTCATCCTCCCACCCAGTAAGTGCTCTTCAGACAGATGTAGTGTGTAAGGAACTGTCCCAAGTCCAACCACAAAGGGGCAGGGCAGAAAAGACAACACCGTAAGATTAGGACAGAATTTTGACAGCCAGTATTAGATCTAAGACATCATCAACTACACAGCGAACAGCAAGGAGGTCAGGAAGTGATTGAGAATGACCTGAGAGGTAAAGAGAGTTGGGAGGAAGTTGACAAAAAGATTTTCTTTCAGCTGGGACAATCAAGGTACATGTTTTCAGAGGAAGAAGTGTTTAATTTGGGTCATAAAGAAGAGTCCATGTTGACATCAGTGGTGGTGATAAGGAGTTCCAGTCAAAGACAACGCAATGAATGTCAACTGCTGACGTGAAGGGAGTTGGGGCAAGCGGTTTAAAGCCAGATCACAATGGGCCTGGTATGCCAATCTAAGCTCTTTAGACAGGCCTTCTTAGATAAGAGCATTCTCCATCATACACTAAGCCACGTTCCTCTTTGTCCATACTCGTTCTGCCTATTAAAATTCTATCCTAAACTTGCCGAGAAGACCTTGAACTTGAGGGTGGCAGGATGTCTCTCTAAGTAAATCTTACCAGAGAGTATTGAATGTTTTCTTATCTGTCCTCATTTAAAGAAAATTTAAACGGGATTCACTTTTGTAAAAGAAAACACAATACTAAACAAACACCCGAAAGACCTTGGTGTTTAAGAGAGCATGAGTGGCGGACACTCTCTGGAGGCAGCCTGTCTACTGGAGCATCTGAGAGTGTCTGGAGTGGAGTGCGTTCTCCAGTCATTCCGCTGGCTGCTGCCCCGAGACAAAATAAATGACTGTCTATAGAGTACAAACTGTACGCTACATAGAGCAGCACATAAAGACCCACGGGAGGAGAGGGTGAGAGGAGAGCTGAGGGGGTGGAAGAGGAAGAAAGGCTAGGTATGATTATGTCACCAGGTATCCTTGGCAACCGGAAAACATCTTGTACATTCTGTCTGAGAGATCAGCAGCACATGGAAGAAAAATGTGCCTGCTTCTGTCAACATCAATAGCGTGGGAACAGGACATCTCTGAGCCTGAGTCAAGGTAGGGACAGAGATACCCAAGGCCCTTAAATAGAAGAACCCGGCAAGAAAATAATGTAAGTTGGAGCATGTGTGCGGTATGAATATTGAGAAGGGTATTGGTGGTGAAGAAGGCTTCCACAGCACAGACTTTCAGTAAAAGTACTGGGAAGCACTGAGCCTTGATGGTCACTAGTTCTGAAGGACACATACATTGATGTTAACTAGTTCTGAAGGTTAACTCTATGGTTCGTGACCCACTTACAAGGGAAAGACTCAACCCAAGTGGCTCACGAAGACACCTTGTCATCATACTCAGTTTGGCAGTCCATACGAGTCTGGGAGAAAGTATAATTGAGCTTTTATGTCTTTTCTCATGAAGATGCAGGAGGCATCTAGAAAAGATACCTACGGAGCCTTGAGTCCACAAAGGTTCAGCCGACTGCCTCTTTTTGTTAGTCTTTGCTACACATATTCCTCACAAAGCTCATAAAGGTTCCCGTCAGTTGCTGAAGAATTTGGGACACCTAATAACAACAACAACAACCATATTTAACTATTTGTTCCTCTGTCAGTGGCCAGTCACAGCTAACTTAAAATCAATACTTAAATAGCACTTATGATGTGCCAGAAACCTTTTCAAGTGACATATATGTATATGATCTGCTATGTAGTCATGTGTTTCCATATATAAATATATGCATGTATGCTCACTGGCGTACATGCATATGTAAATGTTTATATCCACACATACTAGAATTCCAATTTTATCCACATTCCAAGTCTGTTATAAGAATGCACACTATTCTTGTTTTAGGTAAGAGTACTAAAAAGTAATGAATGCCAAGACCAACCAACTCATTTACGGTAAGACTGCAATTTGAAAATAGCTGTCTGTGATGAAAAAAAACAAAAACATAAACCAGGAAATATTGCTGTGCAACAGAAAAAAAGTCCTTCCACCCACCTGTGAATAGGAAGTGTGAGCATGCATGCATGCATGTGTGCATGCACATGCCCAGGCTCCGAGAGAAAGACTGGGGCCTCTGCATCTATTCGGGGTGAAAAGCAGACTACGAAGGTAGCATAACAGTCCTAATCTATGAGTGTGTCCTGTCACTAGAACCAGACATGGTATTCCCAGTCAATACTCTGGCATACGATGATGTCACTCATCAAAGACGTCTACATAGACTGATGGGGAGCAAGGCACAAGCAGAACTGAGGAGTATTTTCTGCTGAGGAGGTAGCTGTTCCTGACCATGCAGGATGAATTTCTGCCAACCCATAATAGTAACATCATGCTTACGTGTTCCTTCTGCTCCCCATTCTCAACACCATTATCCCATTTTACTTTTCTTCTAAAGCTTAGTATGTCAATGTCATCTTTGCCTTTGACTGCTAATCTACGATGGCCACGTGAGGCTTCACTTTGGAACTTAGAAGAAGAAAGAGAAATGTGTCAAAGATGACACTGGACATATGGTACTTAAAAATAATTGTAATGAAATTTAGAAAAACTGTGTCCAGTGATTCCACATCTGTGGTGACATGCCTGCCATTTGACAGAAAATAGGCCCCCTCTTCTTGCATGCCAGGTCCACAGTACTACACATGCCCAAAGGGAAGACAAGAGTCTTTGATCATGGTACTATTCCAGAAGTTCACTGCCTACCTCAAGGAGAAACTTTCCAAACTCCAACCCTAGGCCTCTGGAAGAGGGGTTGGTCTTCCAGGTCAGTACCAATTTGAGTTCAGTTCTCTCCAACGACGAGGCCGTTCTTCAGCAATTTCCACTGGGGCATCCAGCAGCAACATATTGTTATGCAGGCGAAAGACAACTAAAGAGTTTAATTTTAAAAATTATTTGCTTCTATTGGTCTTACAGTTCAATAAACCACAATGTGACCAGTGGCCATTACACAAGAAGGTCCATTTCAAGATCCTCATTTCACTCCCATCAGGAGTCATCACATTTAAACTGGTTACCAAGCAGGTGCCTGCATTTTTAGAGACCATGGGTGCTACAGGGAAAACCCCGCTGCTTAAAATCACCCAGCTAGTCCTACAGCATCCAGAATTACAATATGGCCTTCTTGGTTCTACTCCTTCCACTTACATGCACATTTCTAAGATGACAGTGGGACACAAACAGACCCGTGAATCAAATCATGACCGCTAACTTTCTATTGCAGGATACTGACAAGTCAAATAACTTCAGAAATCCGCAACAGCGCGAGTCTCCTAGAGACCAGACAGACAGGCACTGGGTGGGGCAGCAAAGTTTTAGGCCCAGCAAATAACAGGCAGATTGAAAACATAATTTAGAACCCCATGTTAAAAATTATTAACAGCTCAATTTTTTGGACTCATAAAAATCATTCTAAAAAAAAAACAAATCCCATTAGAATCTTTAGCAAGCGACTACTACAATTTTACGCCATACTCCTGTGACCCTTGGGATTTCTTTCACTTCATTTGTTCATTGTCTTTTTATACTAAAGTGGTTATAGATTGTCATAAAATCTAAAAGTATTTTGGAGTCATGGGAATGCAAAAAAGCCTCAGCAAAACAAAACATTTTAATTTGTTTTACTTGTTCTTTTTTATTAACATTTACAACATAGTTGTTGTGTTTGTTTTTTCTTGCCCCCCCCCCCAATCTGTACCCAATAAAAAAATGTTTCCAAATTGGGATGCCAAGTTTCCATCCAAATACCATTTTGTTTAATATCCCTGGATGAACCCTCCCTAAAACAAAGATTTGCACTGCCGCTCAAGGGACTTCAGAGTTGAAAGAGTAAGATGAATTACACTGTGGCCTTCAGGGTCGACCACATATACCCTTCTTTAGGAGGAGACCTCCCAAAGGATGAAGGCCTGCTCAGCACAGTCCATGGTACCTTCTTGGGCACAAGGGGAAGTTTCTTATTGATCCTGAAGCCATTTATTTTTATCCACATTTTCCAGGAGAGATGGCAAATCTCACTTTCTATGTCCAATGACCTGGCTTGGTCTTCTGGGGTTTACAGATTGTCTGGGATTCCAAATAGGACTCTTGCAAAGAAGTGATTGAATCTTAAAGGTGCAAAGCAAGGCCATCTAGCCTGTGCCCAGCTTTCTGCAAGGGATGGTCCCCTCCCCAAACAGCTATTCTATACTACAAAGTTTACTATTTTCTATATTAAAAAAAGATAACAACAACAAAGGATGAAGGGACTTACTTTGGAGGATTTCATCCTGACACAGAAAGAATTTCTTGTACATATGGTACCCAATTTTAGATACAATGCAATCCTGGAAATTATATCATAAAGTAGATCACTAGACTGGAAAGCTGGGATGGCGCATGCTTCTTTCACTCACTCAACAAACATATGCCAAGTGCCCACTGTGTTCTAGGCATAATGACAAGTCTGCCCTATTCAAACAGCCTAAAAAATAATCCAAACTAGTAAAACCATAGGAAGAGAAATAAATGTTTATAAGGCTGTGCCAAATGAACAGGGCATCACCTGAGAAGAGAGCAGAGAACGTAATCACATTGCCCCCGAACCAAGACAGAAACGACCATTTCTGCCTTACTTTCTATGATTTGGATTTTAAATATCCCTTAATGACTCATGCAATAGAGGCTGAAGGTGGTTCACTGGTAAAGAGCACTGTCTGCCCTTGTAGAGAACCTGGGATTTGGTTCTCAGACCCCACACAGAAGTTCACAACTCCTTGTAACTTCAGTTCCAGGAGATCACGGACACTGGGCATATAAATGGCACACATACATGCAGGCACTCATGCATATACATAAAAGAAAGACAAATAATTATTAAGAAAAAAAGACTCATGTAGTAAGAGCTTAGCTCCCAGAGTGCACTATGGGGAGACTGTAGAACTTCTCTATTGCAGTCCACATATCACAGAAGGTAAGTCCCGAAGTGGATTATGGGGCCCTGCCCACATTTCACCCTCTTTTGCTTCATAAGATGAATGGGTTTGTTTCATCATATCATCTCACCATGACATGTTAGAATGGGCTTTCTCTACCAAATCAAAAAGCAATGGCTCAAGTTAACATGGGCTGGAATTATCAAGCTTACACCCTTACATCTCTATTAAGTGATGATCTGGGGCATCTTGTTATAGTGACTAACCACGTTATCCTATCATGACATGTTGGGAGGGCCTTTCCCACCAGATCAAAAACCAGTGGGCACAACTCCTTATGGACTGGACTTATCTATCAATGTACAGGCCACAAGTAACCTTTCATCTCTACTAAGTGATTATCCTTGACATCTAGTTTTAGTGGTTAACCTTCCTTCCATGCATATTGTGTCTACTAAAATCATGCCACCCTGGGATCAGGTAACCTAAATCCCCATGTGGTCCTAGAGCTACCATCCATGTGCTACTACCCTGTCACTCTTCCATCCCTTTCTCTCAGAGCTTGTGACAGATCTTGGTGACACTTCAGACATCTAAACCACGATTATTTCAAGTAGTCCAAGCAGACAGTTTCTACTTTTCATATGTGAGAAGAGAATGCTCATGTATCATCCCAATGTTCCTCTACCCCAAGAAGTCCCTGTCAACATTTCATGACTGGTCAGAAGTGGAAATGGACCTGATCATTTCAGGAAAACTTGGTCAGTTAGTTGTGGCCCTCCCTGACAGTCTACAGCTCTTTCTTATGGACTGGGGTTTCAGGAGCAGAGAAAAGAGCCATTTCTTCACAGGTCAGGGGAAAGGGGACACCAGGAACACCGTAAGGGCAACTCTTTGCTTTGTGTGGACAAAATTCAGCCGACAGAGGAACTAAGAAATCACCACTTATTCTCAAGGGAAGACATACACTATTTCCCCCAAAGTTGCCTAAGAGTATTTTCAATATGTAGCAATCAAGGATAGGTTAACTAATGATGCCATCGTGAGAAGAAATGTTACACTACTACTAAAATCCAGAAAATATGGATAAACATAAATCTATAAATGTATGAGTGAATATATAAACTTACATAACATATAAACAAATATATTTTGTATATATGAATATATGACTGTAATTTTATTTTTTAAAAATAAAAAAGATAGGGCTGGAGAGATGGTTAAGTGGTTCAGAACACTTGCTACTCTTCCAGAGGACCCAAGTTCAGTTCCCAGGGTCCACGTCACGTGGCTTGTCACCTATAACGCCAACTCCAGGGATTTTAACATCTTCTTTTGGTCTCTAAGGGCACCCACCCAAACGTGGCATACACAGACACAGACATGCACACATACACATACACACACACAAACACGCACACACACACACACACACAGATGCATGCACACACACGCATGCATGCATGCATGCACAGAAAACAATAAGTAAATAAAAATAAATAAATCTATGGGAAATAAAGAGGATGTGTTGGTTATTTATTTTAAAATGTTTATGATTCAAAGTATAAGATGAAATAACATATGACTTGAAATGTATTCTTTCAGAAATATCTGTAAAAGTTATGGCAATCATAATGGAGAACACTGGAAAAAATACATTTTGGTGTTGAAATTACCCAGAGAGCTTTGAAGAAAACTGATGTCACAGGCTTGATGTAGTGCCTGAGGATCATCTTTGAAAATGGCAAAACCTAAAGGTCAGAGCTACTTCATCAGAGTACGGTGAATCGACATGGGCATCCTGCTGGCCAAGACATGGAACTGCCGTGGAATTAAAAGCATGTTGAAGAAGCTTAGAAGTCGAGCAGCATGTGAAACAGCATTGGTGAGGCAGAAAAATTAGTAAGAGCTTCAGGGGAGGCTGGAGAGATGGGTCAGAGGTTCAAGCACTCTAGAGGACTCAGGTTCAATTCCCAGCACCCACATGGAGGCTCACAACTGTCGGTAACTCCAGTCCCACTGAAGTGAACACACTAGTAGTGCACAGACATACATGTAGACAAAACACTCATACACACATGGGAGCTACAGAGATCACTCTTCTGTCATGCCTGCACTGCTGAATGCTTCACAGTCCCTCGGGACATTGTTTTCAGATTTTGTCTGTTTTTTAAACAGAAATTTAGACTTCTCATAAAAACTAATGGAAAAGTGTTAAATTTTAATTTTGTGAAAACATCTAGAGTGACTGGTTTAGTGGTCTAGGTTCACGCCAGGGGAAGCTAAATTTACTTATAATAATAATAAAAGGATCTTTCAAAAATATGGGAAATAAAAAGTCTTTTTACTGAACTGCTATACACATGAAGGACAGAATTCAATCCTACCTTCAGGACTTTCTGATAGGGCAATTCTAGGGACCCCAGCTTGAGATCTGCTGGGGTGAGTGCATTAGTGAGGAAAGGCAAACACGCACAAAAAGTGTCATGGTTCACACTGGCAAGTGTGAACACAGGCTCCTCCGTTTATACCAGCCAGCACACGGCCTCACACAAACACAAGATGTGGGCACTTTGCTATTGCAAACTTCTAAAGTATATTTTATAAATATTTAACTTCAAATAATGTGATAACGTGTAATTTTCCATGTCTCCTCTGGCCTTTTATCTGTTGAATTCGCACACTTTATACACATGCACATGCAAATGTACTGGACAGCGAAGCGTCCCAGTCAGCATAATAATGAATTTCTAAGGGGAAATTTTTTGACCTTTAACACATAAGCAATGATTCACTGCTGACAGCACTTAATGTGATGGATTTAGAAATGTGATTACCACACTTCCTTGGGAGAATCTGCTCAAAACAAAACTAACCCTGTTACACAACAGTGAAGAGAAGTCCCGCCTCTTGCGGAGTTGCACATGTAGCTGAAATCACAATGCGCAACCTTCCGAGACCTTTCATCCACTGCAAGCAGAACACAGAAGTTTCCTTTTCCGATAAAATGCCTGAAGATCCCTGCCACCCAGTTTGATGTGCTCACAGCTTAGCTGCTGCAGACAGACTTGTAGTCATGCTGTGGCAGTGCTCTCAAATCTTCCCATTGAACTGGAGGAGAGTCCGCCACTCAAATCCCACTGCTAGCCGGGCCTGATCGGCTTCCTGTGTGTGTCTTCCTTTCATGCTCTGCATTCCTGCTCCACTGGTGGATTGCTACTACCTATACATCAATCTTCTCGACCTCCAAGTCTTCATTCAGGCTCCTTATCCTTGTCTCTTGCTCCCACTAACACCATCTGCCAAAGGCCCTGGTCAGTTTTAAGACCTGGCTTCTTCCGCCACAAAGCACTGGCAGTTACCTAGTTAGAACGAAAGCCTTCCTCATGCAATTTCTATATCCGCTATAATGCCCTCAAAACCAGCTTCTATTTTACAACTTTTAAAAATGGGTTTCCCATTGATGAATTTTCAGAGGGCCAGGCGTGCCACACAATAGGCTTTCAGGTACCTTAGAAAAGTGCATGTAATTTTAAGACCTTCCCAATCGAATGGCTAAAGAACAACACAGATGCAAACTCTCATAGGTTTTACACACACACACACACACACACAGAGAGAGACAGAGACAGAGACAGAGACAGAGACTGAAACTCCTTAGAGATAAGAAGAAAGACATCTTAAAATTAACAACAGTTAAAATTTCATCTGTATCTGAACATGGCAAATTATTTTTTTGCCCTTCCCAAAAGTCAACTGAACTGAATACAGACATAACCCTTCGGACTGGGAAGACAGCCGGCACGCAGCACTGTTAACGAGGAGCTGAGTGCTTCAAGGACAATATAATGTCCTTGTCTCTGCAAGGAAAGCTCTACCTTCACCTGTTGTCTGAAGAGAATAATTCTAAACAGAACAGTTTGCCCAAGGCACACTATTCCAAACAAAGTAGGGACTTAAATTCCAGGGCTGCAGGACACCTAACTCTTCCATCCCACTAAACTGCCTCTCACATAAACAAGGTCAACTATTTGCTGCAGATAGTAACTGATTCATATATATACATATATATATATATATATATATATATATATATATATATATATATATGGAAATATGAAACTCTGACAGTTGTTGGGAGGTTCAAGGGGCCAAATAACTAAAGGGAGAAAAGTAGCCATTGAAACTGCTATAGACACAGATGAAGACACATGGACCTGTAAGCTACTAAACAGGTTTCATATGCTATACCCATTATTATTCATTAGAAAACTATACTGAAAAAATTAAGGAACATTAGTTAAAAATCAGGAAATTGGATATTCAATAGAGTAGGCAATGAATCAGCTATGGTATTTTCAGCCAGTCACTCTGCTTGCCCGGCTGTCATCTGTGTTTGCTCAATACAGGGTTTGACAGCACTGACATTCTAAGTGTGAGGCTAACTAGTAGACCCAGGGGACCTCACTGGTTATGAAGAGCGATCACTCATGCCTGCGATGTTACTTCATGTGCATCAAATCATGATCTGTATCACTTTCCTAGAAATACCGATAGCTTACTGTAGAAAAAGACTTGTGAAATAAACAGGGGAGGTGATTCTCTTCCAGGCTTCCTGTCAAGCGAGTCTGGACACCGTCTCACACTATGGTAATGTTTCTTCGCTTCAGATCAGGTTTTTGGAATTTTAGTTTTAAGACAAACACATGATCTGGTTTTCCATTTTTGTCCTGTATACACAGCAACACTGCAGTCTTTTCAGACTCAAGCAGAACGCCTCTTACCACAGCCCACAGGAATGCCAACAGGGCTGGGTGTTGTTCTGGGGTAGGGAGTGGCAGTAGCAGCACACATACTTGTGGAAGAAGGTATGATATGCTTCAGGAGAAAGGATGTTCTGCCAGAGGCAGGAAGAAGGGGACACTTGGCCTCTTAATGGGAACGGCTGCAGAAGCGGCTCCAGCATGCTCTATTCACTTGAACCTCTCGATCCTACAGAGCTAAGTGCTCTAACAGCCCTTTAGGAATCTGGAGATGCATTTATGCATTCAAAGCTAGGCATTGGCTCCAACTATGTCTTGCTCAGAAGGGTTAACTGGCAGGTCATTACCAAATGCGCTGTGTAGTCTGTATGAAAACTTGATAAGGCTGCAGACCACCACACCTGCTGCCAGGAAGCAGAACTGCCCCAGTCTCCCTCTACTGTTCCTGCTTGGCTGCCCTTATCACATGCACTCCTGTTAGCTACAGTGAAGCGATGACCTGAAGAGGGCCCAGTGGCTCTAGAAATCCTGTGCTAGAAATTCCATGTAAAAAACATGCCTGCCTTTTGAAGGAGCCAGATTTCCCCTTCTCGACAATTTATAAACAAGTATTTCTATGCAAAAATCAAAAAGGGGTTCTTTCTTTTTTAAACAGGATACCAGGTTACCACTTGCTACTTAATCTCGAGGAAAATAAAAAGAAAAAAAAAAATCAACCTTTGTTGATGTTTCCGTTAACAATTCTTATTGTTTTGTAAACAATTTAAATTGCAATATTTTTGTATTCCTATCAAATGCTTAGTGCTATGATCCGGAGAATCATACAAAATATTTTTTTTTAAATAACAATCAGGAAAACAAATTAGTTATTTCATACAACTTGGTCTTCTTTCTCTCAACACTTCTAAGTTCTTTGTTCTACTTAGCAAGAGAATACAAACAATAATTTGTTTGGAACTCAGTCTGCATGGAAGAGTATTTCAGAAAAGACAAGAGGGGGCAGGAACAAGAGGTATAAGGCCCTGCTTCCCTAAGAAAATGGGCTTGACTCAATGTATTTGGAAGGAGATATAAGCTCTGTCCTAATTTAGGGAACAGGATTAGGAGAGCCTATTAGGAAAACTCCACAGAAGAACTCACGCAGGTATTTAATGTCAGGTGAGGGGAAAAGGCATCAACGAGTACCCAGGCAGCCTCTCCTAGTTATAGATTTCTGATTTCTCATCAATGATTTCATTTGGAAACAAGTTAACTGTGGCCAGCAATTTTACACGGGTTGAGAAGAAAGCATGAGACAAACAGAATGCTTGAGCGTGATTTACTTTCATTTTTCCTCTCTAAAATCTGCATGTGGATTCTCCCAGTAGAAGGAAAAGAAGACAAGCGACTTGTTGACACCAACACCCTCAGTGAAGAAAACTGCTTCCTCACCGCCTGCAGGAGCCTGCCTGCAGCCCAGTGTTGGCTGGAGGGAGGGAAGGCAGCTAGTCTACACTGAATAGTTGCCAGGGGAACAGCCAGCGTTTTATGACATTATGGTCAGATTAGAAGGAAATAGACTGACCCTGTAATAACGCCAGGAGAAGACCAGCTGCTTTGGAAAATTACAATGTTTATCCAGAATCTTCTTTGGAAACACATGCACCACAGCAGAAAGTCCAAATGGACACATATACCCATAAAACAATTGTTTTTAAATCAGCAAATCTTCCGTGTAGTTTCAGCCCATGTGTAAAAGTCAATTCCTGCTTCTTTTCTTAGAGGTGATTAGAATCCCATTACTTCATCTCATGCAGATATAATTCCAAGTTCAGGATGACATTATTTTAAACAACATCAAAAGGAAATGCGTCTAAGTTGAAGTGATTTAAAAACAAGCATACACCTGGTTTTATAGTACTCTGACCTCTCCCCACCCTCCCCCTCTCTCTCATACTCTGGGGAATAAAAACACAATCTGGACCATCTAATCATGCCTATATCATATAAGTTTCTTCATGCCCATGCCAGGCAGTTATCCAGGTGGCCAAGGAGCTGGCTTTAATAAAGGAGGATGAGGCTAGCTTTCAAATTAAATCCAAATGGCATAATAAAGCTTTCTTACCCACATGGTAAATAGGAGCACTGTATTGGGGGTACTAAGTCCTAGTCAATTCCAATGGGTAGGTACTTATTTGGTATCTGGATCTTTAGAGATGCTCTATTCACATCAGTGGTTATTAAGCTGCTATTCCATGTCAGTCACTGTGATGAGTGACATGAGCTTTCTCAGTTAATCACAATTACTCATTATTATTGTCTCCATTTTAGAGATAAGAGGACTGAGCCTTGGAAAGGATGAAGCAACTTGCCCAGGGATACCTAGTTTAGAGTAGGGCAATCTTTTGGACTCTGCCTCTAATTTATCAATATAGTATCTCTCAAGGCTGATAAAGCAACACATGGTTCATGTTCCTATGGTGGGCAAGAGATGAACCACACATTTGCTTGCACAGAGCTCATACTACAGGCTTCCTTAAGTGAATGTATGTAAGTGTGAGAGAGAGAGTGACAGGAAGTGACCTCATCCAGGTCTGAATGAGCACTGTAGTGCAAGAGAAGGAAGAATACTGTGTAGAACACCAACAGGAAGTTCTAACTCCACTTGACACGGAAGAAACTGCTTAATGCACTTGAAGGAAAATACATGGGATCCACATGAAGCGTTTGGATGGAATCTCGATTATTCAAACTGAACAAAAAAGCTCAAAACCCTCAGCTCCATTTCTATGTTAGAATGGACTGTAACAAGTTCAAAGGTATAAAAAAGAGAAGGAGATTTTATTCTATTCCTGGGTACCAATTTTCTAACATCTCTTTGTGAATTGAGCTAGTGTCTTGTAAATACTGAGAAAGCCAAGTTGTAAAATTTCTTCCAACTTGCTTCTTTATGTTTCTTCTTTGTCTCAGATACTGTCTTTGTGTTTCTTTGGGGAAACCTTCTCATTTTCTAAATGAGAGAGGTAAACCAGATGACCCCCAGATAATTGCTCTTTAACATATCCTAAACATGATATTGTGATTCACTGAGTAGGACAGATATTAAATGAATGTTCTGCCAACAAAATTCCCCTAGAAAAGAATTCTTCTATATAAGCTAGATTTGTTCAAGTAGGTACTGGAACTCCTCAATAGCATTCATTGTCTTTGTAAAGTATGGCAATTCCAAAAGAGCATGATAAGATGTTGTGTAGTATCTACTATTATTTAGCCAAGAACCAATAATGACCACAGAAAATATCTTAAAATTGACTGACACATAGTGTTTATCTATTAAGAGATTCATTAAGCATGAGTTAACGAATACATAAGTAATACAATTTTGTGCTTTGGGTTTACTGCTTGGTATAAAATTTTGTCATTACTAACTAGCTTTCTCATTCATGGTGACTAACTTTTAAAATATCAATTATATGGTAATAGCAATTGCCCTCATTTAACACATTATCAGTTAAGATCATACATGCAATATCTTCCGCACAATCTATGGTATAGAACAGAGCATGCATTAAGTGCTTTCACTGAGTAATGCAGGCAGGCATGTGTCATTGAAAAAAATGAATATTATTCTAGCTTAATAGCCTATGTACTTGCCAGTCTCCCTGGAGACTAACAGGTTTATGCACCTGAAAGTATCTGTAGGGTATAATTTCTATTATTCAAAGATCCTTTTTTTCCCTCTTTGGTAGAACCTCATGTACAGAGTACTCTGCCAATGGGCTACAACCTCAGCCCACAAAGGCCATTTTTGAATTCAGTTAATAAATTCATATGAATCAGAATGGCATGACTGTACAGCTATAAATGCTACCACATTCCTCGTGGGGACTGGCTTCAGAATACAGAACCCAAGAGAGAGCCTCTCACTGAGGCACTGGTAGATTCAGAAGCCACCTTTGGTTCATAATTACCAGGCTAGTTTCTATTTATTTGGGTCATTTCCCTTTCTCTTATTAAGGTGATCCTTTTAAAATAAGACACAAAAGGACAGTAAAGAAGTATAACCTTTTTTTTTTTTTTGCTTTAGATCTGAAATGACATGGAGCAAGCATTTGGGGAAACTGACGACAAGGGGCGGGGGAGAAGGAAAACCTGAAAGTAGAATAAGATTGTTTAGGGAAGAAGCAAAAGGACTTTGGGGGAAGGAAGAGAGGGGAAGGCAGGAAGGCTGTGACCAGGGCACATTCTGTGTCTGGTGATGATGGAGCAGGAAGACCCACTAACCTGTGCAATTAACATATGTTTATAATCCTAATAAAACAAGGGAAGTAAGATTTATTAGCTCTTCCAGAAAGCTGTGATACTATAGTTAGCTCTTTGGTGTGCAGTAGAAGTTTTAAAAGTTGTTTATGCATAAAGGGGAAAGTGCCACACTGGGATCAGTCCTTTTAATCATCTAATGTCCACATCTACAAAGATCACACTGATGCACTCGATCAGTGAAGACTTTGGAAAATATTTATTTGGTTTTTAAAAGATACTCTTTTGAAAATCTTCAATATGCACAAGAGAAGGGGAAAAATAAACACAGATGTGAAAGAAACAAATAGAATTGTGCTTTTCTGGGTCCTCCTTGTCAGTTTTGCAAATTCCTTCAAAGCATGCATTTAGATCTTTTCATGTTTGGATTACAATCATCAGTAAAACACTGGGTAAAGCCGACCAGTGCTATCATCGTGGAATTCTAGCACAGGCTAGAAGTCCGCTTCTGGAATTCTCTGGTTGCATGAAGAATACTGTCTGCCCACTGCTCTGTAAGCCAGAGGGAAAACAATAACCGGGATGCCCCTGCTTTCAGTCTCCTCGTCAGCACCCATATTTTCATTTGTACAACAGCATTGGACTTTTAATTTGGAGTGAAAATTTCAGACACAGTGATCCTTAAAGATGAGTGAGGGATGCTTAATGCATGGTTATTTATTCTAGGGCAAAAGAACCAGATATCAGTTGCTGTGGATATTGCTCTATATAAATAAAACACTGATGGCCAGTGACCCGGCAGGAAGTAGGTGCCCAGACAGGAAGTAGGTGGGACAAGGAGAGAGGAGAATTCTGGGAAGCGGAAGGCTGAGGGGGGAGACACTGCAGCCACCGCCAGGACAAGCAGCATGTAAAGACTCTGGTAAGCCACCAGCCACGTGGCAAGGTATAGATTTATAAAAATGTGTTAATTTAAGATAAAAGAACAGTTAACAAGAAGCCTGCCATGGCCATACAGTTTATAAATAATATAAGCATCTGAGTGATTATTTTATATGTGGATTGTGGGACTGCGGGGCTTGGTGGAAGCTGGAGAGAAGCCCTCCAGCAACATCAGTAATCACTATAAAACGCTAGACATTTTAGTCTTAAAAAACAAACAAACAAACAAACAAAAAAAACCAAAAAAAAAAATCATGGGCCTGAGTGTGTATTTGTGTATCACTTGCATGAAGACACTGGTAGAGGCCAGAAGAGGGCATCAGATCCTTGGGACCTGGAGTTACTGACTGATATGAGCCATCTGTTATGGGTTCTGTGAACTGAACTCAGGTCCTCTCCAAGAGCAAAACGTTTTCTTAACTGCTCAATCATTTCTCTAGCCTTTCCTACCCTTCATTCTTAAGAATGACTAAGTTCTATGAAATCTCTGTAATTACTCTGAGACAAAATTGCTGTGCGGTGATAACTATGATGGTGATGCTAAAGCTAATGTTTACTGATCACTTAGAAGATGCATGGCGTTTGCAGTGTGTCACTGTGGTTGGTGTTACCATTATACTTCTAAAGAAAGAAAAAGTGAGTTGTTTACCCAGCTGGGGAGCATTAGGTCAGACATCAAGAACACATTTCTAGATCCTGGTTCTTAGCTACCTTTCAGGCAGCTGTACTGAATATTGAATAACACTATCAATGTGCTTGTTTTTCTTTCTCTTCCTTCCTTGTTTTACTTTTTAGTGGCTGCATTCTCTCTTTTGAGCTTTTCAACAGACATGACCTCTTTCGCCTTTTGGTTCCTAAGTGCCTACTCTAATAACAGATTCTCAGCTAATCTTTGGCAGGGGCTACGACGCTATGGTGGGACAGCTTAAGAGATGTTCTACAGTCACGTGAGAAGGGTGTCCTGTCCTAGGAACTATATTTCATTTAAGTTTTGACATGAAATAATTTATCTTAGACTGGGAATACAGCTCTGTGTAGAGCACCTGCTTTGAATGTGTAAGCCCCTAGGACCAATCTCTAGCAGTACAAAATAAATAAACTCACACCAAAGTTATACATACAAAAGCCATATGTATTCTTCTACAGCTCACTGACTCTAGTTCATTATAACTTTGAGAAATATTGTCTGAGTGTGTATCAAAAGACACACACTTTTAGAAACATTCCTTGTAGCAATGGATCCAAGCCTACATACTGCAACTATTCTTTTGTGAGGGGTGTGTGTGTGTGTGTGTGTGTGTGTGTGTGTGTGTGTGTGTGACGTTTGAGCTAGAATGACTGGCTAGTGAGCCTTTGAGATGTAGCTCTCCTCTTCCCTGTATTGAGGTTATAGAGGCCTGCAACCACACATACAAGCTTTATGTGGGTGCCATGGATCTGAACTCAGGATCTCATGCTGGCACAGAATGAACTTTACTCAATGAGTGATTTACCCAGCCCTCATCACCCTCTTAACAAAATAAATGGAAATGTTATGGCATTTTTGTTTGAGATGGGGTCTGGCTGGCCTCAAATTTATTACGCTTCAGACTTCTTCTGATCCTCCTGTAATGTGCTAAAACACGATACTGAAGTGAAAATGAATGGCTTCTACATAAGATGGAGACAGATGAATGAACACAACTTATGCCAGACAGTTCGGAAACCCGCTACTTTATTCAAATCCTACGGAGGGCCAGGGCGGCACAGCTGAGTTTGAAGTACAGACCAATACCTCTGAGGGGAGAGAGGATGTATTTGCTTACAAGAGACAAATGCCTCTAAATGCCAGGCTATAGGAAAATGAGAAAGTTAACGAACATTGACGGAAGTCCATTGCAGAAGGCCGCCTTAGCACAACTCTGAGGAGACAGGACCCTCGTGCATTACAGATAAAACAGGCACTCAGGTTATACTCTTCATTACAGTCCCCACCCAATGCAATCCAACGGTGCCTGGCAGAGGGCAGGAACCTTGACAAAGCCTCTGCTGCCATGGGTGGTGAGAAGCTGGAAAACAGCAGTCACAGGGAAGGCTTAGAGCCACACACAGACCCTTCTACACGTCTTTCCCTTAGAACAAGAGTTGTAAGTCATGGGAAAGTTAATCCTTTGGCCCTAACACACCTGTGAGGTTCTCCTAGAGTCAGAGAGAGGGAACAAAAGCCATAATTAATCTGGAGGCAGGGGTGGAGTCACTGAAGAATGGCCCCCAAATCGAGGGTAAGGAGGGACAGGAAACACCCCTCCCCCCACAGACATCAAGCATGCAGTAACAGCAGCGCACAATGGGTGAGAGATGAGGGAATGTCAAGCACGGAGCATCTCGATTTTAAAGGGAGGCAGGTGAGAACATTCTAGCAGCAGAGCATGCCCTACTGTAAGGATAGGCTGCACTGGAGGTGTTGGGAAGCATGCACAATGCGTGCTGCACTGAGGGCAACTGAACCATAGCACCTCTCCCTCTCAAGATCCACTCTCACCAAGACGAAAACAATACCAGAAAGGGCTAACAGAGGAGAACACATGTCCAGCTCTAGGCATCAGAAATATTTGCCATGTACCTGTTTCCTAGATAAGGTATCTGGCCTTTCAATGGAGATTACAAGACATACAAGAAAGCAAACAATATAACAAACAAGAAAAAAAAAAAAAGTCGACTTAGAAAGACCACAGATGTTGGGACCTCAGAATAATAAATCAAAATAAGTATGATTAATGTTACAAGTTTTATAGAAATGGAAGAAAACACACATTATCATCAGAGACAGAGGCTCGGTCAAATCAGAGTATGTCTTATTATTGCTTCATGAGACTAAAATAGATATGCTAGAAAAGAAAAGCAGAGTCATAAAAAGACTATTTTCAATAGCTACGCAAGTTCCCACCATTCCTTTTACTTTAGATATGTAAACACATAGCAATTTGTGGGTTTGTCAGATCACAGCTGCAGATGAGAGCATGATGTAGACACTGCTCACCTCTGGTGAGGGCCTCATGGAAGATAGCATCATGAAAAAAAGAGACCATGAAGGAAGGTGACATGGTAAGAAAAGGAACAAGAAAAACAGGTGGTTTATTTGTTACTCTGTAAATCCAACGTTCAGTCTGTTGCCACATTCCTCCAGGTTGTAAAATCTCTTCTGATACTTCTACTACAGCCTGCTAGGAATGAATTCTGTCTTGCTTTGTTGGCTTCAAGGGACTCTAAATTCTCCTTCACTTTGGAAAATACTTCAAAAGATACCAAAGAGAAAAACAGAAAGGATGGAAAAGTAGAAAGAGCTAGGAAGGTAGTGAATTTTATCAAGTTCTATCAATAATGACATCAAATGTAAATCATCTAAGTGAACAAAACACCTTGTCAGAATGAATATGAAAGTAAGGCCTTGCTATTTTCCATCACCAAATAACTGATTTCAAATACAAAAATAACAATACACTAAAAACAAAAGATTGGGAGAAAATACCATGTTCACTAATCAAAGAAAACTAAATTAAGATCAGAGTCCAGTAAATGAGTATTTTTACAGTTGAAATGAGTATAATGTAATGCTAGACACCAAGAAAGCATAACCCATCCAAATGTGTATTCATTTAATAACAAGGCTTCAAAATTTACTAAAATAAACAAAAACCATATAACTAAAAGGCAAAGAATAATGAACTTACAGTTATAACCGAGGATCAGCAATGTGTTCTCAATAATAGAAAAAGTAGACAGAACCCATGAGGAGAGAGAATCTGTATAATACTGGCAACTGAATTTAACTTCCCTGACATTTACTGAATGTGTCTTTTGAAATAAACAACACAACTTACATGCTCGGACATAACACAAACCTTAACAAATTTAATTTAACTGAAGTCACACAGTCTGTTTTCAGACAGCAAGGGAGTATGTGGGAAGTCAAGGCCATGAAGGCACCAAAAATGTGGCAATTAGTGTGGCAATTAATGATCCCTGGGACAAAAGAAGAATTAGACAATATTTAAAATAAAAGCCAAAATACAACAGAGTTTCGTAGGATGAAGCTTAACGATCATTAAATTTTTATAATACAATTATAAATGATCTCAGGTCTCTAGTTTAAGCATTAACCCTAGTAAACCAAGAACATACTAAACCTACAGCAAGCAAAAGGAACAAAGCATAGAACGAAATCCACAAAACTGGGAACAGAACAATACAGAAAATCCAATGAGAAGAAAAGTTGACAATGGAAAACCATTGCAAGGGGAGGGAAGGAAATAAGATTCAGAGCACCAAAACCATGACTGAGGGAAAACACCACCACCACACTTACATACATTAAATGACAATAAGGGAACGCTGTAAGTCAGATAAAATCAACAATTGCTTGACCAACACCAACTCTCCGAGCTCTTAAGAATAAGCCTGTAAAACTGTAACCCTAACTACCTCACAGGGCAAATGCTCACACATCCTATCTGAAGTACACAGTTAAGGATGTAGCTCATTTGCTTAGTGTGTGTGTGAGGCCTTACATTCCATCTCAAGTGCTGAACAAGTTGAATCTACACACACAAAATAAAAGCCTTGTGATAAAGAAAATTCTAGATCCAGTTAACTTTGTCAGTAAATTTTATCAAACACTTGAGGAATAGTACTGATTAAACAGCAATGTTTCCAGAACAGCCCGAGAAGAACACTGCCGACTCCTTTTACAAGGCCAGCACTTCTCTTAATACCAAATAAAGTTAAACATATTACAGAAAGAAAAAAGTCTACGGATTAGTGTCCCTCATGACACACGCCCAACTCCTTAAAAATGATTAACAAGTTAAATCCAACCATGGTTGAAACATCTGGCACATCACAGTCCAGTCAGCTCATCTTGGGAATGCAAGGTCCCTCCAGTACTAAAAATCCACATGTGTATTTCTTCATATTTGGAGACCATGGAAAGAAAATGCCATTTGATCAACAACTGATACTGAAAAACATCTGATGAAATCCAATCCCTTTCATGATTAAGATTCCTAGAAACAGGGATAAAAAGGGACTTCCTCTCCATGATGAGAGTACCTATGACAACCCCACATCTAACATCACAGACAAATCCTCAGTGATTTTCCCGAGATCGTGAAGGAGACAAGGATGCCATTCATGCCTCTTCCGGTCCCCATCTCACTGGAGGTCCTAGCCAAGGCAAAGGGAGCACAGGACAGAGATGGCTCGGATTTCAGAAGAGTAAGAAATAGGAAGGAAGTCTTATTTAGAGAAATAGTGTACATAAATATCTTCCAATTTTTAAGTCAGAGCTTCTATGATTAATAAATTTAATAGAGTCACGGGACACTGGTATATAAATATTAACATTAATTTTATATAGTAACAATTACTATTTTGGAACTGATTTTTTTTTACAGTTCTATTTACAAAATCCTTCCAATCATAAGACACTTATTAAAAACCTTACAAAATACATACAAGATTTCCAACTGGAAAACTAAAAAACAGTGGTTAAACAAATTGAAACCTAAGTAAATGGAGAAGGATAGAAGAAAAAAAATGAGTATTGTAAATATCTCATTTCTCCTTAGACTTATCCCTAGATTCGACACAATTCTAATCAAAATCCCAGCAGGATGTTTGTTAAAAACTGACAAACTAATTAAAGGCAAAGTAATCAGAACACCCAATATAATTTTTTAAAAAGGAAAACACAATAAAGCACTTGATTTCAATATTTACTACACAGCTACAGTCAAGACAGTGTGGGGATTAGAGGATGGACAGATACACACAGGCAGATGAAGACTGTGGGTGCTGAGACAGACACATGTCCTTCTCACAATCTACAGACCGCTAATTTACAAGTGGACCTGGAACAAGTTGGGATCCATAATGAACAAAACAGACAATACCTGAACCTTGTTCACTTTATAAAGATTAACTTGACATGAGAAAAACCTTCCAAAATCTAAAATTATAAAAATTCTCTGAAACAAAACAAAAACAAATTATGAATCAACTTCAAGTCTTATAAGGACCTAACAACACAGAATAACCAAAATAATAACCAACTGCATGAAGGCATATAGGACAGTAGCCAACGCTAATATGTGATAAACATATGTAATAGTAGCCAATGCTAATGTGTGGAAGCATATAAGACAGTAGCCAAAGCTCATATGTGATAAACAGAAACAATAGTAGCCAGTGCAAATGTATGGAAGCATATAGGACAGTAGCTAAAACTAACGTGTGGTAAGCACATATACTAGTAGCCAATGGTAACATGTGGTAAGCATATACAATGGCAGCCAATGGTAACATGTGGTAAGCATATGCAACGTGTGGTATTGTTAAGTCTGGGTGCTGGTCTTCAAGGTAAGGAAGAAAGATATGAAATCAGACTAGCATGAAGGTGGCGCTGGTGAACGAACAGATAACGAACGACATCTTCTCTTCAGAGCTATTTCTAGAGTGTGTAACAACTGGGCCAAGTACACACTGATACAGAAATTTATTTCTATTATGCACTAAAACCATCACTTTAGATACTCACTGGGTATCATTTGATACTCATTTTTTTCCCTATGACTCAGTCCTTTATAAATAAAATGAGGAGGTTCAACTACAACACTCTACTTGTCTTGACTAGAGTGGAGGCTTACTGAGCATTTAAATTCGTTGGTCAATGGCCATGAATGGACTGGTAAAGAGTCTGCATTTCAGTCACTATATTCTGCAGTTAGGACCAAAGTTCAACTTCACATAAACCACACACCTAAAGACTGTGGAGGCACTACTGAATGAATAATTAAAACTACTGAAATTAAAATATCATCATAGTTTTCCCTCTTCCGTTTTCTCCTTCCAACCTTCCCCATGAACCATGTTTGTTCTCTCTCAAATCCACAGCCTCTATTTCTTTAATTTTTTTGTCACACACACATACACGCACACGCACATATACATATGCACACAGTTCTAAATATATAAACACAACTAAACACAACATGCTTCAGCCGTATAAAGTTACTTGTAGATATATTACTTCAGGACTGACCACGTGGTATCCAACTGGGGACTCTTCTTTGGAGAAGATTATTTCTCCCCCTCTCAGCCCCACCTGGTTCACCTACAACATAACTCCTGCACTCAAGGCTCGGGAGTCACAGCAGATGAGGGGATGTGGGAGGGAAGAGTGGAAGAACCAGCAGAATAAGAAGTCTGCCTGAATGAATCTACCTTAACTGAAAATTACAAGTTAACAGGAACTCACAGTATGCCATGACAACCTACTATTACATTTCATTTTACAACAATCTACTGCTTTCCCATTTTTAAAACCTATTTGAATAAGTCTTTGGCCTGCGCTATTATGTCTTATTTAATGATTGATCCAGTATTAGTACTTCTGTAGATGGTTGCTGAAACCAGGTCCTCAAAGGATGGAACACAGAAAGAAGCATTTGGCAAACTGCTCCCAGGTGACCACCTTGACCAGTTAGCCATTCCTTGGCTCTCTGCAGTCATGACTTTCCTTATTTCAGGGAAAATGAAAGAATTAAACCCAGAGCTATTTTCAAAGATGATCTGAAATGTAACACTGCAAAAAAAGCAAGCCCACAAAGTAGAGGCTTAGAAATGAAGCATCCACACGGTTCTACATAATCATTTAATATGCTAAAATAAAAACATTAATTGCCGCAGTTAGATTGAAAGTGATCCTACTGTTACTACTGCAACAAAGGGCTAAAGCTATTCAGATAATCACTCTGCTTTTTTAAAGATCCTAAAGCTTATTCACAAAAGTAGGAACCGTCATTATCTGCCAATCTCCAGCCCATTCAGGATGTCAACACATGCATTTTTATTACAATTAAAAAATAGAAGGAAAAACTGAAGCTTAAAGTGAGGTGAACAGCCTACCGGTGTCAGCAGTGAATGGCTGGGATGGAACGTATACTGCCCTAGGAGTCAGGACACTATGGTTGTGGGTACCCCTCCAGTATCAGCTGCCTCGAATTTTATAAAAATTCACTCAACCAACAGAATTGAAAACTTGGCTCAAATAAGCTACATGGAACTGTAACAGATTTTGACTAGGCCTTGAGCAAGCAAAGTACTCAAATAGATATTTCATATATGCACTAAGTAAAGTGGTAGATAATAAACATATATGTATGCATCATCATCACAATCATAAGATCCAAGTATTGTTTATAGACATATGAGTACCTCACGGTTTCAAATACATGTTGAGGCTGTGGTATTAATCATACCTCTGTATTATAAGCATATAAACTTATATTCATTATAGTTTATGTTATTTATGTTATGTTGGTGCTTGTAATAAAATTGGAACTAAACTAAATCTTTAAAAGGTCCTCCAATTTGCCAATACTAAGTTGTAGAGCCCGGCTCTACAACATCTCTTTATGAAAAAAAAAACAGAGTTCTTTCTTCAAAAGCAATGTTTTCAGACTTCCTTTTTTAGGCTCAGAAACTTTTGTTTAAACTTAATTTTAAAGGCCATTAGGAATGAGAAGGAGAAAATGGGATCCTCTGTTTGAGCCGGGTTTGTTAGCGGCTGCAGCAGTGAACGGGGTCTGAGGCTGAACACATCAGCCAAGCTGTTTCTCTCCACCCGGCTTGTTCTCCAAGGGACTCCCAGCTCTGAAGAGTGGCTTCAAAATAACCATTAACAAAAAGCTAAACCTCATCTAACTTCCAAGACAGTCATTAGGGAGACACGAATAACCCAACCAGAAAATGGAAAAAGAGTGGCGGCGAGGGTCTACTACACACTGAAAATGATACTTAGAACTACATTTACACACCACACACACACACACACACACACACACACACACACACACAATCATAGAAAATACAAATTAAACTTTGAGATCCCACTTTCAGACAACTTTGTTGGCAGGTATTTTTCAAAGCGAAAGATGTTCAAGGTTACAGAGAGTGGAGACTTAGAAAGTCTCAGATACTCTTGAGAACAGTGAACTGAACTTCTTCTTGGGTGATATTACAATAGGCATGGAAAAGGAAGTCCACACACATTTTTTTTGACTTAGCATGCTGACTCCAAAAATCAATCCCGAAAAAAGTTTTAAATCCCAATGTGCACAACTGCATAAATAAATTTACCTTGAGTGGCAAAACCAGAAACACAAATTCTTATCAGGAGGAAAAATGGCTAAGAGTGTTGTGGCCCAATGAGCCAACTGAATGAATGACAACATTAAAGGAAAATATTGCATTGCCTTCTGGACAAAGACACTAAGCATACATGTCAGGATAAAAGCAAAAGCAAGATGTATAATAATATGCATATGCCGCAAGTATTTGATGTGAACATACATGGTTTTACAGTGTATAAAGAATTCAGGAAGGGAACACTTAAGCTGTCAACAGTGACTTTTTCTAGGGAGAGTTTTGGAAGGATTTTGTTCTTTATTTTCTTTTTTTTGTTGTTCTTTATTTTCTATACTGTTGTGTAATTGAATTCTGGACACAAGATGAAATACTTACATAATAAGAAAATTTAAGAAATCAAGACACTACTGTGTTACACTCCGTAGTAAACTGCTCGAAGGATGAAAGTGAAACCCGAATTACAAATTTAATTTCAGACAGTGCTCTGATCTGCACTTACATATCTTTCTTCTGGGAAAGCCTATAAAATTAGGACAGCCAGGAACACTTTATAGGCAGAAAGACACTGACGTAGTCCAAAGATTAAAAACATGAAATACTTCTCATCGTGGAAAGAAGAATTATTTCAACCATAAAAAGGGATTTAGTGGCATTAATAAAGAACTTCCTTAAAACAGCAAGTCACTGTTAAAATAATTAATCGACCCAAGTACATGGTGATGGAAAGCCATCAGTGGTAAAGCGGGGATGTGAGCAGGGACCTGTGTGGCATGCTTCAACAACTGCAAAAAAACCTCTGAAGAAATGAATCTGCATACCAGTCCATAAAAAGAGAGCTTTAAATTTTAAGTGGTTTTGCTATCCGCTGTGAATATAAAGGTTAAATGGGTATTAAAAGAGCAATAACTCTTTCTGATTACATTTTTTTTTATTCAAGAATAGAGTGAAACGTTCTAACGGAAGTGCAGACATTGTTAGCGGTTACTGGAGATGCCGTGGGAGTCAAAAATCTAACTGGTGGAGTGGAAGGTTTTATTTATTTATTTTTAAAGCAAAAGGCAATGTTGTAAAATTGGAAATCTTCTTGCTGTGGCAGGCTGAATGGAAACCTGGTACAAGACAGCTGACTAAATCTGGATTATCTTTCCTTATCGAGAAGACCTGGCTCACACCCGAGAAAAGAAAACCACCACACACACGTAGCTGAACTGGCAGTCAAATAGTTCTTCATCACAAATAGTTAACCACACTTTTAAGCCATCAACTGCAGCTGTATTTTAGGGCACTGAGCTAAAAAAAATTCCCTAGTGAGAGGCAGTTCATAAGATTCAACCATAAAACCTAGATGGGAACTTCTCGGTTTGGAACCTGCTTCTCCCAGATGTAACTGGCTGTTTCTACTCAGCACTTGCCAGGATCTTATCTCATAGTTGCTATAAGTGCTTGACCAAGTTGACTTGTGGTACATTCAGGCTCACCAACATGTTTCTTGACACTAGGAACTACATATTACTTTTTCTCCCATCTCCCTAAGTCCTACTTCCAAGAAACATATCCTATACTTTATGATGTACATAAAAGAACTGGATTCTGCCCAGGGCCAAGCAATGGAGATGCTCGTAGGCATAGCTGTAAAGCTGATATAGAAGGAAAAGTGGAGTGGATTTGGACGTTGTGGAATTTTTTTTTTTTTTTTTTTTGGTTTTTTCGAGAAAGGGTTTCTCTGTGTAGCTTTGCGCCTTTCCTAGAGCTCACTTGGTAGCCCAGGCTGGCCTTGAACTCACAAAGATCCGCCTGCCTCTGCCTCCCAAGTGCTGGGATTAAAGGCGTGCGCCACCACGCCCAGCTATGTTGTGGAATTTTATTCTAAGATAGTGGTCTATTTGTTTATGCTGTGGAATATTTGTTCTAATGATGCAAAGATGTGTTGCATTCTTTTATGTTGCATTTGTTTAACTCAGCGAAGCTCTGTTACTTTGCCTTGTGTAAAAGACCTCATTGGTCTAATAAAGAGCTGAATGGCAGGAGAAAGGATAGGTGGAACTGGGAGGCAGAGAGAATATATAGAAGGAGAAATCTGAGAAAAGAAAGCAAGAGAAGAACGGGGAGGGTGCCAGCAGCCAGCCACATAGCTACACAGCCAGACATGGAGTAAGAAGTCAAGAAAAGTATATAGAATAGAGAAAGGTAAAAGCCCAGAAGCAAAAGGTAGATGGGATAATTTAAGAAAATCTGGCGAGAAACAAGCCAAGCTAAGGCTGGTCATTCATAGGAAAGAATAAGCCTCCGTGTGTATGATTTATTTGGGAGCTGGGTGGCAGGTCCCCCAGAGAGTCAAAGAACAAAGAGCCAACAAGTAAACAACAACAACAACACTTAGATGCTTAGCCTGGAGAGGAAAGCAGCTTTGGGATCTTCAAACGTCTGGGAGAGTGAACAGACATCACTATCCTCCTGGAGAGTGCAAGACTTACGATCTGCATTATCTCCTGAGCTGGGAAAACACCAGGAGGCATTAATATGTATGCAGGTCCCAGAGACTGGGGCCCATTTCAAGTTGGCTTAAAAGATATGTCAGGGGCTACAGAGATGGCCCAGTGGCTAAGAGCACTGGCTAATCTTGCAGAGGAATTGGGCTTGGTTCCTAATGCCTATGTGGTGGTTCACAATTATCTGTAACTCCAGTTCCCAGGAATCTATTCTGGTTTCTGTGGCCATGTGTCATACATATGAGGGTGCATGTGCACACAAACACGTGTGTATGTGTGTATAATTGCAGGCAAATACTCACAAAATAAAAATAAATTCAAGAAAAAAGAATTATGTTAAATGGAAAAATGATACATCTATCTAAGCCTTGGTTTTCTCCTTTGTTAATGTTAAAATGTTAAGAGGATGCAATGTGGTATACGAGCACTGTGTTCATGTCCTATTACAGTGACCACTGTTACTTATGTTTTATGTTATGTGAATAGGAAAGGCTAACCGCAGGGACACAGATGTATGAAGGATGTAGCATGCTATTTCTGAGTACTTTATGTTGCGTTCTCTGCAGCATATCCTCACTTAATTCATTACTAATGAGATATTTCCACTCTCTTGGTGAAGAATTTAGGGGGTTCAGGGGAGGTAACACATTTGTGCAAGTTCATAGGGAAGGTAATAGGTTTGTCTACGTCCATAAATAAATGCTTCCATCAGAGTTCAACTTGAGCTCCGTACCTCTGACCTTGGGGCATTATTTTTCCCACCAGTAGGAACTCTAGGAATCAAGACACAAAACAAGCCACAGGTTCTTCCCTCAAAAGCTGTTCTTAGAAGGAATGTGCAACACAGACATAAATGTATGAAGTATGCACAATAAAATAATCTGTGTTAGCAGTAAATTTCCAGGCTGCAGCCATGCGGCTTCAGCAATAACCCGAAGGGACGACTCAGATCTCTCTTGTATCACCTGGCAACCACAGATGGACACTCTAGATTGAGGGGCTAGGAGTTAGACAGAGAAAAGGGCTATGGTTAGGTAATAAAGATGGCAAAACTCTAAATGGCTTCTTCCTTACCCCCTTGACACCAAAGCCTGGGAACTTAAAACAAAGGGTTAAACAGCTGTTTCTCTTCCTCTAGTAGGGACCCCAGGACATGCTGATATGACAGCTGTGGGCCAGCCAGCCAACTTGTTTAAACCGACCAACCCTAAATTCGGGAAGACCCTTCAAAGACATAAAACACACCCAGCCCTGGAAGAGAGGCTGGACCATCCAGGCTCTTGGGTTTCTGCTCTGTTTTAAGCGGGGGTCTTTCTATCCTCTCCACATGCTTGTTTTGCGAGCTTGCGCGCACGCTCGCGCGCACACACACACACACACACACACACACGTTTCCTGACTCTTAAAGAAGTATTTCTCCATCACTTGATTCTATCGGCTGTGTTTGAGATTCTCCTAACAGTTATCTCTTGGCCTTGAGATTTCTCTGCCTTTTAATTCCTTAACTGGCAGAAGAGAATAAACCTGATCCAGACCCCCTAGATGGTAACAAGATGGTATCACTGTTGTTCACAGATATAATTAACTAGACATATGGATTCCCCTTCCTTGGGCTGGAGCCGTGGAATTCCTTTGTCTTTGCTCTTGTTTGTATGCTTGTTTTTGTTTGTTTTGTTTTGTTTATTTGGCTTAAAAGCCTAGGCCACTTGTACTGCTATATCTGTGCTATCCTATGAGAGCTGCGGAACCCACAGAGACTCATACCCTGGTGAGGAACAGGCTCATTTTATCATTAAGCTGAGCTCATGACAGGCAGAAAGGTGGTCTCGCTGTCATCTTTGCCGGTGACCCCATCAAGATGAGAACAATGATGTGACTTGGCCACCACCTTGGCTAGTGATACTATCAATGCGGGGGCAGGTACATGAATCGGGATCTACCTTGGCTAGTGACATCATCAAAACGGCAGTGACTGTATGTCCTTGCTGCCATAGTAAAGCAACCACATGGCATAAACCAATAGTCAATCATGAATCCCAATCTCCTCTCAATTTTTTTTTCCTTTTTGGTATTTATGTATTCAGATGCATAATAGGGTCATGGAAATGAGAGATTCCAAAGACTCCATGGCCATGTGAGCAGGTCAGTGCATTTCCTATGTCAGACTAAGGAGGTAGTACCAGACCTCCATGGTTTTCAGAGTTTTGCACAATATATTTACTGGTTTCTAAAAGAAACTTAGTTGTCCTAGCCACGTGTGGCCAACATTAGCTAGTTACTAATGGGAGAAATTTCTTCTCTCTCTCTCCCTCTCTAGAAGCCATCTGGGAGGGGCTTCATGCTTCTGGGAAGGGCTTCATGCTGTCATTCATAGTGCCTGTAAACACCCTGGATTTGTCATTGTTAAATCCGGTCTTGGAGGGAACAGTGAGGAGTCTAACAGATGGATATTCTTGTGAACCCCTCAAGAAATTCTAGTGGGAGGCTGGAGAGATGGCTCAACCACTTAGAACATGGGCTGCTCTTCCAGAGGACGTGAGTTCAATTCCCAGCACCTAACATGGCAGCTCACAACCATGTATAACTCTAGTCCCAGGAGATCCTATGCTCTTATCTACCCTTCATGGGTGCCAGGCACAAATGGTGTCTATAGACTTACACAGAATAAATTAATTAAATTTAAAATTAAGAAGCTCTAATGAACTTTGATTTGGACATTTAAAAAAGCCTGTTGTCGTCTCCTAAGGCTTGCAATGCCAATAATCCTGTCTATCCTCCCTCAAATCTCTTTCCAGGCACTGGTCAAATAAAACCACCAGTGGACTTTTATGGTCTTTTCAATACTCCCTTTGAGATGTACCCCAACTGCCACAGCCAATATCTCCATTCAGCTGGAAGAAGCCAGATCAGTTATTCTCCCAATTCCATAATAGCAGTCAGGGTTACCTCTTCAGAGGCGAGAATGGTGAGAACATGAGGTAGAAACTGGCTAGCTTAGGACAAAAAGCTCTGGAGGGAAAGCAATCATTTTTTCTCTTGGCTAAGCCAAGGATGTCCTTGGGCCCCATGACATGCTCATTGTTGCCAGAGACCAGAGATGCCAAAAGGGTTTGGGGGCACTGACTCTGAATCTGGTTCCTAAATGAATTTAGGGTTACCTCTTCTTAAAGGGCAATTCAGAATAGCAATAAAGGGCTGTTAAGAAAAAAAATTAGGATCGCATGAATAGCATCTCTAGCCTGGATGGAGACCTAACATTCCCGTTGGGATGTGTCAGTCATCTGGCCAAGAGACCACCTTTTGGAAGGCAGCTCATCCATCACCACACTAAAGAGACAGGTGGAATAACTAGCTCTCTAATGAGATGCTGTACTTTTGCTTCCCAACCCCCTTTTTTAGTGGAGGACCTCACCCGGCCACAGCCATAAACCTGACCGATTTTCTGAATCATTGAAGCAAGTGTAATCTCTGCCTTTCTTCTGCTTCAGCCTGTCTTCTGCTTCAGCCTGTCTTCGTCAACACTTGGACTTCTTTCCTCTTTCTCTAGAGCTTCTCACCCCACCGCAGGGCTGCTCGGCCTCATGGATCTGACCCCCATGCCTTCTCTCCTCCAGTCCCCACCACAGGGTTGCTCGTCCTTATGCTCTTGACCCTCATGCCTTCTCCAGTCTCCCCCACCGCGTACATGGCTGCTCGTCCTCATGGATCTGACCCTCATGCCTTCTCTCCTCCAGTCTCCCCACCGGGTGGCTGCTGAGATTTAGAGCTTGCCTACTCTGAGGGTTTTTCTAATAAAATTGTCTTCAAGCTTCGTGGGGAAAAAAAGAAGAGGAGGAAGGAAAAGGAGGAGGAAAAGAAGAAGATATCTCTGTCACAGAGCAAGCAGGATAGGGAACAATCACTTTGAACGATGGGAATCTTCAAGGACAAGATAATGCGGGAGTTGGTCACATAACACTTAGACATGAAAAACTGACCAGGGTACTTGGATGCCAGGCATAGAATGAGAAAGGCAAGGTAAGACATGACTTCTTGGGGGATATAAACCAGGTCAGGATGGGTGTAGCACAGGACACATGTGGTCAGACAATCTCAGAGAGTTTGGGTCAAACCCAAGCCTTCTAATTCACAGGATGTCTACATGTGGAGATTTAGATGCTTCTACGATTTTAATCTGTGAGCAACATATAATCTATAGGAACAGTCACCCATGAGGCATCATGGGAAAGATAGATAAGACTGACTTATATACCTTACAGCCACTTGAATTATCCCCCACCTCTATGGTATGTGGCAGTCTGGGGAAGAACATACTGAGAGCTGGCTTTCTAGCAAATTATGACAAAGACAGACTTCATGCCTTGCCTGCTTCTGTCCTGCTGTGCTCTGCCAAGTCACTAAAGCCCACAACCCTCGGCTCGGAGCCCAGAGCTGTATCTGTGTTTCCAGGACAACTAACTAAAGACAATGCCTCTCAGAGCTACTCTATTCCTTGAGGAGAAAACACGATCAACAAATTTGTTGTCAGGGCAGATGTGTGAGGTTGGCAGTTTTGAGATCCAATTTTAAAGCCTGGCCAAATTTTGGAGAGGAAACCTGCCATTTCAATGGGAAGAAAAGGAATGAAGATTAAAGAGATCTAGCTCAGTCAGGAGGGATACTTTTCAGATTATGAAAACAGGAGCACCATAGCTCATCCTGTATGGAGAAGTGGAGAGTGTCCTGGCTTAAGTACCAGAAGGATTTACACTGGACCTGTTTCTAGTAACAGGCGCCAGAAAGTCATCTGTAATAAGAATTGGTTACCATATGAAAAGACAGAGATGGCTCCAAGTTCAAGGTGTCTCTCCTAAATCATGCGGTAGAAATGCAGCTGTGCACACATCTGGGACAGGAAACATGGTTTACTCTTTAGGTTATGTTTTGAGCCGAGCTATGTTTAATTTGAGCTCGTCTTCCTTTTAGCTTTAGAGAGTAAGGCAAATTGGAGAGATGTGGAATACACGGTGTGTGGCTAGAAACCACAACACTTAAGGAGTCGATGATGCCCTGCTCACTTACTCACGGGGCTACTTCTCCCTCTCCCCTGCTGCCAAAGACCTTTCAGGAAAAGCTGGTAATGGATGAGTGTGTAAGAAATAATGAAATAGCTGAGCCGTCTTTTCCTTTTGGGAGAAAGGCCAAAATCCTCAGCAAGACCTCCATCCATCTCAAAACCCATCTTCCTTCAGGCTGCTCGCTCAGTCTCTGACCACACTGGCTGGCCTCTTTCAGTTCCTCAAGTCAGCATGTTCCACTGTCTGAGATGTCCAAGCTCTTGCTCAGAGCTCAGTAGGGTATCACTTCCTCAGGAATGTCTGCCTCAACCCTTCTGTCTAGGTCAGGATCCTTTGTCCTGCATCTCTTAGGACGATGTCCGTTTGCTCTGAAAAAGCTCTGTGCATCTCCCTTATTAGAAAAGAAACCCCCCAGTCTCGAGGGCTTTGTCACTGCCCAGTCAACATCCAGAGCTCATAAACAGCAGGCCTCCAGATGAGTTTTGTTAATAAGTAAATATATATTTTCTTCCTCAAAAGTAAGGCGAACCCCAATGTTCAAATAGAAATTAGAGGTTAAATTACCTAATTGGGCAAACCAAGCATATGTTTTAGTCATTAATTCAAATCAGATCATTATAAGAAACATATACAGGAACAAAAATAATTTGTACTTACATATACTTATTTTACTTAGAGAAGAAAGCTAAATAAACCACAAAGTTTGCTCTGGAGATACTAGAGAGGCTTACTATTTCAAACCCAAGTACAACAAGCATGGCCCTGTAATGATCACAGACAGCACAGCAAAGACTAGCTAGACATGCGTCAAAGCAGCCTGATTTGGGGCACAGCTTAGGCACATTTCCAACCCTTTCTTGTAATTACAGCCTGGAGCCACGGACTATGGAATCTGAGCAGAAAGAACAGGACATTACTCTTCCGGGTTGACCATCAGCACCAGCTCCTCACAAGGCCCTGGCCACTCTCTTTCCTCACGTGTCTGCAGCAGAGAAACAGTGTAGCAAGCAGGTACAAAAGGAAAGCAGCAGGGGGTCATCACTGAAAGAAATCAAATAAACTATAGTGCTAAAGCACCGAGTTTTTTCTTTAAATTGTAATAATGACTTAATATGGGGTTGGGCAACCTTTCCTAGTAATGCTAGGTGGGAATATAAGGGCAAATCTGATGAATACATCCTACTTTTTTTTTTTTTTTTAAATAGATTCAAGTTGGGCAGTGGTGGCACACACCTTTAATCCCAGGCCTGGCTGTCGTGGAACTAGTTCTGCAGTCAAGGCTGGCCTCGAACTCAAAGAGATCGGCCCCTCTCTGCCTTGCAAGAGCAGAAATTAAAGGCCTGTATCCCTACCACCTGTCCCCAAAGCCTACTTTTAACATAAGCTTTCCACCAAGTTCTCTGTCCCACTGCTGCTGTGATCACAAATACACAAGTCTTGGCAAAATCATCTTTAAAACCATTCATTTATTATGATTATGGGGGGAGGGCAGGGGGACTGGTGTGCATACAAGTGCCACAACGCTCCCAGACGGTCAGAAGATGGCTTTGTAGAATACATTCTTTCTTTTCACTGTTACACAGTTTTAGAGTTCAAATCCAGACCACCACATTTTGTAGCAAGTGCATTTACCTGCTGAGGTATCTTGCTGGCCCCATGACTTTTTCCTCTTCTTTTCTTCTTTTTCTTAGTTAATTTAAATTATTTTTAGTGTGTTTATATGCACACACACACACACACACACACACACACACCCCACCATGAGTATGTGGAGGTCAGAGGACAACTTCTAGGAGTCTGTTCTCTTTTGCCATGGATCCCCTGCATGAGGTTATCAGTTTTGTGCAGCAAGCACTTGAACCTACTGAGCCTGGGGGCACGACTCTGCTGGTTATCTAGTTCCTTTCTAAGGTTCAGGTCCTGGCCAGACTATCAACAGCCTCAGGCTAAGATCCCCTGTGGGGTAGACCTGCCCTGCATAGATTAACTGCTGCCACATTTCTTCTGGGGCAGCACCCCAAATCTCTTCTGTAGCTTTTACTGATGATTTTTTTTTTAATTGCACTTGGAAATGCATCTGGAAAAGGGAACTTTCTCTTATTTGCCCCTCCTTGCCCTAGGACACGAGTCCAGCAGAATAGAAATGGGGAGCGATTAGAGGTGGGAGACAAGTAAGAGAGTCACTGGAGACAATGCCAGAAAATCTGAGCATCCACTTTACACTAGTGATGTCTGGGGCCTGGGGAATGATGGTCTCACACACAGGCTGCTCAGAATTTCTGTGACACCCTTCTTGGTCCTTTATCCTGTCATCTCTGCCCTCCAAAGAAAGGCTGAGGCAGGAGTATGACATGTATTTGAAGCTGCCTGGGCTACATCATGGGCTTCTCAACTAGGGCTACACTGGAACACCCTCAACCAACCTTCCCTCTCCCCAAATAATTCTTCTATGATACTTGATTATGATGTGATTCAAAACAACAATAAACTGCCTATGTCCAGGCCTCACTTTGAGAGATTATTTTATCGTTCTCCAATACAGAGCTGGACAACAGAATTAAAAAAAAAAAAAAATTATCCTGGTAATTCTAATACATACACAGCTGGAGGTCAGAAACACTGGAATACACATTCAAAGAACTATCAGTTATCAATAGCAAGTGTCCACGTGTGAGCAATGTAGAGGAGGATACAGGTCAACACCACTTACAAAGAGTATCCAAAACCCTTCTTAAAAAGCAGGCTTATTTCCTGAACGAAGCCCTCTTTTCTTGTGATTTTTGCCCATGATTCACATATTCTCAGCTGGAGGCTCCTAAGAAGTCTCCAAGAAAAGCCTAGCTGGGTGTCAGTTAAGGCAAGGACTCCCAGCTGGGTGTGGTAGTGCATACCTATAATGTTAGCACCCACCGGGCTGAGGCAAGAGGATTCTCAGTTCTAGTCCAGCCTGGGCTACATAATTGAGACCCTGTGTCAAAAAAACAAAACAAACGAAAAACAAAACAAAACAAAAAACCCAAAAAACCCAACCAAATATATAAATAAAAACCCAAAACAACAACAACAACAAAAATATCAAATACAACAATAAAAAGGGAGGGGGGAGGGAGGGCAGGAGGGCCTACTGTTCTGCAAAGGAAATTATACACTTTGCAACTTTATCACACAGGACAAGAGTAAAGTCCCTAATGGGTAAAAGAATGTGAGTTCCTTGAAGGCTCCAGCTGTGCCCAGTAGCTACCATCTTGTCACCGAACCTGAGAGTGCAGCCTCACAAAGGTTCACGCCCTGATTGGATGGGATGCTTACTGAAAGGGGACAGCCTCCAAGGGAGCCTGAATATCCCTTTGCTAATTAGGGCTGCCACATAAGAATAGGCTTCAGTTGGGTAGACTCGCTGGTCACCATTGCTGGCCTGGGGGCGGGGCTCTGTTTGTCTCTGTACAATGAAGGAGGCCTGATTTTTTTTTTTTTTTTGGTTTTTCGAGACAGGGTTTCTCTGTGTAGCTTTGCGCCTTTCCTGGAGCTCACTTGGTAGCCCAGGCTGGCCTCGAACTCACAGAGATCCGCCTGCCTCTGCCTCCCGAGTGCTGGGATTAAAGGCGTGCGCCACCAACGCCCGGCTGGAGGCCTGATTTTTTAATTTGCTGTTCTGTTCCCTCAAAAGAAACATCAATGAACCTCTGTCAGCTACCCACTCCAGGGAAGCTAATGGCCACTCCAGCTGGGCTGTTTGTGATGTGGACCTGTGCCCACCAGAGGGACTACAGGCACATTTCACTAGTGGTCCCTTACTTTCCCATCATTCTTTAGTTCTGTTTTCTTTATGAGCAGCTAGCCTCACACCAAAAAGTGAGGAAGTCTAGAATGTCCTTTATGCCTTAAATTTGTTCTTCAGAATTTACTAAGTGCATACAGTGCCTCCTGATTACTCTTAGCCTTCCTTCCCTTCTCTCCCCCCTATCCCTATCAACCCCACCCCTCCTCCCTACAAACCAGTCAGTTCTGGTTAGACATTGATTTATTCTAGTCTACACAATGTGGGAGAGATGGGGAGAATGTAAAAGCAAACTGAAAATAATTTTGGCAACGTTTGTTGCAGGGTTGTGGAAGCCTTTAACAGGCACAGGGCAACTTACCCCAGCCACTCCATGGGATCGTGTGTGTGTGTGTGTGTGTGTGTGTGTGTGTGTGTGTGTGTGTGTGTAGGGAGTGGGGGCTTCCTAGTTCATAATCTCATATCCATTCAGAACTCCTCATGTTCTACCCCTTGGTAAACAGAAACAAACAAAAACTCACTAAACTCAGGGATAGAGTGCTGGTCTAGCATATAGAAGGAAGGTCCTGGGTTTGATCCCTACTGCTACCCAAAGAAAACAAAACAAAAATTGAGCGCTTCTGCCCCCAGGGGAATTCATTACTGATTGGGTACATGGCAAATAAATAGGTAATTTAAATCAAGACTTCTAGCGACTTCGATGGGACCTGGGACAATCACTAAGCTCCTCTCCGTTTCTGCAATGTCAGGTAAAGAATCAGCTAGTGTGTAATCTCTCTGGAGGCTGGCCTTTCATTCAGCATCATTTTCCTTGCTTCTTCTTTATGGCTGAACAGTACTCCAGGGTAAGAAGGTTGATATATTCACCTGTTGAAGAACATCTGGAATTGTTCCAGGCTTGAGGCTGTTAGGAACAAAGCTGCTATGAACATGATGTTGAACAAATACAAACCTTCGTTCTTTGCTGGAACAAATGCTTAGGAGTACAGCTTCCGAGTCAAAGTATAGTTTCAGAAGAACTCCTGACTGGTCTCTAAGGTATCATGCCATTTTGCATTCTACTTGCAAAGCATGAATTATCCAGTTTTCCACCATCCTTTCTAATGCTGCTATATTCACTACTAGACAGCTGCAAACTGAAACTGTAACGAGACACTATCATATACCTATCAGAAACGCTGAGATAAATGTATAATACCATTAAGGCAGCTATTTGAAACATGTCAGTATTGACAGTATTTAAAAATTGGGAAAGCAGCCAGGCCGTGGTGGCGCACGCCTTTAATCCCAGCACTCGGGAGGCAGAAGCAGGCAGATCTCTGTGAGTTCAAGGCCAGCCTGTGAGTTCCAGGAAAGGTGCAAAGCTACACAGAGAAATCCTGTCTCAAAAAAATCAAAGAAAAAAAATGGGAAAGCAATAAGACTCAGGAGACAAATGGAGCAGATAAGGAATCTACAAAAACGGGTAACCCCGTCTATAAACCAGGAGAGGAAACCAAGCAGTGAAAGATAGAAACCAGGAGACTGAGAGTGCCAAGGTAGCTGGGAGGAGATCTTGGGTGAAATGACCATCTATCACTAAGATACGTCACAGCAAATGAACACAAATGATTTAGATCTATATCTCAGCTACATGGGAGTCACAGATGTCCTCTCAGGCAATGTAATCATGTGGTCGTGATGGGGATGGGACTAGGCAGGAAGGAAGATATGGGGCAGGTTTTTAACAACCTTCTTTTAAATGTTAGCTGTGAAGGAGTGCAAAAATGTATAGCCAAGAGGAAGCCATGAAATCAGTGAGGTACAATATAGGTCGTAGTAGAACACGTCTGGACATCCTTGAGAAGACTCCAACTGACAGAGAAGGAAGAAGATGCAGGGTAAAGAGTGAATAATCTGTGGAATAAAAGGTCTCAGAAGGCAGAAGAGGATAGGCTCAAAGCATATGATAATCAAATGAGCCATAAGGGGCAAAAGTTTGATATCAGTGGCTGTGGTGGATTGAATGAGAATGGCCTCTACAGGCTCAAAGATTTGAATGCTTAGTCACTAGGGAGTGGCACAGTCTGAGAGGATTAGGAGATGTGGCCTTCTTGGAGGAAGTGTGTCATTGGGGGTGGGCTTTGAGGTTTCCAAAAAGCCCATTCCAGGCCCAGCGTCTCTCTCTTCCTGTTGCCTGCAGATCCGGATATAGAACTCTCAGCTACTTCTCCAGCACCACGTATGCCTGTGAGGTGCCATGGTCCCCACCTCAGTCACAGACTAAGCCTCTGAAACTGTCAGCAAGTCCAAATTCAATGCTTTCTTTGATAAGAACTGCCGTGGCCATGGTGTCTCTTCACAGCAATAGAACACTGACTAAGACAGTGGCTGAGGGAGTTCCTTCTGGAAGTTTCCATTTCACTGTGAAGAATGATGTAAAACCATCTCTTAAGAAAGGATTTGGGATGGGACAGAGTGAAACTGGGCAAGAATATAGAATTTATCAAATGCTTGGGGGCAGAAGGTAGGAATGCAGAGTGGACCGAGGCCCAGATCTCTGTTGGTCAGAATGTACAGTGACATCATCACGCTTGGCTGTGTTCTGCCCTCACACTAGTCAGCTGCTTTGGCAAGCAAGAGACAAGCAGTGCATTCATCCAGACTGAAGTACTGCCAGGAAAGAGGAACAGGAGGGAAAAGCAAAGGGCTGAAGGAAGAAGACACAATACAAATGCTCACAGTGTACTTACGATCTACTTGCCAGAAAACGTACGTTGTCAGAGACATTTTCAAAGACAATGATGATAGTCAGCATTGACAGGTATCAACGAGGAGGGTGAAATTGTGCTAGGCACTTAACACAGATGAGCCCATGTAGCGTTTCTGACAACCTAACAAAATTAGAATCTTTTTTTTATCAGCCTCCCTTAGTAGGCAGAAATACTTGCTTTAGAAAGCCGAAGGACCTTGATCCCTTATCGCTTCATTTTATAAAGTAGAAAGTAGCAGGGTGATGTCTCTTCAATGTAAATGCTGAACTCTGGACACTACCAGGGAGTTTTAGGCTAGGGAAACTTGATTCAAGTGCCAAGAATGATGCTAAGTATCATGAGATACTGACTTGGACTTTGCTATTTAGTGATGGGAATTTCCAACTGCTGGGAAAGGCAACCTCTCCCCAGCTGTAAGAGGCACAGGCCGGTTTGACTATTCCATTTCTGCCCAGGATAAATTAATAACTAGGACCCTTTGCCCCAAATTCAGGATGAAACATTGAGGAAGGTATGTCATTTACAAAGAGGTCCTGTTTTTGTTTCGCTTTCAGCTGGAAAGGCCAGCCCTGGTCCCTTTATCCAGCACCCCCCCCACACACACACACACCTTGAAAACAATGTCGGTAACATCTCTGAGGAGTATTCATCTAAGTCCTTCCTCTTTTTCCCACTGGCAGGATAGTGGGTGTCTTAGAGTTTCTATTGCTGTGAAGAGACACCATGACCACCGCAACTCTTATAAGGAAAACATTTGATTGAGGTGGCAGCTTACAGTTTCAGAGGTTTAGTCCATTGTCATCATGACGGGGAGCATGGTGGCATGCGGGCAGCAGCCATGGTCCTGGAGAAGGAGCTGCTACATGTGGATATGCAGGCAACAGGAAGTAGACTGTGACACTGGGTGGTATCTTGAGCATAGGAGGCCTCAAAGCCCACCTCCACAACGGCACACTTTCTCAGACAAGGCTACACCTCCTAATAGTGCCACTCCTTATGAGATTATAGGGGCCAATTACATTCAATCTACCACAGTGAGTAACTCACAAACCCACCCTTCTTTTAACACAGCACAAGCTGGAGGCGGCTAATGAATGAGCTTACACTATTGACATGCGCCATCATCCCAAGTGGAAGTTCATTTGATATCCAGATCAGGTTTGTACGTACACTGCTACAGATAATTTACATCATGAAGACACTGAGAACCCTACTTAGTTCTCGCAGTAGTACTGACAATAGAGAACTGCAAGATCCCTCTAATTTGCCTTTTACTCCAAGGCTCTCCAGTGCTTACACTCAGAGTCCACCCTTTAACATCCAGATTAAGGCTCTAAATACAACTTGATAGGATGGTACATTCTTTTCTGAAAGTGGCTCACTCCCAGCCGAACTTGCAGCCTTCCTTATGGGAACCAGCTGCCTATACTGAGAAGGCTACAAAGAGCTGTATATTGGACACTTGATTAAATATGTAAGGGATATTGCTTCATATGAAAACAGGAGCTTTAAAAGTGGGATGTGTAACGGCAAGTCAGGAGGCAACTTGATATGGGAGAGATGTGGGAAGACCGTCGTCTCTGGTGGAGTCAGGAAGGCGGAGAAGAGGAGGCTGTTTTTGTGGCTACTTAGCCTCCTACTTACATTTGCACATCTGGAAGGCGATTTTTGTGTGACTCCCTGTTCTACCTGGATGGAGCACTTGTAAAAGGGAAAGACAAAGGGGCACTTGACTGATCCCATTAAGCCCAGAGTAAGCATCTGCTGCGGCTGGAGGAGCTGGCAGAGATGAGGCGCCACTGAGCATTGGAAACCTACAGCTGGGTTATGTGCAGAGTGAGACACTTTGGAGCACTCTGTCCTAAATGGGATGTCTTCATCATACTCCTCCCTGAATTAAAGGCTCAGTGATCTACCCAGAAGAGGAGGCTGTAAGAGTCAGATGAGGTGACTGACGCAAAGAATGGATGTCTTTTAAACATAACAGGACTGATACACATACAAACCCACAGAAGAGTACAGGTTCAAACTGGGGGGGGGGGGAGGGGGAGGAATATATATATATATATATTATATATATATATATATATATATATATAGAGAGAGAGAGAGAGAGAGAGAGAGAGAGAGAAGGGGAGATAGGTGGGTAGAATCTGAGAGGAGTTAGCAGAGGAGAAACAGGATCAAAATAGAATGCATGAAAACATTTTAATTAAAAAAAATCTTTCCCTCAATCTATGAGATTCATTTAGGAACATCACACTTAGCAGAATCCCATTTCTCCCATTCGATTTGGTAGAGGCATCCTCCTACAGGGAGCCCTCCATGGATTCCCACTCACAGCCTCAGTTCCTTCTTCCTAGAATAGTCTTTACCATGTGTCACTGCAGATCCACACTGTTGATCAGGGAGACTGCAAGGGCCCACAGAAATGTGCCCGGGCAGCTTCTAGAAACCCAAGGGTTTGATTTCAAAGGTACCCCAGTCTCCTTGGATCTGAGGAACACCTCTGTCGGGGGCACTGAATCAGAACCATGTCTCCCATGCCGTTTACAGGTGTGCTCTATCCAGGTAGAGCAGGAGTCACACCGAATCACCTTACAGATGTGCAAATGTAATGGGCGGCTTGGCCGCCACAAAGCCCTGTCCTTTCCTGAGTCTGCACACTAGCCCTGTAGTCACGGGCGAAGTCCTTCAAACCCGCTCAGCCTCTGTTTCCCCCGTATTCTATTACTGACTAAAAATGGTTCCACCTGCTCACCTGCCTCAAGGGCAGGTTGGAATGAACTGAAGTCACCCTGTTCTTTAACCCGAGAAATAATGAACACCACCTGTATCAAAGTGGTAACGGTAAAGAATGAGTAAGGTGCTGCTGGCAGGCGACAAAACATACACTTCAATTAGGTGATAAATGCCATCCCCTTTCATTTCAGTTCTGCTTAAAAGCGATTAGAGAGAACACAGCCAATTGCACAACCTCGTTTTATTCCACCTGAATGAGGAGATGAGTTGTAAAAAGAGTTTCGTTGAGCTCACTATGTAGCTGAAGATGACCTGGAATGTCTCATCCCTCTGCCTGCACCTCCAAAGTGCTGGGATTATACGATTATATACCACCACAGTGCTGGAAATCAAAACCGGGCTTCACAGCTGGCTGGGCAAGCACTCCCCCAACTGAGAGAGCTACTTCAGAAGCAGAAAGGGGTCAAGACCATGTGAGATCCTGAGAGACAAGGAGTGAGAACAGAGCTTACACAGAACAGGTGAGGACTCCGATGGATTCAAGAACTTCAGACGGTCCAGTGGAAGATGACTGTCTTCTCTGAGGACAACAAGGACTCGGGGAGAGGTCGAAGGGCATAGATTTCTGTCCCCCCAAAGAAGTGACTATAACTTTCAGAGAGTTCAATGAAGCAAAATGGCGGTTTATGAGCCATGACGAGATGGCTGCCATCCCAGCCCTTTGGGAAAGGGGCGTGGTCATGAGCGGTAGAGATCAGCTGTAACTGGCTCTGTTACTCCAGCATTATGTAAAACAGTGGCTTCCTTTCCCTGGGCGATTCCATTTTTCCAGAGCAGCTCTTGGCTCGTTTTGTTTGCAAATGTCCAGGAAGATGATCCTGCACCGTGCTGTGCATGTAAACATCACAAGTCCAGCACCACCCATGAGGCCCAAGCTGACTAAATAACTTACTCCTACAAGTCTGAAGGTAACACATACACTTACCACAGTATACTGTGAGCATATGAACACATGGGCACAGGCCTGAGAACTTACTGAATACTGCAGGCCAAGGAAGGGAAAGTAGAGAGCGTCACCAATATTGGGACACGACAGCTTCACTCACTGACTTGTCATTGGTCCACCCAGCATGTGCCCCAGGGACGCACATGTTTAGGTGGCAGCCCTGCGGTCGACTAGATATACCCAGAAAGGTTGGGATGTTGGGGATCTCCCGCAAGGGACCCCCATTCCACACTCTGGTCTCACTCCTCCATTCCAAACCCTGCCCCTGAGAAAGCCAGCCAAAAGCCAGTCTCTCCCTGGGACTGCTCAAGACCACACCTACCTACAGGCTTCATAAGACCCCATAGCCATATTTGCCATGTGACTCTTCCCCTGCCTTTCCAAGGGTCACCTGGGGATTGTTGTTGTTTGTTTTTGCTCTTTTGGGGGGCCCGCCACCTAGCTCCCACATAAATCACACATGGAGGGTTATTATTAATTATGAATGCCCGGGTTTAGCCTGGCTTAGGTTCTAGCCAGCTTTTCTTAGCTTTAAATTATCCTGTCTACCTTTTGCCTCTGGGCTTTTCCTTTTCTCTTACTTCTGTAAATCTTACTCTGTGGCCTGCTGGGTGGCTGGGAGGAGTCCTCCTCCTTCTCTGGCTGCTGGATTTCTCCTCCCAGTTTTCTCCTATATATTCTCTCTGCCTGCCAGCCCCACCTATCCTTTCTCCTGCCTTGCTATTGGCCATTCAGTTCTTTATTAGACCATCAGGTGTTTTAGACAGGCACAGTAACTCAGCTTCACAGAGTTAAAACAAATGCAACATACACAAAAGTAACACACCTTAAAATAATAGTATGCTACACAAGATCGCTTTGCTTTGTTCATTAAACCTGGATTTACTAATTAAGTTTGATTTGGCTTATGGCATCAGCCACTGGGGATGGAAAACTTATCACCACAGACTGAGAGCGGCTGACTGGGGACGACGGGTGGAAGTTTCAGCTCCTCAGGGTCCAAACCACTTAACCAGGCCTGTTAGAACTGTCGTTTTAAGTTCATCCAGTTGTCCTTCTTGGCTCACTTCTTTGCTTTGCCCAGAGAGCCATGCACACCGGTGGGGAACTGTGCCCCAGCGGCTCTGACACTGCCCCTCAGCTCCGAACCTTCAACAACTCCCAACTCCCAGTAGCTCATCTAACCACCTGCAGTGACTCGCTTTGCATCTGTATCAGCCCTCCACCTCTGCTCCCAACAAGACATCTTTGAACTCGGCAGCCTCTTTTAACCTTTTAGTAGTCATTCTGTAACCTACAAATATACATATAATTACTGGAGAAGTCTAATGTGTGATCTGGGAGTTAATATTAGTAATTATGATCGGAATAAAAGAACAGTGTTTGCCAACTGCTAGCTATCACGGGGAAATTGGGACTACTTTGTAAATTGCAGCCCAGGAAATTGATGTTGTTTGTAAATTCAATAGATTTTAACAGTGTGGGAAGGAAGGAAGGTTTTCCTCTATATTTCTGGTAGAGTGTGCTCTCCACATTCCAGGCCAATTTGGTCTACTGGGCTACAGTAGTGAGTTCCAGACCAGCCTGAGCTACACATTGAGAGCCTGTCTCAAAAACCCAAGACCCAGACAACAAAAGAACTAGCATATTTCCTATCATTAGAATTACAATTATTTTTTTTAAGTGTAATAGCAAATTTGCTGCCCCAAACAAGCGAACAAACCACCCTAACTTCTGAAAAATGGATAAGTATCCCTCTTCCCTTTGTATAGTTTTCATTGGTAACAGGCAAACAATGGAAGGTGACCCACCTATACAAAATTTGGAGGAACCTTTTCATGCTGACTCTCTGCTACCTGACATTAATTCACACTGGTCACGAGCACTATATCCCTCCCCAGTTTTCTGTTGTCAATTTGACTAAATGAAGTAAGTCTTTATCCACAAAGTCTGCTTTATAATCCATTTTTTTCCTCCTCAACGGTGCGTCTGCAGCATGGCATGTCTCGAACACCCCCGTCTCTTGAACACTTATCATCAGGTACTTGCTCAGAAGGGGCGGTGGCAATTACTTCAAACTGTATGAATCTCTACAAGTGCAATAACATTCTTCGGTTTTTAAAGGGCATCCATTTTTAAAAAATTGTCATTTGAAACTCTTTGGAAAACATGCATAATAATCTTAATGATCCCATTGAGTAGTTTAAATTCAAATTGTGGAGCATTTGAAATACCATGGTAGCAGCACTTTCCATAAATTACTCTCAAATTCAATACATCCCTACACACACACATACACGCACACATACACACACACACACACACTCTCACAAGTACCATACTAAAAAAATTTAAATTACAGTTTCCTTTTTTCTCATCCCACTTAAACTGTTGCTTGGTTGATAAATTAGTGCTGTAGTGTCTGTTTATAAATTTGCATTACTTTTTCTAAAAAAAAAAAAAAAAAAAAAAAAAAAGTTTTTGAGAAGCTAATTTTTAGAGCCCCTTAAGGAAGATATGACTTTGTTTCCCAGTGGGCTTGGCTTCATCATGTATGTGTCCTTGTGTCTGTCATGTGCACATGGATGTGTGCCCTCGCCGTTGGTAATACAACCTATTTTACTCACTTGTCCTTCACTTTTATCATGCACATTTGCACAAATGCTTGGACCAAGTTTAATGGGTGACTTCCACTAGACAACGCTTCAATGATCTCTAATGTAAAGCAGAATCGATCCATCATACTTTGCAATCTCTTCAGATGCAAAGACCTTCACCTTGCCATTAATGCTTTTGAGAATTTTTTGCCCTAAAGTAGGTGACAGAAGTGTTGTTAGCCACTAAATCCTGTTGAAATCCATCCTTTCAGGTGGAGCCTTGGAATGTATGACTCTACTCACAGGATCAATGAAACAATAAGGATGAGATACTTGGCAACAATGATGCCGTTTCGGCTGATTAAAGGGTATAGTGATTTGTTAATCATATCCAGTTGTGGTAACAATTCACTGACTTAAAGAGTCTCTGAGAAGTACAATCCTTCAAACTGTAGAACATCTTTGGGTGTTGGCTGGTTAAAACAGAGTTGACAGTATATTGAGTAAGTTAGTGTTTACAAATTATCAAAATTACTTATTTTCCTTATAAATGATCTTAGGGCACTAACCAGAAGTCCTAAATTAAACTCTGCTATGCCTGAGGGTCAAGAGAAAATTCCTACAGTGATGTGAAAGTCTGAGTAGGAAAGGCAACAGCATCATCAACAGATGGGAATGGAATGCCAGCAGAGGTTAAGGCCTGTGCCAGCATCCCCAGGCAACATGGAGACAAGCCATGGCAACAGAGGTTCCCGGGGCAGACTGGTCCTGCTAAGATAAACTGAAAAACTCATCCCCTCAATCTTCCATACCCCTGCCCACTGGCCAGCTCTGAAGACAGTTTATACTCACACGGCATTGAATTTAAATTTCAACTATCCAGTTGAGTGCCTATAAACATTTCTCAAGGACTGCTATTTCCTTGAAAATTTCCATTAAAAATCTGGAGTACAGAGGATGCTTAATAAGTACACATTATAGACTTCAAGGGTTGGGGCCACGTAGGCAGGCAACTGGGCTACCAAGATAAGAAAAGTGGCCTCCTAGACAGACAATGAACATCAAGGCCCCACTCTCAGTGACTGGCTATCTGGGGTCCTTTCTTGGAGGCCTTAGTTCTCACTCATCTATCCTAGAAAACATCTGCCTTATGGGATTTCTGTGCATATCAAATGAAAAACAACTACAAAAGTCCTTTGTGCACATGCATTTGAGTATAAGATGTTATTAGGCAAGCAATTGGTACAGGTGTTATGGGTTAAAGGGTGTATAATTAACATAAATAGAGAACAAGTAGCCAGGGCTGTGGCTCAGAAAATGATGCCTCAAATTATGCTTTGATATGGTGCGTACTTTGAGTTGAAAAAGACTGTATGCTTCCAGACCACAGTGTCCTTCTCTTTTCCTTCTCTCTAAAGCACTGGTCAGTCTTTTTCTGGTTTATTTATTTTAGTAAACTCAAAAGGAAGACAACTGTCATGAGTTGCTTCCCTGGGAATCTCATTAACCAGAGAATATAAACAATATCAAAGGAACAGAGAGAGAGACTGGAGGTCAACAGAACCCCGCAGACAATCACAGGCTAGCCCCTATTCTTCTCAGAGTTCATTTTTTCCCTCTAGAACAGCCCAGATCTCCTACATCCTCTAAGAGCAGGGGATGGCAATGTCTTTGGGTAGTCACTCTTCTGTCCTGTGATATTCCCACATGGTTAATAAACTTCTCTTGTTCATCTGTCAACTGTCAGTTTCTGTCCTAGACACAACTATCAATCATTCAGAGAGTAAGAAGCAACTTTTCTCCTCTGTACTTAATATTATCCAACAGTAATTGGGAAACAAGTTATTATTTCTTAAAAATATTGGATAATAAGCTGGTTTTCTAGGCCCAGGTCAAAAGCAGCCTATTCTGGGAGGTCTTTGATGCTGGTCAGCTTGCCCCCTGGCCTCAGGGCAGGGTGTGAACTTTTCTCTGATCAAGTAGCAGGGCCTGAGTCTCTCAAGCCTAAATCAGGTGACTTTGCCTTACATTGTGTTTGTCTGACCCATCTCAGTATCCAAGTGCTCCACGGGAGCATTGCCAAGTCTGCTGTGCTCTGCATTCTCAAAGCACAAGCTGTCCTGGGCTCATCCTATGTCTCTCACAGCTGGCGCCCAGTTCACTCCTTAGCTAAGAACTCGCAATGGAAATTCACTTGCTGCTTCCCCTCCAAGTAGTAGGGACGGTCATCCCTATCCTGTAAGAACTGTAACATCCTTGAGGAAACTCCAGTAGTACGAGTCACAAAACAACCTTCATTCTGTTGTACTTTGAACCTAATAGTCATGCTTCATCTGCTAACCCTTAATTACACTGGCAAATGGATGAGCTTTATTGATCCATGCATGAGGAGTTAATTCCATAGGACTCGTTGGCAAGAAGCACTTTATGGGTGAACACATCATGATGCCAGCAACTTTGCTGAAACGGTTAGCAGGCACTGTCCAGTCAAACTCAGGCCAGTTTGGCTCCCTGCCGGCAGTGCCAACTTCTCAACAATTTAATAGCACCCTGAAATAATTCTCTAACGGTGTCTTCCTTGTTTTCTTCAAAATATGATAAGATCGAGCAAGTGAAAATACATAGGGAAAGGAAAATGTAGCAGCAACACAATACGTTATGTATCAATAGTATTCCTATGGTGTGTCAAGGCAAGAGGGCACTCAGTAAGTACTTGTTAAGTGATTACTTTTATTGCTAGGAAGGTAGGGTTCTTATTTCCATCCCATCACAGTATTGATAAAGCATCCATCAACCTATGGTCAACAGGTTCAGTTAACAGCTTTGTAGTCGATGTTCCCGTGGATTAGTTATTTCCCTTGGACCTATGACCAGCACACCTCCCATGGGCAACTGGACAAAGGGAACGTTTCTTCTGGGCCATCATTTCAGTCCATTATAGCAGCAGGGAACGCCTGGTGAGGGCTGGTTCTGTCTGGTGGCCGGAATGTGTGCCAGTGGGTGTTCACAGGGCAGCCCCCCAGGGAGCAGAAAGAACTAGTTCATTTAAACTAGTGGGTTTCTCTAGAGAGCTTGCTCAACAGCCCTTGCCCCACATGAGGCCCACAAAGCTGGGAGAGAGAGCTCACCAACCCCCTCATCCGGGTTCCTAGTCTCGGGCCTCCAGAACTATGAGCAAGGATGCTTCCTGCTGTTGCAGCTCCCCAGTTCTGACACTTTGTTACCTTGGTTAGTCTTGTTGCTGTGCTTTTGTTTGTTTTGTTATGGCTGTCAAAAAAAATCAATGTATTGAGTACTCCCTGGGATGGGAGGTACTGCTTTGGGAATTCTGGATACTAGAAGAAAGGTTTGAGGTTTCATAGAGAAGAGAGACACAGAGAAAACAGAAAGCAAGCTTGTTCCTATGTAGCTTTTGTCTACCAGTGAGGGAATGATAGCGAGCGATCCACCAATATGGAGAGTAGCCACCGGTAAAGGATTAAGAGAGACACAGGGGGACAGACAGCCACTCCTGAGACACTGAGGGAGCGGAGCGTGTGCACACAGCCATCCAGAGGCCAATCAGGAGGATTCTTGAACCAGAGGGTGGTAATGGATGTAGAATGGGAAAGCTGATACAGGAGCCTTGCTGACTAAGAAAAGGTCTTATCTAATTGATGCCCAGTGATCTGTTTACAGGAGGTGATTTAAAGCAAGGGAGGGGGAGGATTTAGACTCTGGGACCTCTGCTCTAATCCCAAAAAGGGGCATCATTTTATGCCTGATACTTACTGTTACTTGTAAAAAAAGAATAAGAATAGTTGCCATTTTCTCCAGAGGTTAAAAGAAAGAAGAAAACAAGAGGCCACCTGACCCCCCCTCCAGGTGGCTTCCTCCAGGAAGATCTGTTGGCTGGATTGCCCTCCCAGGACACCTGCACTTCCTTCCTTCTTCCCGTGGAGCCAAATACATTCAATATCTATGCTTGGTGGAAAACTATTTGGATATGTTATTTTTTATAATGGATTTTTTTAGGACATTTTGCTAAATTAGAAGAAATAAAAGATTTACTTTTAAACATTTATCTTCTACAATAAACATTTCTTAGGGTTCAGTTGCATTAATTCTGATATGTCCATAGGCTGTATTCCTCTGAATCACTTCAACCCACCCCTGAACAGGGTTAAGGGGTTCAGAAAGTAGGATCATTGTTACGTAAGGCATTTACTATTTACTTAAAAATAAGTGACAGAATGTAAAATGTCACTAAACATATGCACTTAAGACTTTTCAGGCAGTCGGGTCAGTTAGAGCATTCAGGTCATTCATCCAATCGAGACATTCCAAGCAGATTTTCTCTGTTAGGCATCTTAGTTCGAACACAGGACATCACTGTAAGATAGTGGGAAAGGAACCAGCTTCGCAGTAATGATGGCATCAGCCTGGGCTGCCATGCCCTCCTCATCAGGGAAGTATGCTAAAGAGGTCCTCTTAACTAATGATGAGTTGTTTTTTGTTTGTTTGTTTGTTTTTGTTTTATTGTTTATTTATTTGAACCTGGCTATGGGAGGGAATTAGCCTGTCACATTCAGAACAGAGGAGAACTTCGGATCAAACTCCCTGGCAGCTCTCCGCCGTGGGATAAATCTGTGAGCTTGACCTTGAGAGCTGCAGACTAGACAGCTGGCTTCTTTCCTCTAAATCTTTTATACGTATGTTTCAGTGGCGACGCCGCTCAGAGGCCCCTGTTGCCAAGCTTTCCCGCTCCCTGAAATTTCACGGCGAGTCTCAAGTCCAAGTGCACCAAAGGGCAAGTAAACAACCGATAAGCCAAACCCTGTGAGGAGACCCTGGCCTGAAGCAGGCCATCTTCCAACCTCCCTCGCTCTCAGAGCAGTGATAGGCTCACGGGCTCTGATAAACACTGTAACAGACAAAGGAAATGGGAGGGACGAGTCACACGTGACCTCGCTGACTGTATATACTCCACAAGAGTTGCCATCATCAAAGAGTATGCCAAGAAGCCAGAATTTTTTTTATACCAGTTGTAGCAAGGTTCAGCCTTATGCAACTGGTAGGGAAAAGATATTGTATGTTTAAGAAAAGCTGCACCTAGTTGAAGAACTTCCAAAGAATTTTTAAAATTTTTTTTTATCTAATTCATTTTCATATAATGTATTTTGAACTATTCTGTCCCCTCTTCCAATTCCTCCCAGATCCTTCCTACCTCACTACCCACCCAATTTCATGTTCACATTCTCTCTCTCAAAACAAAAACAAAAACAAACAAACAAACAAAACCGAGGAAAAACAACAAAAACCTGAAAATCTTGTCCAAGAAAGTTTTTGAAGGCTGGTTACTTCAGCTCTTTGAAGGACTAAGATGGGAAGAAACCCACGGGAGCCAGCAGCCTGCACCAGGGCAGAGGGGTTTCTGAGTACAATGCTCACAAGAGGCCATTGGGAGCAAGTGTTACCAAAGATGTGGGAAGAAGAGAGGGAGAAGATTTGGGGAGTCACCTCTCATTCAGGTAGAGGAATGGAGTGGATCTCAGACCTTCACGTGCATTCCAACGACAGGCCATCCCCACCCCTCAGCCTTAGAAAAGGCGCTAAATTCCTGCCCTGTGCAGGCACCTTGAGGGTCTAGAAGTGTGTGTTTAATGAGGATTGCCAGCGACTGAAACCAGGTGACACTTGCTGGGGACACGAAGCTTTTGGAACCTCAGGGTCTGCTACCCCCCAGATTCCCTGAGCTTTGAGACCAGCACAGTCCAGTCATGTTCCAGAGGCTGAAAGGCTCTGAGCTGCAGAGTCCCATACCTTCGGAAGGCTTTGTGTATGTGCCTTGGGCTCTGGCCTGGTACGATGACCCAATACTCCAAAACCCCTTACTGATTCAAGCTCAGCCCCCTCCTCTCTGAACGCTCACTTAACCATGTGACTACGTGAGGTAAGAAGAAACTTTCATTCCCTATGTTCAGAAACCAAAGCTAAAGAAACCAAGTAGATACTGAATGGTGGCTGCCTGGGCTGGTTGTGATTGGAATTTCCAAATTTTGTCTTTAAAATCACTTGTTAGTGTTTCCCTCCTCCCCCAGTGAAAAACCGTATTACTGAGGACCCTGGAACTTCTTTTCAGCTTTAATTTCAAGATAGAATTTTATAGCATAGTCCCTCCCACCTCCAAGCCCGCCCCTTTCTTTTTCTTCTCATAGGAAATTTAAAGCTATGGACAATTTTTTTCTGGTGGTACACAGCAGTTCAGAGGACTTCCGAAGCACAGACATTATGCTGTAGATGACTAATTGTTGTTCTTTTATCCATTAAGAGCCATAAGATAAATAGGAAAGAAAATAAGGAATAAATGGGCCCCTTTCCTATTCTCTTTCCATCCTTTATCTTTAAAGTAGGAAGTTTACTGAACCACAGCCAACAATTCACTCAGCCTAATGAAGTGTATAAGTAATGGGATTAAATAATCTTAAACCATTATTGCAGTGGCCTGATGCTGACATTCATCCAAACTCTGCCAAACACTGGGTGGTGAGTTCATGCTTCATTTAAAAGTAAACAAAGTGGGGCAGCAGGAAGATTCCAGCATAAGGTTTCAGAGGCACTGAACCTGGAAATACGAGACCCTTCATTCTGGTCAGAGCTAAAGCAAACACTGTCCTGGATCACTGTGCTACCTAAATCGGCCAAGCCCTGCTTTTCCCAGGGATCTCTCCGCACCCACAGTCACTCACATTCAGTTCTTTCAAGTCTCTCCCAGAGAGAAAAGTTCTCTGAAGGGACCACCATGGCTCGTGGCTTCTATTCTTGCTTCCGCCATCAACAAACCCTGTAAACTCAGGCCAATCAGCGAACTTTCTCTAGCTTTTAGCTTTTTCCGCCATTAAAGAACATTACCGAATTAAGGTTCCTTCCGGCCCTTAAACATTCTGATTCCATGACAACAGAAGTTAGATGTGTCGGGATAGGAGTTGGCAGGAATATGCAATATTCAACTAGGACTTCCTGCTGCTCTGGGCCATCAACTAAGAGGTCTGTACCTCAGCTTCCTTGACTAAAGTAGAGTGCTGCCTCAGAGGCTGTGGGGATGTGTGAATGTGAGCAGGAACCAAGATTCTCTGGGGGACAGAACTATATGTCACGAGCAAAGGACAGTGTCACAGCCACAGAGTGGGCACGCTGCCACTGGTTAAGAATAGGGGTGGATACAAATGACAGGTGTGCTCCAAAGCACCTTCAATTCCTTCCCACAGATTTATAGCATTCCTCCCTTACATAATTTCCCATGTTCTCTAGGTGCTCAGCTTTCCTTACGGCTTCTGTATAAGGGTTATTTCTCACGTGGAATTCTTCATGTCTAGCCTTGAAACTTATCTGTCAGCTTTCTAAGCTTTACTCTACTACTTTAGATGGAATCATGTTTTATAGGCTAACATTGTAACTATTTGAAATTATGAAACACAGCATGTAAACAACACTATACATTGTTAGAGATGTGTATTAGAAACCCATGGAGATAATTAAAGGAAGTTTAAAACAGCAGCTACTTTTATAAGGTAGTTTGGGGAATGTGATCAGAAGGAAGAATCCAATGCATTTCAAATATTTTTATTTCTTCAATTTGGTAACAGGTATGTGGACCTTTATATTATTCATTATATATGTGTCAGAAATACTATATATAATACTATATAATAGCTAAATATATATGCATGCAAGTATGCATTTAGCTTTTTCTTTGTTTTCTAATTGCCACTTCACAAGTTGGCATGTTAAAAACGATGTGAAGATAAGGGATGATCCTGCGCATTCCTAGATCCAGGGGCAGGAAGGCTGGCCATGGTAAGCCTTATCAACTACCAAATTTCCTCAGTCTACCTAGAGCTTGCTTTGTGTTGGGGTGGTTGCTTTTGTTTGGAAAAAAAAAAAAGTGTGACAGGCTGGAGAGATGGCCCAAATGTTAAGAGTGTTTGCTGTTCTTGCATAGGACGTGGGTTTGATCCCCAGCATCTACAACCACGTATAAGTCCAATTCCAGGGCATCTGATGCCTTCTTTTAGAATCTACGAGCACTGTACACCCATGGTATACACACATACACACACACACACACACACACACACACACACACACACACACACACACAAATAAGTAAATCTTAAACAAAAAGAACTTGTAACAAATTTTATGAAGTATCATTTCAGTAAAAAGTATCTCTTGATATAACTACAGTCATATTCCCTTTCTACCCAATTTGCTATATGAGTTGAGAAAGTATTTTAAAGGTCCCTAATATTGTCCAAACATTGCACTCATCAAATAAATTGGAACATTTTATTATGTGGCATTCAATTTACTATTCCAGTGATGTAGTATTTAGCTGCAAACGTCTAGGATTTCCATACATGGGCAGTTAGATTGGCATGGTGCTAATCCTTGGGGCAGCTAAGTTAGCTTCTGCCATCAGCGCCAGGCTGGTCTTATGCGACTTCATAAAGGGATTTGAGAAGTTCTTTTCTTGGAAGGCTGTAAGGGTGGAAACACTGCAGGCATTATTTGTTCTTTGAAGATAGGGAAAATCCTGTTAGTGACATTTCCTTGCTTTTTTCTCAGGTAGCAGCTCTGACTTTCATCACATTGGTGGGGTTATTTGAGTTTCTTCTTGCATATTTTAGATTTTCAGAGAAGGGATATCTTCCATGAAAATTATAATTTCTTGAGGGACAGGGTCTGCTGCATCCTAGGCTGGCCTTGAACTCCTGATCCCATCTTCACCTTACAGGTGTGTGTTAGCACACCTGGTTTATATGATACTGGTATTGAACCCAGAGTTTTGTGCATGTTAGGCAAGGTCTTTACCAACAGAGACAGACCTCCAGCCAAAGGTCCTGGGTTCAAGGGAGAGAGAGGAAGGCTATGTCTATACTTAGATCGACAGTTTCTTTTTCGTCACCACATTTTGTAGCTTTTGTGTTTTTTTCCCTCTGTCTTGATTTATGTCTATTACACTCATTAATTCTGCTCCCCACCCCATCCTTCCTCTCTCTTAGACAAGGTCTCTTCTAGCCTGGGCGGGCCTTGAAATCACTGTTAGAGAGTATGCTTAAAGCTACCATACCTGACCCAATTTTTTACCCTTTCCAAAAGCAATCCACTAAAATTCTAAAAATCCTAGTATTTTTTTCAATTACCAACAACTGTTTGTGAATGCTGAATGCCCTTCTTTAGACAGCTTCTCCTATCAACATCAGGTTCTTGTTCTGTACTCTGTGCTTACAGCTGATCATGTTGTGACGTAGCCTTCAATCCATGTCCCTCTGCCCCTGACATGCATCATCACCTTCCTGACATACTCTGAGGAGTCTGCCCCACAAAGATGCCATCAGTGCAGAGGACCTGGTGCAGACCCATGAAGGCCTTGTAGATGGTGCTTCGGTCTCTGTGAGTTCACAGGAGCTTTTGGGCCTCAGTTTCTTGCTACTAGAAATGATAATAAAAGGAACTGGAGCTAGCTCCAAGGCTCCCCTGAGGATAGGAGACAAAATAAAAATACTCAAAAGCAAATTAACCATTGGGCAGATGCTCTATGTCACCATGACTAAATTTAACTCTAGACATAAAATCATTTTTTATATTGAGATTCCAGGCATTATGAACAGAGCTTTGTCAAAGACTAGGCATCATAGCTTTTACCTGTGATCTGTACTTAATACTGGATAGTACAACTCAGGCCAGTGGTTATCTATGAAAACCTTGAGAACAGAAGGCATTCATGACTTTAAAGTGGGTAGCCAGTGTCTGGCAGTATTCTTGTGTTTTCAGGAAGGTGAATGTTAGCTTTCAGGGTGGTAGCATGGACCTTGCAAATAAAGACTAGGTCGGAAGACGCTTTCTGGTCTTCACTCTGTTCTTTACTTTGGTTCCTTCAAAGCCTCATTTGTCACAGGGTCTAACAATCTTCCCTTGCCTGTCACAGTTCCAATAAGCATGATATACCACAATAGAATGGGAGAGAGAACACCTAGGCTGTGTGTGGTCCTATGAGAGTGTTTTTAAACCATTTCTCGTTCTTGAACCATTCTTCTTATTATTGGGAGAGTGCTAGCGGGGTGACAGGAAGACACCAGGGAAGAATGTGTTTAAGTGTGTAGGTGGTTTGTGCAGTCAGAGATGAAGGGAGGCAGAAGGAGATGCTTCATGGTGAGGATAGCAGAGGTGGGCGATTAGGGAAGAGGGATGTTCGGGTGGATTTTTCAGATTCCGTCCTAACTCTTCGGTTGCTTTTCCAACGCCCACAGAAGGCCCTGGTTCTAACTGCATTTAAAACATTCCATTAGGAGGAACTTGAGTACATAAAAGGACAGCTTTCCTGCAGAGGTACAAAAACTACCTCTTAATGGAGTTGAAAATTTACACGGCTTTAACTTAGCCCACTTAGTGGTAAAGGAGAGCAAAAGGCTGCTAATGTGTAGGTCATTAATGGGCCAGGTTCTGGTCCCTTCAAGTTAGTCTCCCAGGAGATTGGCTTGCGAACTCCAGAGGTCTTGCTAGCCACTAGGATTTCAACTCTAATAAAAAACACCTATCTTACCTTTCCAGACACTCGGCCCCAAAGCCCTGACCCAGTGGAGAATCCTGGATTACCATTTCACAAACAGACTTGGGCTGAGAATTTCTAGTGTGTATATATCCCTAGGCACAGCCTCCTTTGCAATACGAAGAAGAAAGCAACTGTTCCTTTGTTAGATTTATGTTCAGGAGTAAGCGTGTCTCAGTAAGAGCAGAAGGTCAAACAAGCAGGAGGCCTTGTTGATGCCCTTCATACGTAAAGACACAAATGGCTGTAAGCAAAGCACCGATCTCCTCATGTGCCCTTATGTTCCTCTTAGGAAGCCAATTACTTTCAACATTTCTATAGCAACAGCAGCTAAGACGTGCCCCATTGTGTGCTACAGCTTCTCTCTCACAGCAGAACGCTATGGTCACTCCTCAGCTCTATCCCGTATACATCCAACAGTTCCATGACACAAAAAAGTAACACACCTGCTCATTCCTTATCTATGACATTAAGGAATTAATATCTAACTTTATAAAAGAGAGCACTATGGTACTTCGAAGGCAAATGATGTACCCAATGCTATAATCCGAGAGCTCAGACCAAGATAGATAGATTCTATTTAAATCGTTTTTTACTTCCCAGTAAAGTTTTAGTGCTCTGAATTTTAAACTGTTTATTTATTCAAAACTACAAGAATAACCAAAACTAATCATTTACAAGATCTATTGACTTTACTATCAACAATACAAGCATCAATTAAAATAACTAGGACATGGTGTACTTATCACATTGACTCTAACGAATAAATCTATCTAACAGGAAATAGCACATAGTTTAATATATGAACTCATTGTTTGTAATGGTCTTGTCAACCAGAAACAGTTTTCTAAAGAAACACTTCGAGGTGCTAGGGGTGGTGGCATATCCCAGCACCTACAAAGCTGAGGCAGTACAGCTCTGTGTCCTAAGTTCTGGGTCAAAACCCAGAACTCAAGGAAGGCAAAGCCAATGCCTTCAGTACTACATCACATTTGAGTTGATCATCTAAATTAAAAACATATGCTAATTAATTTGAATGATATAAATATTACACTCAATGTTCTCTAAGCATATTGCAATGACAAAAGACTGGGAAATGTATTTTACATGAAAATATAATTCATAAACATAATGTAAACCTAAACAGGTTAGATGCTAAAAGTGAAGATTACCACCAAGGCTCATTGTACACATATTCATACTGGGTTAATACATAGAAAACAAGTGAAATACATGTGAAGAGTGCTACAATACCACACCGAATCAAATCCGTCCAGCCACAGATGCTGGTGCACAGAGTTAAGAATCCAAGAGACCTTAGGAGTCTACTAATGTAATAAACCAAGTCTGAAGATACTACTGGGCATTTAATGTCAAGAGTATACAAATATTAAATTTAAATGTGATTATAGGCTTATCAATAACCGATTAGGAAGAAAAATTTAATTTTTGTTTTACAGGCCTCATTCCTGGATCCAGAGTCAGACATGAGTGACTAGTCCTTACATAGAAATAATTAACTAAGCCCCTGCCTTCGATGTTCCTAGTCCATCAATTAAGTAAAACACTAACAACAAACAAAACAAAAAGGAAAGAAAGTCCCACTAACTGGTACCCAGGGGACTTAATTTTCTTGGTTTTGTTCACGATTTCATTGGAACACCTGTGCCCAGCAAGTGTGACAAGAGGCTCTTTGGCTGGATCACGTGGACAGTATCTCTGATTCTAGAACTTTAGCTCCTGGAGAGAGAGGCACAGCCCCTATGCTGTCCGTTTTACTAAGTCTACCTTCAATGTAAGCGTGTTCTAACTAACGCTTCCTCTTTCTCTATTTGCTCTGTATGCTCAGAATGCAGCTTATCAGAACCATGAAAGTTTAGTAGAAGTGGAAGTGCTAATATTTTCGAGGGCACAAGGCCTGTGTTGAACTCTGGAATCAATTCCGGACAGGAGGTCTTTGAGTAAAGTGGAACTGAATTCTGATAAGACTTCAATTATCTTACCGAGTAGCTATGGAAAGACATCATTAAAGGACCCCGATTACAGGTTCTTATGATGGGGAGAAATCACGGAAGAGATAATAAGGTTCTTCATTATCTGCATTCACACAGCTCCTCCAAGTGTATGATTAAATATCTTCCAGATAGTCCTCCTTGCTGTGAGAGCAGTGCACGATATGCAACCAGAGCAGAGAGTTCCAGCATCCTAAATAATCTCAGATATCTTATCCTTGCAACAGAGTCTGCATTCTGAGCCCTTGCACTATAGAAAATGATTAAAAATACGAAATTGGAGTCTTGTTACTCACCCAGGAAAGCAAACATTAATAGAAAAAAAAAAAAAGAAGAAGATGGACATATCCAAGAAGCAAAATGGCTTCCTAGAGCAAAGTGAGTCTGAATCTGACTGCGCACATCAGCAATGGTAAATAGGTCCCCGAATCTAATTATAATTAAGCTCAAATGTTTTTCAATAAATTAAGTTCAATAACTTTTCCTGAGTAGACCAAGGGTGCTTACAAAGATTGCTTCATCACATCTTCAGGAGTCTTATGGAAAGGTAGTGCCATCATTTCCATTATATAGATGAGAAAAACCGAGGCTCAGAAGGATCAAGTAACTTGCCCAAGACGGAAAGCTTTGACCGAACCCATTTCATGTTCTCTGCATACTGTTACACAGTTTCTCAGTATTGTAAGACTTTGGCTGACAAAGCATGAAAATAAACAGCTGGAGAAGGCTTCCACAAAAGTATTGTTAGAATAGCAACAGTCAGAGTCACAGTTAAAAAGGATCAAACAGGACTATAAAAAAGTAACTGCTCCGTGTATGAAGACGGCTACGACTCTACAGGGTTTGCTGATGTTGCTGCTAAAACTTGCAGCAATAAAAATGATTTCACAATGGTGGCCTGAGTCATTAGAAAGTGCAGCCCACTTAAAAGAGGTCAGACTTATAAGAGGCCTTTCTCTTTTCAACCAAGATTTCCAAGGGTGGTCCTTGAACTGAATGAACTAAGAGGTGAGATTTTTGCAGAGTGGACTTTATCTTATGTGGACGGTGCTGCTTCCAGAACAACAGGGAATTTACAGTCTGAATAACTAAATACAATCAGTATTCCCCAAATCACAGGACCAGGAGGACATGTGACTCATGGCTCTGTGTCCAGTGCTAAGAAGGAAGCTACCTTTCTCCTCTATCTCTGCTCTCACTTCCAAAGTCAGCAGCTAGGCAAGTAACCTTAAAATGGTTTCTTTTCTTTTTTTCTCCCAGGTCTATTAGCTGATGACATTACAATGATATTACATGTGTTTAAGTTGCTCCTGGAGAGAAAACAAAATAAAATCGAACCTAAAAGATGCAATACAACATTATATGATTATATAAAGTTTCAGTCGTGGAAAACTGAGCTCTGGGCTACACACCCCTGTGTTTCAATAAGCTAAATTTTTCAGAATATTGTTACCAACTGTGCTGGCTAGTTTTATGTCAACTTGATACAAGCTCAAGTGACTGAAGAGGAGGGGACCTCAATTAAGGAACTGCCTCCATAAGACTGGGCTGTAGGCAAGCCTGTGGGGCATTTTCTTACTTAGTGATTGATAGGGGAGGGCCTAGCCCATTGTGGGTGGGGCCATCCTGAGCTGGTGATCCTGGGGTTCCATAAGAAAGCAGGCTGAGTGAGCCTTGGGGAGCAAGCCAGTAGCAGCATGGCCTTTGCATGGGCTCCTCCTGCTTCCATGTTCCTGCCCTGACTTCCTTCAGTGTTGGAAATAAAAGCTGAAATAAACCCTTTTCTCCCCAAGTTGCTTTTAGTCATGTTGTTTGTCATGGCAAGAGTAATCCTAATTAAGACACCAACTAAGGCAGAAATGACAATAACTTTGAACTCCAGGGAGAAGCAAATTTCTGAGTCCCAGTACCTTCTTCCTAAGGTTGGAATGCCTTGGCAGAGGGGCCAACCATGACTATTTCAAAGGTTTGCAAAAGGTACTGCTTTTTCCATGAATATGTTCTGCAGATAGATCAAAACCAGAAAGAGATAGAAAAAAATTACTTTGGACAGGAAATAGGTTTCTTATTCATCAAACTATAGTATCAGAAGGTAACTTAGTAGATTAAGGAACCATGTAAAATACTGATAAATGTGGCTTATTTTCTAAGCTATGCTACTCAAAAATAGCTTTGTTTTTTTAAAAACAGAAAACCATTTATACTTCAAGGTAATCGATAGCAAAGAGTTTCTCTACATCATAGACAACTGGGGGGTTGGGGAGGTAAAAATGACTCTGTAGAGATATTTAGTCCAGAAGTTTGGAAGACCACTGACAAATTCAGCCATCTGCTAAGTCTTCCCCAAAGTCCTTGGACTTCAAATGCAGAAGGAGACTGCAACAGGAGCTAGGACTTCGCATACACCACAGAGAATATATTGTTTCTACATACAAGCGTGAAAACCACAGGCCAGAAAACCTTTCTGGCAGACCTCAAATTGAAAGGCAGCATTCTCCCCACACAACTTTCTGACCTCATATGATGCTAACTATATAGGGAAAAAAGACACAGGATGACAATTTACGTATGTACACATCTTTTGAAGTTCAAAGAACTGATGGCGACATTTATATGGAGCGACTGGTATATGGTCAAAGATAGAGCAGATGAAGACCCAAGGTGAGGACTTACAATGTAGCAGGGCTCACAGTAGGCCTTCTTCTCCACGGCATAGAAAGGCTGTCCTCGGAGCTTGTTGTTACAGACGATGCAGGTGAAGCAGTCCACGTGGAAGACCTGATCCATGGCGGTGCATCCTGTCCCTTCTCCAACCACGTTCTCCCCACAGCGAGCACAGCGGCCTGGAAGAAAAAGGGTTGCTTGTTACAAAGGAACTCTGAGATCCTCCCATGGAAGCCAAGGTGAGAGAGACAGCAGGTTCAAACTGCAGCCGCTGGAGACACAGCACTATTGGCATCACTACACTAACTAGCAAGCTCACCATGGTCTCCACTGCCATCACTATACTAACTAGCAAGCTCACCATGGTCTCCACTGCCATCACTACACTAACTAGCAAGCTCACCATGGTCTCCTCTGGAATAGCAGGAGTCTACCTGAGTCAACTGGGCAGACAGCTAAGGCTCCTGAGAGAGTGATGGAGGAAAACACGTTTGATGCTGAGTCCAGGGCCCTGCCTCTAATCACATACATGTAAGCGCAGGATTCAGGATGTTGGGGCTGAAAGGGCAATCTACTGAACAGAACACGTCTGGCAAGCCTTTGTCCCTGGAGAGTCTGCACATCGGTCAGCGTGTGCGTGTCATTTCTTTTTCTAGTCCTGGTTGTCAATCCTCTGTAGTGGGCAGATCACGTGGTGGTAGGTACGCACCTCTATTTCGGGAGCACAGGGGCTGTTAGAAGGTTTTCTTCTGTGGAGTCACTAATGTAGCCCCGACTCTGACTGCTGCCCATGATCCTAGTTCTGATCTCAGGGGCTCAGGAAGCGAGGCTCATCTCATGCACGCGTGCACCATCTAAGATCCTGGAGTCCAGTCAGCACCATCTCTCAGTCTTAGCTTGAACATCATGTAATGGTTCCACTTAATATAGGGTTGGGAGTTTCTTAGGCCCTAGATCTCACTGTCTGCCCAGTGTTCTGTAAAGCTACAGCATTCTTAAACTGCTTGAGAAAGCTGACACACCTGTATGTCCATCAGGTTATATTTTAAAGAACATATTTGCATTTAAACAGTCATAGAATATAATCTAGGATAAAATTTTTAGGACTAGGTGTAGTTCAGTGATAGAGCATTTGCTTAGTATATACTAGGATCATGAATTCAAACTACAGGACCAGAAAGAAGAAAAATTAATAAAGAAGCGGGGTGGATGAGGTTAGCTTGAGTGAGAGGCTCTCTATCTCAATACCCTGGGATTGCGAGGGCCACAGCCACCTTGACCCCTTCATTCATGTCTACTAGGCAGAAACAAGACCCAACTAGGTAACCATAAGCAACTGGGAACATCAACAAGGCTTTTGTGTAGGTTTTTGCACAAAAATGTCATAGACCTAGCTTCGTGGATGGCTGACATTTTCTTGACGCTCTTCTATCAGCTCATTTCCTACTCATGACACTCTATGTGGACATATTACTATTATTCTTACTCTAAAGATGAGGAAAGTTAAGTCACAGAAAATATTTAAAAAGCTTCATGCCCAAGCAGCCTTGCTTGCATACTGTCTACTCCAATCCTGTGGCTTCATTGCCCGTTCTGAGCTCTGTATGAACATCAGTGTGGATCTGGCATCACGGAGCATTATGGAATGACTTCGCACTGGAGAAGGCTTTCAGCACCCCGTCACATTGGACTGACAAGCCACTTCACAACTCAGAACTGGGAGGGGTAAATGTTTCAGTAAGAAGAGGTAAATATATTTCTCTCTGGTTGCACTTGGTCCTGGAAATATTCCTTTGTATTCTGTTGCAGGATTGGAGCACATCTTTAAAAAATGAAACAAACAAACTTGAAGTATCATCAATCAAACATTGGGAAGAGTTCAAGTTTTAAAAAATGGACTGCCTCTGATACAGTTGTATTATTGTGAAATTTTAATATTGTGAAATTTTTGTTGTATTTTTTATATTTAATACAATTATGATATTTGTTATATGGTTTGTAGTTGTTTTTAAATAAACTCTTCCATCCAAGAGTTACCTTACACTTATTTTTTAGTATTAGATACAGAATTAGAAATGCTCTTTTAAATTCATGTACCTTTTCTGCTAATACTAAGAAAATTCATTTCTTTCATTTGGTACCATTTTTGTGATTATGCTGAAAACAATAATACCCCTTCTCCAAACCTTACTGGTTTACTATAAGGCTGAGTATGCTCTGTTTGAAAATTATTGATATACATCTGAGAATTTCTTGCTAACAAATGACAGTTGATTGTAGAAAACATATGGAGAGGTGGAGCAAAGAGATCAATCCATGTAAATATTATTACGAACCCACTGAATTCCCATGAGAAGTATAATTTTATAATATAAATTAAATATAAGTATAAATATAATATAAATAACACACTTATTTTTCTATAATAACTTTTCCTTTCTGTAAGTCAAAAGGATCACTTAATAGAATGCTGAGAAGCACATAGGATCTAAGAAGTATACTTTGCCAAAATAAGGATGGGATCATGTGATGGCCGTGGTGGCCGGCTCGGCAGCAGAAGTAGCTGATTGGGTTTTGACCATGAATGTTCAAAATGCAGTTTATGAAGTAAAGAGCCCGAGCTTATAAGGCATCGGCAGAGCTGGACATATCCTGGGTCTGGAACAACTTTAATCACTAGCTTACAGGAAAAGCCTGCTCTAGAAAGGAAAGTTTCAGTTTTGAATCTACTGAGCAGACCCTTCTGCTCTTTGTCCAGTACGACAGTCTGCTTTTGTGTGACATGAAGAAGTGGGCGAGTCACCATCCGTGCTTCTTCCAGTGACTATGAGACCTCATTATGTCCAAACAATCCATGACAACATGTGCGGCATGCTGTAGGAAAAAGTGCTATAGAGATATGCAAGGGAAATCACCTCCAAGATATTCTGTAAGAGGTTCCTGAGGAAATAGGCAATTGAATTTGACCTTAAAGAAGGGGATGTTGACAGGCAGAGGTGGAAGGCAGAAAAACACTGCAGCTTTTTCCGCAGAAAGGATGAATATCTGTGGCTTACTGGAGGCAAAACACTGTAGTGCTTCGTGATGGCACAAGGTTTTGTCTGCTCGCCACAAAGCAGATGGCCTGCATTCCCAGAAACAATTCCCTCTTTATGTCTGGGGAATATTCTTCCAGAGTAGGTCAGGCTAATGTACTGGACCCAGACATGACCAGTTCTGTTCCCCCCTGTATTTTTCCTGTTCTTGGGATAAATTAGGGACACCAGCCTCAAGGGCAGCCAGTCTGGCACCTTACGATTCACAGGCACAGTGAAAAAACAGCAAAGAACAAAAGTTAAAAATAGCTCTACAAACCAGCAACAGAGAAAAGGTGCCCAAATGTTCCCCCTTTACATTAACAAAAATGTACAAACTGTTCCTTGGAGAGGGTATTGAGAATGCAAGGCTAGCGACTCAAGCCGTGGGTATACTTGCTCCTCGTGGGACTTAGGCTATACCTTGTCATACAACCTTGACGCCCATCTTTTAGACAGAAGTCTCAGTGCTTGAAATAGGTAAGGCCAGAGGAATGTGGACAGGCTTCAGGGCATCAGGGCATGAAGGAAGCACACTTGACTAGGCAACCGGAAGCAGGGGCTGTGACCCCCGGCCAGCACACAGGGCTTCTAAGCAATGCTTAGCAAATCAAATGAACATGCCGAAAGTTTTTATATATTATTATTAATGCCTGTGGCCAGCTTCGGGTCCTGTGCACCCTTCTCCTCTTTCCCATGTGCAGCGACTTCCTTAATGTTGATGAAACCAACTATGTAAATCAGGTTTCCTTATCCTGGGACACTACAAGGGCTTCCTCATTGTTCTGAAACCCGTGGTTGTCTTACTACTACAAACAGAAAGGCCTTATGGGAGTCTTAATAATTGGGCTAAACTTGAATGGCCAGACTGGATTTCAAATGGATAACAGACAAGATGTCAGTAGAGAGTGGAAGTCTAGGAAAACCAGCAGGCTGAGCAAGTGCAGGTTATGAGTATTCAGAAGTACTTTCATGCTTGGAGTTTGTGTTTACTTTATAACTTGCAAACAGAATTTTACGTAAAAACACTTTCTTAATAATTACTGCATGCAAAGGACATTTTCCAGTGTGTAAGGACTTTGTGTAAGTTCCTCACACTCTGCCACCCTCCCCTTTCCAGCCCTTATCCCTTCTTGTTAGTCCCTTTGTTATTGGGCTGGCTAGTTTTACGTCAGCTTGACATGGGGCATGGTCTGAGCGGAAGGAACCTTGATTGAGAAAATTCCTTCACTGGATTGTGCTGTGGTGGAGCATTTTCTTAATGAGTGACTGATGACGGAGGGCCCATCCCACTGGGGGTAGTGCTGCCCCTGCGCTGGTGGTCCTGGGTTCTATAACAGAGCAGGTTGAGTAAGCTACAAAGAACAAGCCAGTATGCAGCACCCTTCCATGGTCTCTGCATCAGCTGCTGCCTCCAGGTTCCTGCCCTGCTTCAGTTCCTGTCCTGACGTCCTTCAATGATGAACTCTGATCCAGAAGAGTAAGCAAAATAAACCCTTTCCTTCCCAAGTTGCTTTTGGTCATGAGGTTTTATCAAAGCAATAGTAACGCAAAGACAGCTATCCCAGACAGTTTTATTCCTATTTTGCCTGTGCATATGTATGCATGTGTGTGTGTGTGTGTGTGTGTGTGTGTGTATGTATGTATGTATGTATGCATGTATGTATGTATGTAAAAATCTAGAAACCAAAAGGAAAAAAAAACATGCAATGTCTTTCAGAGAATTAATTAGCTTGATAAAATTATTTCCAGTTGTATTGATTTTCCTAAAAATCATCATTTCATTCTCCTCCTCCTCCTCCTCCTCCTCCTCCTCCTCCTCCTCCTCCTCCTCCTCCTTCTTCTTTTTTAAGTGAAACATGGGCCATAGAGGAATGCTGCTTACTGGCTTGCTCCCCATAGCCTGCTTTTTCATTTTTAAAAACATTAATTAATTTTAAATTTTAATTAAAATATAATTATCCCACTTCCCCATCCCTTCCTGCCTCCAGTCCCTCCCATGCCTACCCCACTCTCAAACTGATATCCTCTTTTTCTCTATTATTGTTTTACACACACACACACACACACATACACACACACACACACACACTCATGTGTGTGCATGTCATCTTGTGTCCATTTTTGTTTGTGTGTATGTGTATGTGTGTATGTTTTCAGGGCTGACCACTTGGTACTGGATAACCAATCAGGGGCCAATCCTGGGAGAGGCTGGCGGTTGCCCGACTCCCAGCATTCAGGAGTTGCCTACAGTTCTTTGTGTAGTGGTGCGGCGCTGTGAGAGAGAGATTCTTCACTTTTCTGCATTAGCAATTCTACTGATAGCCATTGTTCAAGTCGTATTTGTTTTTTAATTAATTCATTTATTTTTTTATGTACATAGGTGTTTAGTCTGCATGGATGTCTGTACATCCTGTGGTGTGCCTGGTGTCTGAGGAGACCAGAAGAGTGGGTATCCCCTGGAACTGGAGTTGCAGGCCAATGGTTGTGAGTCATCATGTGGATGCTGGAAATCAAACCAGGGTCCCTTGGATTAGCAGTCACTGCTCCTAGCCCCGGAGCCATTTCTCCAGCCCCAACTTTATTCCTCCTTTATTGACAGACACCTAGGTTCGTTTCATAAATTCCCTATTGTCAATAGTGCTACCATAACCATCAATATGCATGTGATATGCTGCCTTACAGTCCTTGAGGTAAATTGTGAATAGCACTACAGTAACCATCAATATGCAAGGATCTCTGTGATATGCACAGTCTCTGAGGTGAGTGCCCCACAGGTGGGAGAGCTGTGTCATATGGTAGACACATTGTTATCTGAGAAGCTGCGGTACTCATTTACAGAATGGCTGAAACAGGTTACATTCTCGATAGCATTTTATGACGTCTCCTTCTTGTTCACATCTTCTCTAGTATTCATTGAGATTTGTTTTCTTAATGACTGCCACTGTGATGGAGGTAAAATGGAATCCCACTGGAGTTTTAATTTGAATTTCTATGATGACTAGTGAGGCTGAACATTTTCCACATTTATTGTGCATTTACGTTTAATTTTTGAGAACTGTCTGCTCATTGCATTAGTCTATTGATTGTGCCATTTGATTTCTTATTACTTAGCGTTTTGAGTTGGCTGTATATTCTAGATACTAATCCTCTGTCAGATGTATAGCTCTACCCTTAGGATGAAGAAAAAGTGGCACAGACAGATTGCATATTCTTAGCCCAAGAGATCGGTATTGAAAGTTCAATCCGAGCCTAGGTAGTCTAGAGTCTAATTAGAGTCCACCCACCTACTAACTTTGGAAATATAAATCCCTAAACACAAGCGGCCTGACAGAATGTTCATGAAGCACAGAACACACTTAATAAAAATATTAGCCTGTCTTTTGGCCAATGCAAGTTTTTTCTCGAGTTAATTTGTACACATAAGTATGATGTAGTCCCACTTTTAATTCTGAAGCCATCCTCTTTAGCATTAATTTCATGGTTGATCTGTTAACAGAAAAATTGACATCAACAACTATAGTATCAACCACTACTGGAACATTTTTATTTTTGAGGTCTGGTTGAATTAATTCCCTGTTTTTTATCATGAAACTCTAAATTACCCTTAGCTCCATTCAAAGGTTAAATCAGTCCTCTTACTTTTAAATATTGTGGTAGAAAATATTCTAGTTTAACACTGAGGTGACCTGTGGGGATGTTTCTTTGCAGGTAGTGTGTGTCAGCACCTTGTAATATGATCTGCCCAGGACATCAACAATTCTTCCTTACATTAATATAGTGCCTTGCAGCCCTCAGAAACTTTCTAAATGTCGATGCAGTAGAACCTTAAATAATCTTTTAAGGTAAAATTCCAAGAGTCACCCTCATGCCAACAGTGAAAGAGCAGACATGCCAGAATGTTTAGTGACCTATGGACGGTGCTGGCTAAGTGTTCAAGGTGGGATGTAAGATTACTTGAATTCATGTCTCAAAATCAGCTCCAGCAAAAGAGTATACTACAAATGAGATGGACCCTGTGTATGTGACTTATAATAAACATGTAGACATGGATAGATGAAAGGAAGCACTCTTTACAGATGGAAATCGGAGACCCGTCTTGTTAAGGAGAATTAGGTTTTCTAAAATGTCCTTTTTACATTCCATTTTACAAAAGGTAGCAAGCACTGAACACACACACACACACACACACACACACACACACACACACACACACACACAAACACACTTTGTGAAATTACCTTACTGGTTGATTTCCTTCAAAGTTGCTTTATTAGCCCCCCCCCTTTTTTTTATCTTAGACATATTTTATTATTTATTGACTGTGTCCTCTCCAAAACTCAGGTTCAGCTAATGTGATCATATTAAAAGGTAGGGCCTTGGAGAGATGATAAGGTCAAAGGGCATCTCCCTCAAGGCCCTCTAAGGAGGTTTTATGCAGCATCCCACTGTGTAATGATGCACTAACTAGGTACCATCTGGGAAGGACACAGGGGCCTTGACAAGTCAACAGAACCTTGCCAGTGTCTTGATGTTGGAAACCCCATCCCCTAGAGCTATAAAAAAATCTCTGTTCTTTACAAATTATATAGTCTCAGTTATTACATCATAGCAGCATAAAACAGACTACAACGTGTGACTACTAAAAGATCTCTGCCTTACTGTACCTGTTTCAAGAGGAGATACAATTTAAACAATAAAAAGACAAAATGCAAGTTTTAAGTATAATCTTTTAAATTTCTGATTCATGTGGAATTTTACATAAGACAATGAGTCATCCAATGAGTTGGCACGGAGCAAGCTCTTGAATGGTTGGGAAGCAGGTAGCAAAGCTGACCTTTGGGTGATCAAACGGTGATCTATGAGTCAGCTAATATGACCCTTACATGCAAAGCTAGGACCAGTGGCAGGTGACAGTCTCAATTGGCACTCTCTCTGTAGGAAGCCAATTAGTCTTCTTGTCTATCTAGAGATCAAATGTCCAGAATGTGCTACTGAGAGGATTCAGAGAGGCCCAGAATGTGTAGAGCATTGACTGTCTCATTCAATTTGCTTATTTATAATACAGAATAAGGTTAAGAGAGAAGTCGTGACTTGAGTAAGATTCCATAGCAATCAATGGCAGAACCAGGATTGAAATCCAGACCCTTGGGTACTCTAGCAGGCTCTATACACCCTCTCCCAAATATGCTACATCCCGTATTGGTGCCTTTGTATGATCAGGTGCAATTAGCTGAGCATGCGTACTTTCTCCCTCTCTATGATGAAAATGTTTCTTTGTAAAAATAAATATTACCCAGAACACTGCTGAGTCTACAGAGAAGATTCCAGAACAAGTTAAGCTCTTGCACCATCAGAGCCAGCATGATCGTTTCACTTTTCTCAGAAACAGTTTGGAACGCTGCAGACTTATCTGCTGTGTTCTGAAAACTGGCGAGATGGTGGCAGGCTGGGAGGGAGATGTGAGTCACGAGCACAGGTTCCAGGCCCTGTTTGGCCACAGCTGCTGTGAACTAAGTGTTTTACACAATGTTGTTGAGTATTCACTTGATGGAAGGGTTCCCATTTTGTGCTTTCCTTTAAATGAACATAAAGTACAAGGAGTAATTACAAGGTTCTGGGTAGAAGAATTGGGTTTGCGTCTAGATATAGCATACATATGACCTATGACCTTAGGCAAGTTACTTCACCTACTGGAGCCCCATATCAACCTTAGTTGATACAAGAATATCAACCTTAGTCTGAGAGATCTGAAGGTAGTATGGAGAAGAGTCTCTCTCTCTCTCTTTCTTTCTATACAATATACACACACTTATGTGTATTATAAAAGATTAATTCCTCTAAGATATACTGTTATAAATATGGAGATGGAAGATATACACAAGAGTAAAATGTACATATATGTCCAGGGCTTCCATTAGGGGACCACACGGTAGGAATGTCTATGGGAACACTGAGTGAAATGAAGGGGTGACTTTGAGGAGGCCAGTGCCTTCAGAACACTAGCGGTGCCATTTGTATTCACAGTGGAGTGGGTAAAGGAACGCCACGCAGAGCTGACCTAAGACGACCGTGTCAGAACTCACAGGCACGGAGTCTTCTCCGGACCTTGGGCCTTTCCACGCAGGCGTCTCTGTAAAACCCTCTTTGCCACACTACCATCTGTATCTGATTCCATCTCCGGCACTCGCTTAGCAACACTGAGCTCTCCAAGTGCTGAAGTGACGTCTAGGGAACAGTTATTAATATCCGTATGTATGCACACAGTATGTGAAAATATGCAGGATTCAAAGTGATTAGTGTATTACTTGGAGGTAATACTTCCCACCGGGACTGCGCTCCTGGAAAAAAATGCTCCTCCAACCGCGACTGCTTGCCATCACCCGCTATCACTCACCGGAACGTTTGGGATAAAAATGGTGTCGATTTTAAGGAAACACACTTCTCAATTTCTTTGTTAACATTTGAATAAAACATGAGAAGGTTTCTATTTCCCCCTTCGCTTTCATTCAGAGAATAAGTCCCTTCGCGATCTTGCTTTGTATGTGAGAGAAAATAGTTGTCCTTCTTTGCCACCTTCCGACTGGCAGAATCACTTGGTTGTAAATACGAAAGTTTAAAACTATTCTAATGAACTCTGCTGGCACTCATATTTTCTGAGCTGCATGCAAATGCTTTGTAGAAGAAAAGAGAAAGAAATCACCAGGGCTGATCAATCGGAAAGAATATCAGAGAGAGAGAGAGAATGTGACCAAGAGCAATCTGGGGAGGAAGGGACTTACTCCTGCACCTTATAGTTTACAGGAAGCCAGGGCAGAAACTCAAGACAGGAACTTAAAGCCGGAACTACAGAAGAGCGCTGGCTTCCGGCTCACCCTCAGCTGCCCCTCTGTAACCGTTTTTGCCATCCTGACACAAACTTACACACACATATCTGAGAAGAGGAAGTCCCTGTTGAGGAACTACCTCCGTCAGACTTGCCTGTGGGCACACCTATGGGGCCTTTTCTTGAGTAGTGATGGATGGAAGAGGGCCCAGCCCACTGTGGGCGGTGCCATCCCTGGGGAGGTGGGCCTGGGCTGTATGAGAAAAGTAACTGAGCAGACCAATGGCAGAGCAAGCCAGTGATTAGCATTCCTCCCAGGCTGTGGCTTCAGACTCTGGCCTGGACTTTCCTCAGCCATGGACTGTAATCTGTAAGGCAAACAAGCACTGCCCCGGCGCCCCCCAGGTTGGTTTGGTTTTGGTCAGCAACGGAGCAACAAACTAGCAGTTTCCAGTTTCTCTTTCCTTTCTTTAGACAGGGTCTTACTATGTAGCCCTGGCTGGCTTGGAACTCATTACGTAGACAATGCTGGCCTGGAATTCACAGTGATCTGCTGGCTTATGCTTCCTGTGTACTGTGATGGTATGAATTGCAATACCTGGCCAGCTACCTTCTTATATAGCCCAGGCCACCCGCCTAAAGGACGGAACATCCCATAGTAAGCAATGCCCCAAAACCAGCCCCATCACCGACAAAATAGATACATGAATCAAGAGTTGTTTTAAGGACTTCTTCCTACTTCAGCTTTTCATTCCAACATACATTTTGTAAGATAAGCACATAAACTGAAGTACATCAAGACTGACTCAAGGTACAGAGAAAAATCACTCAGTGGCAATTTCTGCATAGCCTTTCAGGACTCCGCATTTTCAAGACATTGTGAAAATTATGAAATTAAACAAACAAACAAGAAAACCTGGAAGTGGCTATGTTCTGTTGATGCTAGTGAATTACTTCTGAGCAATCCCTCTCGTGTGAAAGTCGCACCCATATTTAGGCTATCATGTTCAGTAAACACAGCTAATTTTACAAGATGACTAATACCCGTGTGCCTAATAACTAGAGAGCCAAATCAAAGAAAGGTCCTGCCTTATTGAGCTTATATGAAGCTCAGAAACCATGTGAACGCTTACAGAGAAGCTAGTACTGTTTTCTTGTATCACTATGTGATATTATTTGAAGTTCATCTTGGGCAAGATTTACACTGGGAGTGCAAAGGTGAAGGTCTTTAGTGACTATTTGGACCGTCGACACAGCTTGGCATTGTCAACATTCGATGGAGTTCAAAGTGGAGATAGTTACAACAAATACAGCTTGCTTTATTTCTGAAACAAACTGTGCACATATTTGTGGCCGTCCTACTAATTAACCTGTAGACTGTTCCTTTCATCTCCTCAGTGTGTTATTCTCCCCCTAGTTACAACATGTTGGGGTTATTTTTTGCCATCTGGAATATATTCAAACTGTTCTCTTATAGGCACCGGAGAGAGAATGATACAAATGATTAAGAGTCTGAAGAGCCTGACTTTGTAGAAAGATTAAGAGAGCTCTATATATGTAACACAACGAGGCTGGAGGATGACTAAGGAGTGCCATGATGACGGTCTATAAATACTCAGAAGGTGTAAACACCGAGGAATAATTTAGCTGGCTGCAGGTGGTACAACTGGGAGAGATGGTGTCTCAGAGGAGAGAGATGATGGTTAGTAAGGAAAAATTTAAGAGCCTCAGATGCTATCCATGGGATGTGGGAGGATGAAACATGAAGGGCCAGCTGCAAGAGCAATGGGAGGGGAATCCGAAGACATGGCTTGGCTTTCTCATCCACAGAAAGGTGGTCATTTGGCCAGCATGGGCAAGAGTCTCACTTTTATAGGCTAGTATGTGACCAAGGAAGATTTAGAAGTTTCCCAGTGTTGCTAAAATGATGAATCCCAAGGACCGGGAAGTCCTATTATGTGGTACAGGAACAAGGACAGAAAGCATGAAAGAGTGGTGAGCCCCTCCATCTATCTTGTTTATACCACTGCTTTCCTTAGAATAATTTTTGAGGAACTTACCATCTCCAAAAGTTTGTATAAGAGATTTACTGAGTTAGAAAGCTTGAACAGTGTACTTTAAGTAATTCTTATTTGGAAGATCCTAGACTATTTAGAATAGCTATGGAAGTTATACTCGCATGAAATATTTACTGACCTATTTATGTGGCAGCCTAACAGAGACAGCAGTAAGCCTTGCATGGCTTGGTAAAGTGGGTGAAATACTTCCCTCGTTTCCCACATACACTGAATTCCCCACTTAGTTTTCAAAGCCTACATCTCCCTGCTAACCCAATCTGATCAGCTTCCTGTGCACAACCCAAGGCCGGTTTTTGAGAGAATTTCATTCGTACCCGACTCTTGTGGTCCTTCTACGTAGCTCCCTAATAACGTTCCACATGTTCCATTTTGCTACCCTCCTAGAAACTGCATTCAAAATACAACTTGGAACACAGGATTGCTAAAGATGCCTAGACGAATAGAGGAATACTCACTCAATCTCCAGGAAGATTGAAAATATTTCAATAGAAGAGTTATTGGGCATGTAGCAAACCCTCTTAAAGACACGTAGACAGGATAGATAATGTAGAATACACACACTCCAACGGACAGCTGTTAAGTGATTACTATACAGATCAGGTACTGGAAGTCACTAGGAAGATAAAGATGAATGAATGGGGCCTGGCATCTGCCTTCCCTAGAACACACGGGCACACAGTTACAACATAACATACGGAACCAGGCAGATAAGGCTTAGAGAGGAGAGAATGGACTCCCGTTGAAAACTAAGTCGGAACTTTAGTATAAGGGGAAAAGAAGGAAGGCACAAAGGTCTTTAACAAATCATGCAGCCAGTGAGAGCACCCAGAGGTCAGGACCTACTGGTGTGGGAGACGGGAGGGCTGGGCTGCAGCCCTAGACCTAAGGCAGGCCAAGGAGGGGTTTCTACAGAAGACTAAGCAACCATAATTACCAAATGGATAGAAGTGGCTTGAAGCCACAACTGTACACGATTATATACACGTTCTAATAACATCTCCAGATATGAAGTGGAGGAAGAACTACGGAGGAGGAAAGAGGTCGAGAAATGAGTTTATAAGCCACTGTGATAGTTCTGCAAACGGAGGAAATCGGAGTGGAAGAGAAATAATGCTTTCTGCCTTTTATCTGCCCACCTACCAGCTAAACCTTATCTTCTTTAATCTGCAGACTAAGACAGAGAGGCCCCAAAAGGTTAAATCTCATTTACTAACAACCAACACAAGCAGGGCCAACCCTTGCCCATTAGTTACTTGAGGCTAAAAACCATGCTGCTGTGATGCCTAGTTATACAGGCAGGGACCAGCAGCTGGCAGTGTGGCTGGGGGAGAGGGAGTCATTTAAAAAGTGTTTCAAAATGTAAAGGGACAAGGGGACAGACTGAATGGACAAAGCAGGGCAAGTGGGGGCCAGCTTCCACATTCCCACTGTGGACATAGTTTTGTGGGTGACCAGAGAGATGAGTATTATTAAGCGCCACTCACGTGTACATCTGTTTATGTGCCTTTGCCTGAGACAGAATGGGTGCGTATGTAGGTAGGCACACTTCTGAATATTCATGACTGTGGCCTTGCGTGTATGGTGGTAGTTCGAAAATTGGAAGTAAAATATTAAAACTTACCATGAAGAATGGTATTGGACAGAAAAAGCTCGCTATCATCCAGTTCCTACTAGTGTACAAATGTAAAAGTGTACAAATTATTCCAATAGTTGGCAAACATTAAGGAGAGAGAAACACACACACACACACACACACACACACACACACACACACACACACACACACCTCAAACAAAAGACTGACTTGACCAGATTCAAATAGAAATCGGGTCCTCAAAACAGCTTAGGTACCCAAATGAGGCTACAATCAGAATGGGAAACTGGTCCCTTAAATTCGTCTACTCGGTGCATTCCTGTGTGTGACTGGCTTTCCTTTTGCCCCTTTCTTCAGAAGGAAGGCTAGACAGGCCTTTGGAGATGATGAGCCGAGTGCCTGGGAATCTTACAGGTGGGATGCTGCCTCACGGGAAGTTATAGGGAATCCCATTAATTAAGAGTCTCCTCCAGCTTTGGAATTTCCATGACAACCCCCTCCAACTGTGCTTTAGTGGCTGATTCTCAGGGAGAAACAGGTGAGGTGCGCTGTGCCTTTTACCTAGCAGATTCACCTGTATCACAGAGACAAGGTGGCGGGCCAATATTCTACAGTCTAGTACGTCTTCATCCTTTCCCCTTCACAGACCCACTCAGATCAACTTTAAACAGGAAAAAGGAGAACCCAGACTCCATTTCCACTCAAAGACCTCTTTAGCCATACGCCTTTGACAGGGCATAACCCACCAATCCCCACGGCCTCATTCCTGCCCCACGAGTCACCAGAATCCCCCCATTTGATCCCAAATCTGCTCATGACAGGTGAAGTGACTCTTGCAATTCTGATGAAAAGAGTGAACTCAGCAGGAGCAAAGGTCTCAATCCCAAGCACTGGGAGAAAAAACAAAAGAGGGAAAATGTGTCGGGTTCTTAAACCCCAAGTAGAATGGACTGCAACAGCTTCATCAAGATATTTCACTTAGGTAACCAAGGTGAACTGTACAGTTAGGTTTGTGCAAGCAGACTTTAAAACATTCGAGGGAAACACAAAAACATTTCAAATCAGGCCATGCTCATAACGTCTTCATGAATGTCATTAAGTTCTTATTCTTTTCTAAAGAAGGCCCAAATGGTGTGTGCACATGAAGAAATTATACAGTATGGTTCACACTGACACAAAATTGATAACCCTCACTTAAATATGTTTCTGCCTTCTGTAAAACACACCAGAAAAATAGACTTCATGCTATTTATTTAAATAAACTAAAATTTACAATTTATTTTGTGTGTGTGTGTGTGTGTGTGTGTGTGTGTGTGTGTTCTTGCATGTGTGTGCATCATGTATGTGCAGGTGCCCCCAGAAGCCAGAAGAGGGCATTAGATCCCCTGGAACTGCAATTAGGAGGCTGTGAACATCTCAGTGTGTGAGTTAGGAACCACAGTTGGGTCTTCTGTAAGAGTAGAAAGTCATCTTCACTCCTATCCTAGACTTTTGAGTATATTATACATGTAATACCTAAGGCCATTTTAAGTGAGCATTTGGATTATTTTTAATAAATATATAAGACTACAGCTCTCACCATGCCCAAGCCAGAACACGCTTCTCTGGCCCTATATCTTTCTTCTGTCACTGCTCCCTACCCTCAGCAAGCCTCTGTTCTTGGCATATTACCATCTTCTTTCCTATCAGAGATGTGTCCTATTTTACTGTGTAAATATGATGCAGTTCGTCCCTTCGCCTACAGATGGAGTTGTAGGTGAGAGGACTCTGCCGGCTTTTCTCTATCACAAACAAAGCTGCTAATCAACTGTTGTGTGCAAGTCTGTGTGGAAAGGGGGTTGGTTTGCTTTAGGGCAACACTTAAGGGGAAAATCTGGGTCCTGTTGAATGTGTGTTTAATTTTTAAAGATACTACGGAGGTGTTTACAAAGTATCCATTGTTCTGTGCCTTCCCTGAAGTGCATGAGAAGCCCAGCTGTTTCATGTCTCAGTTCACACTTGGAACTGTGAACTGCTTCAAATCTCCTCCACTTGAATTTGTTCCTAACCCACGTGCAGGGACTTCATAGGAATTTGCTTCTGGAAGGCCACAGAGATGGAGCATATTTTCAGTTGATTATTACTTTCGTCAGAAAAGTATCTGTCTAAACCTTTTGCCCACTTTTACATTGTGCTCCTTTGGTTTTTATGGAGTCATAAAAACACTTTCTCTAGTTTAGACACATACATTTTTTTTAGATGCATGCATGTGTATCTAGATGCATGGCTTGGTATTTCATTTTTCAATGGTTTCTCCTGGAAAACAGACTTTAAAATTTTCTGCTTTTCCCTTTTTGAGGACAGGGTCTTCTTACAGAGTCCAGGCTGACAGGGATGCAATTTCTGGTCCTCTTGTCTTAGCCTCCCGTGTCCCAGGACTACAGGCTTAAAGTGCCATGCCTACTTTCTAGAGTGTTGATGAAATGAAATTTATCCTTTTTTCTTTTGTGGATTTTTTAGTATATCATACATTAAATCTTTTACTGCCCTGAATTCTTAAGAACTTTCTGGGAGTTTTTATTTCATAAAATTTCATAAAAACTTTATAATTTTGGCTTTTATATCCAGTTTTCAATCCAAAATACACATAAGACTTCTATAATTTAAAGTAAAAAAAAACATCACCAGCAAAATAAAAGAACACTTACATCAAGGGAGAGTATATCATGTTCATGTTTGGAGTCTTTTTAAGGGGTCAATTCTTCTCATTTGATTTATATAAGTAATCGTATGGGCTTTATCTATACGGATTGACGAGTCACTTCTAGAATGAAAAAGGATACAAACATTCCAACCAATTTTGACAAGAATAACAGAGTTGGAGGATGTTTTGTCTTCATCCTCTACCTCTACTAAAAGGAAAGTGGGACAAGGAGATGCTATGTTGTTCAGGCTGGTGGTATTGAACTTGTAACATTGTTGCCTTAGCCTCAAAAGTAGGGGAAACATGTATCCCCATGTCCAGCATGCTAGAGGATGGATGTAAACTGCCTGAAACCAAGATTTCCTGTAAGGCACAGGCAACTGAGGCAGTGAGTATTGATTTGCACAGACAGGTAAAAGTTTCAAACTTGGCAGGTGGTGGTCACAAATGCCTTTAATCCCAGCACTTGGGAGGCAAAGGCAAGTGTTTCTCATGAGTTCTAGGTCAGCCTGACCTTCATAATGAGTTCTGTACAGGCAAGAGCTACAACAGCGAGACCCTGGCTCAAACAAATGAAAACCAACAAAAAAAAAAAAAAAACATATTGGGGCTGGAGAGATGTCTCAGTGATGAATCGCCCTTGCCTCTCTTCCAAGAGGACCCTTGTTCTGTTCCTAGCATGGCGGCTGACGACTGTCTGCAACCTCGGTTACAGGAGAGCTGATGTCTTCTTCTGGCCTCTGTAGGCACTAGGCACACACATGGTGCACATGTGTCCCTTTAGGCACAAATAAATAGTATAAAACAAAAAAATTAATCTTTTGTAAAAGTTTCGAATTTAATTATGCAATACTTCTCTCCAGAAGGGCATCTGTGTGTGTATCCTTATGAGATTGTTTTTTCTCAAATCTGTTTCTTTCCTAAATATAATTGTGTATGGTCATGAAAACAGACTAGGCAAAGGATCAGCAACAGATTTTATAATTTATCATTAGATAAGAAATAGTGCTTCATTTTTATATTAAACAAACATAAAAACCCCACACTATTTTCTTTAGTTTTTCTATAGATTAGCTTAAGTTTTTTTCATACAATATATTTCGATCATATTCCTCCCATCCTTAACTCCTTCACGATCCTCCCCACATCCCTACGCACTCAACTTACCAAACCAAACCAAACTAAAGAAAGCACATAAAAGATTCCAAGGTGATTTTGTGTTGGCCCACTACTCCTGAGCATGCGTCCTGCCTTGGATGCTGGTTGATGTGCCTACCCAGTGACACTCAATTGGAGTGATTTTCCTCTCCTAGCTGGTATCAATGGCAAATAGTTTCTTTGTGCTGGGATTCTGTATGGCTTGAACTTCTGTGATCTTGTGTGTGCTGTCATGGTCTCTGTGAGTTCATATGTGCATCAGGCCTCTAGGGCCTGGGAGAAACTGCTAGTTAAGAGTGGTCTACTGCTTCTGGCTTTAACAACCTTTCTGCCTTTTCTTCTGCATACATTCCCGTGACTTGAGGGGAAAGGTTTGATAAAGACATCCCACTTAGGACTGAGTGATTGAGAAATTCACTTTCTGCACACTCTCAAGATGTGGGTCTGTATGTCAATTACCATTTATTGCAAGAAGACTGTTCTCTGATTAAGACTGAGTGATGCGCAGGGCAGTGGTGGTGCATGCCTGTAATCCCAGCACTTGGGAGGCAGAGGCAGGTGGATCTCTGTGAGTTTGAGGCCAGCCTGGTATACAGAGTAAGCACCAGGAGAGCCAGGACTGTTTCACAGAGAAACCCTGTCTCAAAAAAACAAAAAGAAAACAAGAAAAAAAAAAGATTGATATGCCAATCCATGAGTATAGCAAAATACAATCAGAAGTCCTTATATTGCTATGTTCCTTTAGCAGAATACAGTTGTCTTTTCCTAGGGCCCGTGACCTATCGAGTCTCAGGTTCTTGGCCACTTTAGCAGTGTCAGGTTCGACCTCATGGAGTGGGTCTTAAATTCAATGAGAAAGTTGTTGGTTACCCCATAACATTTGTGCCACTATGGCACCTTATATCTTGCAGGCAGGTCATTGGTGTAGGTCACAGGGTTTGTAGTTGGCTGACACTGACGATTACTTCTCTTCTGGTAGCATGTAAAGTACCTTCCAGCGCCAAGAACACTAGTCAGGAGGGGCAAAACTTCGAGTTGGACATCAGCTTTACATCTCCATATTCAATGACATAAGTAGGTGTGTTCAGCAATACCATACTATTTTTCTAGTGGTGGGAAATGCCGAATCAGTTTGTAACTTACACTCACTAAAACTGAAAAGCATTTTGTTATGATGATGTCATCTTTCATGGGTCACCCCAGAAAGCTATGAATCCCACATCCTGCTGAGTACATCATGCACGTTTAACTGTCTAATGACAACTAGAAGAAAAAGATTTGAAATGGTCCCCATCATATGAGCTCAGCCTTACTTTTCATTCTTATTATTAACTGTGCCTGAAATATTTTAAGTAAGTTATGTGGTCTTAAATTATAAGCACTCTTTTTATAATGATGTTCTTTATTAATAAGCAAATATACCTTCTCTAATGCAGTGAAAAAAATTTTCATAGTGGATTAATGTGGAAGAATAGACACACAATTAAATGTATTTTTTTTTGTTAAAACTGGTATAGGGTATTTGATTTGAATCATTATGCTTTAATGGAAAATATGAATGTAGCAGAGTATAAGATATAGTATTTTCTTGATGGCCTCTCAACTGAGAAAATGCCTCCATCACCTTGGCCTGCAGACAACTCTGTATCATTTCTTGATAAGTAACCAATGTAGGAGGGCCCAGCCCTCTGTGGGTGGTACCTTCCTTGTACAGGTGGTCTTGAGCTGTCTAAAAAAGCAGGGCTGAGCAAACCACAGGGATTAAGCCAGTAAGCAGCATCCTTCCAAGGCCTCCAGGTTCTTGTCCTGCCTGAGTTCCTGCCCTGACTTTCCTCGGTGGAACTTTATGATCAAACGAACTCTCCCTTCCCCATGCAGCTTTTGGTCATGGTCACGGTCTTTATCAGAGCAACAGGAAGCAAAGCAGGGCACCTGTTTACAGCTTTGGTCATTCTTCATTGGGTTGTTCATGAAGCCCTTCTTCCTATCCCCAAAGCATATATAACTTCTCCCTTCATCAAATCACTATAGACATTTTAACAGGCAATCAAGTTAATTCAGTGTGTGCTAAAGATAAACATGTGGCTGGCTAATGTCAACCACTAGCTTTGGAGTTATAAGCTTACAATACAAACTGTTCATTTACTTATGTACTTCATGGGGATCTCAGTCAATGCCTGGTATCACAAAGAATTCAAATCAATATGCACAGGGGAAAGTCATCATTTCTGAAAGGTATTTAAAAATAACAAGACAGCAATTTTTAAGAAAGGAGTTTGACATTTCTACCAGATAATGTTTTCAATAGCAAGAGCTGAAAGGTACATTATTACTTGATTTATAGGAAGTAAGCCTCACTGATGTCAGGGCAAGGAGTAAATTGAATACAACTTCATAAAAAAAAAAAACAACAAAAAACAAATATGGGGCCTGGAAAGATGGCTCAGTGGTTAAGAGTGCTTTATTGCTCTTCCAGACAACTGAAGTTTGGTTCCCAACACCCACCTCAGACAACTCACAACTGCCTATAAGTTCAGCCTCAAGGTATTTGATGCCCTCTTCTGACTTCTGTGGGCACTTCTGCCATGTGACACACACATACACACACACACACACACACACACACACACACACACACACACACACACTCAGACACATACACATATGCATAAACAAAATAAATCTTTTTTTAAAAAATCAAGTATAGATTCTATACACATATGGATACATTTTAGGGAGCTTCTACAGTAGCAGGTTTTCATATACTTTTAGAAGTGACCTTTAGTGTAAGTTGTCCCTCCTCATAGTCCCCCCTTCATCCTTCTCACCCATCCCCTTCCTTAATCCTCTGATTCTAGTTTCTCCTTTCTTTCTCCATAACACTATATTCTATTTTCCCTTCCTTGGGAGATCTTCTCTAAGAAATGGAAATGCAACCCATGTTCATTGATTAAAGAATCATATTTCCATTTTGTCCATACTATGTATTCAGTGCAGTTCCTATTGGTCTGTCATCTTGAAAATAAAAGTAGTCCCAACTTTTCATGGAGTCACAAAAATAATCCAAGTTATAAAGCAATCTTGAGAGGAAGAAGGAAGAAATTCGACATGCTGACTGCAAAGTTTTAGTGAAAAAAAAGAAAAAAGAAAATCATACCAGTGACATCATCAAAAGAGATGGAGAGGGCAGGGGAGTAGACTAGAAAGGTCTAGAAGGGAGCCTACGAAGCCATCTTCCCCGAGGATGCTTGCTATTAAAACTCCCCCTGACACATGGTTCTTTGCTGTTTGAGAAATTCCCCAGGGAAGGAGTTTCCAGAGGTTCTCACAATCATTAACTCCTACAGCTCCCCATCACCCCGAGGACTCTGACTCCCCAGAATCACAGGTGGCAAAGAGGCAAGTCATGGTTTCTCCCTCCGGAATTGGAAGTTGTCCAAATTAGCTATGGGGCAACTGCAAAAGTGTACAGGAACCCCAAAGCTGCTCTGAGCTTTAAAAATGCCCAGTTAAGTAGAGGCATTCAGTGTTCCCAGTTTACAAAATACCAAAGTCAGCAACGGACTGGACCAGTTTTTCTCAATGCCCTGCCAAGAATTTGTATGTTGATAATCAAATTCAAGTAATAAGTTTAAAACATTTAAAATTACATATAAAACATAACTGAAAAGTTAAAAATAACCTGGAAACAAATTTCTAAATAATTCTCAGATGGAAAAATGAATCAAAAAACATTTCAATAAGTAAAATAAAGTTAAAACCCATGGGTCACATACAAAACCAGAGGGGTGTGCTCTAATTTAAATGTAATTAAACTGAAACAAGTGAACTAACCCCCAGACTATGATGTTGCAAAACTGACCGAGGAATTAAATCAAAGCACTAAGCTGCAGGAATTAAGACTAATATTAAAAGTTGTGAGTTGGGAAAGTATCACACTTCGTAAACACACATACATGCGCGCACGCACACACACACACACACACACACACACACACACACACACACAACCATCCCTTATGAAAATTTAATTCAGAAGGCAAATGGAAAAGCCATCAAAGTAAATTAGACAGACAAGAAAGATTTTAGAATTGTAAAGGACAAACATGCCAACATCAACATGCTAATAGAGTTGAAAACTTTGAAACACTGTATGTTAAATAAAACAAGCCCCACCCCCCAACACAGCAAAAATGGAAACTTTCAATACTCTCATAATCAATGACGACGTCAAAAAGTTGGTCGTTGACGCAGTTCAGTAGGTGTCTGGGTGCAGGAGCAGGGGAGGTCACTCTGTTCCTGTCACACTACCAATGATGACCGAGAAATGGAAACAAACAGGCTGTACAACAGCAATCAAGGTATCAAAAAAGAAAAATAACAATAAAAGTTATGAATTCAACGAAAGGAAAAAATGCTATTTTAAGAGAGCAAGGTTAATTTGAAAATTGATTTCAGGGGCTATGGAAGTAACTCAATGGGAAAGAAGGCTTGCTAGTTAAAAGCCAGGCTTGACCATGTGTGCCTATCACCTGAGCACTGGGAGGCAGAGACAGGGGACTCTGAGAGCTCATTGGGAAGTCATCTCATCCAAAGCGTGAGCTTGTAGCTAAGTGAGGAACCCTGCCTGAGATAGAAGGAGTCACCTCTCTAAGACCTGCACCCTTACATGCATGTGCTCATCTTCATGGCACACCAGCAAAAGGAGAAAAGAGAAACTCTTTTCCATACAGACTTATGGGGCAATATGCAGACTGTACATTATTATTCAGAAATGTCACAGATTCCTTCTGAGGTTTTACTGAAACATGGTAACATTTACACATATATGTAAGTATTTGGAACATACACACACACACCACGAACATGCTTGTCTTTTTTGTGAAAGAAAAAATTTCCTAAATTAGACTGTGGACTGCTGACTCCAAACCCATTTTCCAACAGAACAACACAGGAATGGTCCCTCATAGATCATACCCACTCATGGGTCAGAAATGAGCTTGAGATGCAGAGTTGAGCTATGGCCCACAAAATCAGCCAAAGGGTAGTATTCGGTGACCAAGAACTCAGACCCAGCCACGTACAGCCCATTCCCAAAGTGCTGCTCACCTAGCTCTTTCCTCATCCAAGCAAGGGGAAAACTTTAAAGCAAAATACAAAGTGAAAAGGAGCAGAGTGTAGAGTGCCCACAACCCTGGGATCTCAATTTAAAGAATATTTTCACTTATTTTCCGCAGCTTGATTGAGCTGTGCACCAACATTCTGGAGGATGCACCGTCTCCTTATTTTTGACAATGTAATCGGATTCAGGCATCTTAGAGAACTTCGTTTTTTCCCCCTCTTAGGATTTTGTTAATGACCAATCTTGCTTGATACAATGTCATGTTTGGCCTTAAAGCGGTAATGAAATCATTGTAGCTCATGGGAGAGCGGCTTCTGAAACGTCAATTCGAGCTCCTCTTTAAGCATGACGCACCCCTCTCTTATCTCCTTCCTACATCTTGAAACAACTTCATTTCTGAACTCCATCTGACCCAGTTTCCACTGCTGGAGAGAAACATCTCAACCGGGGAGCCATGTTTCTTTTCTCATCTGAAGGAACCGGAGCTGTGACGCACATGCCCTTTATGAGTATCAGTCATACATCCCTACATTCCCTGAGGTCTTCCACCAGACTAGAGCCTTCTATGGTTCAATTCTAGAACCCGACTTAAAGGTTCTCAGAACATAAAACTGCCTGCTAAGACAGGATGAGGGCAAGTGGGCCATCTTTCATCCTAATTGCTTTTCATTACCTGTTCATACTTTAACACATTCACCTTCTCTACATCGTTCTTCGTCTAGTTCTTCCCCAGACCCAGCACATCTTTGTTAATAAAGAAGGGGGGTAGGGGGCAACAATAATGTAGGAACAGAGGAAAGGAGAAGGAAGCCTGGACCATTTAGTGAGGAACTGGAGGAGAATGGGAAATGCGGAGGAACAAGTACGGCAAGGCTTCTAGCAAGGGTTTCATCGTTTCCAACGCTCTGCTCAAAGGATCCACTTTACTTGGAAGCACCAATTTGTTCTAACTGTGTCGAGGCCTTCATCTTAAGTTCCAATGCTATTTTCCACAGCTGAAGTACCAGTAAAACTTGTCATCAACTCTGAAGTTTTCCTTTATTGCAAGATTAGTGTTTACAGCAATAATTCAGCCTTTTAACAAACAAGACGTACTGGGACTCTTGCATGTCTCCAAGGATCAAGCTGGCCTTGCTATCTCTAGGTCACTGAGGTATTTACTGGAAGGCCACAGCAGAAGCATAAATCCCCAAAGAGATGACCTTGTCTTAATGCTTGACGCATAGGTTATGTTCCCAGGGATTGGGCAGATCTTAACGGGGAGTGTAGCTGAGGTGATCCAGGTGGACCCAATCTAATTCCACAGTGCCTTCGAAACTGCAGTCTTCCCAAGATGTCGCCCAAGGAAAGTGTGACTAGGGGAAAATGATCAGAAATGCCATGCTGGGGGGTTTTAAGAAGCCTCCAGGGAGAAGAAAGGGCAAACAGGATTACCCCCTAGGACTGAAGAGAGCCATGCAGTTTCCTAACAATACCTTGAGTTCTGACCCACGGAGTAGTGAGATAACAAATACATGTTGCTCTAGGCCCCACATCTGTAACAGTTTACTACATGGAGAGGAAACCAACATAGGCACCATAATCAAACACCAACACAATCGTCATCATCTATGACCTTCCCCTTCCATTTATCAAGCCACCTGAAGAAGGGAGAAGGCCTAAGATACGCTACTGTGACGCTCTCCCCTTCCAGTGTCCCTGTCGAAAGGAGATCTGGAGATCATGTAGCCCATCTTTCTCCAGGCTCCCTGCCATACCTACCAGCTACTGGTGTTTATGGAGGACATAGATGCTGGTAGGTTTCTCATACTCCAAAAAATGGCCCCCACAACTGTGCATATATGGAAGCACTGATGAGAGAGAGAGAGAGAGAGAGAGAGAGAGAGAGAGAGAGAGAGAGACAGAGACAGAGAGAGAGACAGAGACAGAGACAGAGAGGGAGGAAGCTGGAAGGGATCTTGATAGTGAAGTAGGAGTATATACAAGGATTTGGAGGAGGGAAATGGGGGGCAAAATGATCATATTGCATTGTATACATGTATGGAATTCTCAAAAATAAAGAAGAAAGTTTTTTAAAAAGTAGGGGGAACCAAGGTTAGAGATGATAAGTTCAATCACATGCTATCAATTATTTAGGTATCATCTTTCATGTTTCTCTGGTCCATGCCCCTTTTCACCTTGGGAAATACATTCCACGTGTCCCATTGGATGCCTCGAACCACAGATAGTACAGAATCATGTAATTTAGTGGGTTCTTACTCATTGTGACCATGACTTGTGCAACTTAAGGGAAGGTAGAAAAACTAGCATGAATTCTTTTCTTCACATTTTCATGGATACTAAGATTTGTTTTTCTGCAGAGTTCAGCAGCCTCAGCATTTGGGTTTTCCCCCTTTCGCCTATTAACAAGAGCAGTTTCGCCTTGCACTTAAAGGAAGCACCTGGCAGCCTGTTTCGCATGTCTGAATTAGCAGCACCTCTGTTTTTGTTCAGGGGCCACTACTAAGTGGAATAAGGGTTACTGAACACATGTTCCCTAACAGTGTGACAGTCTGTCTGGTGTCAGACATGCTACCAAGTGGTTAAGCAACAGGTGTCATGTGAGGTGTGGGACAAGGGCCTAAGGAGGGGTTCATGTCCCGATCGTGAGGAAGAAGGACAGCATCAGGCTTCATCACAGTCCCCAGAATGACATGTAATTCAAAACTTACGATTTGTTTAATTTCTAGAATTTTCCACTTCACATATGTAGGCCACGGCATATTCTAGGTAACTGAAACTGTATTAAATCAAACCGTGAATAAACGGAGGACTGTGGTCTCAAGGTATCTCTTGGGATAATTTACTCAATTCATGACTACTAAGCACTTGATAAATAAGCAAGACAAAAAGGAAGCAAGGATTCCACAGGAAGTGAAAGGGTCACATTTTAGCTGGGTGCCTCCACGCTGCAGCTGTAGCTGTAGTTGAAGCTAGTACTTTTCTTTAGCATCATTTCATTTCAGACAAACACACACATTTGGAGATGGCTTCCCAGGTCCTTTCCATTGTAAACACAGACAAACACTTTAGTGGGCAGCAGGGCAGAAACAGAGAAAAGCGAGAGGGGACAGAAGTAAGAAAATACACACAAGGGTTTTCCAACAGCCTGCCTCGTTGTTCCAACTTGGAAATGACACTGACATCTAGATGTATACACATTTACACTTCTGAAGACTGGGGGACCCTCTTTCTGCTGAAGGCGGTGGAATCTTCACACAGCGGTATCCCTCTAGCGCTGCTGACATGCACAAATCCAAGGGCAGGGAAAGCATGGCTGACTTGATTTGAAATGCTGTACCTAGGCACTTCCTGTTTTGAAGTATGCGAACAAGATAGCATTATCATCTTCTTCCCGCCTGGCAAGTCTCTGCTCTCCCCCAGGAGGTGCTTTCTGAAGTCACCCTGACCAGACCCTCAGCAGTGAGTGCTATGCGGTAACAGACACAGTTGTTTCCTCCTGGGACCACTGGCCCTAGATGGTCTGTCCTTCCACTGTGTTAGTGCCAGGGGCTTTCTGCTAGCACCACTGGACCAGAGTGACACCGGTCCCCACCTTCTACGCGTGCTTCCTGTCTACCGAGTCCTTCACTAGGTCCTGCCTCTCTTCACCTTTCTATTGGGGGGCGTTCATCTTTCCTTAATTAGCTCAGGTATCACCCACTAGCCTATCGATACTTTTCATGTCCCCAGACATTCTTTAGCCATATATCTAGTTACTTTATCATGTTTATCTGTCTCACAGGGGAAGAATGATTACACATTTTTTGTTGTGTAACCTGTGATAGTCTGTAAGACTTCCAAATTTACTTATTTTTCTCTCCACTTTAGATATTCTATGTAGCAACTTTCATTCACTCCACACAAACCGTGATGGACAAAATAGTGGGTTTTCCCATAAACATCCACTGAAGCACACCACGTAATCTTCTAATCTCCTGTGTCATTACCAAACATACTGACTCACTAAAAAAGAGAAATGACAGTCTAGGAGATTAATTCTGTTAGGTTTCACCATCTCTGTTATTTGTTCAGTTATCAAAGGAAGAGAAATTGAAAACAGACGCACAAAAAAGCTGTGCAGCCCACAGACCTACCACTATGAGAATGTGCTGAGGAGCTGTGGCTAGTGAACAGGTGAGTATCAGCATAAAACTGTGAGCACATCCTTCCTTCCCTACTGATCTGTTATGGGATCCCAGACAAATCCAGCACCCCTGCCTGCTGGCTTATGGTCCACCACGACCATGACGCAAGACAGCATGCATTCCAGAAATAAAGTTTTGTGAAATAAAAATGAAAATTGACAACCGGTGAAAGTCAGAGAACCAGGGTTCCTTAGGTAGACGTGTCACAGAGGACCTTCTGAAAGCCATCACCGATGTGTTTCTCTTTTTAGGTCTATGACAAGACAAGACTAAACTCCATCAGTAATGCTCAGCCTAGTTTTTAATTCTATTATGCGTAAGAATATGCCACAGTCAGTTGAATTTTGTCAGTGGGTATGGATCTAAAGATGTATATACGCACACAGTTTTGTCTCATGGGAAGTTGTTCCCTTGGGTGACAGACACCAAGAAACTCAGAAGGCTTCCCGTTCCAATACTCTTGGTTTTATATTCCTTATATAACTAGTGTCACAGAAAGTACAGTAGTATAAGGGAGTTTATTCAAGGTCACCGTGGCAGAGGAGAGACTCAATCCTTGACCCAGAAGTTTGGGTCTCTCTGATATGCTGCATGAGGAGGGACCCCACCCAAGCTTCAAGATGCCTCAGGGTTAGACATGTCTTGGAAACAATGATTTCCTCATTGCTCTCAGATTTCTCTGTCAACCTACTATAAACTGTGCCCCCTGAGCCACACATGCCCAGAAGAGCCTCAAAAGCAGCCCAACACATTTGGAGATGACACAGGCACTTTGTCATGCCAAACTGGTCACCCTTGGAAGGGATCTGGATTAAACCTTGGGTTCTTTTGTGTGACTTTTTAATCAAAACTCTAGCTTTTAGAATAACGAGGTTTAGTGTGTGAGGGATTTTCTCCCCTTCCCCCCCCCTTTTTTTTTCCTGGCATATATTATAATGGCAACATAGATTATTATACAGAGATAAATGGAATTGTAAAGGCTTACATTGCCTATTTTCCTGTTTTGGGGGAAGCAAACAATTGATAAGACAACAAAAACAACAACAACAAAAGAGAAACAATATTGGACAGAATATTGGACATAGCCGATCTCACCACAGAGACCTCAAGGTTACAGCGGCCCCACCACCCCGACTCACCCTCATCTGTTGTTCTTTGTGCCATCATCCTTTTCCTGTTTGCTTTCTATGAGACTCTACAACAGTGGCTCTCAACCTGTGGGTCGCGACCCCTCTCACAGGGGTCCCCTAAGACCATTAGAAAACACAGATATTTACATTACCGTTCATAACAGCAGCAAAATGACAGTTATGAAGTAGCGGCTGAAATCTTTTCATGGCCGCGGGTCGCCACAACATGGAGAACTGTATTAAAGGGTCAGAGCATCACGGAGGTTGGAAACCAGGGCTCTAGTCTGTCCTTCTCAATGTTTATTTATCCGCCTACTATCTTTCTCCCCTCATTGGAATGTGAGCCTCACAGCAGAAGCATTCTGTCTGCTTTACACCTCGCCATGGCAACAATGCATGATGATGTGTGACTGCATACAGCAGGCGCTCAATACGTACAGATGAACGGAAGTTACACTATTTCCCAACAGGGAAGATCTTAACCTGGCCCTTCTCCTTGCCCAGATGTCCTCTCTGGTCCCTCAACATTATTAAAATGTGACTGCCTTGGCTCAGCCTCGTTTCTTTTGGATTAGTGCAAATGAAGCACAGTCCTCTCTCCAAGCACCCGCTGTCTCCTGTTCGACAGCTCTCCCCACAACAGGATCCAGAATGACCCCTAATCAATATCCCGGCCTTCCCTTATTTAAACCCTTCATCGGTGCTCAGGACTGTAAATGGTAGCAGGAAACGAACAAACACAAAGGCCTTTGGATCTAGATGCTGGTCAGTCTTCTAATCTCAGCTCTCGTTTCCAGAGACCTTTCTCTATTGCTACTGAACTTTCGGTAACTCCCCCTCGGTCCCCTTCCCTTCCTCCTACTCAACTGCTGGCAATGTCCTTGACTTCATGGGTTACCTGGACAATTCAGTTATTACTTAGATCCACCATCATCTAGAGCAGCTAAATCTTTCCTGCTCTTTCAATCCCAGGAAACAGTCTTCTTTCCATAGTCTCAGCCATCTCTAGTAATGTATTTGTCATACAAGGTTTTTTTTTTCTTCTTCTTTTTTTGTAGGCATTTCTGTCCTCAGTTTTTAGACCCATGGTTAGTGAATATGCTTGGCACACAGTAGGTCTACAAAAACCATTCAATGAATAAATAAATGGACAAGGAATACTTAGACCTCTGAACCAGACATCACTGTCCTTCCTTCCTACTTAAAGCACACTTAAATATAAAATCAGACTTCAGTTCCTTACCAGCAGAGTCTAGAATTTTCCTAGTCTTACCCATATACATCCTGTGGTCTGCATAGGGTTTCTCTTCCCTTCAAAATTACTTCAGGGCTGAGGCCATTTCTTTCATGGGCATCTTCTTAGGTAACCTCCAAGAGAAAGTCCACCCTGAGCCCAGTGTACCAGTGAGAATGCAGGCAGCTTGAATGGCCACTGGCAGTACATACCTGATACTTTCTAGAAATGCCAGAATCCAGAAGCAACTCTGTCCCCACGGCATCTGTCACCAGAGATGCAGAGAATCCAGGAGGGTAGGATGTGGGGTAAACTGTTCCCAGAATTGCTTTAGAGGCACAAGCAAAGTTTTCTTTAGAAGCAGAGTGTCACAACAGCTGCCTGAAGACACCACACATCCAAAATTAGGAGTGGGAACCAAGTTGAATAATCAGTTAATCAGTGTCTGGCTTCCTGAACCACCTTAATGAAACAAAATGCCAAAATTCACAGATACATTGACACTCCTGCTGATGACCTAAAATAGCATCAACTTCCGACCGAGCGAGCCAATTGCTAGCTATTGCATTGAACTCCTTTGCCTAAGGACATGTCAACAGGGTAACCTTATTTTCAAGATGAATTCCTTTCCCTTCTTCTCTCTTTTCCAGGGTGCCAGCGAAGTGGAGTAGCTTTTCCAAGGCTCCCAAGCCTAGAAAATGTCACTGTGATGGACTGCTACAAATCAAGTTATGGCCATTTGTGAAAAAGGGTAGTTCTGGACTGAGACAGTATGCAGAGTTCCTGAACATGGAAACTGCTAAAGCCACAGATTCAGTCAAGCCTAAGAGGAGAAAAGGAATGGGACCACATCTCAGGTGCCACTCACAAGAAGAATCCTGACACTGAGTATTTATTTGGTGTTCATGTAGTCCAGCTGGGCACGATTAGAGGAGAGCTAACTCTGCAGACATTTGGTATAGTGCCACAGAGTCATGGCACATCTGGATTCCCACCTACTGCTTGGTCACTGGTGGGACCACTCAATAAAAGGAGGCAAAAGCATTCTAAGAAATGTCCTCCAGAAGAAACAGAGGGAGACTCAGGCTAGGGTGTTAGCACAGATGTCCTGGTTTACTATGCCTTGCCTCCCTTCTGCCAACTGTGGTCAGAGTCTCAGTATATGCAGGGGTCAAAAGTCAGGCTGTGGGTTCAAATTGAATGATAACTGCTACACCTTAGGACACTTCTTTAACTTTCTTATGCCTCCATTTTATCATTTATAAAAGGAGAGCATCAAAGGTTCACAGTAAAGATACATGAGCCGCACATATTAAGTTGCCAAATAGCATACACACTCACTGTATGCTAGTCACATTTTAACCAGAACCAATAGTGGGAACTTTTGGAATCAAACTACTCCAGAGAACCTGTACTGCAAGCAAAAGACCCAATGGAGTGGCATCGGGACTTCTTAAAGAAAAGAAAACAAAACAAACCCCCAAACCACATTTTGCTTCATTTTGCTTCTTGAAGAAGGAAAGAAACAGCAACATAAGGATTTGTCATCTTCACTGGGGAATCTTACAATACGGTAGAGAGCACACACAAGCATAAATAAAGACAGACAGACAGACAGACAGACACACACACACACACACACACACACACACAAACACAGAGGACTGTGATGAGACCCACAACAATTGTAAATAAAAAAGAACAATTAGAAAAAAGTGGAGGTTTTTCAAGTGCTTCTTAATTCATAAAGAATAATTTAATAAATTACATCCACAGGCTAATTGATTAGATCATAAATCTAGATTCTAGAATAAAGAAGAACAAAGTCCATTTTACTTTGAATAGTCCCCTCAATAAGCCCAAGAAAGCTACGCCTCAGGAAGCAGGTCCTGATGATCTACTCCCTGTCCTGACCTCCTAGCAAGCTGATATGGGGACCATACATAGAGCACACAGCCAACTATCTGTCCCCTAATCGCTCAGTTGAGATCAAAGATGGACGTCTGAATGGTTTAGGCAACATTTGCTGATGGGAACAGAACCCTATGATTGGCATGCTTGAACCAAAGACATAAAAGACCCTTTCATCAGAGTATTGACCAAGAAAAAAATTAACTAGGTTTTTGTACTACCTGCAATTCTCAGCTTGGTAGAAATGTACTCTCTGTTCTGTTGAAAAACAGGCTGTATTGATTATGCTGACACTGGCAGTCAGGCCGTGTGGCACTGTATTGGCTTTATTTTTTTCTTTACATCTTAGATAAGAAAGGAGGTTATGATTCATCTTGCACCATCTGAGTCAAAAATTCATTTTGTCTTTTTTGTTCAATTAGTTTTCTGCATTCCACATTAAAAAGCAAGAGTAGTTTGCTCAGCAAATGAGAACATTGTGGTGTGTCTTGGGGTGTTGCTTTCTCACACAGAATGACTAAACCCCATGTCTTAGATCCTCTAATGATATTCCAATAACAAGATAACACTACACAAAATCACAAAGCATTAATTCATGAAAATATCAGAGAGATTATCATATGCTAATCACAAATGACATATATCAAACCAGATGCAGCCCTGGGAGGCAGTGCTAACATCTTTTGAGTTTTTGAGTCTTCTACTAATGGTTCAGAACACATTTACACATTTGCTTATTTAATTTGATTCTGGAAATAAGCATGCAAAATAGATTAGAGGTAATGATCTCCTTTTAAATAGGTGAAATAACTGAAGCTCAGAAAAATAAAAAATTCCCATGACAGAGCCTCTCCCCTCACTCTTTCTGTCTGTGTTGATTGGGAGACTGAGCCCAGAGTCTCATGTATCCTAGGCAATGGATCCTACCATTAGCCACATGGCCAGGCCAAGTTACATCTCTCAATCTGTCCCAGGATAAGCTACTTCTCCTGGCAAAATAACTAATCTGAAGACTGCTAACACAATGGTTCTCAGTGACATATAAGAAAGTGTTCTAAGAATAGCACAAAAGTCAAATGGCGGCAGTGTCACTGAGAAAAAAGACACAGACTTAGGCTGGACTTCTTAACTCCAACTCAAGTATTCATTCCATTGTGTCGTCCATCAAACGGTGACTTGCTCAGTTTTATGACTGTGCTGTATCATCTGCATTAAATACCAATGTCACATTGATGGTCAGCAATATTAGTATCTCTTATTTATGCCAAGGACCATTAGTAACTCTGACCCCAGAAACCCTTAAGCAGAGTAAGTGTATGACATCAATGCTATGCTTTGTCATAGTCTACAATCCTATTTTAATCTGATTACTTGGCACATGAACTTTCAATGCAGTGAACTTCCTTATAAACCCCAGGGAATTGGGTTAGCACCAACTAGAGCATAAATGGCCTTGGAAATTGACTTGTGTTACCCTGGGACTCTCAGACAAGCACTGCTGTAACTTTATACAGAATGGCCATTTTCTAAGCCATCTACATTTTAGAAGCATACAGAGAACAAACTAGGAAAAGTGTTTGAAGCAAAGGAATCATGGAGTTCGAAAGATGTCAACAGATCATGTGGCTTAACCTCCTAACACTGCAGATAAAACCTGTAGAAAAGAAACTGGCCTACCATGTTGTCATAGGTCACTTGGACAGCAGGACAGTCTGGCACCCTGAAGGACTTAAAACACTGGATGCCAAGACCAGTACCACATTCTACTGCCTATTAACAAAGATAATGAGTTTTTCTTCATTTTTTTTTTAAAATATATCAAACTTTATTTAAAGTTCAGAGTCAGAGAAACAAATGAGGACTGAGGTCAGAGCTGTACAGTACTGAAGTGAATGAACCTTGAAGACTTTAAGGCATCATGGCTGCTGCTCTTAGCCAGCATTTGGGAGAGTACTAGGATAAGGTCAATTATGGATCTAAATGACATGTATGAATAATGAAGTCGATTAAAAGTTCATTGAAATAAGTAAAAACACACAGCAATGGATAGCTTAGAAATATGACAAAAATTATGAACATACCCTATACAGAATAAGTAATGGGAAGTTCATAAGCTCTATGCTTTCTGGGCTCCAACTCCCTTTGCCAAGGTCATAAGGCCAATCAGCAGAGGCTTAAAACTTGTTCCCATGATTCCTGCCTACTGCATCCTCATTGTTTGCTTCAGCAAGACATTCCTGGGCAATACTTCTGTGAGCTTGTACCGAAGTCTAACGAATGATGTTCATTGCCAGGTAAGAACAGAGCCAGGAACAGGGTGCATACAAATAAAAGGCTTGACAGAGACCCCAAAGAGGGCTGAGATCAGCGCTGTGCAGGATGAAGTAACTGTAGAAGAATTTAAAGCAACATGGCTGACATCATTCCATGTTAGGGACAGAACTGAGACAATGTCATCAACTTAGACCTGTCTGTGGGACTTCGTGTCTAGTGGGGCATTGGGTACTGTCTGCTTGTTCTTGATAGGCAGTCAACTGTGTCTTCTGCCAACACATCACACCTCAGCACACCATTTTCTACCCTGGGAATAAGTATTTCTTCCCATGGACTTCATTACAATTTTATGTAGCACAGGTTCTTCAGTGCTGCGGCAAAATTTCATGAATTCCGTAGAAAAGAGTGGCTTTTCCTCAGTCAGTTGTAACTCTGTTCTACATCAAAGCCTTTGGCAGCAGAGAATTTAACAAATGGCTCTCCTTTTTGGTCACTAATGTACCTAATTTCCACTATCTCCCACGGTACACAGTACAATGATTGGTGTTTAAGTAGGCACTCAATAAATATTTGTAGACGAATGAGCCTGCTAAATGAAAAGCACAACAGATGCCTACTAAGTCTAACTCTACAGATGTTCAAACACTGGCTTTGCTGACGGTAAATTAATTCTGTCTTCCAGCAAAGCTGATGTCACTTCCAAGTCTGCAAGGAGATAACCATCAGTGTGCATTTAGAGAAAGTCAAGGGGAAATTTCAGGTTGTCAGGAGGAAGGGCAGAGTGCAGGGGAAAGACAGCTGTGCTCTCTGTGAAGCATGGCTGGGAGGTAAGGTCAGAAAATGCATACTTAGCACTTGTGGCTCTAGGACTCAGTCCTACCCTTGTCTCAATACAAAACAGTGCATGATCTAGGAAGCAAGACTTTCTTATGCAGCACACAATGTGCGGCCCACCAGCACTTTCTCTCTGTAATTCAAGTTTGCTTCCAGTTTATGGTCAAAGGATGTTGAATTTGTGAAGTAGAAGCATCTTCTCTACTTTCTTCATGTTTCTGATAAAGTGGATGCTGGTAAAAGTAATCGCACAAGCAGGTGTCTGCTGTTTGGATCAAGTCCATATAAAATGTCACTTGTGGACAGTTGTTCAAAGCATTGGGGGGGGGGGACTACTTAAGGATGTCCTTTCTAGAACAGTTGCTATAGACAGCTTATGTATACATGGGCACATGATAGCTCTTTCAATTTGACAGCCTGTCTTTCTGACCCAATTCTTTTAGAGCAGGAGGAAATTACAGAGGCAAGAATCTCTCCTGGGAACCAAAGGTTACAGAGGAAACACAGCGTAAAGTAAAATATGACATAGTATTTTTAAAACAATATCTCAACTATGTAACCTTTCTTTCTACCAATTTATCCCTGAATTTCACAAAAGACACACAGAAAGGAGATCAAGTCCAAGGGTGTCAGTCCAATTTTAAGTTCATTGAATGCAGCAACCACACCTTACTCTACTCATACATTCTCCAGTGTCCTTACATGATTAACAAGAAAGGAATGAAAAATCTAGGTTATAATTCATGGCTCTGTCACTAAATGACTTGTGACCCCGGGGAACTAATTTCATCTTCTCCCCAAATGAGGCAGGTTCCTAGGCTGAGGTCCCTTCCACGGTTAACATTTTACGGTTCTAAGGGTGACAAATAAATATGTGAATGGCATATTCCCACTCTAGTGACTGTTGGCTTATCACTCTCATTTATGAGTTGCCAATCCTTTAAGCATGGGAGCAGAGATGGGGGCACCACTGTGACCTAACCACGCCATCCTCACTCATATCTACACATTAGTGAGGAAGATGGACCGAAAATGTGAAAGAATGTATATTTAAACAGAGGGAATCAGAAAAACTTTTTTTTTGTATTTGAAATTTAGGGCACTCAGGAAAAAAAATATATACATATATATGTATATATACACATACATACATTCATTAATTTTAAGGGCAAATGCATTCTTACTAAGTATAACAAAGGTGTATATCCAGATCTTAGTAACAAAGGTGTATATCCAGATCTTAGTTTGTAAAAATATCTAGTCCAGTTTACTTCTTTACCTTTACCTTTGTAACAGTTCCATTCCCCTTTCTACCATCAAATGTTTTTAAAAAATATTTTTAGGTTTTTTTTTTGGTGTGTGTGTGTGTGTGTGTGTGTGTGTGCGCGCGCGCATGTGCATAAATGTGCAGGTGCACACATGAAGGCCAGAAGAGAATGTTGAGTGACTTCCTTTACCTCTCTCTGTCTTACTCTCTGGGAATAAGATCTTTCACTGAGACTGGAACTTGCTATTTTGGAGTAGGCTGGAGGGCTGCAAACCACAGCAATTCTCTAGCCTCTTCCTTCACATTCCCACCCAGCACTGGGGTTATAGGTATATGAAGCTAGGGACAGAATTTCACTTGAATACTTGGGATCCAAACTTAGATCCTCATGTTACTTGGCAGGTATTGGTACCAACCTAGTTGTCTCCCTAGCCTTCATTTCCACTCTTTAATCAGAAAATAAATTATATTTACAGTTTTCAAAACTCTCAGTTGTATGACCTTGAATGAATCATTTGGGCTTTAATTTTCTAGAAAATGAAACATTATCTTACATAACTTCTATGACCACATTCTTTGTAAAACTATAAATCTTGGGTTCCAAATCAATGTTTAACAGCACACTGGCTGAATTTACTGAAAAATAACATGTGCTAAGATGGAAGACATAAAATACTGGGGATTATTTATTTAGTGTTGCAAATGCTTACTGCTTTGAGCAAATACTTTACAAGAAGTTACCACCATAAAGGAAATACATCTAATATATCTAACTTAAAAAACACTGCACTCCCATGACCCACAGCTAACTTAAAAAGAGAAAAAAGAAAGAAAACCCCAAAGCCCCAACTTTCCCCTCTAATCAATACCACCTTTTCTCCAAACTACCCATTTTCTACTTTTCCTCTGATGCTGTGGTTTTGAGGTTTTTACTTTCTTAGGTTATCTGTGTGTGAAAACAAGATCCCCAAGGCCTGAGGCTCCAGCTTCATAACAGAAAGCTGCCCACCCGGAGTCGGTCCACATTCTGTCATCAACAGGGACACTTTGGAAATCACTTTCTAGTCACACAACAATAAAGGCAATCAAGTTCAAATCATCCCGCACCTTAGTTAAGACCCGCTAAGTCATTTCCAAAGCAATCGCACGGCTTTGTACAGATCTGAAAGTTCAGACACAGCACGTTAACTGATCTAACTGGTCCATGACCAACTTGGCAATGTGGTCGGAGGGCATAACGTGCAAAGAAGAGACTCAGGGTGGGAAGGTCTGTGCCAGGGCCATTCTGGTTGGCTCTCTGACGAGTGAGGGCAGCATAGTGTCCTGGAGAGCATGGAGGCTCATTATAACCTGGTTCCTGGGTTTCCCCTCTATGGATGAAAATGAATTTACTGCCCCCTTACACGGGCTGCTGTCTAGCTCAGATGATACAAGAAGCATGGAAGTGTTTTAAAACTACCATGGCAAAATTTAATTTCACTCATTAAATTTACACACACACACACACACACACACACACACACACACACACACACACACACACTTTTTTTTTTTTTTTTCCTGAGACAGAGTGTCACTGTGTAGTTCTGGCTGTCTGGGAACTCACCCTGTAGACCAGGCTGGCCTTGAACTCAGATTTGCCCGCCTCTGCCTCCTAAATGCTGGGATTAAAAGCAGATGTGATAGCCGGGCGGTGGTGGCGCACGCCTTTAATCCCAGCACTCGGGAGGCAGAGGCAGGCGGATCTCTGTGAGTTCGAGGCCAGCCTGGGCTACCAAGTGAGTTCCAGGAAAGGCGCAAAGCTACACAGAGAAACCCTGTCTCGAAAAACCAAAAAAAAAAAAAAAAAAAAAAAAAAAGCAGATGTGATGGACTCATTTTGGAGGTGCATCTACTAAGGGTGACTTTAAATAACTCAGTCACATAATGTCAGAGTTGGACATTGGAGGAAAGACATAGTGACCATAGCATATGCATCACCAGCTTCAACATCAGAGAGAAGATTTCCACCTATATGTCTCAAGGGTTTTGTTTTGTCTGTTCAAAAAGTTAGTTCTCCATACATAAATGGGAATTTCCAACTCTCCCACCCCATGCCTATGCTACTGTTGGCCAAGTCCATTTCACATGTGACTATCTTTCAGTGGTTGTCAGGCTAGACCCAGGGTTTTTTCCTCCAAAATTTCATATGCACCTAACTCATGTTCCCAGTGTCCTAAGCATCTCAGGTGAGCTTGTGGATATGCTCACTCCCTGAGTGACCCAGCTAGCACAGGGAGGAACTGATCCTCTGTTCCAGAGCTGTTTCGGTCCATGGACATCATCAGGCCTCCAATTTGATCTCAGTAGAGAAGGTGTTTAGCACTAATCGTGGGGAGCAGGTGCTGTACATTCCTATCATTCTTCCTTTGGGGTTAACAAGGGCCTCATACTGCCACTGCTCATGTCTTCTAATCTGTTCCAGCATCCTTTGGAAGGGAAGGAAAGCCTGGTTCCAATCACAATCCCATTTCCATGTAAAAGTTCTCACTATCTTCTACTAACAATCCTCAGAGTTAAGTACAAGATTCCCTCAGAAAGAGTTTACCTGGTACTGCTCTGAAGACATAGCGATTCTTCAAACAGCCTGGGAAACAACTTTGAAATTCACACACATTAGTTTTTTTTTTTTAATTAAGACAATAGCATATAAACAATGCCAAGATAATTATATTGCAGGCTTGAACATATACTGTAGGATATTTTCAGGCTCCCCTCAGATCCAGTACAACATCCACTTTCAGAGACTGGGCACCCAACAGTTTTGTCTGCAGTCCTAGGAGCAGCTCAGGCAGAAGACTGTCTTTGGAATTGTGCTACAGTCTCTCTCATGAACTGTCTCCTGGGCAATTATGCTTCCTTACTTTTTATTATAAAGAAACGTTCTATTCATTTTACAACCAACTACAGATTCCGCCTGCCTGCCCCCCAGCCTTCTTCCCCAACCCCTCCCCCCATTCCTATTTCCTCCAAGTCAAGGTCTCCCATGGGGAGTCTGCAGAGCCTGGTACATTCAGTTGAGGCAGGTCCAAGCCCCTCCCCGCTGCACCAAGGCTGCACAAGGTGTCATACCTATGGCACTGGGCTCCAAAAAGCCCACGAATGCACCAGAGATGGACACAGATGCCCCTGCCTTCTTCAAACTGGATGAAAATGGAAATCTTGGGAGTCTGGGATCTCAGTCAACACAGAAAACTCTCAGATATCTTCAAAAAGCCATTCCAAGATGGTTTACAGTTCAACTTTTCCTTTATATTTTCCTTGGAAACGACTCAAAAAGGGTAAGGCCTGAGCTGCTCAGTAGTCACGCTAGCCGCTCAGTTTTCTAGCGATTTGCCCTCCGTCATTTTATATCTAATTTTAAAGTTCTCTTTAAGTTTTGAATTCTTCGTAAATTAGAATGATTTCTAGTTCTTTACCCCCTGGTCACTTTAAGCATCTGCCACTAGAGCTGAGGCTCCCTTCAAATGTAAAGGCACCCTTCTAGTTTTCCACCAAAGAGATAATTCCAAGGGATAAGACCTTGAGTCAAAGCTCAGGTGAAACGATGGTTCATAGAATTTTTTCCAATCTCCAAATGCCTTCTGGTCCTCTCAACTCTTTCTGGATAGAGAGCAAGTGAGAATTTTATCTACTTCCGTTGGCCAAACAGTGCTAATTCACTTTTCCTCTTCGGTCTTCAGGCGGACATATGGACCCTCTCTTCTTTCCCTCACACAGGACCATTGTCCGGACATCTGTACTGAAATCCCCAGGCTGCTCCTGTCTGTGCCCATTGATGGCACAGCTTCTCTGCAGCAGAGAAGGTGATGGGACATGTTTAAAGAGTGGATAGTCAAGGCAGGCCCGTAACAAGTACGTTTGCTCCTGACTTTATGTTGCTAAGCAACTTAAGCCAAGATGGCACTCCAACTAGGCTCTGAGGCTGTGCTTGTGAGCACTTTCCATGGAACCATCTCCTTGACACTAGATCTCAACAGGCTACTCATTAGAGAAGGTGAAGTTCAAAGGCCTCAGTGAGGGCTTAGAAACCTTTTAAAGACTTGTCCCAACTGACCCCTCCAACCCGTTGCTAATATTTGCCAATTCCACATGGGGGCTTCAATTCCATTTTTCCCTTTTCACGTGAAAAGTTTCCTCATCAGAAATCTTCCCACTTCTCTAGGAGCTTCCTATTTCTGAAGTTTAATTAAACTAAGTGTAAAGACTCACCCAAAGCTTAATGATTACATAATTACTTTTCTATTGCTGCCTCTCGATATTCCTTCTTTTCCTGAAATTTCTCAGAATGGTGGCTGCATGTAGATTAAGCCACATATCACTTTGTGTTCTGGCTGCAATAACACATCATAATTTTTCATTGGCCCCTCTGGGACATAAGCACTTTCAGAGGGAAAACCCAATGCCTGTGGAAACACCACCAGATTAGCCTGCAAAGATCCAGGTTTTCCACATAATGTCTGTTATCGTTCAACAATCTTGGCACCATTTACAGTTTGTTTACTTTATCTATTTAGGAGAGAATCCTCATCCTTCATTGCCCATCTCTCCAAAGGCAATCTCCCCACTAAACCCCATTCCCCGAGTTTACGATTTAATTCCCTCCATCTGAGGGCCTGATGTTCAAGGACATAGACTTGGTGTACAGCTCGAAATCCAGCTCTACGGCCCATTATTTGTTGACACTGGGCAAAACACTTAACATTCCTGGACCTTAATTCTCCAATGGCGAACATGATAGTGACATCTCCTTTGCAGGATTACATTCTTGCACAAGGATAAAATAAGCTAATTTCTGAAGTTCATAAACTAGAACTGCCATATCATAAACACGCAGTAAAACCAAGACCTTCCCCAGTTCTCTCTGAAGGGTAGCAACCTCCACTTGGCAGTGATTACATTGACTGTTGGTGACACACCTTTTACTGTTGCTAGAACCTAAATTTAAATCAAGTGTTATTGATGAATTTTTAATAGGGATATCTTACTTTCTTAAATAAGCTGCACGTCTCTGGAGCTTTGGTGAACTCTGATTATCGAACATATTCTACATGCCAAGAACTTGGCTGAGTGTGCTCTATAAATATTTCATGCACTGCTCACAATCACAGTATAAGGTAGCTATTGTCTCCACACTGTAGATGAAACAGCACCAGAGAAGGCTGAGGGAACAGTTTGCGCAAGTCTTCGAAGCTAGTATGTAGTAGAGCTAAGATAGTTCTAAGATCATGTGTATCTGCTTTCTGAGTGTGTAACATTTACCCATTATAGTTGCTCAGTTTACTTTATCACTGCATGTACTGTTGTACAATATCTGAAGCACACACACATTCAGAATTTAGCTTTTCACTTTTAATTATAGACAGCTTACTTTTAATCATTAACATTTTTTCAGTGTATCATGGATTCTAATATACACCCTCCTCCTATTACAGTGAGGACAGTGCAATAAACTTTTACTATACTCTGATATAAGCATATATCTGTTTCTGTCTTACTATTTTCCATGCCTTTGTGCCAATTCCCATAATCTTATGTTTAGCCTCACCGTTTGATTTCATTGGCTTGATGCTGTTTCCACAGTGAATTTGCTGGTGTTGCAAGAAATGCAAGGGACCATTTTGTTCCACATCTTTAATCACCAAGGTGGGAAACTTGGCTTAGGCAATAGAGGGACCTGCTAGTAATACTTAGCTGGTCCGGGGCACAGCAGGGACCAGAATAAGACTTATTTAAAAATTGTTTTTTAACATTTAATTGCTTATTTAGTGTGTGCAGAGGTGCAGAGAATGGGCCTGGGACATCTGTGAGTCACAGTAAGTTTGTGTGTGTGTGTGTGTGTGTGTGTGTGTGTGTGTGTGTGTGTGTGTGTAGGTTAGAGGACAGTTTGCAACAGTCAGTTCTGTTCCATGATGTAGGTTTTAGGGATTAAATGGTTACCAGGCTTGGTGCCATATACCTTTAACCTGTGGTCATCTTGTCAACTTGACCCACCAGGGAAGAAGGAACCATCATTGAAGAATTGCCTCCCATCAGATTGGCCTGTGTGTCACAGTGGGTAATTTTCTTGGCTGCTAGTTGACCTAGAAGAGCTTAGACCCCTATTGGTGATGCCATCTCTAGGCAGATAGGCTTGGCTTGTATAAGAAAGGTGGCCGCAAGCCCGGGAGCAAGCCAGTAAGTAGCATTCCTTCATGGTCTCTGCTTTGAGTTCTTGCCCTGACTTCCCTCAATGATGGCCTGTAATTGAGCACAAGGGAATAAACCATTTCCTCCCCAAGTTGCTTTTGGTCATGCCGCTTATCACAGTAACAGAAAAGCAGACCAGAACAGCAGCCGAGCCATCTCCCTGGCTCCAGAATCAGAGCTCTTTATCCCCACCTCACAGCCTTTGAGCTGAATTACAGTGATATCTGTGTACACGAGGTGTATGCCTTGCATCCAGCAGTAACACCAACTCCACACACTCTCAGCTTTGGGCCAGTGGCCTCAGTTTGCCTTTCACTGTGCATCAGAGAAGTCACGAAGATAGGAAATACATGGGGATGCAAAAGCCTGTTCAGTTCTCAAGCCTGGAGCCTTTACTCACTACTGTGACCCACATGACCTTTCTCTACACATCCTTCAAGAACCAACTCACAAAGCATATGATGAGACCAACACACAGCAGAGAAAGAATGTTTAGAAACTATTATACCAACTCAAATGGGGTAACTTAGTATCTCTTAAATGTAATGATAAAACTTCATCTCTTATTTCACAGTTTTTAATAAGTTGCAGTTTGAAATTTATTTTCCCAGAATTAATTTACTTACATGCTACAAAAATAACAGTTTTTAAAAACAATGAGATCTGAATAGCCAACAATCTCTACATTTAGATTGATTTAGAGGGTTTGGGTTCAAGGGTGACTTCCGGTTCTTCACAGCGTTCACAGGAGTTCCTAGGACTCCGCCTTTCCCTCTACACACTCGCCATTATCTGCCTGTTTGTCTCATCCCTTCCGCATTATAGCTCCCTTGACAAGCTGTGTCCACAGCAGCTCACAAATGACACAGACCACCGACTTATACTAACGGACTGGGAAGAATAACATTAACTGTTCACAGTTACTCGTAGTTTTAAAAAGGGAAGAAGCAACAAACAGAAAAGTATTTTTTCCTCCTGAATTCAGTCAAGGTAAGACTGGAGAAAACAGTTAAGTCATATCAGATTCCAGGTTTTATTCATAAATATTTGGAGTTACATGCACAAAGATGATCTATCTTTGCCTCATGCAAAGGTAATAAACTGTCCAAAGTGTGTCGTGATTTTGCATATCAAATAACTCTAAGACCCCCTGAGGTTTTAGTACAAGCTCACTGTATTCCTATCCATGGTGGTCTAGTCAGAAATGCATGGTACTGCGTGCACACACACCACCTCTCCTGCAATGGATGCAAACACTGCACCAGGGCAGCTGATAATAACCCCCATTCCTAAGTAGGGAAAACAGAACACGACATTTAATTTGAAAATCAGCTCCAGCCCCACTCACCAAAGTACTCATCAGAAGGGGGATTTTCCATGTCATACAGCATCTTCTTGGTCAGGTGCTCCAGCTCATCTTCTGGCCGGAATGATGGGGGAACAGAAGGAGCCCCCATAGGCCCAGGGTGTCCAGCCTGGAAGAAAACACATAACCATTTAAAGTTGGTCTAAACATACACTACAGCAATCTGCTTAAGTGGGGAGGAAGCAGCACAGGTCCATCCATTTGTAGACCTGTGTCGGGCACTAAGATTGACTACTTATCCAGTGTCTGACCTTTGACCTTCCACTTGATTCACTTGCCTTTTCTAGATGAGTCTCTCATACTTTAGAATCTGTGTTCCCAGTAGCAGGAATCTAAATTTTCAATAACTGCTAAGTAGTTGCCATTGTTACTGTAGTAATTAGGAAGGTGACCAATAAAGACTATACAGCCTAGAGAAAAGTCTACAGGCACCTCAATAAAGAGAACTCCTCTGGAGAGCGCGCACTGTCAGGGGTTAAAGGAAGCTCCCTAGGAGAGGATTCAGAGAGAAGAGAAAAAATAGAAAAGACTTGTTATACCTAGGTGAAGAAACCTCAGGTACAATAAAAAGCTCCCAGCCATTGTGTTTTCTCTTCAAATAAATGTATATCCTATAGCTTTCACCACGCCTAGCCAGAACACACTTCTATCACGGTCCAGCTAAGGAAGCTCAGCAACATTTTCGTGCCATAGACACGAAAGGGAGCTCACTAGGGATTTCCCTTTCCTACATTTCAACTTACCATTGTCAACAGCACCCCCGTATCTTTAACCAGGAAATTATAAAGATAAAAATGCTGTTATTAACTGTTCAGACACGAGGATAGCACTGGCCACTGTCAAGGGGGAGAGAGACGGATGGAGTGTGTGCTTGCCTGAGGTGGACGCACTCTTGCAACAGGTGCGTGAGAGTTTCTGTCTTCAGAATCATTTAAGAGTAAATCTTACAAAGCTGAAAGCTGGGTATTCATTCCCCCAACATCTTCACTTGACCTAAGGACTTATCAGGCATAAAATCCTGTAACGCACACATCTCTTTATAGACGTTATCATGCCTAACACAGCTTTACTTAGTTGAGTGATATCTAAGGCACAGAAGCATTCTCAACACGAATAAGACTTCAGTGACAGTGTTTTACTCTTTTCTCTGTTTTTTACTATTTTCCCAGTTTGGAGAACCACTGCTCTATAGTCATATCCTCTACAATGTCACCAGCTGTGAATTCTGTGTTAACCACTATCCACTGCACAAATAAATGTCACTGTCAATGTCTGAGAACCGTAGCAATGTATGGGTAAAGAGATGTAACTTTAGAGGAAAGTTTAACACTATGTCCATTGAGTAAAATAACAGTATTATTTTATTGGCCAGATTTATAGTACTGGCCATGATTCTGTACTGTGCAGAGGGCCTTAAATTCAACCAAAGACACTTGTTCACCCCCATAACACTGATGCCATGGATGTATCTGATCACACCAGTCATTTCTGAAGTTCAGGGTGCATGGCTGGGTAAGAAAGCTGGTGACTTTATTTTATGTTATGTAAATGCTACTTTTGAAATTCATGAAGTGGGGCTTTTTTAAAAAACCACAATAACTTCAAATGATAAAGATATGCTGTTTACTCCTAAACTGCTGGAGTAAGTTTCTATATAATCCATGCCAAGTGGAGGATTCCAAGAGTAACAAAAGGTCAGAGCTGAGAAGTAATGGGTGAGTGAGTAGGAACAAATGGCCCTGTGAGTGAAGAGGACAGACAGTGAGCTTCACCTGAGTGCTGTCTTGTGACACTGAGGTATCTGGGGCTTCTCTTTAAGTCCGAAGCCTATGGTTGAGACCACGGATAACTCTAAGAATGGGGATAGAGAGCCGACCTGACTTGGAGTTCTTTGGCAAGCCTATGAACTTTGGGTAAGTTCAGATCCCCGCAGTCTTGATGAGACGCACAGTGAGACACCCGGCACCGCGGGGACATAGGACTGGACAGTTTCAGAACGCTGTGAGGAAGGGCTCTCTATTTCAGGAGGCAAGAAAGACAGCAGAGACGGAACGGGAGGAACTGCTTTCCTTCAGGTGTGCGATAAAAGGGGAGGCTGAGTCGAGATGCTGCTGGCATCTAAGTGCAAATTGTACCCAAGCACCTCTTCCCCCAACCACGTGTTGCACATGGCTTCCAACAGAGAGGTATGGGAGAAGCCCCAACTGCCACTGCTATCAGCGCTAATGCTAGCTCTTTTCATTCACTCAACAGTTACTAAAGAGCACATGATTATCTTGCTTCCAAAGGACACAATTCATTATTGCCTCAGCCTATGTATCTGATTTTTTTTAAATAAACAAGAGGTAAGAAACTAAATCCATCTCCCACAAAACTAAGGTAGAAATGTCTACCCTTAGCATTTACATTTCAAAAAGACTAATTTCAAAGTACTCTGTCAGTATTTCATAGATGTTTTTCAAAAGCATCACCCTTTCCATTCTTCAAATATCCTTGCCTACTTGGCTTGCCGAGTTTACAAGGGCTCTTTTCCATTTAAATTCTACTTTTTGTATATTGATGTTATTAGATTTATCATGCTCATATGTCCCTATAAACTCACTGTAAGTTGAAAACATTATAAGCCAAAGGAACCCCTGATGCACCTCACATATTGGTCATTGCAACATAACAAAGCGCTATGAGCACTGTTCTGTCAGGTGACATGTGGCCCCAGCACATGTAGCCCAGCACCATTGCTCAGCATCTTGAGAGGACATTATACTAAATATCATCATTAGCTTGGGAGTATCACAAAACAATAACAACAAAAAAACAGAACAAAAAACAATAAAAAAAAAACCCACCTCAGATTTGTGTGCTTTCTGTGGAATGGAGACTACTTTCACAATACATAAAGCTGACAAGTCGCAAGGGGAACCACAGTTAGGCTGGAGACCACACTGCGCTGTTAATTGAGAGTTACATCTCATGAGGAAGGACCTAGATGATCTCACAGTATTTTGAATTTTGTCTACATGACTCTCCTACCCACCCCTGTCCCGGGGTATAATAATGGAACACGTCTGGGATGAATGCTGGGAAACCACAGATCCTTTAGGTTTCTCACCCCAGGGAAGGTAGCCTAGGACACTGAGTTCAATCCTGAAAGAAATCTGTATTTTACCTTTACTCTGATAGACAATTATCCCTATAATTTCCCACTTGCAATACAGATTAGGGCTCATGATATCTTAAGGAAAATGAACAGCCATGTCCAACTTATTTATTTTCAAATGAGCAATTCATAGCACAGTTTAGGGTAGAAATGTACAATTTACAATGTGTGAAGGGTCACTGGGATGGGATGATTCCCACTGTTTTCTGGGTTCTTCATTCAGAACTCTGAATATCAGTGGTATAATATTCACCGTGATCCAATGATTTCTCGATTGCACGACCCTTTCCCAGGTGCCTGCTTCACATACCCGGTATGACGTGTGAACATATTTTATGGACAAGAAAATTGACATCAAGTGGGTAAGTGAGCAACCCTGTGGTGGACAAGAGAACTCTGTGGAGAAACAGCAGAACTTGGACTCCCTGGTGAACTGAGTTGGGTGTATATTTGCTACACAGCTATGCCTCTCAGGGTTCCTCACTAGTGTCTTCAAGCCCTTCTAGCTATGTTATTAGATAGTGATTTAGATTTATATCAATTTACTCTTATATAAGCCAAGATTTTTATATATGTGAGTGAAGGATTACTGCTCAGTGCAAAAGAAATAAATACAAAGACGTTCTTTTGAATGTGCACATTAATCACCAATATATATGTTCTTTGAAATGTTTGAATCACTCAGTGAAGACACAAGAGCATCGTAAGCCACACGGGTGAGTTGTCACAGGGTCAGACTTCAGACAACTCCAAACTTTTCTTAATCTAAAGCGCCAAGGACTGCAAAGATCATGCCAAATTATTAAGAGTCTCTACCTCTGACAACTTAGGAGTTGTAGATGGAAAAGACCCAAAGTAGACAATCACAAAAATGTGTAGAGAGTAAGTGAGATACAGGTGTGAGTCCAGTGTTCTGGCATGCCAGGAGAAGGCTGCTGGGAGATATGAGCCTTTGTCCTTGAAGGATAAATCAGATTTCATAAGAGCAACGAGGAAGGAAGGGAGAAAGGGACGGAGTCCAAGAACAATGTACACAGAATACACGGGAAAACTTAGGGGGGGAACGAGCTAAAATGAAGAAGGCAGCCAATGCCAAGTCTTCATTGTAGGTAAGAGGAAATGATGAGGAGATTTTCAAGTGGTGGTTACCTTTGTTAAAGTTATGAATATAGAAGAATATTTTTTGGATCACAAAGATTATTTTAAAATGCAATCAGGCCTGGAGTAATGGCTCAACTTGATTTTCAACCACAAGGGTTTTAATTCAGTCCATAGGATCTTGTTTAAAAAGGTCATTATTGTATAATGCTTGTAATCCCAGGGCTGGGTAGGTGGAGCCAGGTCTACATGGTGAGCTACAACAACAACAACAACAAAACAACCAACCAAACAAAACAAAGACACAAACAAGATGGGCCACAGGGGATAAAGGCACTTGCTACAAATTCTGATGACCTAAATTCCATCCATAAGACCCACATGACAGAGGGAGAAAAGGACACCGACAAGTTATTCTCTGACCTCCACAGGAGCACCATGGCACCCTCCTCCAAAGAAATACATGTAAAATAAAACAAAACCAAAAATGCCCACTCGGCAGCAAGGTGGCTGAGAGGGTAAAGGTAGCCATTCCCAAGCTCCTCTCTTAGAGCGCATCCCTGGCACCCACATGGAGTGGGAGAACCACTCCAGTAGGTGTCCTCTGACCTCACCATGTGTGCTGTGGTAATGGAATTAAAATAATAAAAAAAGAACAAATGCAAAACAAGGGCAGATGACTCTTCAGTAAGGACACCCAAGGTGGCACTCTGGCCTCTACACCCATATGCATGCACATACTTGAATGTGCACACATGCGCACACCAGTGTACACACACACACACACAAACGCGCGCGCGCGCGCGCGCACACACACACACACACAACACATACACAAAATTCACCCAGACATGAGGGTATTTCTAGGCAATTTAGTAAGTAATAAAATTTTAAAGCTCTGATATTTACTTGTGTGGCTAACTCTTGATTTCTTTCTTGTCTCTGGGCACACAGGAAGCATTGCTTATTCCCTCTTTCAGTTAGAAGTTGCTATGAGCTGGGTGGCGGTGGCACACACCTTTAATCCCAGCACTTGGGAGGCAGAGCCAGGTGAATCTTTGTGAGTTCGAGGCCAGCCTAGTCTACAGAGTGAGATCCAGGACAGGCACCAAAACTACACAGAGAAACCCTGTCTCAAAAACAAAACAAAACAACCTAATAATAATAATAATAATAATAATAATAATAATAATAATGATAATAATAATAATAAAGAAGTTGCCATGAGAGTCACAAGAAGGTGGAGGCTTAGTCCTTCAGTTACTGGACAAAGAGGAGGCCTCTGCCCCTCAGGCTGAGTGAGCTGCTTCACACTATTACACCAGGGAAAATGGAACCCAATACCTTCAAAAGCCAATGCTGAAAGTCTTGGGAAGCTGAGTGCTGTTACTCTATGTAAGCACTTGTCTATTGCCCTTAATTTAAATACATTTTCCTCAGATCAAAGATCCAACTATCTACACATTCTGGTCCACATTACTAAATCGTTGCCCAGGTAAGTGTCATTAGAAAAGGCATATTATGATGCCAAATGTGCATATATAAGTCTAGGTTTTTCCTTGTATTATGGGTGGTACTGTGTAATAATGAGGAGTGGTTTCTGCAAAGGAAATACAAATGGACAGAATCCTTGCTCAACAAGAACATTTCACCATATTAATAATAAGGCAAACAGCAACTTCCACCCAGCACACTCATGTAACATTTCATTATGCTCAGAGTGGTTTGTATATTCATTCTTACAGAGGATATAAGTATGTTATTACATGGCTAAAAACTATCTGACCATTTGGAGCCTTTTTAGTATTTTTTTCTGTCTATAACTTGACTGAAGAATTTTATGGAATTATTTTCATTTCCTGGGCCTCAGTTTCTTCATTTATAAAATAATACTCTCAAGGATCCCTTGATTTTATTTCATCATGCGTTTGTGACCATAACATAGTGGGTGTCGTTGTCGGCTCTGAGAGTGAAATCACATATTTCTATGTTTAGAGATATTCTGTAGTCTGTAAAAATAAATGCACACTGAGTCAGTGGAAACCTCCTTAATACAGAGGTTTCCATTATAAGAGGCCGTGAACCGCCTGTCAGCATCCTCTGAAGCATCCGTGCTTCATTCAGTGTTCTGAATCTGAGTAAGCAGCGGGTAGCTCACAGTGCTTCTGCAGCCTACTGAACTTTCACTACTCTTGGGTTACGAAATCAAGAGGCTCTCAAAGTTAACCACTTTATCCCCCATGCCCTTTCCTTGGGTCGAGAAGGAAACTTTCCACCAACACCCACTTTTGGGGGGTGGTAGGGGTGGTAGCGGCAGAGTTTGGTTGCTATGTAGACAAACTGGCCTGAACCTTTCTATGCACCCCAAACTGACCTCAAAACCATTGCTCTCTGGCCTTGGCCTCAAAAGTGGTAGATTATAGGTACAGGCAACCACAGCCCCAGTGTCTTTTCTGAGGAAAGAGGATGCACGATAAAGAGCCCTCACTAAGACGCAAACAATGGCGCGGGTGTGTGTGTGTGTGTGTGTGTGTGTGTGTGTGTGTGTGTGTGTGTATGTGTGTGTGTGTGTGTGTCAGGCCAATGCCCACTCCCTGCAATGGTACCTTCCAGCAATGCAGCTCCATGTGGTAAGGATCCATGTTGCGAAGTAGTCACTCAATAACTATCACTGCATCAGCTTATCTTGTTACTGACAATGACCTTGCTTGGGGTCATTTTCCTCCAGCACCCTTACCTGCTGTTGATTTCTTATCTGCAAGGTACCACCTACTTGAACTTACTGCGAGTCTGAATCTCACCAGAAACGCACTCCCAGGCAAATACAACACCGGGAAAAAGCAGCCAAAATCTTCTGGAAGATTCCATGATAATGAATACTCTATCATTTCGGGTAGCAGAGACGCTCTTTTTTTCTTGTCCATTTGTAATGATGTACAAGAGGTTCCTCCTCTTAGAAGGAAAATGACTTCAATTATGTGTTCTTGTGAAAAGAAACATTGAAATTATCTTCTTTTCAAAAGGTAGAATTAGCCCCATTTTAGAGCTGAAAGCCTGCCAGAAAAAATATATATATTTCTGATAGCACCCCCCATCACCATTTAGCTGTGTCAAGTTCGTACTCTGCAATTTCCTGTGGCTGCTTTTACTTCTGGATTCTTACTGAATGTCCCACTCGACTCAATGCCTCACTGTGTAAAGGGATGAAGTACCTTGTCTGGTCAAGGACAGAAGGTATGCTGGGATACCTGCTGTGTTTCAGGCTACAGCAGCAGACAGCAAGGGGCCAGGGAGAAGTCACGTGGCAGGAGAGAGAGAGACCTGCCTGCTCCCTCCCAGTGAGAACCAACGAAGTCTCCATTGTCACAGTTCTGTTCGCGGGCCACGTGTTGCTGTCTCTAAAGCACGGTTCTTAAGCCAAAGTCTTCACAGGGGAGGACGGATGGACCCGTTTTTTAGCAAGATGGGCTTGTTGAAAAGCTACTGCAACCAAGAGACGGGCCGGGCATCGGCGAGGAACCTGCAGCGCCAGCACATCGAGGTCTTAGGATGCTCTACCAGAGCCCAAACAGCTCTCATTCCCCACAGTTAGCCCTCTTGGTCTCCATGTCAGGAGTGTCTAGGCTCGCTGACTTTGAATTCCCTTATCTTCTAACTTCCCCTAGGATTTTGCTTTTCTATTACTGATTTTCTCAAATATAAGCTGAAGAGTAATTTATCTAATTCACAAAAGAAGCACTGTATACCACTAAATGTTGCTGTTACAGTTACTAGGGAAGAAACGTAGAGCTTAAAGGTGATATTCTTCTTAACAAAGGAAGTAGAATGCTTGTTTACAGATCTTTCCAGTAACCCACCACCTATCGGTGTGGTATTCCTGATTTCCACAGACTGTTTTAGCAATTTCCATAATAACCACGAGTGCTTTTGCCCATAAGTCTCCCAAGCTGATGTTGGTAAATGCACGTTTTGTTGGTCCTCCAAACTGTTGGCACTGTAACAAAAAACAGTGATGTAAGGCTCATGATAGATGGACAATGGACTAGTCCTTCCTCTCACTTTCCTGCCTGGAGGAATTCCAGGCACATGAGCCACAAACAGTGATGCCACACTGCCCCGCAGACAAGAGCCAGGGAAAAGCAGTAGGTGCCTCAGTGGTCAGTGGGAAAGTGAAGCCACAGCCATGTAGCAAATCTAATCACAGTAATGACCCTATAGCTCCCTTTCTCAGCCTCCCCTCCCAGGGCTATTCCCAAGGAGAAAGCAGACTGACCTGGAGTGAGAGGATCCCCTCTCAATTTGTTTTACAGGAGGCTAACAGAAGCTATTCCTAGCACACTGTGATGACCAAAATCTACCTGCTAGATCTGGCCTATCCATTAGGCTTTACGCACGCTATGCATAATAGATTTGTCATTAGCAGAGGCAGAGAAATGCAGGACATCTCTACCTTTGTTTGTTTTCCTCACAAAGATGGGTGACACGGAAGTTTGATGAATGGAATAAACTCTTTGTGGCTGTATTCCCAAATTAAACTATATCTGCGCTATGCCTCATCTAGGTAGCAGTGGCTTCCTACAGGAAAAGTTTCCTCTTAATTTGGTTGCCTAGTCAAATGCAGTAGCTACTTGCTCCTTTGTTGGGAAGAAAGGTTTCATGATGTGTTGTTTCATTAGGTAGGGTGGGGTGGGGTAGAGAGGGTGGATAGGGGAGAAAGTTTATTGACTAGAAGGTATACTCATTTCTCTATTTATTCATTTACTTATGGAGGTAGGGTCTCATATAATCGAGGCTGGCACTGAACTTGTCATGTGGTGAGGCTGGCCTTGAACTCCTGATCTTCCTCCCTCCATCTCCCAAGCGCAGCCATGACAGGTGTGTGCCACAGGGCCTGGCAAGAAACCCCACTTTTAATAGTCACCTTAGTACGCTGTCTCTTCCTGGCCTGCAGCCTTGACCTTCTTTCTAACTTACTGTCTGTTCAAAATGAGGTTTCCCCAGCCATTTGTTATTAATTAATTACTTAGATGTTGTCTCTTACTATTATAATCTTCAGAGCATGGTAAACCAGTGTAGAGCAGAGATGCCAAACTGACTGTGAACATAAAATGAAAAACAGATACTAGATGAAGTCCAGCAAAGTCGGCAGGATGGGCTGCAAGCAGTTTACTTAAATATACTTTTAAAGTGTCTAAGCAGAACATAGTAAAATGAACGACTTTTCGAAAATAATAAATACGCTTTTCAAAACATGAGCTTCTAGTCTCTTCTTTAGTGTTTTCAGTTTGAAACCAGGAGAGCCGGGGGAATCCGGAGTGTGGACAGGTTGGAAGAAACGAAAGGCCTGAGCGTCTCTGTCTTCTACGCACAGAAACACTTTCTCACCGCGCAAGCTGTTTCTAGCTAGTGGGATTGACAGATGCCTGAACGTGACACACACGCCACTGAAATATCATGCAAATCCGTTTTCAGTTTTAATATGCAAATGCGGTGCTTGGCACATCACTTTCCACGGCTGAGGTGAATTTCTGTTTTTGAGTTTTTCGTGGGAAATGCAAACCAGCAAACAAATGGTTAACTCCCCACATTTCACCTAACAGGCTGTAGTTTTCATCTGAGTCAGAGGGCAGTCTTGCTCAGCAATCCAAGGCACCTGGGAGACGAAGAGAGGGCCAGTGCTTTGCTCTGGGAAAATGCCACCCTCCACAAACAAGTTTGCCCCCTGAGAGATGATCACATTGGACGTCTGGGACGGCAGGGTCGTAGGCAAGGCGCTTAAGAGTGAATAACAGTAAAAAAAAAAATATGTTTGACCCCTGAAAAACAAATCAAAGAAGCTCATCATGTTGGCAGGAGGCACATCTGGACAGACAAAATAAGCAACTAGTCCAAAGTCCTTATTTCTAGGTATCCAGGCAGTCAACTGCAGCCTCTAGTTAAATCTATATTCAATTACCCACAACTATTAGTGACTAATTCCGTATTAAGGCAATCATCACAATTGGCTGTGAGGCATCTAGCTGAACAGTTTACAATTCAGTCAGGAAATCAAGACATACGAAGGGCAAAAACAAGGGATCAAAGACAAAGTTGGCTCCAATTGCTGTGGCGGAGATGCTTAATGTATCGACTCCAGGCTCTGCCTGTGTTTTAATTCCATACCCACTCATCAACAATTGGTATCCAGAGCAAGGTATTTATTTAATCAAATAGATGTTAGTTGCTTAAAATATAAATGGGTGCTCACAGAACTCACTCCATGAGTTAAGCAAAATGGTCCCCATAAGCCATTGGTGGTGGTTTAGAACGTAATGTCACAGTTCAGTCAACGTCTGCATGACTGGTATGCAAACACATAACTGGGTAATAGGGAATCAAGAGCACAGAAAATATCCTTGTAGCCAAAACATGACAAGACGATGAGGGGCTCACATGAGGACTTGGAGCAATAGAATTCAGGGGCGATAAATCACTGTAAGATTAAATTTCCTTTGGATTCCTTCGCTCCTTCACAGACCACCAGCAACCTGGTACAACACAAACCCCAGAGTCTTCCTGTCACAGGATCAGCCTGGGGTTTCCCTTTCCTTTCCATTCTCTTTCCCACCCCCACCTTTCTTTATTCACTATGAAGAAATAAATCAAATCAGTGGTTTCTTAACTGACTTATGGGGGAGTGATTTGGAGAGAACCACACCCATGAGTGGCGGAGCCATGAGTTAAATATGAGCCTGCTGTTCTTAGCTCAGTGTTTTTCCACTGATTTACAGCTATCTTTATATATTCATTTAGAAATATGAAACTTACATGATCTATCATAAAGGTTAATCAAGACAGTCAACCTTGCTGATTAAAGCATGATGCTAATTAGACCAGAGGTTGGAGACTAATGTGGCCCTTTTACTTTCGGAAACACTGATTGTGGTGTGATGGAGAAAGTGTGGGATGGGAGGCAGAGCAATATGAAGCATTCGACTTACTCTAGACACCCCACAAGGTTTTCTTTTCTTTTTTCACTTAGCATTAGCTCCTTCATGTATAAATGACACGAAGGGCGGGCAGGGAAAGGGGATACTTACTTATTCCAGAGCCAGCATGAGTAGTATGCAGATGATACATGGCATGTCTACATACATGGCATGTGCTAGTATGTAACAGTGGCTCATGATTATTTGTGTTAAGTGTTCACACAACCTGTCAACTACTCTGAGCTATGGATGTCTTTCACATGTGGCGGGAAGGTGGGTGAGAGAACAAGAATGACTTAGTGTCATTCGCCAACACTGGAGCAGTGGGAAGAAAGATCATGCTCTGCTCCTGAACCTAAAGGCAAAGGGCACTGCCATTTATGATCAATCAGCCATGCAATGGAATGCCAGTCCTACCAAAGGAAAGTTTTCATGAGTTCTCAGACGTAGAACTGCATTGGTGTTTCGTTTACATATTTATTGATTTATAACTTGGAAGACTGAATGTAATTAATTGTATAATTGTATTACTGAATGTAACATTAATCGTAGCAGGTGCCAGATAATGTCAAACAATATTTCACATTAAATAATTCATTTATTCGCAAGGTAAGTTCGATAAGCAGTCATACTGATTTGCCAAGGTGGGGGGGTGGGGGAATCGGGGGGAGGAGGGTGTGGTGGTGGAGGACTGAGGCCCGATATTAAGTGAAGATAGTAAGTGAAGAACCTGGTTTGTAACTCCATCTGGGCATCCTAAAGACTGAAGCTCACCACACAAAGTGCCCAGGTTCTCAACCACCTACATGCTCCCACAGCTACCCTTCATTCTTAAGGATTTAATACACATAACAAAGTAGGATCAATGGAAACTTTCTTTATGAGAAAGTACTACTACTTCTGCATAAAGATGACACCAAGAGATGAAGAGTATCCATGCAGGTTTGGTACAGAAGGAAAGCTCCCAAGCCTGAGAAACAAGCCCAGTTTTAATGTCTTCATTCACAATTGAGCACAATCAAACTGAGTTTCAAAAACCACTTCCTTTATCAATGTCTGATACAAGGGTCAATGCTAAACCTCAGAACAGAAGAAAATAAGAACCGTAAAATGTCTTCTATATTAAAAGTTCAAGTTCAGGGCCATCTCTTAAGGACCAGTATGATAAGATTTCCTGCTGGGTTCTGGCCGAATGATGGATAAAATAAAATATGGCAGTAACTAACTCTCCATAAGAAGCAAGGCCTTTCTAAAATTCAGGAGACAAGTCTAGATTGGCCACACCTTGTGGTTTTTCAGAAACAAAGCACACTGGAGATCACCTGCTGGTTGATGAGTCCTCTAATTAATTAATTTTAATTAATTTGAAGGAGAGAGAGTTGAGGAGGGAAGCTGTGTGTTCAAGGTTATCTGAAAATAGAGGGTAAAATTGAGAAGAAAATTCAGATCAGAAAAGTAGGTCTAACTGAAAACTGGTTTATTCTTCTTTCCACCCCAGAAGGCTCCCTCCGAACAGTGACACACTCTGGATGCTCTGTAAAGCGTGCCCATTCTTGGCAAAGATCTTGGGAGCCCTAATCTACACTGATGCATTTTTCTGAAATCCTGAGATGGAAGTTGCTATAAAGTGAAAATCATTGCTGTTATTCTTGGCGAGTGTACACAGACCGGCAACAGCTGGCACAGACAGATGTGGTCTACAGTGAATTCCACGTCTGGCTGTGCTGATGCTATTCCCTGCAGTTTTCTTTTTCTGCATCAGTGAGGGACATTCCTCCTCAGTCCATGTACCCCATGAGCTGAATGCCATCGAGGTGAGGTTAAACCCCAATAAGCCAGCCCAATGCCTCCTTCTGTTTCCACTGCAATTTCCCAATGACTTGACTTTCTAAGAAAAACACTACTGTTTTATGGAAAGAATTTTCTTCATCTGGGACCTTGTATGCCTGGGAATTGCAACAGTAATATTTATAAAATCAACTACTTTTGTATGAATTCTTTTGTGTGCAAGTTCCTCCTTTAATCTTTGAAATAAGTTAGTGAAGGAAATATGTATGAAGTTTTATTTATATTTCTTTTTGTGGCTTTTTAAAAGTACGTTTTAAGTTAGCATGCAAATAAACTTCATTACAGCATCTTTACACACACACACACACACACACACACACACACACACACACACACCCCATTATATTTTATCTTTATTAGTTTCTTCCCTCCATCTGGTTCACTTCCTCCGTATGTATGTATGTATGTATGTATGTATGTATGTATGTATGTATGTATGTGTGTGGATGCATGTGAGTGCAAGTGTCTGTAGATACCAGCAGTGCCAGGTCCCTGCAGAGCAGTGGTTTTCAACTTGTAGATCAAGACCCCTTGGGGGTCACATATCAGGTATTTACGTTACGGATTCCTAACAGTAGCAAAATTACAGTGATGAAGTGACAATCAAATAATTGTATGGTTGGGGTCACCACACCCTGAGGAACTGTATAAAGGGCCGCAGCACTGGGAAGGTTGAGAAGCGCTGCTCTAGAGCCTGAGTTACAGGTAGCTGTGAGCTGTTATTTGTGGGTGCCGGGAACTGAGCTCAGGTTCTCCGTAAAGGCAGCATGTGTCCTCACCTGCTGAGCTGCCCCCCCCCCCCCCCCCCCCGCGCTTTGCTTTCCCACTCCCTGCATTCCATTTCCCATGAGAAGGAGGTTGATATCTCACTTCACAAATGAGGAAACCGAGAAAGAATGAAGAGAAATAAACTGTTCACAATCACAGAGCTGGGATAAAGAGGAGACAGGATTTATAATAAACCACACTGACTCCAGAAACTTCTTCACTTCCAGAGATTGAGATGGTGATCCAGGGAGTCAGTATAATAAGAATGAAATGGATTTGATGCAAGGGAGTCCCACAAATGCAGGCGTGGTATTCTATCTCCATCAAGAATATCACAGAGCTTTGGATGCTTTACCAGCTCCATCATTCCACTCTGAGTACTAGCCGCGTTATTACAGGCTCTATTGTACCGAATTGCAAATGCAGTTCAGCTGACCCAGGTCTTTCAGCCCTACTGAGCATGCTTCATGTCCAGTCCTCAGTTTTTGATGCTTCTGGACTATTCATGGAGGTTCTTGGAGGAAAGCAAGAAGCATGAAGTGTGGACATCACACTGTTTCAACTTGGCACTGTTCTAGTAACAGTGAGATGAATGTAAACAACACAAACATTGTAAGAGTATTAACCACCGGCCTATTGGTGGTTTTCTAAAGAAACTAATGAGATATGGGCTCTGTCCTCTTAGACAGAAGCAGAAAAAAGTTAAAGGAATGTCTACAGATCCAAAGTAAAATCTTGTAATTACATGCTATTCTCCTCCTCCACCGAAAAAAAAAAGGAGGGGGTGCAGTTGGTGTGAGTGAGAGACACTCATAGAGAGAAAGTAACATCTGAACTATGTCTTGGGTGGAGGTGGACTCTGGACATCTAGAGATGTAGAAAATTGGTGTTTTAGGTGAGGACCTGAGCAGGAAGAAAGAGCGCATCAGACTGGCAGCATCCTTCCTATAGGTCATCACAGGGTCAGGCTCCTCACTGTCTCTCTGTTCCTCATCTGCTTTATTGTCCGTGCTGAGTAGGAAGATGGCAGTGTATTTTAGTGAAGGGGTGGAAACAGTCTGCTGGCAGCCTCAACCCACACACGAGGCTGCTGAGCGAGCTGTCTGTAGATCACCTCAGGACCGTGGCCCAGCAGGCCAGCTGTTCCAGACGAGGCCAAACATTACTCACTGAAATGCACGCTCTTGCTGCTGATTTTTAAAAGTGATTACTTTAATGAGAGGCTGGAGAAAATGAGCCCGAAAGCGGCTGTGGTGATGTCTGATACCAACAACTCAGCACGCAGAGGGAGGCTGAGGTGGAGAGATCTGAGTGCCCAGGGACTTCACTGACATGGCCAAGCTTCCACATAAGAGGAGGAGAGTCAAAACAGAAGCTGGGTTGCTTTGGGTTTTTTCCTTTGGCACTTTCCATAGATTTGCAGAAGTATTTATGTGCTGACTTTACAGAAGAGCTTAGCTGAAGCGCTCCCCATCCGCCGCACAGGCACCCACACTCCAGCAGGTGAGGCCCCTTCATACAACACCAACACTGCCATGTAGGACAGTTTGGAAGGGTTCAGTGTCAAATGACGCTACGATTGGATCTCCAATTATAGGTAATAACCAGGATGCAGGGATTTCTTTTATTTTAACAAGCAAAGTACAGAAATACAGAAAGTAAGGACACAGCAGACTGGCCAGTAAGAAGTCTAGATTCTTCTTTGCTATATATAAATCTTTGAAATCCTATTAGACAGTCATTTTGCCTCTTGAGGTGCCATTTCCCTAACTGTGTTTAATCGTCATGCTCTTCACACGCATTTTGTTTTTCTTTTGAAACCAACTATGGAGCAGAAGCAAGAGCATGCAAACATATAAGAGGCAGAAAAATTCCCTTGCATCCTTCAACATGACAGTGAAATGTTTTAAGATTTATTTACTTTATGTGTACGAGTGTCTTGCCGGCATGTCTGTATGTGCAGCATGTTCATGCCTGGTGCCTGTGGGTGTCAGAATAAGGTGTGAGATCTCCTGACACTGGAGTTATGGATGGCTGTAAGTCACCCTGTGGGTGCTGGAAACTGAACGGAGGTCCTCTGCAAGAGCAATAAGTGCTCCTAACTGCTCAGCCGTCTCCCCAGAACCATGGCCCTAACATTTGGGAAGGCAAGCTCTACTCTGAATACTTCCAATGCCCTTTTCCCCTGCTTAGGTATTTCCCTTTTGCCCTCGTTCAGCAATGGGAATGGAAGGCACCAAGGTGTAAGGCTCCAGAGCACTCTAGCTAGCTACCGCAGCCAAGTGCAAGGCTAGCCTCAGTCCCGGGCCTTAGCACAATGTGGAATACTTTAAGTGTGTCACAGCTGTTGGTATCCGTCTTCCCTTCTCTATTTCCAAACTTTGGGTCATGTTGTTATGGCATTCATAACTAAAGGTGAAATTTCATTAGTCCAAATGGCAGGAACTGAGCAGATAGGTGGCAGATACTGTCCTGGTCAGCACTTGAATGGAGAGGCGAGACTATGGTGTGCTCTAGTACACTCATGGTTCTACCATTTAAACTGACATTAAGGTGCAGTTGACACTGTTTCTCAATGGCAAACTATGCAGACTCAAGAGTTTTAAATGGAGATAAAGATGGGACTGAAATGAAGAAACAGAGGCCTAGGCCCACAAGCAGCCAGCTGAAGTCTACCTAGTCATGCAGGAAGAACAGGACTCTCCTCCAGGTCTGGCTGGCTCTGGCCTTCATGTTCTTAACAACCAAAGTAGGTCTGGAGGGAGGAGAAAGATACAGCATGCAAGGTCACAGAGGCAGTCCTCTCCTGTACATGATTTTGACTACTGAGATTTGGGTAATATTTATAGAACCCATCTATGTTTCCAACGAGCTATTTATCATCCTTTAGAATGTGTTATTACTTGTGATAGAAGGGAATGCAGAATTAGGCCAACTTCTCTATTTCAATTTGTAGATGGAAGAAACACTGAACAGATTATTTTTTTTTTGGGGGGGGGGAGAAATTAGAGGTAAACCCTGCTAATACATTTCTTTAAACAAATGGAACAGATCCTTTGAACAATGTGATTTTTTTTCTTTACATGAACAGATACTTCATGTTACTTCACTTAGACTACAGTTTACCAAGCTCTAATTCTCAAACAGCAGACAGCAGGGAGATCAGGTCTTGAGATTGAGATACTCTGTAGTAAAGAAAATTGAACTCAGAAACCAGAAGGCCAGAAGTTAAGACCCCAGTCTGGCACATTCTAGCCTCCTTACATCCATCTTCCTATTCTGGACTACGCTGGTTCTATTTTGGATAGAATAGGTTTGGACATGACTGGCCACTGGGAGCACTATGTAACTACTTAAGAGCATGTTAAACATAAATACTGACAAGACTCTGAACGGAAGACAATGCTCATGACAGACAGGGTTTACCTTATCAAAGTCACAGGACTAGACGACAGTATTTCATAAGCCGGAGAAGCAATCTTTAATACCCTGCTCTGACTAGTCTAAACAACAAGCCAAAATCGAAGCTCAGGGCTCTCCATGTGTTAGCCAGACAAAAATGAGTAGCACTGCTCTCACTGGGTTCCTCTGAGCCATTACCAGAGCATCCATGAACAGAAGCACAATGAGCTATAGAACTTGAGGCTAGTCACCAACTTCGCTGGGCCTTAGTCATGCCTCATGAGCCAGTAACTATTGCGAAGGCCAACAACTCCTACCACAGGGACTTCAGAGACTTTATTTGCAATGAGTGAGTAATGAATTGTAAAAATGTTCTGAAAAATAAGATTTCAAGTGTAGACTAGAGGTAGCCAACACCTCCCCTTTAAGACACTTGTGAGAATAACTCTGTCCCTTGCAAATACAACAGATTACATAAGCACAATCAAATCAACTTCTTGTGCCAAGAAACTTGGTTGTCCTTGGTGAAATAATAGCATTTTGGCCAGAGAGTGAATTTCATCATTTTCTTTTGACTTTGGTGCCGACTTTTGCAAAGATACATGCTTGAGATTCAGAGCCCAGAGCCTAAGCCTGGCCCTGGCTGTTCGCTTACAGCCTAGAGCATATGAGTTGACCAAGCAGGGAATGGATCTGCTGCCAACCAAAACTAGGTGTCAGAGATATCTCAGCCTTAACTCCTCCCAACCCCAGGGCACCAAGGGCTGAGCCAGGCAGCAGCAGATCACTGAGCACCAACAGTAAGAGGCAGAAAACGTTGTCAGCCTGTTTCTTTTCCTTTTCTCACTCAACCTTTGCACATTACATTCTCCAAACGAGATCACATAGCTGGAATGATTCCGATAAAAGCAACAGAGCAATGATGGCAATGGAAGCTTAATTCTGAATCGTATACACTGTTTCAGATGAATACAAGTGCCTGCCCTCCAGGAGCTCACAATCTAGTGGGAGAATCAGAAAGGCAACTCAATAGACTGTGAGCTCCTTGAGGGTAGGGACCATCTTTATTCTTCCTTGTCTCTTCACTAAGTACCATGTCTGCCCTGAAGGGAGGCTTTCACTAACTTCTCACTGAAGAGATGAGCCAGAGGAACACGTTTTCTTCTCCAGCTTTCTCCTCTCTTCTTCAACACACCAACTACTACTTAGTAAGTGCACGACAAGCCAGCCTTTACAGTCTCCTCTTCCACACAATGTGCATACGCCCTCCCTCCTCCTCATCCCGGCACGTAGGTGCTGTTCAACAGATGACAGCGGGAACAAGCAAATGTGAGAAAGGACACACCTGCACCGTATCTGAGTCATGAAGAGAACACCTAAGAAATTTCAGAGGCAGCTCAATCCAGCTGAGGGCATCTGTAAGGCCCAAAGAAGACAATGATTGATTTGGGCCACTTAACTCTAAAATCTCAAAGGCTAAATGACATTGCATAGGAAAAAAAAATTCAATCCTCTTTTACATTAATTAGGCAGATGACATCAGAGCAAAACATTTTTCTTTAAACTAGAATATGAGTTATGCCAAATTCTACCTTCTAGAGGATATGGGTCTCAGCCAAAAGCCCATCAGATAGATTATTGTTTTTCTCCTCTCAAGTACTTAGAGGAAATTAAGTCTTCTTTGGCATGCAGCAGTTCTCAGCAAGGTCATAGGTCCTTCTCTAGTGGTGTCAGGGGCAGTTAAGGTAAGAGCTTTGTCAACAAAAAGGAGACATGTCAATTATTCTTGAAGATAAAAAGCCAGTTAACCAGGATGGTATGGGACCATTCGAAGCTTTGCTGGAGAGCTCAAAGGCTCAGTAAGAAAGCTGAGGACATTCCAAAGTTGGTCTTGATGGCTCTGAACTCATCATTAGACTATGGTGCAGCAGACAGGCAACAAGGAGATTGGTCTCTGTTGAGGTGAGAACTTGGCACCACAATTTGCTCGTCTGGAAGATGGACAAGGTGGAAATGGTACTAGAATATTCATTTCTCGTAACTTAGAAAACTAGAAATCCTCAGGAAGCGTGGGGAGGAGAGGGTAAGCATAACAAAGTGTGTCTACTTGTCTGTTTGAGATTAACCAGGGCTATTTGTATGAGCACAGCTTTGGAATCATCCTGTGGCCTGGGGGGTTCAGCAGTTGTGTACCACACAATGAAAGACAAGCAAAGCTAAGAGAGGGCTTTCTGGAGAGCCTGATACCGAGGCCTGTGTTTCTTCAATCAGCACCCATGTTGCTCCTAACCACACATGAGCCAGCTTCCTTTGGTTTTCCCCCTTAAGTCTTCATGCCTAATACCTGCTTGAACAAGGCAACTTTCACATCCTCGAGACTGTGGTTCTCCCTTCCTTTGTTTTGTCTCAAGCTTCCTGCAAATACCACACAGATAAGAAACCCAGCTGAAGCCAAGACTCAACTAGCTGCACTCTCCTTCAGTCCTCGCTACACCAAGACTGTGTGTTCACCACCATAACCACTTTCCCACGCTCTCCAGCCTTGTCTACCAACTCCCCAAGTTCTTCATGCTGCCGGCTCATCAGAATCACTTGGGGCTGAAGTCACAGCAATACTTCCCCCCAAACTATCGCCTCTATCTCTAGGCGAGGACCAGGAAGTTAACAGTATTAGAAGGCTTCCTAACTAGTTCTCAAGGGTAACTAAGGACAAGAAACTTAAGCTGCTACTTAAACACCAGAAGGCATGAGCTACGTCCCATGAGAACTTTTCTCTCCTCATTATGGATTGCCATTCTCATGGGTATCACCCTGTGATGTGGATGAGGATACTGAGCATTACATAGGTCATGAAAGACGTTTTTTGGTTCAAGGATATCTGACCCCAGTCCTGGGCATACTAGGGTGAAGGGATATTGCCCTGACTGTATCAAAATACTCTATGGTATTCTTTATATTCCTCCCAAGAAAGAGCTTTCGTAGATTAGCCTGCAAAATAAGGCATGGGGATGCGTCAGTTCCACCTTAAGGGAGCCTAGAACTTTCTGTGCCTTCTCGTGTTGTCATTGGTAAATGCTGGTAGCCATAGAACGCCAGGCACAGGAAGTACAAGGTTCTTTGTGGAGATTCATTATCAGTGTTCCATGCTATTAACCATAATCATAAAGGCTACATTGATTGGCATTTCTGGGCAGGGCACTGGGCCACATATTTTAAGTAGATTATTTTATTTAATAATCAAAACTTCCCGTGAGGCAAATACAGTTACTATCCCCATAATATGGATTAGGAAATTGAGCATTACATAGGACGTGAATGATGATAACATTTTGGTTCAAGGCTATCTGACCCCAGTCCTGGGCATACTAGGCCAAAGGATATGGCTTTGACTATATCAAAATCAACACCACATAGAATGTGGTGCATGGATATGAGGTCATAGGAAGCGATAAACCAGGATTTATTTACAAAAAAGCCAAGAAGATTTCCTAAGAGGGCATGGAGGATGTAGGTAACCCAAGTCCACTGCCTGCTAAGGCACACAAGGTGAATGCAAAGGGCTGATTGGCTAGCTTACTTGGGTTTGCACACTGGGCATTCTCTTGGGATAACATGCTTAAGCAGTTGCTTTCTGACCTCAAATTGAGTTCTGTTGTAGATATAAGCCACAATCTTTCTGCTATGCTGGTTGTACAGCCAAGCTTGTCTAGTGGTGCCCCTTAGATACACTAGGTGAGGTGGATGGAGGCTTTGCTGGCCTGACTCTCAGAGGCTCTCATACTCCACCTCTAAGCTTTGTTTACATTCCATTTATTACCTACTCTCCCTGTTTCAGACCAGTTCATTTCATGCTCTCTACACTATCTCAGACGCCATGTTTGACCTCAAGGCCACCCACTCCTCATGTAATACCTATTATTATATATACCAAGAGTCAGGCATTCCAAATCCCCCACCCACCCACCCAAAGCAGGATTGGTCCATTAGTCTTCGGGTTCTATTACAAAAATCTTGTCTCTTAACCCACCAAACCCAATATAGGTGTTTTTTGTTGTTGTTGTTGTTGTTGTTGTTGTTTTGTTTTTAATTTCATCTTGTTTTCAGAGGGTAAAAGAAGAGGACATAGCCCAGAACTTACTGCCTGGGCAATTATTATTGACTTGGACAAATAACTTACTTTCTCTATGGTTCAGCTTCCTGTAAAAATGGAGAGAATTTTAGCAGCCACACATGCAAGGGCTATTTTAGGGATAATGTGGGTAACAAGACAGATGAATGATGCTTGACATATAAACACTTAATAAGAAATAATTCTGTCTCTCTGAGGCACCAATCACTGACTAGCCCATAGTATACACACTAAGGCAGGCACTTGAAGGCTTGTTTCCCTAAGGGTACCCGCATTTCCCACAGTGGAGCCCCAGCATCTCTGCTAACCCCAGGGTCTACTGAACTGCATTTTGTGAGCTGACTAATGACCAACATGATGGCATTACTGATTCTGCAGTATGAATACCTCAGAAGGAGTCTTGGGCCAAGTTTGAGCATCTTCATCATCCTATAGCGTGTTCCCAATAACACATTTAAGAGGACTAGTCAAAAGAAAGGAAATGGTGTTTTGCTTTCAGTGCCGTATAATTTTGATTTCATATTAACATGCCTCGGGAATAAAATATGCATTTACATAAAAATTCTGGTAATGGCATTTTGAAAAGTAATTAAATGAAAGACCAGATTCTATTTGCTAAGGACTCCATCTCTAACACAAGGGATGAGACAGTGTCCTGACACAAGACCTAGGCTGCTCTTTTTCCAAATATTCTTTCTTCAGGAGCTTCCAGGGAGAGGCCCGGCTCACCTGAATCTTCTGGAATACCAACCATGTCTGCCTACAGCATCTTAGCATTTGGACTGGCCAGCCTGACTACAGGGCGAGGCTGGTGTGTTCATAATGTTGAAACCTTCTCCTTCTTTGCTAGCCTTTGACCTCCGACAATGATCAAGGGTCAATGTAGCAACTAGGATCCAAAGTCTTAGAAGACAGACAGATTCATTTTTCATAACCTGCTGTCCATAGTAAGTATGATGGGAATTTAGGAGTCAATTTCAAAACTTTCAAAAACTTGAAAACAACATACATTTCTTTTGGAGGAGACAGTTCAATGATATAAAAATCAAACCAGCATAGGATAATCATTAGATTACTCTACATTATTTGCTTGTGGGTAAACGGTCTTGTTTTATAGCTCAGGCTGGTCTTGACCTCTAGATTCTTCTGTCTGGGATTATAGACATTAACCACAATGTCCCAAACTACAATTCTGATGGTTCAAGACCTATGCACCTGGGAGTATAAAAACCAAAAAATGAAATGTGTAATTACCTAATAAGTCAATTTAGTCACAGAGACTCCAGCACAAAGCATCAAAATTCCCTGGGCAATGAGAGGATGGACCTCTCATAGATGAGAAGAGCCAGCCTGAAGTTAAACAATTCACAACATAAACAGGTCACAACTTCAAGTCTAGGGTCCCTTCAGCTACGTTACAGTTGATTGGGAATGTTGTGCAGGAAGGCTGCCAGGTCCATGATCATACCCTAAGTGTAATGGATTTATAGATTAAGAGTTCTTGACATACATCCTAACTATGCGCTTACACTAGCAGCTTTAGCACAGTGGCTGTAATGCAGAGACAGGTAGAATCACACATACATGTGCCATGCTCTACACTCTTGTGCTCAACTCTGTAAGTGCTCGCTCATCTTCACAAACTTACTTTCAACACACTGCAAGGGGTTCCCCTCCATTTGCAGCCCTGGGCTTCTTTTCCCGATTAAGAAATAATCAGGGCATATAGTCAAAAACCCAGACAGTCGAGGCAGATGGACACAGCAGCCTGTATATACCGTTTCCCTAGGAAACCAGGCAGAAACAGGATCTTAACCAAATATGGAACTGGCAGCCAAAATCTGGAAGCAGAAACTGAACGGTGGACTGGAGGGAAACCCCAATAATCCATCTCTGCAGACCATGTACGGGAGGTGATGTCAGAGTAGGGGCATGTTTCCTCAGGGAGAGACCAGTAAGTCTTAGAGAAGCATTTCCTAAAATGATAATTCCAGGAAAGAAGCACACGCAGTCTCTAGCGAGGCTCCTCTGTCATTTATGAGAAAGGAAAAGGGAAAGAAGGAAGTCTACATGGAGAAAGCATGGCCAAGGCCTGACTCATGGTCAAATGCAGAACCAGACTTGTGAATTTGCATAGACTAGACATCCCATTACCTTATTACCATCTGTCTAAGTGCGTATAAAAATAGGCTTTACAGAGTTCCTGGGCTACTCACTGGCATTGCCACAGGCTCTGCACCATCCTACAGAACTCAAGATCTCTTTTGTACAATTTTCAGTGACTCACCCCTAGCCACTTTACATTAAAAGTTAATGCTACTTCTCTTATATTTTCTCATTTTTTTTTCACATTCTGTATTAAGAGTCAGAGAGAGACGGGGTGGGGTGGAGGGAGGAACAGAAGAGAAAGGGGCACGTGTGTGGGTGCAGGTCCTCACAGACTCCAGAAGGAGGTATCAGCTTCCCCTGGAAATGCAGTTCCAGGCATCTGTGAGCCACTAGACGCGGGTACTAGGAACCAAAGTCAGGTCTACTTCAAGAGCAGTGAGCGCTTACCTGCTGACTCACCAAAGCCATCTCTTCACCCCTCAAATCTTTATAAAGATTTTTAAATTATGTGCGTGCATTTGTGTGTGTGTGTGTGTGTGTGTGTGTGCGCATGCGTGTGTGAATATGCATACCTGAGTGCAGTTCCCTTGCGTTTTACTTTGTGATCTCAGGGCACTGTATACCTTATGCTCACTCACAAACATGCTTTAAGTGAAAGAAAATGAGAGTTTTCTGAGCAGAGAAAGCGGCTCTACTCTGATGCTACTTTCAGCTGAAGAGTTTGTATGTTCTAGGTGGCAGGGCTAAGAGACTCCCCTTTCCTGGCTACAGCATTTACATCATCTCTCTCCAGTGCACCATGACTCCCATTTCAATCAAAAGGGTATTCCATCCAGGATCTTGCGGTGACTACTGACACACTGGAATATTCGATTCAACTTAGTCAGCGGTGCAGGTGTTTACCCTGCCTGCCTGCATGAGCTGCAGTTAGGATGAATACGAACTTCCACAATCACCTGCCTGGCCCTCCTTCTACACTAGAAGGGCCATCGTTTCCTCTTCCCCTAGCTTTCTATACTCATTGACATCCCTATAACAAATGCTATGTGGGCCTCTTAGAAGGTCCCTGGCCTAGCAGAAGCTATGAAAGACACCCAGAAGGTCAGAGCATGGAGAATCTGCGGAGGAATTAGCAAGACCCTGGAAAATTACAAGGTGTGGGATGTTACAGTGTGCACGCGTGTGCACCAATATTGTGAGAGAAGGGAAAAGCAAGCCCTCCCCCTGAAATCACATACTCTGCACTGCCATTTTATTGAAAAGTAAGTCATTTCTTGTGTATGCATCATGAATTTAAATTTGGAAGCAATTTCTCCTTGTGAGAGATTTCATGCTTTGCTATTAATACAGAAAATTCCCAGAAGCCAGCAAAGAAAGAATATGGAACTAGAAAGCTGGAATTCAACTTTTCATTTGGTCAGTATCTACCTTCACGACCTTGAGCAGGTCCCCAGAACTCAAGTTTTCCAACCTGAAGAAACGGAAGCTACAATATGGACACTTCAGGCACTTGAGGTGACTGTGAAGACTCATCAGCGAACAAATCTTCACTGAGCTTTGTCTTCTTGTCAAGGGCTGCGGCTCGTGAAGCAAGGCTACAGCAGTCAGTGTGGCACTTTCTCCCTTACAGAACTCAGTTTGTATAGAAAAGTGCGAGTTTGTTCAATGTAGGTAACACACGGACACAAAATGGACATACCCACACACCCACTGCACACACACACACACACACACACACACACACACACACACACAAAACATACTACACACACTACACACTGATGTACACAGTATCACCATAGGGCTGACTGACACAGAAATACATATAAAAGAACTTTGTAAGCAACAAAAGGGTATTCAAGTTCAAAGTGTCTATGCAGCTCTACATAGTAGAAAACACTTCCATTCTAGGATTTGGGAGGTGGAGGTTCAAGAATTATGAATTCAAGGCCAGCCTGGGCAACAGCGTGTCCTGTGACAAAAAAAAAAAAAAAATTTAAAATTGTTACATTAGGGCTTGCATTATGTTTTTCCCAGTAGTAATCGATCCTTTCCCCCGACTTTTGTGTTTCCATAAATAGTAATAACTTTTTTGGAAACTACATTAGGGTGCAGACCCACAAATGCAAAGCAGATACATCGAAGCAGATCCGGCCTTCAGAGGGTTTAGAGACGGCACAAAGACAAGTCACCCAACAAATTCCCGTTGCCTGTGATGTGGGACCAACACAAGGAGAGCCATCTCAGGGCAGGGCACTCAAACACATGGACATTCTTGGACACAGAAGAGACTTCCAGAGAGAAAGCACAGAACTGGAGGCTGCGAAGACTGTCCTGGGCATGAAGGCAGGAGCGCTGGGGACCCTGGGTGGCCCTCAGTGTACAACAGAGAAATGCAGATGTCAGGATGGTATCACATTCCTGGGTCAGCTGCCTATACCCCAGCAGGAAGTCTTGGCCATTGCAGAAAACCTCCTTGCTCCAGCCTGCAAGGTCTGGCCTTAACTAATAAGGAACAAGATTGTGTGTGTGTGTGTGTGTGTGTGTGTGTGTGTGTGTGTGTGTGTGTGTGTGTGTGTTTGAGATATTTTCTCCAATTTCAAAGAAGTTTCTGGTAACTATTACAGAGGCTGCTTTGTGGCTATCAACAGCACAACGACACAAAGATAGGAGGGGCTAAAATGAAAAAAAAAAAAGGGATCTCCCTCCACTGAGTATCTGCTCCAGTTACTGCCTAAAAATAGAATTTTGAGAAAACTGAAGCCTTCCTATAAAGTCAGCGAAGTATTGGTTGTGTTTGTTTTGTATTTCCCCCCTGGACTATGAGTCCATTGCTGTCATTTTTCTACCCCAGAATTAGGGATATGCTGGGGTAAGTAAGGAAACAGTCTCCCAATTCCTACAAGCTCTGAAATGTGAAGTTTGAGAAGTATGCTTTTTGGCTTCACTTCAAATACCCTTCTTATTATGAAGGGTGTGAACTGGAAATAAAGATGTCTTCGCTCATCAGAAAGACTGTGAGCATTCTTGCCTGATAGTCCAAATAAATGGCTGGAAGCTGCCAACCGTATGCGGCTTCACATCAGTGTGTTCTGAAAGTCACCGAGAACGGAGGCAATCTAAAAGGATCTGGTTTAGCCGCGGCCTTCTAGTTGCTATGATGGCAGAGCACAAGCCGAGCAGACGGAGGGTAAGAGTATGCAGTTACAGCCCACATTTGCAGACTCCTAGAGAGCTGGGAAGAGAAGGAAAAGAAAATGAAGATGGAGAAGGGGGAGGATACAGCGAGGGTGAAGCGGCATGGGGCACAGCCTCGGCAGCTCTATTTGTGAAACAGTCAAGAGAGAAAGCCTTCCTCTCTGAGGGACGCTCTGCTGGGCGTCCCTTTACGCTTACTGGCTCCTGTTCACCAAGGAGTCTAATGCCAATTTTGCTATTTCTTTCTCGTGCCAGAGGATATTGGAACCAATAAACATCTGAAGGTGGTGGGGAAGGCTGTAAGAGGCCGCTTAGTCACAGCAGAGATGACAGCTGACAGCCTGGGGGGAAGTGGGAGAAGAATGCATTTCGGCGGAGCATATTAATAGATGGTCATGGTGATGACCTTGAGTTAGCAAGGGTTGCAGAGGCTCAGAACGTCCCTGTTGAGAATGTAATTCATCTAACAAGGGGCTCATCCAAAGCTGTTACTATTATTATTAATTTTGTGGCTCATGGAGGAGACAGCTTGAGCATCGTGGTACAAAGTGACCATATGGAGTACAATGCAACACATTTACGGTCATATGCAAAATCATCAGCTCCTCAGAGTGGCTAAATATTTTCCAAATTACTTACACACACACACACACACACACACACACACACACACACACACACACACACACACACACAAATAAATTCTGGGCTAAAGATAGGAGTCAGCACTTGATACATTTTTCTACTCTTGTCTCCCAAGCCATGAAATGACTAGCCCCCATGTTTCCTGTGAGGAAAAGTTAAGCTGCCTCCCTCCATCAGCAGACTCACAAATTAATCTCTCCCATTTGGTTCTAGTCTTCTTTTAAGCATCTTTTTCTTCCCATAAGATTCAGGGTCTAGCTTACTCTTTTTCCCCATGAGTCCAGATTCTAGTCTTTATGGTTGGCATGTCCTTCACAATATTTATCATAATACTTATGACATAGTGGGACATAGACCATATCCACAGCTAACTAGATGTATAATATACAATGGAAAGGGAATGAAGTTTAGAATCATAGATACTGGGATTCTATTCTTTTCCTGGCATTTCTGGGCTAAGCCCATAGATAAATCTTTGTGACTTTCTCAAGTTCTTTGCTTATTACTAAGGCAGAAGTCTGTGGCTTACTCTGGGCCTATCCAATAATCATTATTGTCCTGGTTAAGTTACATTCCAATTGATTTCCCCACATTCTCTGGGTGACCCTTTCTAAAAATGTTTTAGACATAGGAAAGTAATGTAGAAACCTTAAGTACATATATTAGAGCGAACACTGAATTTCCAGAGGGAAGAAGAAATTCATTTGATGTACTAACGAGTAACCCATCATCTCAGCCACTCCTTCCTTCAATCCTTCCTTCATCCAAAGTGGGAGAAAGCCTGTTATTGCAAGGCAACTATGTGGTAGGAATACAGGCTTGGAAGAAGATGCCCTGGGCCGATCCTGGATCTGCAACATAGAACAGTATCTAGAAACTCTAATGAGAAGTATGGATGGATGTTTCTGGGGATTTTTCAAGCAGCTCTTGATGTTCCAGTTGTTTGAATGACAACAGGTTCACAGTTTGACTGTAATGTGTTGCAGCACAGTAGAGTCCTCCATTCCCCAAACAGAACCCGGTCTCACAATAAATCACCCGAGAATCTTACCCAGACCTCCCAGAAGTGGAAGAGGCCTCTCTGACCCAATCATCTTGAAAACTCAACCCTGATCAACTTGAATACTAATTTCTATGTGTGTCTTCTACTTCATAAAATACCCAAGAAATGGAGGCCAACAGTAGGAGATTGAATGTTCGTGAGGTTTGGTATAACCTTCCTCTCATTTGGGTGTCCCGAGCTACCTAAATAATGTGTAACTGTTTCAATAACTGTAGTTCCCTCTCAGTAATTATAAAACAGGATTTTGACTTTGAGTAGATATCTTCAAGAGCTGGATTCCACCAGAATATGGTAGTCACCGCCACTTTTCTCCCAAACATTCTGCCTTTTTTGTTATTGCTGTTTAGAGACAGAACTTCCCTATGGAGCCCTGGCTGTCCTGGAACTCTCTCTAAAGACCACGTTAGCCTCAAACTGATAGAGATCTACTGGCCTCTGTTGCTAGAGTGGTGGGATTAAAGGCGTGTGCCACCACACCTGGCTATTTTCTGCCTATTTTAAGGCCGTTTCCTTAAAATTATTTTCTATTCATCCATGTAACCCAATAGAAATTCCAACCTAGAGGCTGGTAAGCCTATCTCCTCGTACTCTTCTTCCATGATCAAAAACCAATGACAATGACTAGAACTTGTACCTGGCTCTGAGTATAGAGAGAGCAATGCAGCAATAGACATAAAATGCACAGAGGAGGAAAACCTGAAGCCAAGGGTTGCAATCTATGATTCAGGGAGTTTATACAACAAGGTGAGGCTTGCACACCTTGCTGAGAAGTGCCTCTTGGCTACCATATTCTTACGGAATGCAAAAAGACAAAGCTTACTAAGAACTGTAGAATCCTTACATGCTACAGAGTACCCTGAACATGTACTCCAGTCCCTACAAGTCCAGAAGGGCATGTTGCAGCACATGAACGCAGTGGTAGATGCGGGACTCCATTTATGGTATATTGGCTTCTAAGCTTGACATAGTTACCACAGCACCTCTGAACAGACGGTACACGACACAGACCTGACGCATTTCCACAGTGCGCTGGGGCCATTCCAGGTCAGTTTGTCTTTCTTACTCTTTTCCAAATCCCGGTTTCACTGTTCTTCCCATTTAAAAGGTAGCGTTGTTGAAAACTTCACAGTTAAGCACTACAGCTACATTTCTCCAGTCCCTCCCACCAACCCCCCACCCCGGCCAGGTCCATTTTTTCGACGCTTACTTTTTAAGCAGGAAAGTCGGCTGACTTCATGAAACTCTAGATACAGGCTACCTGTCCACATGTAGCCCACTCACGCCACCCCATCAGCAGGGCATGCTGTGTGTACCACAGCCAACAGTACCACAGTTTGAAGTGGTAGTTTCAATTCTTCCATTTTTTTTAAAGTAACACAGAGCAGGTGACTCCTTTTCTTTCATAATAAACAATTTACTAATCTATGACTCTAAACCTTGACATACCTTGGAAGAGGGAACCTATACTGAGGAAATGCCTCCATCACTTAGACCTGTTGGTATGTCTGTGAGGGGATTTCCATGATTATTAATTGGTAGAGGAGGGCCCAGGGAAGTACAGGCAGTGGAAGCCTAGGCTCTAGGAAAAGGTAGCTGAAAGAGAGCCAGGGAGCAAGCCAATAGCAGCATTCCTCTGTGGTTTCTGTTTCAAGCTCCTGCCTTTCTTCCCTTGGTGGGGGACTGTAATTTCTAAGGTGAAATCAACCCTTTCCTCTCCAAGTTACTTTGGGTCATGGTACTTATCACAGCAGTAGAAAGCAAAAGAGCATACAAGTCTGCCATGCTGGAATGGAGACGCAGCTTTACAATACTTCTCGATGACATTCGCAAGTCCATAAAGCAAAACTGCTCTAGCCATTAGTACCAGAGGGCACCTAACACTCATTTTGCCAGCAACTTCCATAAGAGTGTTCCACTCAGGCTTGCCATTTCTGAGTTAGCATGTTTGAGGATCACAAAGACCTATGTAATAAACACATGGCAGCCTCTGGAAGGCCCACTGCTCGGCTTTCTCACGAGGAGAAAGAACACAGACCTTGCAATCAGTGACACTCAGAGTTCAAAGCTTGGGTCTGCTACCCACACGGACACACATGTTGAATATTTCTGGTTTCGGATTTGACATTACAAAACGAGATGGCACTCCACTTAGTGAATAAATCGGAATTTCTACATGAAGAAAGCTTACCCAGCATTTGATGTGAAACAGCTGCTCATTTTGTTACTTTTCCGTGTTATTTTTTACTAATAGCCCAAGCTTTAGTTAATTCAGCTGGAGTTTGGGTACCTCAGCATTACCAAAACCAACTGAGGTTTCGAAATGAAAAGCTTCCTGAAGTAAATTATACTGCAGACTGTGGTATGTTAAATGATGTAAATGCATGACTTGACCCAAGGCAGGCAGCAAGATGGAAACCCAGGCCATTTTTCTATGAATAAAAAGTGAGAGGATAAAAGGGACCAAAATTATTCATGAAATGCTGAAATGTGGGGCTGTGGATGTAGCTCAGAGGTAGATTGTGTGGCCTCATGAGTAAATAAATGGTCTTGAATTGCATCTCCAACCACTTCAAAAATCAAAGAGCAACAACAACTACCAAAAATTAGTGAACACCTTAAGTGTTCACAAAACTGAAGTGAGGAAACACAGTGTTTGAGAATAGGAGGGAAGATTATTAGGGGACTCAAGGGCAGGGGACCCTTTGGGGAACAATTGGGGGACACCATTCCCAGTGGCATACTTTGTAAAACCATTGCACCTCTGTGTCCTGGAGGGCACTGTAGTACACTAACGAAGGATCACGACTCACACATGGGATAGTACAATTGCTGAGAGCTTGTAGGTAAATTTGGCAAGTCAAGGGTACCTTAATATGTCCCAGGGAGCTACTGTGTCTGTTATGGCAAGACTAGTGAATACTATACATTTATAAAGACTGTGAATGTTGTTCTCTACAATAGACAGAGGCAATATGCAAGGGCCCGTTTTATTAGTCATCTCCGAGCAAGACAATATGACTCAATCTTCAGTGCAAGCAAGATTAAAAACAAAATACAATAACTAAATAGTAAGAGTCTCTGCCTTCGCTCAGGACACTGCACAGGAGTCCTGGGCTGTGCTCCAGTTCACCTCTGCTTCAGCAAAGGCACACCTCCCTTCCACTCCTCATCCTCAAGGGAGAGGAGAGCAATCGGCCCATTTCCTCTCTGCCAACAGAACAGGAAGGGTCACAGAATACAGAACTACAGATTCAAGGCGGGAAAGAATGAGCAGAATCCATGGTCTCAGATAGCAGCTGCCCAGGAAATCCTGCCAAATGGCCCCCAACACCACAGTGCTTTCAAAACCACGGAGAGACCGAAAACAGAAGTCTCATTATTTTTAATATAAGTTTAAGAAGGGGAATATAAAGTTGAACGCCAATTATCGAGACTGCAGAATATTGAGCAGTTCTGTAACTATTCAGCAACATGGCTCCTGCTGAAGTGGGTGAACGGTGTCTTCACCTTTTCCTCACACTACGGTATAAGGCCCCAGTCACTTATGGGACTGCGCAGCCCATCGAAGGCACATAAGGCTTTGGAACTACAAAAAAAAAAAAAAAAAAAAAAAAAAAAAAAAAAAAAAAGACAATTCTTCAGAATTTGCCCACCCCACATGATATTTCTCCTGGCTAGACATATACATCTTTCCACTTAGAAAAACAAACACAAAAACAAATGAAAAACTCACGGTAGCTTGGAACATGCTCACCATTCATAGGAAAGTTACTTACAAGTTACTTCTTTATTTGAACAGACAGGCCATGCTGTATCCATATCATATCAAATATTAGGGATTCTGAGCAATTAAGTACTGAATGGATGGAGAGCAAAATTATGAATTAATTAAAGAAGTGAACTTAGAATTTTTTTTAAAAAATCATTTATTTCAAAAATGTAAATTCAATAAATAAACTTAGTTTTTTTTAAAATATAAGTTATTTATTTATTTTATATCCTGACCACAGATGCCCTACTCTCCTCTCCTCCCATTCCCTCCCCACATCTCCCTTCTACCTCACCCCTCCAATCTACTCCTTCTCCATTACTGTTTAGAAAAAGTTAGGTCTCTTATAAACTTAGTTTCATCTACAAGTACAGAAGCTAGGATGTAGATTTCACATTATGAAGCAGGAAGCAACTCCTATTATGTTGACTTAGTTGCTGTAGCTCCATTCTTTCCAGATCCAGATCTCCAGAACACTGCTGTTTTAGCAGCAGCTCAAGTGTAGCACAAACTTTAATCATTCTTAATGATAAAAACGCGGCACCAGATATCAGGGCAAATGCTGAAAGATCAGAGAGACGAAAGAGCCAGCCACAGCCACCTCTTACCTTGCCAGCTCCTCAGCCTGAAAGAGGTGAGCTCCTGTCTCCTCCCCTCTTATATTCCTCTCTCCACCCAGCCATAACAATTCCTGTCTCCACCTCCCTAGTGCTGAGATTAAAGGCATGTGTCTCTCAGGTACAGGGATCAAAGACATGAGGTCCCAAGTACTGGGATGACAGGTCTGTGCCACCCCTGCCTGGCCTCTAGTGGCTAATTCTGCACTCTGATCTCCAGGCAAGCTTTATTTGTTAGAGCACAGACAAAATCTCACCGCACTCTAGAAGTAACTTCAGACTGTGCTGTCCAAGCCGCAGAGCAGAGACCAAACTTGGGGAAAGAGCGAGCACTTCAAGAGCCCTGGGACCTCCCCCAAAGGCAGAGTGAGAGGCACAGATAACCCACTGCTGCCCATGGGGGCCATCTCTGCCTGGGACAAAGAGCAGGAGATAGCTGCCATTGGGAGCAATCGGTACACACAGAATACCCCTCGGTCTCTCCACACACGAGGAGGGCAAAGATAAAAAGCACCTTTACTCATGTTCTTTAACTCCACATCTGGTCAGTCGATACGAGCACCAAGAATTCTAAAAACTAATAATATCATTGCATACTTAAAATCAATCTAGAGTCGAGAAGACAATGTCCCAACCTGAGGAGGCTGAGTCTTGAAGGATAACTGTAGATATGGACATGCTTCCAATTTCTCTCTATATGCGCCATCTGGTGATTTTGAATAATAACATCTGTAACAATTGAAAAATTAAAGACAAATGCTACAACCAATAGCACTGGGAAAACTGTCTCTTATTAGCACCATGAAAGATTATAAACCTGAATTCTGCCTTCCAGGAATGCAAATAGCTGCCTCATTTCCTCTCCTCCCAGTCCCTAGTGAAATTCTTGTACAGATAGTTCAGACTGGTTCAGTCCCTTGACACCCAAAGTATGAGCAGCAAAATATTTAAAATGCAAAGATGAATATGAATGAAGCCTTTTCAAGTACATGTATTTGAACAATTGGTAAAAAATAATCTCCTCAGCCTCTTGTGGCAACATTAAATAAGAGCACCAAAGACCATTTATTTCTTAATTAGATGCAGTAAACAATGCAAAAACAGTACAATAGTCAGAGTTGTCATTTGCTATTAAATGATTAGTCTGTGTCATATTCAAGTGCTACCCCAAGTATTCCAGCCAATTCGGGCTTGAAGTTTATTACACATCCATGAACACTGGGGCCTATCTCATCAATATATCAAAAGAGACCTGTGGCTATCCATGCAACATGCACTAGTGGCTACACAACTGTCACACTTCAGTATACAGTAAGAGAAATGGGAAGAAGAGAGGTTGGCTTTCCCCAAAAAATGTGTCTCAGAATCTATGACTTCATAATGGGGTGGTGGGGCACAATGGGACAGATTCTGAAATTAACAAAAGATGCTCCCTTATCATGTCAAGATATACATTTCCTGTTGCAGGATCAGAAGGCATTAATCAATTGCATTTATGTTTTTCATAAAGAGTGTGGCTGCATTTGGAGGGAGGAAAAGAAAGGGAGAGATGATGTAATTACATTGTAATCTCAAAAACGAATGAAATAAAAATATCAATGAATATTGAAACCTTATACACTGAAGGAAACACTCACTCTTTTATTGTCAACTTTTTTAAAATAACAGATCTCAATGTGAGTACGAAAGTACTCAAGAAACTTGTTAAAGGCATAAGAAACATAAAGCTAAAATAACTTGTTCCTTACGGACTTATTAAGCAAAAGAGGTAATTTCTAGGTAAATACGGACAGTTACCTTCCCAAGCTCTCGAGGTAGTGTTGAGATATGATCAGAGGTCGAGGCAAAGCTCAGGAAGTGCCGCAAGGAGGGCAGGCAGAAGCTGTGTTTCAGTTGTGTGGTGGTTGACTCAACACTGGAAAACTGGAACGACTTAAGGCAGACAAGAAACAGCCCAGGAAGAAAGAGCTAAATTGCGTAAGTAAGTATGTGGAAAAGCACGATTTATGTGGACCATGTGGGAGGAATTGCAACCGACCCATTAGGTTAGAAAACCACAACTGCCAAGAGGCAGCAGTGACAGCCAAGGCCAAAGAGGCCTGGAAGAAAATAACAGGGACTTATTATCACAAACGGGGACAGTGTAAATCAGGACACTGACCGGGACAAAAAGCGGCCCTCCGAAGATGAGGCAGTTTACAGTCTCAACTACATATTGTTACCCCAAATTTCTGGTCATCTAAGTTGGTGATGAACCACATTCAAAAGTAAGTGGAATTTTCAACCCGGCTTGTGGGGAAAGCTGCAGCCCCGGCCACATGTGTTAAATCCAATCGTGAGATTATAAAGGGGAGGAGGAAGTAACGGCTATGCCGACTCAGAGGTGGGTCTGTTCAACAGGAGATCCCTGTCTCAAAAAGACCCTTGTCTGGAATGGGTTCAGACCCCGAATACCAGCCTGAAGTAGCCTTGGCTAACAGAGACCATAGATGTGAAAGCAAAAGAGCATGCACGTCTCTTGGAGGGAGAAATGAGAAGTCTCTGAGACCACAGGTGCGACTTTCCTCGTGTGGACGTTCATCTTCTCTGTCTGAGCAGAAGGACTTTGACCCTAGAAGAGCTGCGGCATGTCTCATGTCTTCACCTTCTGTCTTCTGATGCGCTGAGTAAATGAGATTCTCTCTCAGTCTCAGGGCAGATGTGAATGTGGAAGGTCTCAGTGCCACGTTCCTACTGCTGTGGCCCAGAGTCGGAAGACAGCTCCTCCATATTCCTGCCTTTTGCTTCTCCTCAGACTGCACTACCAGCTACTTGAGGGTCCTGCTGGACTCATGTTTGCATTTCTGCAGAGCTCACAGTCCAAATTTTATAAAACAGTAGTCAGCTAATAAAAAATGGTGGGATAGAATAATAACTAAAATGTCAGTTTTTGAGAAGGCTCCTAGGGTACATTTAGCAAAAAAAAAAAAAAAAAAAAAAAAACCTAGAAAAACCTTGGAGAAGCAGTAACACCACATCTCAAGAAGGATCATGCACTGCTGTTCTGTTTTACTTTTGGTTATTTCCAGCATTTCAGCAGGAAAGCAAGAAGTGACTGACGCATGGAAACAAGAGCAAATTGCTCAGTGACCCTGCCCTGCTGGGGCAGGCTCTAACTCCCAGCTAAAGAAGCTATTCACAGATTCATGCGGCGTAGAAGGAAGCTTGAGGCACACGGATCGAAAGCCCAGTCTTGCCTCTTATGCTCAAATACCCACTAAGAAAGCAGATTATCACTTGGCTGCTCCGACGCCACTAGAAAGCCTGGAATTAGAGTCCTTAAGCTCCAAATGCACTTGTTCGGAAGCAATTATACATACTATACTTCCCAAATCTTTCTCTAATACCTGAAAATTTAGGGCCGCCACACTACACGTGGGGTAGCTTGTAACTCTTTTCTATGCACAAGTCCCAGCACCAAGTCTACATGTCACGTGACAGAAATAAACCAAACAATCTCTTCTTGCACATTGTTCATGTCACAGTTGCATAAAATCACGAGGACTCTAGTCTTCAGAGTAAATAGAAAAAGAAAAAAAGAAGCATTCAAATACAATCCCCAACCCAACAACCCTGGCAATTGGGGAAAAAAAAAATAAAAGAAAGAAAAGAAAAGAGCCCTAATTTAATACATCATCTTTAAGAATAAATGAGGTTACACATCCACATTTGGAAGAACAGAATCTAGTCCATATGTACCAGATACCATTTTTTTTTTTTTCAAACTCAAATTCCGGATTCCAAAATGTATACTCTCTCTCTATACTGAGGTAACAGCTTGTCAGGGAAACGCGGCAAGCGGCAGCAGCAGGCCCTAGCAGAGCAGATGGGGTGTATTTTTACACCGGCTTTAAGTGATAATGTGAGTTTACATGGGGTCATCCTAAATATTGTTTAAGTGCACGAAATGGCTCCAGTCACTGTCCAACCCTGAGTAGGCTGTTTTGCTTTCAGTTCGTCTCAATTTGCTGCCGTCAAGGCTTCATCAAGACAAGGCTCTCTTTGCTTTGGAACAGGAACCGCACCAACTTTTAAGATCCTCTTTTCAGATTCAGGCGCGGATTTTACTCATTCAGTCCCGGTCAATGGGTCAGAGGTGACATGTGCGCCCGTAGTTAAAAAAAAACAAACAAACAAACAAAAACCGGAAGTGTGAGGTGGCGAGGATACAACTCCTACCGCTAACCTTAAGTGTTCTACTCATTGGGTCCGGGAAATCCTGGAGTCACAGACGCCAGACCTGGAAGACATGCCTCCTAACAGCTATTACAACGGTTGGCCTGGCAGGTGTCAAAAAAGGGTCTGTGTAAACATTGACTAAAGAGGTCAGGGTTTACAACCTTTCCCTCTGACGCCAGAGCATACTCGACTCGCTGATGTAGACGGAAAGGGCCTGAGGACTTCTCACTCTGATTTTTATAAATTCGTGGATTTTAAATACATTCTGTATAACCACCGCAAAATTTTCTGTGTTCATTCACAAAAAGAGCAGGTACACTAATTTCAAAGAAAGGTTAGGGGAGCTTAAGGGATGACAACTTGTACAAATGCCTTCTCTGTGTACACACGCACACCGAAGCCATAAAATAGCTCGCGTGGCTTCTGCTTAGGTAAGGCTTCTGTAATGTGGAGGGATGGGCTAGACGGGGGCTGGAGAGATGTCATCAAGGTGTGAGGCACTATTTCCCCCTCCACCCTCCAACATGTTAGCACGAGAGTATCCAGAGAGCAGGGATATTTATTATAGTGTTCAATCTTTGGCCTCAGGTTCTGGAAGAGCGACTGGTTCACAGGGGACTCTGAAAAACATATGCGGGACAACTGATGGCTAATTACAGGCCCATTTGAGCACAACCCTTTCCCCCATCCTTGGTCAGAAATCCGTATGAGTTCTGAGGAACACCAAGGAACTACTAGTGTGTTTGAATTCAGTGTCCTAGCTTAGCTTGCACAGCCAGAGAACGCCTACGGCAGGTGGATTCTCCACTAACCCAAGCTGCTGTAATGCACCTTCTAAGTCCAGAGGCAAAGGTCATCTTATTTGATTATGAACAAAGTTGTGCCAGACTTTCTGGTTCTTCGAGAGTCCCTCCTGCAAGGAAAGAGGCAATGGAATAAAATACTCAACCAGTGACTGGACTGAATGAGATAAGTCAGGCTAGAGAAGTAGGAATCTGATCTTAAATCTTGAGAGTAGGGGACGCAGACATGCTGTGTGTTTAGTAAATTAGAAGATATTACAGGAATAGTAACAATTACTAGCATTATAATTAGTTTATAAGCCTCTTGGGCCAGCCCACCCACACTTACCATATAGTTATGAATGGATTGGCTAACACTGGATAGAGGCTGACAGAGCTGATTGACATTCTGGGATAGATGGATGAATAAAATGATAAAGAAGTCTTGAGGAAGATAAATGCAAATGACTGAACTTCTGCTAAAACATTAATTTCAGTCAGGTTGGGTCAGGTCCTGCCAACTAATTTACAGGAGATGATGTAATTATGCTCTAAATGCAAAATTTCCCTAAAATGCAAAATTCATAATTTCCCCACTTCTTAAAAAATTAGGTCATGTTATTAAGTTAAATTGGACTCAAGACTTCTTCTTAAGTATATTTAGTAACAAAAAGATGTTAATAATGTCTATCAAGAAACCCGTAATTTTCTAATAAGACAAAAATTACAGGAAAACAATAAAATTAAGTGATTTATCAGAACTCCTCTGCTCTCTTATGCTAAAACTCTATTCTTTAGATTGTCTGGAAATTTTACATTTTCTAGAAAGTAACACTGTTTTGCATGCTATGAAATACCAAATGTTTGTGGTCCTCTTGGCACAGAAAAGGGCTTATGTAAGTAACAACACTCACTGATGCTCAAGTGCAGCATCAAATGAAGGTAATGCAGGTCAAAGAAAACACCTGAAGTAACCATCACCCACCCCTCAAAGCAAACAAATAAAAAACCCACAATCCATCTCAGTTTATTACAAATCTAAACAGCGGTTCTCAGAAAATAATAGGATTGAGGACTCCGTTCCTTCCCAGGGCTTAAAGCATTGGAGATTGGGGGTGCACTGGTACCATGAGGTGGAAACCAGGCATGAGCTTCTTGCCTTCATGGGGCATCCCCTCTCAGTGAGGAACTCTCTAGCCTGAGATGCCAGAGTATGAAGTTTTAGCATAAGTTGGAAAGCCGAGCTCTGCTAATATGTATATAGCCAATGACAAGAAGAAGAAATCTTTGACACACAGACCACTTGCACAGAATCTGAAACAGAAGATCCTGAAAGCCTCAGAAATATTTCACCATTTTTACCGCTCCAGTTCACCATTTTTTACCGCTCCACATAGCCAGAGACTGAATCAATGACGGAATGCTTTCTCATGTTTCTCTCCCCGAATCCCTCCTTACTCTCTCCTGTCTTTCTCTCTCCTGTCTAAGGGCTAATGACAACATTCAGTCAAATGTAACTATTACGATTTTTAAAATCAGGCCATCGAGTTCATTAAAAAATACATAAGACTTTTCAGTTTACAGCTGTTTCAGTAAATGTAGATGTGTTCTAATCGTATCCTCATCAAAAACAAAACCAAGAAACAAACAAACAAAAAAATAGGTAAAACTGAAACATCACATGTGACTCTTTTCATTCAGAAAAGGTTTTATGCATTTAGCAGCATACCAAAGCAAGGCTGTAGTAACCACACCTCACAAAGAGGGGTGCTGACATGGAAAATCATATTATGTGAAGGAGAAGATTCCCATTCACAGTTACGATATAGACAACAGGAATTCAGAGAGGGAGCGATCATCTCACTCAAGGATCTGAAAAGGCTCACAGACAAGGCAATGCCTAACACCAAGCTTTCCACCCCTTTGGCTCTGCCCAGTTATCCCAGCATATAGGGCTGGTAACAATTCGGTGTGCATTCCAGGGTCTGTCTAATAATACAAATGCTGTATCAGTTTCCTTCTACAATCAATATGCCCCAGTTGTGGTCCTGAGAATATTCTGACAATATAAATGGCAAGATTTTGCAAATTCCCACTTCCTATTTTCCGCATCATGCCAGAAAATGGCATTAGCTGTGCTTTCGGAAAAACCTGCGTACTGTACTTGTGTACATACACCAAATGTAGGAAGTCATGCTGCAATGTCAATGTACTGAAAAAAAAAAGGGGGGGGAGGTGAGGAATCTGGTAGTGGAATTTATTTAAAAGAGTTTATCTTTAGATTATTGGGTACAAGAAGATTTTAAAGCCCCAAAATAGAGCTGTCTGTGAAGCACTCCAGTTCCCTAACTGCTTGCAATCTTTACTGTGGATTATCTTTTACAAGAGACTTCCCTGTTGGTCTTGAGTTTGTATCTACAAGGAAAGGAAGGAAAGGCCACAGATCGGGGCTGTCACTCAGACCTAGGACCCCGGGCAGGAACCTCTAGCACTGGCGTCCATATACAGACATGCATTTCTGTGATTTCCTTGTGCACCCCAACCCTGCCCTGTCCGGTGAACCATGGCGTTCTTTTCTGTTCTTCCCGCTGTCTTGTTTGTCCCTTCCTTTGTGTTTTCAGGGGATTTGTACTCTCGTCTGTTCTGTTTGATGACACTTTGTCAATTAGATGCATCCCATTCAGTACAGAAGTTCATTAAATTCAGATAACACACCATTCTCGCAGGCTGACTGATGTTTATTAATGTAAAATGTGACAGGAATAATCCAGCAGGGAATTGGAGCTTTTTTGTTGCATCACTCAGACATTAGAATAATGCAGTTCATCTGCAATTCATCAGAGGCTTATAATATTATTTACATATTTAAAGATTTCTTGAAGTCACATGCCTCTGAGAAATTCAGTACAGTGTGTATTGCAGGAAGATAAATCATATATAGGCAATATGCTGATTCACACATCCCTAAATAGCTTTAAATTTTGTGCTCTTTATGCAATTAAGTTTAGGCTCATAATAAGATATTTGTGGTTATTTTAAACAGCTACAATAATATTAACCTTAACATTTAAATAGTTAAGTGTAAATTTCAAAGTATTTTTTTCCATTTGTTATCTCATTAGGCAGGATTTTTTTTTTTTCCAATGGAGATTTAGAGAAGAATGAAAACAAACACATAGGAAACAAATACTAATTAATCAGACCTCCGTCACGTCACTCATGTGGCCTCCCCAGCAGGGTAAGTCTCCAAGTGCATGCTCTGAAAGAACTGAAACCAAAAACTTGCAGTGTACGTGGGACCAAACCCATTAAAGATAAGGAGCCCACGGATGCTGGGTCACTTCAGGATAAACAAGGCTGGGCAGTTCCATTCAGGGAGCACTGATTAAGTGCCTACCACCTGTGGAGCACTCCTAGATCCCATGACATGAATCTATTTTACGGGGTTTTCAGGTTAGGAAGAAATAAATTAGAAATGTTCTGTATAATGGAGGGAATTTATTCAGATATTTCCATTGTTATATTTAGAAGATTGAGTCAATAGTTTTCTTTTTGGCTCTCCTTTCTGTCTTCTCTAATTTTGACAAGTCCATGTCAAAATTTTTACTTAAGTTTTGAAAACATATGCTTTAATATTCAAGAATGACCAGAACACTATTTTTAAAAGAGTAATTTATTTTAATTGATGTGTATGAGTGAGTGTTTTGGTTAAATGTATGTAAGCACACTCCATGAGAGCCTGGTGCCTGTAGAGGCCAGAAGAGGGTACTGGATTCCCTTGGAACTGGGATTACGGACGGTTGAAAGCCACAAGGTGGGTGCTGAGAACAAAATCCTAGGTTGTCTCCAAGAGTAGCAAGTGCTCCTAACCACTGAGCCATCACTCAAGCTCCCAGTATACTATGTTAAACCGTCAGCTGCGATCTATAGCATGAAAGAAAGAAAAGGAATGGAATGCTCTCAAAAACAAACAAACAAACAAACAAACAAATAAAAAAAACCCAAAACCTAAAGTATTGTATCTGCGTGAGATGTGCGTAGGTATACATGAACAGCTCAAGTGTGGAGGTGAGAAGACAACTTTGTGGATTGGTTCTCTAACGCCACCTGTGCATGGGCTCCAGGAACTGGGAGTTGAATTTAGGTCCTCAGGCTTGTGCAACAAGTGCCTTATCATCTGAAATATCTTTCTGGCCTAAGCCTTCAACTTTTAAAGTTGTATGAGGAGACACTGTTGCAGAGGAATGTGCCAGTGAGGCAGATATACTTAGCTAAAAACACATCTTTGTTTTGGAAATGGGAAGATAAGCAATATGTTTGTATGAAATATTTACAAAAATGTATCTAATAAGGAACTGCTACTCAAAATATGCAAGGAAATTTTAACAATAAGAGAAAATACATAAAGACTGGACCATGAAGTAAGCAGACACTTCACTGAAGAATGAATATGTAGCTGTCCAGTAGTGTGCAAAAGATGCTCAACAATAACATCATATGCCACCAGGGTACCATGACTGAGAACAGAAGCAATGTGTCATTAACATGTATTTGGCCAAGTTAAAGACAAATGCTCATCAGGATATGAGGCAGAGAGACAATGGAAACTGTCACTCACTGGAGGGGATAACAGGGGGGCAGCCACTTTAGAATCCAGTCAGGCAGCTTACCGAAAACCAACCACACTCTCTCAACCACATGACCCAACAGCGAGTGGCATTCTTGGTGAATGAATGGAAAACATTGTACATACATGCACACATGTCAGAAAGGACATTCTAGGATGTTTATTATCGGGACCTGAAACAACCTGAAAGAAAAGTTTTACAGAAACGTTGAATTTGATTATTTTGCTTTGGTTTTAGCTGTTTAACAATTACTACAGCCTTCAGCTGTTTAACAATTCCTACTATCATCATATACATCTATAGAATAGCATTAAATATTTAAAAGGAGGTTTGTGAGCAAGAGCATTAAATAATACACACACACATATATGTTCCATACACTTGAAAGCATGTGCACATTAGCATGTGAGTGACACTGATTTGGACAGGACTAGAAGCTTTCTTAAAGAACTGTGAGAAGTGTCTCAGGTTCTCTCTTTTCATATGCAAACACAAAACAAATATGCTATTGGGGGAAATCATCTGGGTAAGAAATGATAACCCTGACCAGAGGACTGTACACCATACTTCATGAGCAGGGGAGGATGTCGAGAATGCAAAATGAAGGAACATCAACCATGCAGACAGATGCCTAGACATTATCCTCAAACCTTTATGTTTAAAAAACACTACCAATACAGCCCATAGTAAGCTTGTTCCTATAATAGAGGAAAATAAACTGAGATGCAATGAAGAGGTGGGGCGGGGCACGGAACAATAAAGTTGAAAAGACTCTTCCAGCCTTCCCATCCTGTGGCTGTGCACGGGAGAATGTGTTTGTGTGGCACAGAACCTCAACCACAAGAAAGACCCTTCACATAAAATGAAAACGAAAATAAACCAGTCAAACATTGATCTGTGTAATGAGTTTCTGCGGAAAGTCTTGCCAGGGAACAGGGATTTGCAGGAATCTGGGGGAACTGAAGAGGAAGACCCATAGGGCCGTGTTGTTCTTCTCCTGGGGCTTCGCCCCAAGCAATCAGTGTGCCTGCTTGCCTGCTAGACTTTTACTCTACAAACCTGCTTTGGGATACACCCCAAGAAATCTTTCTGAAATAAATGAATGGCACAGGACTATACTACAGCGACCCAACTCCTTTGCTAGCAAACATGTGAGCTATACAGTTATACAGATAGCTGTGTCTAACACTAGAGAGCCTATCGTACAGAAGCACGACTTCAAAGAAGACAGGATGCGCCAAGGCTGTCCTGCTAGAAAGCATTGCTGGCTTTCTGGTTCCTGGCTGTGATTGCATGCCCCACCCTATAGCATATTGCGGTCGATGTACTCCATGATCATGAAGCCCCTTGTGAAGAAGAGACATACGGCATATATGCTCCAGGAAGAAGCACAACTAATAATAAATATGTTACTCTAGACCACAAACAGTCCATGAGGAGATACTGCTACTGGTAAACATTAAACATCTCGATTATATTTGGAAATACAAAGCAGAAACGCGGGGTGGCTGCCAGCTCTGTGGTTACGAAGAACACCTCGTATTTCCTGAAAGGACAATACAAATCTCCAAATTGCTCCATCATTATTTCACTAAATCCTCTTGCAACTTTCAAACCTAAGTGCTTTGCGGGAATGGGGCTCCGGGGGATTATCAAGTGAGTGACTCTCTTGTCTTCAGGGTAACACAGGTGACCTCAAACACCAGTTCAGCAGACCGGCAATGGAGCCAGCAGAAAGGACCAGAGTGTCACGGAGTCTTGCAGCATGAGGAGAACTTGAAGATGACCTCTGGTGAATACTGAGTTTCCTGCATTGGGAGAGGGCAGGGGTTTGAATAAGAAGTGTCCTTCATGGGCTCTTGTGTTTGAACACTTGGAGCCCAGCGGGTAGCATTGTTTTGGGATGGTACTGAACTCCAGAAGGGTCCCAGCTGATGAAAGGATCTCAGTGGGGAATGGGGTCTGCAGGGTTTTGTCCTCTCTCACTGCTTCATTTGTGCTGAGGATCTGTGATTGACCAGCTCCTTGCTGCTCCCACTGGGCCATGCTGTTCCCTTCCTGGATGACATTATCACTCTGGGAAACTAAGCCAAAACGAACCTACTTTTCTTTAAGTTGCTTTTGGCATGGTATTCTACGACAGAAACAGAAGAGTAACTGATACAGCGAGGGATGGATCAACGTTCCCCAAGGCAGGAGGCTCTCAAAAGGCAACGATACGCATGGATCTCATAGCCACGATCTATAGATAATGTTTTCCAAGTCAGGAATGCAGAGACAGCACCCATGCATTTTCAGTTTTATCAGAACATGGAGCTGTGCATATCCAGGGATTTGCAACTAACAGTGTCCTTCACGAATGAGGACTTTGTGAGTGGTGCAGGAATGGTACAGAAGGGATCATATTTCTTCTGTACTATTTACTTCTATTAGCCTTATAAGATAGAAGCACATATTACTTTAATTAGGAAATAACTGGAGAAATACAGAACACATATTGATGGTTAAGTGACAAGACCATTGGTTCCTCATTCATCACTACTGTCACTGTGCTGATTAACAAACAAGTACTTCAGACACCCCTGGGACCTCCAAGGTTAATAAGGATGCCGAGACTACATATATCTGGCTTGCCTTGAACTATTGCCTACTTGAAGAACCATTCCCATGATGCCAATGTGGCAGAAAAATAGAGTGCTTGAGCATGCAAGGCAGACACTGTCCTTTCCATCTCCAGGAGCCTGGGAAAGGCTTATACATTGGATTTTTGGATTAGTAAATTTAAAATTTTTTAAAAGGCATTTTATTGTGCAATGGGATAAAGGACTTGGAGACAAGCTCTTCATTTGGAATGGTTGAACTCTGCAAACTGTGAACGAATATTGGGAAAACATTCTGCAAAGGTGATACACCCTCTGGAAAAGACTTGATTCTACAGGCTATTAAAAGATAACCTAAGGCATAGCAAAGTGGCAAAACCAAAACAAAACCAAATATAAAATGCAAGAACCTGGTGGTAACGTCAGCTGACAGCCATCACTGGTCACTGATTTATAGCAGTGAGGAACTCCAAGTGTAACAGGAAACGGGCTGAATCTACAGCTGCCATGACAGACATGTGGTTCCCTGCCTTTCATCCAGATCAAAGGACAACCAACGGCTGTGATAAACACCCTGCACTCGATGCTTCTGAAGATCCAGACTCTGATAGTTTTTTGGGATCTTTTCCATCGCTACAATATTAGCAAGAACACGTAACTGGAAGAGGAAGGGGAGGAAATCTTGAATGGAGGAAACAGTTGATATGATAGCCTCGGCCAATTTAAAATCCTTCTAACAATTCAGGAGTTAACACAATACCAGAAGGCTTGCAAAATATTCATGGAAAAAAAATGGGGCAGTGTATACTTTATTTGGAAAGCCCTGTGAGAAAGGAGGGATCAAGTATTACCTTCAAAGCATGAGACATAATCCCTGTTTCAAGAACTACTGAGTGAGTGGTTAGCAAGAAACAAGATCATGTGGTGGAGACAGGGCACGCTATTGGAAAGCTTGGATTTGGATTCTCGCTTCACAATTGCCTGGTCTTGTGATGAGGAGTTCTTTTCTGGGATCCTGTTTCCTCTTTCATTTCCCTGAGCTGTTGTGAGCCTCTAACCCCAGCATGCTGCACACGGATGTAGTGCTCTTGTGAGGTGTTAGGCACTGTTATTTGCTTAAGCAGGTAGCTTTCATTGGCTCTTCATTGCACATGGAGCAAACGAGGCTGATTTGCTCGGCATTATGGGTCTAGACAGTGGGAAAGCCACATCAAGAGTGAGAACTCCAGAGCCCCTCTAGATTTAGTCAGAAGAAATAATTCACCTGTCAGCAGTTTAAGAACACTGCCTGGCGTCATTTGCTTGTAATTTGGCAAAACTGACAGCTTTACCTCAAGGCCTTGGCAGGTAGGCAAAATGGTTGCTGCTGTTTTTTGTTTTTTGTTTTTCGCCCACAACTGTGTTTTAAATTTAATTGTTTGCTTTTCTCTGTCTGTGTCTACACAACCTGATCTCTGATTTGGGATCTCAGTTTGCAATTACTGCATGGCTTGGAAATCTACTTTACAGAATAAAATCACTGGCAGACACATCACCAAGACAGTCAGTATCTGAAGGCAGAAGGTAGAGGTCTGTGGACCTGTCTGCAGGACTTAGCTTTGGAAGCCTGAGCATTCCTGGACCTTCTTAAAATCCAAGAGTTCTTGAGATAGAAGAATTTCACTGTTTGCTATTAACACCAGGATAAAGCCATTGTTCAAAGATTACTATAACAGATGTAATGCTACCGAAAAATGTAAAACATTACATTATCTCACTTAAAACTTGTGGATAGACAATTTCTCCCTACTACCCAATAGGTATATCCTCTCCTCTGAGAAGCACTAATGTGCATTATGACAGTTTTAGAATTTTAAGGGTGAAGCAACCTCCATGGTGATGTAGTCAACCAACAAGCACAGTGTGTTTCATAACGGAGTCCTCGCTGCAATGTTCCAGCCTCTTCTCAAAGGTGACCCGACTGCTTTCAAAGCAATGGAGTCGTTCAGAGAAGTGCATTTCGAGTCTCCTATCAATGAGCTGCTGCTGGCTTCCTCATGCACTCTGTCTATGCCATCGTTATCCCACGATTCTTAGCAGCCATCGGCAAAACCATGTGCAATTTTTAAAACAAGTTTTTAAGTTTTTGAAATGATAATGAAATCAGATCACTTCCCCTATTGGTCTTTCTAGGTCTCACCACCATCTTACTCTCTTTCAAATTCATGGCCTCAAGGTTTTAAAATTGTGGGCATGTATAACCAAGCACCTTAAGCTTCATTTAGTCCTCAAAGCTAGTGAGGGTCATTCCCTACTTTGGGGGTCCCATCTGTATTTTAAAGGCAACAGCATCTTTGAAGCAAACTCTGGGCATTTCCCACGTGTTGCTAGGTGTGGGCCTAGATTCAGAAGCTGATAACAGAATGGGGGTGGATGAAGACCTGCACTGATATTCAGGGGCATGGAAGATGTGTGTGGCCCCGGAACTAAAGGAGTAGACCACCACAGTCTTCACTCAGAGGAAGTAGAGAGCCTAAGAGTTACGCATTATGTATCTTCCAGTTGGCTTCTCAAAGATATGGCTGCCTTTATGTGATTAACCGTTACTACCATTCTGTTTTTAAGGATATAAAGTTTTTGTTCTATATAAATTAAGGACTTTTACTGCAATTATTGTTCCCACAGGTTGCTGACTTAGCTCATGTAATTATGAGACTAAATTCTCTCATCTCTGAGCATGACTAGAAAGAACGGTGAGAACTGCTGTCTCTCTGCTGGGTCTAACCAAGCTGGGGCTCTCTTCTAATCCCTGACTCACTACACAGGGTAGAGGTTCCAGCGACAGAAGAATTGTTCCTGAAGGGATCCACACATGTGGAGAAGCAGAGTCTGCAGTCTCCAACAACACATCCCCCAAGTGACCGGCTCCCCTCCTGACCCTGGTGCAGAAACTCAGCAGGACCGAGAAATATTGACGGACTTCACCATTTTGCCGAGTGCAGCGCGGAAGCGCAGTTATCTGTGGAAAACTGTGGAAAATTGCTCCATTTGGCATTGCCATTGATTTGTGAAGACATGTGGGGTGTATGTGTACACACATACACACAACTCAGCCAGAGAGAGTTTAATCATCTGAATTTTAAGGTTTTTGTTGATTTTCACCAGAAAGTATGTGGGAATCTTGAAGTAAAATATGGCTAAATTAGTAACATATACCGCTTTAAGGCATTCTAACAAACAAACAGAAGAAATCTCTAGAACTCCCCCACTCTCTATCTTCTCATGCTCTTCCCTCTGTCATGAACGGCCCCTCTGAATCCTGTTAGGAGTCCTAAGCTCAGGTAGCAAGACCCGATGGCAGAACTGCCCTTCAGAAGCCCTCTCAGATCCTACATGGCATTGTTCTTTTATCACAGGTCTTAGTGATCTCTGCTTTCCACGCCCATCTGTAAATAGCGTTGCACACCAGAGCCAATACATTTCGGATTGACCTTTACATCAACTAGGGTGCATTTCTTCTTCCACATGATGAGGTCATCAGAAAATTCTCCCATGACTTTTACTTACAAGTTGAAAACTGGGGTCATGGACATGAAAGCAAATAGTGACATTGCTACATGGAAATCAAGCTCGCCAGGATCATTGGAGCCTGGCATGGTAATCCCTCTTACAGAACCAAGCAATGGGGAAGGTGGACAACCATTGATATTACACAGCCAATTAAATATTGGTCAGTTTTACTCATGAACAGATAAGGTTTTGACAATCAAGGCAAATAAACTGACAACATAAATTAAGTGAATGAAGCTTGTATACAACAGGGTACTTGGGGCAGATTCATTAGATGAGCTTATGAATGCTCTGAGGCCAGCATTATAAGGTTTAAGATAGCCTGACTTGTGGTGATATTGTGTCCCTCAATATATTGTACACCTTAATAAACTTATCTGGGTTCAGAGAACAGAACAGCCACTAGATAGACATAGAGGTCAGAAAATGGTGGCACACACACCTTTAGTCCTAGTATTCTGGAGGCAGAGATCCATCCGGATCTCTGTGAGTTCAAAGCCACAATGGAAACAGCCAGGCATGGTGACTGATGCCTTTAATCCTAAGAAATGTTGGCAGGAAGCAGAAAGGTATATAAGACATAAAAATCAGGAACTAGAGCCTGGTTAAGCTTTTAGGCTTTTGAGCAGCAATTCAGCTGAGATCCATTTGGATGAGGATTCAGAGGCTTCTAGTCGGAGGAAGCAGGATCAGCTGAGAAGTTGGCGAGGTGAAGTTAGCTGTGGCCTGTTCTGTTTCTCTGACCTTTCAGCATTCACCCCAATACTGACTTACTTTGTAATTCCAGGTCAGCCTGTGCTACAGAGTGAAAAAGACTAAACACATCTCAAGACAAAAGAAATGCCTATGGATGCAAACACCAGAGTAGAATGAATTTACATTCCAATGGGGCTGGTGGCATAACTTAACTGTTCAACACTTGCCCAGCATGCATGAAGCCCCCAGGTTTAATCCCTAGCACCACAGAAAGAGATGAAATATTATCAAAGTAAAGAAGTGTCTTCTGAATATGACAGGACCACCTCACTGGTAAATGCAGGGGTATTTTTTGTTTGCCTGTACAATATAGGTAATAAGATCAAGCCAGTTAAGCCTGGAATATGGAGTGGTGAGGGCTTCACAGCCCCACCCTAAATGAGGAGCCATGAACAGTTGGCTTCTGGGGGAGAAGAGACAGTTTTCTTTAAGGGCGTGGCAACTGACAGGTTGACCATGCTCCATGGATGGTCCCACACCTAGAAGAAAATGTACAGCACAAATTGGAGTGGGATGAGGTTATTAAAAATAAGGAGGACATAAAGTTGAGGGGTAAGGAGGTGAGGATAGATCTTGGAGAAATTAGGGTAAATATGATCAAATGTTATACCATATTGTAGGAAACTATAAAATTATTTAAAACAAAATATATATGGCAGATGTTCAGTTCCCTTTCATCATCAGGCTCCTCATCAACTTAGACGATCTCCAAGACATTCCTTAAAACTCATCTGCCTGGAATGAATTTGGGAATTCATCCTCTCATAAAAACAGTACTATAATTGAATGTTGGGTTCACAAGCTAATCCAAAAATTCTATTAAACCCATAATTATGTTAACCATGTTTTTGGAACCAAAAATAGAGAAATGGTATGACAAGTTCAATCACAAGAGGAAAATGATAATAATGATAATAACTAAAATTTACAGTTAGAAATGGTTCTGAGAGCTTGAACATGTGCCCCTTTAATCCTTCCAACAGTGAGGAAAGTCCATGTATAATTCCTGCCAGAGTCGATGCCCACAGAGGTTAGGAGAGGTGATCAAGGTTCAGGAAAGAATGAAGCCACATGAACAGAAGTCTGAGTGTAGACTCTCTGACAAGACATCATCTCACATCATCTGCGTTCTTACGTCTTACTCAGAAAGAGCTGAAGGCCCCACCTGACTTTCTCCAGACCACATTCAGTGCTACAAGATGACAGGCAGCACAATCAGTCCTGACTCTTGCTGCGCATGTCTGTGTGTGTACGTGGGAGGTAAGGTGGTGCCCTTCTGTGTGTGTGTATGTGGGAGGTAAGGTGGTGCCCTTCTGTGTGTGTGTATGTGGGAGGTAAGGTGGTGCACTTCCAAGTGACCATTGGAAGTTTCTATGACCCATCACAGAGAAGAGGCAAGGCAAAACCGAGGCTTTGGCGGGGGGTGGGGGGGTGAAAAGAGCCTTATTTTTGGGGGCTAGGGATCTAGAGAGAAGACAGCAAAGGGTAATGAGCATGCAAGGTGGAGACCTCAGCACTGCAAACTGTGGCACTCTGTGAATGGTGGGCTTGGACCCTGTTTCTTCTTTTTGCTCCCATATTACAAAATGTCGACACTGAACACTCCTTCTCCCTCACCTAAGTTCTGCTATGCAAGAAAAATGGCAATGAGGAGGTACAGCCAGCTGCTGAGAGTCCATGGCTCTTATAATAACAAAAAAGAGAAGGGGAGGTAGAGAAATCAGCGAAGACAGTAATGATAAGAGTCTTATGACAATGAATGAGGGAGGTGAAGAAGTGGCGAAGCTGATGGCATCCAGACTGCAGAAAGCAGTGGGCAGGTAAAAATATAAAAATATAAAAAAATAAATAAGGCAGCATCTAAAACGAGACAGTTCATCCCAGTGCAGTTAAACTCAAAGGCCTGAGGTGGTATTGTGTTCCCCAAAATATTGTACACCCTAATAAACTTATCTGGGGCCAGAGACAGAACAGCCACATTATTAAACATAGAGGATAGGCAGTGGTAGCACACGCCTTTAATCCTAGCATTCCAGAGCCTGAAATCCATCTGTTCAAGGATACAGCCAAGCATGGTGACTCACGCCTTTAATCCCAGAAAGCGAGCCTTTAATCCCAGGGAGTGAGGCAAAAAAGCAGAAAGATATATAAGGCGTGAGGACGAGAAACTAGAAGCATTTGGCTGGTTAAGCTTTTAGGTTTTGATCAGCACAATTCAGCTGAGAGCCATTCGGATATGAGGACACAGAAGCTTCAAGACCAGCCGAGAAGTTGGCCAGGTGAGGTTAGCTGTGGTTCATTCTGCTTCTCTGACCTTCCAGCATTCATCCTAATAACTGTTCACAGGTTTGATTTTATTAATAAGACTCTCTAAGATTCCTGCTACAAAGGCCTTTCTCTCCTGGCCTGGAGACTGATTACAAGGTCAAGGACATACAGGTAAACTAAGGCCAGAAAAGTTGAACCAAAGAGACAGCCCTATAGCTTTGGAGGGCCAAATAGGGTTAGGCCAGTTTTGCTGTTTAGAAGCACTGAAACCTTGAGCAAATCCCATAGCTGTGAAGAACAAGACTTTCTCTTAGTAAACTGGAGACAATGATTATACCAAAACTCCACTGAAAAGACAAAAGAAATAAAAGTTGTAACAGTACTTCAGATGCTGTGAATCAATTACTTCATGTCAAATTATTTAAATAGAGACATGAAGTGCCTTGAAATAAAACACGGGTTTCTAATCTTTCCCAGCTCCCGGGGCTCACTGCACTTTTCCGTGGGATCTTTCTGAGAACTCCGTTGGTCCACTGTGTGCCCTGCCTCTCCTCTACTTCTTTACTTTGTGTCCTAGCCCAGGATGGAGCAGTCTTCCTGGGTGTGCAGTCCACCTTTACTGCAGGTGAGGAGCTTCTAATTGGCCTTTGAGTTTAACTGCACTGGGGTGATCTGTCTAGTTTTAGACAGTTTTTTGTTTTTGTTTTTGTTTTTAGTTTTTTTTTTTTTAAATATTTATTTATTATGTATACAGTGTTCTGTCTGCATGTGTCCCTGCAGGCCAGAAGAGGGCACCAGATATCATTACAGATGGTTGTGAGTAACCATGTGGTTGCTGGGAATTGAACTCAGGACCTTTGGAAGAACAGTCTGTGCTCTTAACCACTGAGCCATCTCTCCAGCCCTAGTTTTAGATGCTGCCTTATTTATTTATTATTTACTAATTTCTTACTTATTTACTTACTTATTTATTTATCTATCTATCTATCTATCTATCTATCTATCTATCTATCTATCTATTTATTTATTTATTTATTTATTTATTTATTTATATTGTGTTGCCTTCTGTCAATAGCCCTGCCTGCATCTTACAGAATTACCACGACACACGGCACAGGATAGCTGTATAAATGAAATGCCTGATGAAGAGGGGAATGGTACACGCTCTTTTTCACCATCTCTTAGCTAAGGTATTATGTACATGTGTCTTCTGTTCTTTTTTAATTTTTCTAAATTTCATGGAGAGATTCAGAACTACAATGTCATATAGATTGGAAATATGACTGACAACCAAATTTTTCTTTGCTTTCTACTGAGTAGTATTTATTTCTAAGACCAGGAAACATTTTGAAATAAAGCGATAAACAGTTAATACTATAGAGGTTGCAGGTCACTTAACCCATTACAACAACTCAACTCTGAATGTAGAAAGATCAACTATAGACAAACCATAAAAGAAGGAGCATGACTGCTCTCTAGTAGAGCCATGTCCATAGTCACTGTCATAGGCTGGACTTGGCCCATGGGCCACTGCCTTCTAATGTCATTGGACAGTTTTAGAATATTTGTTAGATGATTATGATGATGACAACAATAATGAGTATTATGCAGAAGATGCCAGCTAAGCAAATTACAACTGAGATGTATCCCCAGATACCCTTGTTCCTATTTCTAATACTTTCAAGATAAAGTGAAAACACTAAGCATCAGTGTTCACGATGACTAATCAGAACTTGCAATTAACATTTCAGACCTTTGAAAATACTTAAGCATCCTGATTTTTAATCTCTCATTTGATGAATAAATCAGACACACATCTATTGAAACCCATCCACAAGAAGAGAGAATAATAGAAAGGCAGGCATTAGGAGCCATTATGTACATCCTTTATCCATGACAGGGACAAGTCTACTCACACAAAGAAGCACACAGTATCAGAAAACAATGTCTCCTAACAGGAGGAGTATGTCCTTCTTTATATTAGTACAGAATAAATGCATAGCAAACACCCACAGAGTAAATATCCATTAAATATTAGAGGATACAGAAATGTGATTCCAGTTGCCAGGCACCATTCTCAGTATGGACTAAGTAAGATTATGATGACATCATAGTCACTTAGCACACAGCACTATTTCTTTAACTCCCCTCTAGATACATAACATTTTATTGGTTGTTTTCTCTGTTGTTAAATTATATGTTACTAGCTAATTGAAATCTACATTGAGGTCGCAGCAATTCTCATGTAGGCATAATTATTTATTGTGTAATAACTGAATGGATGGATGGAGGACTAGAAATACTGTATTACCAAGTGAGAAATCTAATCTCTTCTTTGGCATAGCATGAGGTGGAAAATATACAAAGATAGAGAGACATAAGTATTAAGTAGCCTAAGCAATGTAGCAGGGCAAGATGGAAGCAAAGTAAAACAGTATGACACAAGGCTGAGGTCAGATCCTTGAGAAAAGTTTCACCAAAGCCGCCTATGCATTTCATTGGCACCTAGTTCTTAGGAAAATTGGCACGAGGCATTGGAATTGGGTCTTCCACATCTGTCTCCATTTCTTCATTATGAGCATTTGAAGATAAGAATCATAGTTGATTTCTCTGATTCTCCTCTCTCTCCTGTCTTGTTTCATCCCAGCTCCTCTTCACTCCTCTTTCCTGACCCCTCTCTCCTTCCTCCATTTTTGAGTAGTAACTGGAGTGCTTGCTAAAGTAGAAACTTCATTAACCACTTGAAGACTGAAGAGTTGGATTCCAGACAGGGGATTATTAAATGTTTTGCTTTCACCTCAGTACTGAAAAGACGGTTTGGATCCAGATCACAACTTCAGCTACGGTTATTACTTTCTACATCAGCAGAAGCCTCACTGGCTTTGGATATCAGTAGGGTTGAGCCCTACCTCTCTGTGGAAACTGAAATGAAGGTTGGTCTGATTGAAAGTGGTGAAACTAAAGACACCCTGAACCAGAGAGCCCCAATCATCACACTGTTCCTGGAAGACTGTCCTGGCCCTGTCCTCCAAGGACACACACACACACACACACACTCACACACTGTGCTAAAGTAGTTACAGTATAACAGAGATATGGATTCAGCATTATGCTAAAATGGCACTGTCAGAGCATTATACATTGAAGATTTTGAGAAATATAAAATTAGTTTCCCCCTACTGACATTTATTGCATGTAAAATGTCCTTTGAATGTGGAATAACCTAGGTACAGACAGAGCATTCTTCTATTAAGTTCAGAGTGACAATGACAATAAGGCTTTGACAAGATAACACAAATAATTAGAAAAACAATTTGTAAGCCAAGACTTCATTTGTCAGAATTAGAATCAAGCGAATCCCCTCTCCTCCTCTGAAGCATTCGAGAAAAGAGGGAAGACCTTTACAGAGAGGCAGAAAAAAAATTGTTTTGACATGTGCAGCTTAGTTTGGTTATAAGAGCCAAGAAAGCAGTACAGCCTAGCAACATGCTGGTCCAAGCTGGACACCAATAAAATAGAAGAGGAAAAATAAACCTCCTGGGCCAGATCCACCGAGTGGAAACTTCTTAGTCCTTGAGCACCAAAGTCTACACAAAATGGAGACATTCCCCAAATACCAAATGAGAACTGAAAGTCAAGACAGAGAAACACACCGGGGGTGGGGTGGGGAGGACGGGGGTGTGGGGGACAAGAGCACAGAGGACAGGGCTCTCGCTGCAGTGGTCCAAAGGAGATGGCGTGGCATGAGCTGACTGGCCATACTTGGACAGCTCACAATCTCCACTGAGCCCCTTCTGTGAGTGAGGAGCACTGTCTGAAGAGAAGACCACAGAAGTGTTAACCAGCATCTAACTTCCGATCCTGATTCAGCATCATGTGAATCTGTTAGTTCAAATGGATTCACCAGGAGGCTTAGACGCACATGGGTGAATCAAGAAGAATCTGTAACACATCTAGGTAGGGTACAAAGAAATCATCTTCTGTATGGCCTGAAAAGCCTGCAGAATCACACTAGCAGCTCTAGATTATTCTAGAGACGCTTAAGTCAAGTTTATTGTAAAATCACCTATACCATGTGCTCAGACCAAATACTACTTTAACATACAGGACCATGAGGAAGGTTCAATAGATGTTTTCCTATCTATCTAAGTTATTGTCTACAGAGAATTTTCTCATGATCTAACTTTTGAACCTCACCACAGCAGGAGAAAAGAGAGCTGACATAATTATAACAGACTTAAGAATCATAACATTGAGACTCCAAAATACCAAAGGACAACTGGAGTCCTATCTTTGACCACAGGCTCTGTGTGCTGACCACATTATTCAGTGCCTTCACCTGGTGCCACCTCATGCTTAATTATAAAACAGTGACACTCTTTTGACGAGTGGAAAGTATGCTAGTGTATCCAAGGCGAAGCTGAGAAGGATCAGGTCAGGACAGCGATGATATTTTAGGGAAATGACCGGCAGTGACCCTTTTCTTGAAGGAATGTGCTTGAGGTAAACTCAGAGCTCAGATGGTCTGAGTTAATCCTGTGTGGACAGGATGGATGTGATGCCTGCTCTGTGGTCCTCATAGTAACGAGGACTAATGTGAATGCCTCCCTGTCTCACATCTACACCCCTTTTGTTGTCAGCTAAAGGTGTCCAAAGCGTCTGAGGAGGTGGGGCTTGGAGACAGGGAAAAGTTTCTCTTAAGCTTGGAAGGGCATCAGTACTGACCATGTCCTGTGGTGTAAACACACTAAATCAAACCAAACCCAACAGAGGGTGAGAGAAAAGAAGTGAATCAAGACTTCCATTCTGTTCGTAGTCCGTTCTGGGAAATATTTTGTTATTAATAAAAGATCCGTTCATAAGTCCTATCTCCCAATTTGGGAGGTTCTGACTAAGAGACACCAAACCAAATCTCTTAGTTAATTGTGCTGGGTACCATGTATGTATTATATTAAGCACTGTATGAGGATGACTGATGATCTCCTAAGTTCAGCAGTGTCACTCACAGGACAGGACCGACCGGAGGCATCAACATGGAGGTGGAAGATGCCAGAGCCCTTTGTCCACCTTCCCTCCCTTCTGAGTCAGCATCAGGGAGCCCAGAAGCACACAGTGTGAAACAGGAGTCCATTTGGAAAGGAGAGGGGACAAGAAGGGAGTATTAGTGGAGGATCCAATCAAAGGATGAGAATTGGGTGGGACACTAACATGTCTAGGACGAACAGGTGTCAATCCTCAGAGAGGTACATGGCATTTACTGTGAGATTCAGGGAGATTAAGGACTGAGTCAAATACAGAAGCACAGGAAGTGGAGAAGAAATCAGAACTGAGATAGAAATAATTTAAAAATGATAATGTGCTTGCGGTGTACACTCACTAAAGCAAACACAACAGAAGCCAAGAGAAAAGGAGTCATAGAGACATCTTATAGTTTCTATATTACTTACTTTTCTATTGCTGAGATATAAGAGCATGACTGAGGAACTGACAGAAGGACTGGTTGACTTGGGCTTCCAGGGTTTCCCGAGGGATATGAGTCCTTCACATCACGGCTGGGAAGCACAGCAGCCAGCAGACATAATGGCTGAAGAAGCTGAGCGCTAACATCTCCAACCGAAAGCAGGAAGCACAAAGGGCACACCGGGAAGGACATCATGCTTCTCAGCTCTCAAAACCTGCCTCCTGTGACATACGTCTTCCAGCACGACCACATCTCCTACACCTCAAAATGTCACCACCAACCGGACACCAAGCATTCAGACACCAGAGGCTGGAGCCTTCAAAGCATCATGGCTTCCAAATGGGCGTCTAGCTTTGTGCTTCTAGGTTTGAGCATAATGTAATCTAAAAGACCATATTTTTTTTTTGTTTGGGGCCTTCATCTGTCAAATGGGGCAACAGATAAGGAAGTACCTAAGGGAGTCTTCAGATGTGCTAAGGCAACTCCCGGGTTTATGCTTTCTACATGTGTAAGGTACTGGTTTCGAGATTGCTCCTCACAGCAAACCGGGTTGCCATGGATAATGCTACTTGGATGCTTGGCTTTCATGCACAGCCTTCCTTTCCACAGGCGTCAGTAGCCTCATTAGTAAAACTGAGACTATACAAACTTGGCCTTAAGCCATTCACAAAATTATAGAGCAGACCAAATGAATTTATACGATATCCTATAAACAATTATTTAAAAAATATCATTAGCATTCTTGTTTCTTGAAGGCCAAGCCTATAGGACTGTGGCTCCAGTCATCAGAATTCTATCAGTATACAATACTTTGGGGTTCATTTTGCATGGTATTGCGATACCCACCATTCTAGGCAAAGCCTTTAAGGAAAACCAAGGAAAGACCAGACACTTAGATGAATGGCCATATCAGTCCCAAAATACTCCCTTTGGACAACAAACCTGGTATCAGGAAAGAGAATTTTCTGCACTAATACGGGGCCTACACACATAATGTAAAGGCCAGAAGGCATCTTGGGCTACTTTAGTTCTCTTTTTTTAAAGAGGAAAGTTGAAATGCAACTCGTGACACACACACACACACACACACACACACACACACACACACACACACACACATTGGTAATAAAGCCACCGTGCTCCTCACCGAATGGCTGGAAACATTTATTTTCCTATAAAATTCACCGAGTTTACATTCATTAATCTGATACAAACTATTTTAAGTATCCTTCACAAATCCCTTTTAAAAAAATCTTTTTGTCTTTCTTTTTCAAAGTATTTTTAAAGAACTGACCCAGGGTATTGAGGACAAGGCAAGACTTCCAATCCTATCAGGAAAAGAATGCATGAACAATTTTCTTCTAAATTTTCTACTCTACAAATATTTCCTCATGACCAAGTGAGGAGGGACCAATGACTTTCCATTACAAAGCATCACAGGCACACTGGACATTAGCAGGGAGGCGACCAAGCTCCCAAGGCACAGCTGCTATTGGCTCTTGGCTCCTAATGAAGTGTTGCATTGGTAAGACCACAAGTCGAGGGGACAGTGGATATTAGCCCTCTATCAGATATGGAGTTAGTGAATACCTTTTCCCTCTCTATAGGCTGCCGTTTTGTCCTATTGACCATGACCTTGGCCTTACAGAAGCTTTTCAGTTGTGTGAGGTTCCATTTACAATGTTGACCTTAGTGCCTGTGCTACTGGCATTGTTTAGGAAATTGTCTCCAGTGCCGATATGTTCAAGGCAATAATTCCCTATTTTCTTTTCCATTCAACTCAGTGTGTCTGGTTTTATGTTGAGGTCTTTGATCCACTTGGACTTGAGTTTTGTGCAGGGTGATAAATATGGATCTATTTGCATTCTTCTACAGAGGAGAGATCTATTAGGGATGCGTGGATCTCTCTGGGAAGGGTAAATGGAATAGGTTTTGTGAGTGAACTGGGGATTAGTGGGGAAGGGAACAAAAGGAATCAGGGACCTTTTTGGCTCAGTCTAGGAACAGTTCATTGAAATAGCTCTGGCCACAATTTGGGTGGGTCTTTCAGCCTCAGTTAATCTGATCTAGAAAGTTCCTCACTGGTAAGCCCAGAGGCATTTTTTCCATGGTGATTTTAAATCCCATCAACCAATAGTTAGTTACCTTGTATTGGATACAAGAAGTTCAAGAGAACTATCTTTTATTGGGTTGTAGTTATAGTCAGTAGTTGGCTATTTTCACTGACATTGGAATCTTTTCCTTCATGATTCTTTTCTCACAACAAAACTCAGAAAAATTTTAATTCCATATCACACAGATATAGAGCATTCTGCAACGCTCAACTACAAGTTCTATTTTAGAAACATTTAAAAAATATAAACTTGGGATAAAAAATAAAACACTCACAGGGAGAGCACTGAGGGTTGTTAGGGTGTACATCAGAAGTGCTGAGGATACTCCGGTACAGTGAGAAGCCATTGCATTCAGGGGTTCTTCCAAACCCAGAAAAGAATCACTTCCTGTCTTAGTTAGGGTTTCTATTGCTGTGAAGAGACACTATGACCACAGCACTCTTATAAAGAAAACTTGTAATTAGGTGGCTTACATTTTTAGAGGTTTAGTCCATTATCATCATGGTGGGACATGGTGGTGTGCAGGCAGACATGGTGCTGGAAAAGGAGCTGAGAGTTCTACATCTTGATCTGCAGGTAACAGTTTGTGGTCTGAGTGTCACACTGAACCATTGACACACTTCCTCCAACAAAGCCACACCTCCTAATAGTGCCATTTCCTATGAACTTATGAGGACCAATTACAGTCAAATGACCATACTTCCTAACATAAGTTATTTCTATATTCAGAGGCCCACCTTCTCCCAAGTTTCTCCAGGACATGTGAGTCTTAATTTTGACACACTGTCTTCTGTAAGGTGGGATCCATTAATCAAGTTTCCACAGTTTTTTCACTACAACTTTTTCTTGTAGCTGCACCTTTGACTTGTGCCAGTCATGGAGGTACATTTTAATTCCCCCCTCCTTGCCTCCATTTGCTCAAAAATCAAGTTGTAATTCTTCCTCTATTGAAATCTGACCTACTAAACTCAGATATTCCATTGGAAAATGATACATACTATCTTATTTTCTATCTATTCATAAAATATGAATATTCTTTTTTAAAATTTATTTATTTTACATCCTGGCTGCAATTTCCCCCTCCCTCCTCTCCTCCCTATCTCTCTCCTCCCTATCTCTCCTCTGTCCCCATCCCCCAATCCACTCTGTTCAGGGAAGGACAGGCCCCTCAAGGATATCAACAAAATACAGCCTAACAAGTTGCAGTAAGACTAAGCACCTCCCCATGTGTGAAGGCTGGGCAAGGCGACCCAGTATGAGGAGTAGGGTGCCAATCACCATCCAAAGAATCAGAGGCAGCCCTGATTGTGGATATTCTAATGGGAGGAATTATCTAATTTCTCTTTCTTAATATAAAAATGTGCCTTACAGGTAAGTCTTCAATCAATATTGGATGACGATATATTGTGGTTTTCAGGAAAACCATTCAAAATTACCAGTCAGTATTAGTCTATCCTCCTATAAATATTAAAGACTTTTATTTCTACCATGGTACTATTTTCTGTCTGTGTTACTGCTATCTGCATTAGTTAAAGTTGCTTAAGGGAAACAATCCAACTGTGTGTGTGTGTGTGTGTGTGTGTGTGTGTGTGTGTGTGTGTGTGTGTGTGTGTGTCCAAACAGAACCTGGAATATAGATGGCACTTCCTAGCTAAACACTGGATCTTCCACCAATACTGAGCATTAGTTCAGATATGTCCTGCAGTATGCTTGGGATTCTAAATTACAGAAATAGAGAGTTGAAGCTTCAATAATAAACCCTGAGGCTACCTCTACTGCATCAAAAAAAATGTATTCAAGGAACTTGGTTTCTTTTGGAGGAATTCTCAATTATCTTCATTTCTAATGAAAATCTCAGAGAAACTCATTCTTGGGCTCATGCATTTGTCAATATGGCATGGCACTTCTCTATCATCCTGTCATGGGATGTGACTCCAGTTGATGAATTCCCAGGTCTGATTCTTGTCTTTGTTACTCTTCCCATGGCTGTGGTAAGATACTGACAAAACAACTTAGAGGAGAAAGGGTTGTTTTGGTCCACAGCTCCAGGGTGCGGTCCATCTCAGAAGGGAAGTCTCGGCAGCAGGAACATGGGGCGTCCATGTTGGTCCCACTGCATCAATCAGGAAGCAGAGAAGGTTGAACATTAGCACTCAGCTCTCTTTCTCATGAAGTTCAAGAACCAAGGCCAGTGAATGGGGTCTCTTCCTTTTAGGGCTGGTCTTCCAACCTGAATTAACCCGATCAAGATGCTATTTGCAGCATTCCCAAAGATGCTAGTCTCGGATGGTGCTAGATTCTGTTGATGATCCTTATTAACCGCTGTAGTATGTATTTAACTGAATCCAGCAGCATAATGAATATGAAGACATGAGATGTCAAGGCTAGATACTAGAATGTTCTGGTCTCAGGATAAATAGAAGAATGCAAATGAACAGAATCAAGCAAAGGGGCCTCATTAAAGAAGGCCTTTTTTGGCCCCCCGATATTCCTTAATTTCCTAATCTTTTGATTTCTTTTTCTGCAAAATCCTAGAGTAAGTAAATTGAATCGTCATCAACTTGTCTCCATTTAAAACATAAAAAAGGAACAATTGCAGTAGAGATAAAAATTCCCCTCTTATCCATTCTTAATTATCAAGCTTGCTTATTTTCATACCTAGACTAGACAAAAATATTTTCAGGGGTTGGGGATTTAGTTCAGTGGTAGAGCGCTTGCATAGTAAGTGCAAGGCCCTGGGTTCGGTCCTCAGCTCCGGAAAAAAAAAATTTTCAGTGGTCAAAAACCCATCAGTTTTTCTGATATTTTCATATTATTATAACCAAAACTAAATTGCCAGGTCATCTTTTTTGCTATCTATCAACTACAAGCAAAACATTTCCTTCCAGATATTATTAGTCTTTTCAGTTAAAAACAGAGTCAGGCCACAGAACAGCCCTGAAAGATGGGTCCAACACACTTGAAACCCTTAGCACTAAAACAGCTGACTTCCTGCAGCATGGCTTTACCCAAAACTGCATGAGGACATTTATTCCATTTCTTCGTCCTGCACCGTGTGTGGCTGGTGGAAGGCTGTTGACTCCTAAACGTTAAGCAAACATCATATTTTTAGAATATTGAGCCCAATCTTTATAGTGTCTGGACTTGTAACTAGCCATTTCTCTAACATTAAGCTGAGCCACATAAGAAAATTACTACAGTGATAATATTTCCAGGGCACAATGAGTCACTGTCCAGTGTCTAAAATAGGAAGTAAATAATTTATGAGCACTGGTTGGTATGATGAGAAGGAGAGCACTCTCCTGTTGGTGTTCCATGGTCAACCTTATGGTTTAACACAAGGGTGATGTTTATGCCCTAAAAAATGAGGATGTTAGCGTCTAGGCTTATGGATAAGGAAGGAAACATGGGCCAATATTACCAATAATAATCATAGTTCACTGCTATGAAAGCAAGGGTGTGGACCAGGCCTTTGGAGGGAGAAGGATCAGGGTCACCCCATCTAGTATCCAATCAGGAGGGAGGATGAGATCAAAGCCCTCTGGATTTAAACCCAAGCCACACCAACAGAGCTTTCTATCGGAACAGCCAAGTGTCAAACCTATTGTGGGAGACTGTGTGGTGCCCATTTCAATTAACAGAAGTCTGCCTGTACTTTGGGCAACCTAAACTTCCTTTGCTTCCAACTTTACCTTGGGGGTCGAGGTAGGGGGGGATGGATGAGAAACCACAAAGCAAAGACAAATAAAAACAAATGTCCCCCACTGATTATTGGGGCTGTGGGAACATTTGTCTTCATCAAATCTAAGCTCTTCAACGATCACCCTCCAAGACACATTTTTCTATAATTTTGATCTTTTCATAGGTGAAGAGAATAGACCAGATAAAAGAAGTATCAGCCAAAATGTTATTTACTTTCCCGGCAGAGTTGCATGCTATAAACAAAAATAATGGTTCTGCTCTTATGTTCGGAACCCTTGACGGGCTGCTATAGAAAGAAATGTTGTTACTGGCACGGCAGAGTCTTGCGAAGCATGTAACGAAGCCACAATACAATGGGACACTTACGCTGTGCTACGATTAGACCACTTCCATTCAATAGAGCTAACTAACGACTTATTTTTTTTCTCCCGAGGGCTATTACTGTGTTGAACATAACAAGCCTCATTTTGTTTTCATAACCATGTTCGTCCCTCTCACTGAAGACTACAATTTGATATTTATGAAATCATATAAGAATACTGCATACTCTTCTGCACCCCCTCCCCAAATTGTATAAAATTATTCAGAGGACAAAAGAATAATGTACGCTTCAAATCATGTGTCCTTTTCTCTAACCACTTCTAACAGGCAGTCTCTCTCTCCCTCTCTTCTCCCCCTCTATCTGGCTAGAGAACACAATGTACTCCAGAGATAATTGACTGTGGAATATGATGATGTTTATTCAAAAACAGGTCACACAGACTGCAATGTGAGAGTCTCCCTTTATCCTCTCACTTCTTCTATCTAATGGAAAGGCACAGCACTGTGTGCTGCAAATCAGAAATGTGGGGCCGTAATTACTTTTTTAGATGTCACCTGCTGAGACAAATCGACTACAAATGTGCCCTCATCCCTGGAATCATCGAGCTTTGGAAAACTCACCCCAGATTACTTATTCAGAATAGGCTGAGATGAGAGCAAGCCTATGTGTACACGATGTTAACAGTATGGTCAATTACTTCGACAAGAGCACAGTATAGCAATAGACTTCACTTGCTCACGAATAAACAAATCAACAGGAATTTACACGTGGGAAGGCGAGACTTAAAAACAATCTGTTATTAATCTTTCTCATGGTATAGAAAATAATCCTGGTCTTTGCCTTGAAGTCAGAACTTCTTCTGCCAGTGGCCAGTTTCTGTCATTTGGGCCAATATGCATAAATAGAAAAATGGAAGAGCATAAAAGAGATACATGAAAAGCCAATGACAGCATATAACAGTTGTCTTCTGCATTGTATGCAAACCACTTCAGTTAGAAGAGGCATACCTGTATCCTTCAGGTCTGACTGAAAACCTTTGCATGTCTGTCACTGGGAGGTCATTAGGGTCTATCCGTAAATCCATAAAGAATTCAACTTTCATTTCTAAGTCTGTTTCAGACAATCGGTAGATCAGGTGACTCTGAAGACATATTATGTTTAAAAAAGACACTAACCAATCAAACAAAAAACAAAAGCAGAGTCTTTAATTATAAGCAAATTCCTAGTGTAATCGAACTCAGTACCTGTATTCTACGTAAGTGTACCCTCTCCCTCTCTGCCCTACCCAACCTATCCTCCCGCTTTGGCCCATCAGCATTAGCTGGGCCACTGAAATCCCTTTACTACTGAAATAATCAGGAATTTGCATTCACTTCAACAAATATTCAGGGTTTATTGTTTATGGTTTTTTTTTTGAGAGATGTGAGAAAATGAATGTTCATTATTCCAAGAGAAGACTACATCATTTCTCCACACCCCAGGATATGGTCTCATTTATCACTGTAACAAGTTATAAAACACAGAGCTTCTGGATTTGGTAAATAGAATGCTGATTTGCTGGGGCAATTTCCAACCTCACCCCACCCCACAGAGAAACAGAGCCCCTTTGATACTCACACAAAATTGTCTGTATTTCCCTTGTGCTTGCACATACAACTCTAGATGGTTCAGAACACCCTGTCTGAGCACGTCAACATAATCTGGCAAAGCCCGTTCTCACATTATTTGTGGGGACAGTAGAACCAAAAGTCCTGGTGAGCTCTTGAGAACAAGCTGTCTTATGAGAGTTATGTTCCACAATTCCGATAAATGAGGATTAGATGCAAATCCAAACCCTCAGTGCCTACGTAGATGCAACCACCTTCCCCACAATGCCTGTGCAATGGGAAGGAGCGACATTAAAAAGGGCCTCCCTCACAAAACAGCAAGCGAGACAGGTTTCTTCTGCAAGCTTGGTGACATCAGATGTTTACTCTTTCTCCTTCCAGATTTCACTGGACTCAAAACCTCTAATTTAAACAGAGTTAATACTTGAAATCTATGAAGTTTGCAACCAAGCGCACAGATTATTTCTGTCTTGCTGTTCAGGAAGTCTTGGGTTAGGTGGACGGAGCCCTGAGGATTGTCTGTCAGAGGGCGGACAGGAAGAGATTGCTGCTCCTGCTTCTGCTCCAGTCTATTCTACCCCCCATATCTAGGAGCTCTTAAGGAAACGATCCAAGAGTTAATTCCCCCACATATTACTTTTCCCACGACCTTTGCGGGCTGGAAACGTTATCTTCTTTTTGTCTACAACATCAAGAAAAAGGCCTGACATATAATAGATGGCCAGTGAGTGTCTGGGGAACCAATAACGGATATGAAACATATGCTACATAAGCTCCCCCATCCTCAGTGATAAAGTTAAATATGACCAAGAAAACTTCAGCATGGCCACTTGAATGTCTGAGAAAAAGGATGAAAAGGAAAGAAACTGATTCCTGGATCTAAAGCACTAAGTGCTTCCTGGCACTTGATTTTTATTTTATTCTGTATTATATGGTTTATATGGAATATTTCCATTTAGCCCTTGTATAGGTCTTGCAAGAATACATCTTGTATTGAACCAGACTGAAGTGGGCAGTGTACTCTTCTGGACTAATCAAACTACACAGCTTATCTGAGAGTTCTACCACAGAATTAGTAAGCCATGTCAGGAACAATGCAAAACATGGGATCAAAAAGTTAAAAGCCTCCAAATTAACGCTCAAGACCTAAATCAAAAGACCAACCAGGAAAAGCTCTACAGTTTACATTATATAAGTTTGCACCCACCAAAGACAGGCCTGCCAAACAGACTGACAGGCACCTATAGTAATGATACACACATGAATTTTTTAATGACATTTCTGCCATTTCACTTCATCATACTTTATAACTGTATGTACCTGCTTTTGTTAAAAGGTTGGCAGATTCTTTGCGTTAGTGTACTGGCCCTCACCCAATCTCATTTGGTTGTAATGTATCTATGCCATCAGGGTAAGATGTTTAAAAAAAAAATCACCGTGGGAAGCTACACCATGCGAAATCTAATGTTCAAAATGGAGCGTCTCTTCACTTTAAATAGATGACCTGGTTTGGGATAGTCTTTCCCATAACTACTTTGAATAACTCAGTGTACAGATAGCCATTCCCACAAGAGGGCTATGCTAACTCTGCTACAGGCCTGCTTCTGTTAACCTAAACATTGATGGGGCAGTCAGTCCACACAGCTGCTTATGCTTCTATTTTGAATCAAGTTACAGTGAGAACAGCCTTGGAAACCATGGCACTATCAAATGCAGGAACATTTTCAGAACCACTGCAATGAATGGTACTTAACAGTATAGTGGGCCATGACCCCAGTGGCCTCTGTTTGGACTTCTGGGTATCCTTGTGTTATCACACAGCAGACCCTCTATGCATTACTGTTATCCCCTGCCCTAAGTGGCTCAAAGTCAAAAAGCTGGCAGTAGCATATAGCTCATTCATAAAAATTAAAATACCAGCTGACTGGTATGACCAGCAATAATTATACAAAGTATAAATATTCAAATGTCCCTATTGGTTCTGGTCACACTGGGTAATGCTAAGTCAATGACTTGCCTGGGGTGGCATGCATGAGACCCTTTGCTAGGAAAGCTCAGAGATGTGTTCTACAACAGGCTGACTTCTGTGCCTATAGAATAAGAGCAGACGGGGAACCGGAAAAAGGGCAGTAGACTGTAGGAGAAGCTCAAGACTAGGGGGAGAAAACGGGAACAGGTTGAGAGTGGGACCAACAAGCATCCATTCTCCCACAGTGTGAGTACTGAAGCAGGAGGTCTCTCCGTAAAAGTTTATTCAGATTTTTCTCAAAGAAATGACTTAGAATCCCCAGAACAGATACCCGATTGAGTATTCTCAAACCATTACACCTGAGGCTGTAAAACCTTGGAGGCGTTCCCCTAGAGCAAGGAGATGGTCACCAATCTATGGGACTCCTGTAATCCATTTGTCTTGCAGTTGACTTACCCAAGAGAATAAGACTGTTAGAAATGCAGAGCTAGCCTTGACAAGCGCTGCTCCACCCAGCACACCGCCACTGGGGGTAGCAGCACCTCTCAGGTTTCACAGCCTGAACCAGACCCCATTTAGGTCAGAGTAAAGGGAACTTCCCGGAGAAGTCTTTGCTGAATACTCAGCTGAATGTAAAAGCGCAATCTGAGGACTCTCCAGCAGACGGTCTCCATTCACTTCCTATTTCTGCTGCCCAAACTGTCACGTATGTCTGATCCCTCAAATGGGGTATGCAACATGGCATGCACTAAAAAATGTTTGATGACGTAAGAGCAAGGAGGAAGGATGAAGTCACAGAAGGAACGACGTCAAAGCAAGTATCCGGACTAGAAGAAAACCTTTACACAGATATGGATGGAGAAGAAAGGTACGGAGGCGTCCAGGGCGCTCACCTCTACCGGTCTGTGATGAAGTCCTGGGTGGGGGTTGAGCAGTACGGCCATGGATGCTTTTTCATGATCCTCCTGTGAAGCAGTACCATCGTGGGAATACCAGGGGAATGTGGGGGCTAGATAAGGGAAATGAAGGGAGTAGGTTTCTTTTTTTAAAATTGCTTTTATTATGTTTTTATTTATTGTGTCTATGTACATGCAAATATATGTATATGTGTGTGTATACGTAAACATATATGTGTATATATTATACATACATACATACACACACACACACACACACACACACACACACACACACACACTCACTCTCTCTCTCTCTCTCTCTCAAATGTGCCAAACTGCACACATAGAGGTCTGTGGGAATCAGCCCTTTCCTCCCTCCATGCTGGTCCCAGGAACTGAACTAGTCTGGGTGGCAAGTCACTTTATCCACTGAACTAATTGCTGGCTCAGGGACATGTATTGTATGCACCAAGCTACGTTAATATGATTTGCTGACACTACACAATGTGATTTATGTCGCCACCAGTTATCATGTCATAGGGATGAGTTCTAAGAGTGTTCCTAATGGTCCCGGCTCTACTCTCTCTCCATTTAGTTCATCCACCCACAGAGTCACAAGTCATGTGATGTCAATGTGTCCTGCAACAGCCAGCATGGGGCTTATGCTGGGGGAAGAGCCAGCAGGCGGGGAAGACCTAGGGAACCATGTCAGAACTAGGGTAAAGTTCACCATGCACGTGGGGGAGTGTGCACGGAGGACTGGGTCTGCAACCCACAAGGAGATCATTGTCTTATCACGGAAGTGCTCAACACTGTACTGGGAACAATTACAAACGCACTCCAGTGTAATTCATTCCAGTGTGGACTGCACAGAGCAGCACTTACCAGCCCATATGGACCCGTGCTAATGGTACAAATTGTTAGCCTTGCAAGTGAAAGAAACTCCATAGAAATTTCCTAATGCTTAACGATAATCTCAGATGTTATGTGACATCAAATCTTGTAGAGATTGAAGGGAATTTTCCACACTTTTAATAATGATAACACTTACACATTTTTTATCTACTTTATGAGAAGACAAATTCTCTGTCTTTTTTTCTCTATAGAAAGCATTATAAAATTAGGACGTATGGAGAAGTGATCAGGAAAAATGGAGTCATAAAATGTATGACGATATCACCAGGTACTCAGTCATAATTTGTAATCATTTTGGTGGTATCTCAGGGCTTTAAAGATTTCAAATGCCTGTATTTCCTTTTCTCTTAAGAAGTAAGCATTTCTTTTCTTACATAGTTGTTATGGGCTAAGTTCTGCCCATGAAAAAATATGTTGAGAGGCTAACCCTTAGTGAAGGTGGCTGTATTCAAAGCAAAGGCCTTTAACGAGGTATCCAGGTTAAAAATGAAATCATGAGGTGAAACTTTATCAGGTACAAAGGGTGTGTTTAATCAGAGGAAAGCAGGACACCCAAACCACAGAGAAAGACCACAGCCGGGTAGGGGTGCAGCGAGAAGGTGCCTGACTACAAGTCACAGGACAATGAGAGCAACTTCACAGGGTCTGGCCTCCCAGCACCTTGGCCTCAGGATTGTCAACCTCTAGGTCTGTGAGAAATTACATTTCTGCCATTTCAGGCACTCGGTCCATCAGGCTGTGGTATTTTCCAATAGCAGCCTTTGCAAATACCTAAATTCAAACTTTTCTAAAGATTAAGAAAAATAATGTGTAGGATTACATGCCATATAAGATCTTCGGTTATTTCATCATAAGGAATGATATACCCACCAACCCGGTCACATGATTGTCCTCAAACTGAGAGGTCTCAGGGTAGCTGTGAAACATTATCTATGCCGTGGGGCCTTGGGCAGTCATCCTCCTGGGTGTGAAGTGTCCTGTGAATGGACACAGTAACTCCGTAGAAAAACAGGGTCAACATTTATTTATTCTCTGAGAGTCTAAAATGTCATGAATTCTTTATCATTGAACAAACATTTGGGATAGTTTTATATTCTACAAGATTCCTGAGAATATTGTGTTTCAATTTCTAGGACTTCTTTGTGACCATGTAATTAGTTAGTAATTGAAACAGAAAAGTAGAATTCGTGTGTGTATGTGTGTGTGTGTGTGTGTGTGTGTGTGCTTGAACATGTGCATGCACATGTATGTGGGTCTCTAAAGCTGAGGACAATGTCATGTGTCTCCCTCTATTGCTCAGCACTTAAGTTTCTGAGACTTGATCTCTCAATGAGTCTGCAGCTTGGCCACAGCTAAACAGTGGCCAACAAGCTTCACAGGTATTCATGTCTCCACCCGCCTCACAATGGGATTGCAAGCTCACACTGGCATGCCTCTTATTTCTGTGGATGCTGGGGACTGAACTGATCCCCATGCTTTCAAGCCAAGTACCTGACAAATCAACTCATCCCCTCAGCCCTGACTCCTTTGGAATAGAAAGTCCTGGCACCAAGATTAAGATTTGGAGGCCAAGGACTACGTCTTTTGCTAAAAAAAGAGGTTCCCCTCCCTCCCCACCTCTCTGTTCTCTATCTGAGATAGGGTCTCACTGTGTAGTCCTGGCTGAACTGGAACTCTTTATATAGAACAGGCTGGCCTCGAACTCAGAGATCTGTCTGCCTCTGCCTCCTCAGTGCTGGGATTAAAGGTGTACATGACCATGCCTGGTTATTTCTTTTGAAAATATGTATTTGTGGAAATACGAGAGAAGGGACAAAAGGAGGGAGAGAACATGAGGGAAGGAGGGAGTGAACGCTGGTGCTTGACCCTCTGTACAGCCTGGCCTGAGAACTCAGAGCTGCCACGAAGGTGGGGCATGCCCGGGCTTGTCATGTGATCAGGTGTACGTATCCAGGATTTCCCACCCAAAGATTTCCAGCACACCTGGCCGAGGCTCCTTCACTTGGTGTTTCTCCTACAGGAAAGCAGCTCAGCGTTCTGTCCAAAGGCATCAGGAATGATGCTGTTGGATACTTAATCGTTCACTTCATCCTCTTTCAAGCCAGATTTGTATCAACAGGAAACATGATTAGTAAACTCAACATTCATTTTGCTTAACTGACTTCAAATTTCAGATACAAATGGCCTGGATTTCACACCATATTTTGATATTTCCTTTTCTCTCACCCTTTGATGATTTATTCTTTAACTATACTAAAAATTTTTATGCAAAATCACAACGCAGGGTAATATTTCTGGCTTTTGGCAAAAAAAAAAAAAAAAAAGAAAGTTCACGTGTGAGTGAAATCATATTGATTTTGAACAAGTGGTCATTTGTGCCTTTGCCATGAGCTGCTTGCTGCTCCCCACTTGGAGATGCTGCCTGATTCAGGCTTCAGAGAGTGTCAGGCTGTCCTACCGACCTAACAGCTCAAGTAGTACAGCTTCCTCTCTGGGCTTCCAGGTGACTCCCAGGATTCTCTTCCTGATCACTCTGCCTCCTCCATCCCATAGTCCACCCATCACATGCACAATTCTGATCTGCCTGGTAAGGATAGACTAGGCCAGTGGTTCTCAACCTGTGGGATGTGACCTCTTGTGGGGAGTCAAAGGGCCCTTTCACAGGGGTCACATATCAGATATTTACATTACAATTCACAGTAGTAGCAAAATGATAGTTACGAAGTACAACAAAATAATTTTTGGTAGGGGGTCGCCAAAACATGAGGAACTGTATTAAAGGGTAGCAGCATTAGGAACGTTAAGGACCACTGGAGTAGACAATGAAAAATAAAGAGATGGCCCGATGTCCTCTGTTAGAAAAACACCTATGAAGCTTGCCTGGCCATCATTCAGTGGCCTCATATTAAAGAATGATCCTCAGTAGCTTAATGCACAAGGCCTACCTGAAGTCAAAAGAGAACTGATTTCACAACTGCACATTACTGAGCCTTTTTAACTTCTTTTATTAAAAAAGTAAAAACAGTAAAAGTGCAATAGGTAAGTTAGGGCAAATAGTCTTTGGTCCAATCTTTCTGAGTCTCACTTTTCTGCAAAGTGAAAGATCAGGGTCGAAATAGAATCCACATACACTTCCACTGTGGCTAAAGGTCTGAGGCAGGTGAAGGCATCACATAAAGAAGTCCTAATAAATCTGGATGCTCTTTGGTACTATTCCTGAGAGGAGCTCTCCTCGAAACCCATGTTTCTTGATTAGCATGAGCAACTCAATCCTATCCGATTCTGGTGGAAAGGATCTAGTTCCAGAAAAAGTAGAGATTCTGGATAAAAGGAAAACATAAATAAATAAATAAATAAATAAATAAATAAATAAATAAATAAATAAATAAATGAATAAATAAGAGAAGAAGGGAGAGGGAGGGAGGGAGAGGGAGGGAGGGAGGGAGGGAGGGAGGGAGGGAGGGAGGGAGGGAGGGAGGGAGGGAGGGAGGGAGGGAAAGCAATCTAGCCACTGATGAATCCAGGAGGACAGGTAAGCAGACTCCAAATCTTGAAAGATTGCCAAATCTATACAGGTAGGATTCTTTCTTGATAACTGCATCAAAATATCTGGCACAAGCGACTTAAGACAGAAAAGACATCCTTAGCTCACAGCGTCACAGGTTTCAGCTCATCTCGTGAAGAGAGTGTCGGAGCAGAAGTTGGGCAAAGACAATGCCTGTACCAACTGGCTCTTCCTCCTTTCATCCACCTGCCTGTCTAGCTGAGGTACCTGAGCATGCTGCTGCCTGCATGCTAAGGGCCACTCGCACTTAGCCTGTCCTCTCTAGGAAAGTCTGCACATTCACCTGGGGAAACGGCTTCCTCAGTCTTTCACTGGCACCCGGGCAGATGGCTCTCCACCATCATTTTATTCCCTTGTCCTCCACAGACTGCTTCCCCCTCTCCCTCATTCCATCCCTGCAAACTGCAGGGGTGATGCTCAGAGGACCTGGCATCACCCTCCTTTCCTTTGCCTGTGATGGCTTTTATCCCTACCGTAGAACTTAGCTCATCCTTTTAGCTTTGGTCCAAATGTCATTTCTTCCAAGACTCTCCCTAAGTAGGCTACTTCAATCAGTAACTCCGGATGCCACAGGGCTCCAAAAGTGTCGCCAAAGCAAATTCAGTCAAGGAGTTGGACTTGGAGAAGGAAAACAGAGTCAAGATGACTAGACAATACATCATAAGAATATTTATATGAATCAGTGCCGGGATCACTCACTGATTGTGACTGTCTTACCGCTTCTCTCCAATAAATAAATTATTACTAAAAATGTGAGCTTAAAGAGAGAAGTAACTTTACCATTTTCGGAGTCCAACCCTGGCACCAAAAAAAATGGATGGGTATTCTGATTTTTTTAATAAAATTTTATAATAAAATTGAGCCCTTCTTATGGTCACATGTATTTATATTTATGAAAGCTCATGAAATAAAATCGGGCAAAGTACTTGATGGCTGTCACTTTTGTTATCAGTAGAGGGAGAATCACATCAGCTACTGAACACGGTAATGAGACAACATGAGTCAATCCATATAAGCTCTTAGCACTGGATCTGACAAAAATAATCAATATTGGCCGTTATTAATCCGTAGAGCTGTAAAACATTTAAAAGGTTGTCTATCATTTAAAATCTTAGGCCCTATTTTTAGTCTAAGCCCAGCAAAGGATGCGAACAATTCGTCAAGTTGGAGTGGCATTTTATAATAAAAAGCACCTCCACATCTATCACCACACTGGAGGGCACAATTTGTCTTCTGCTTTGAAATTCAAAGTCAAGTAGACAACACACGGAGTTACAGCAAGTGCTGGAAGCAGAAGACGAGACGGAGAAGGGAAACATCGGGGAATGCCTCTGGGAAGTGGGGATCACATATGGTGACATCAGAGTGTAGTGGCCTTCCCCACTTATCAGGAGACACTGTCACAACATGACCACAATACCTGTATAATCCATTTTCAGGAGCAGTGATTGTGAAACCAAGATTTGCTCATTCTTTCCTTAGAAACACATTTTTCAGTAAGAACTTGCTGGGTTTAAGTCACTATGTGCTATGTCGCAGTTAAAATGACAAACCAAACAAAAAAACCACCTGGCTCTTAAGATACATTTTAGAGGAAAAGAACAAAGGATAAATGATTAAAACACGTAACAAGGGGTTAGGGGAGGGTTCAGACAGTGATGTGCTTCTCCCACGTGCCTGAGGACCGCAGTGAGAGCCAGCACCCATGTGCAAGCAGGGCGTGTGAGAGTACTTGGGAAGCCACTACAGGAAAGAAGGACCCTGGGGGCTTGGTGGCTATCCATTCTGGCAAGGTCTGCAAGGCCCAGGACCCAGTGAGAGACGTCTCTAAAAGCCGTGAGGATGTCCCCTGAAGCCAAGTTGACCTCTGGCTTGCACATACACAAACACATACACAAACATGCACACATTTGCATATATACACACAAACATATATGACACACACACACACACATATATAAACACCACACATTTACACAAAATGAGTAAACTGTGTTTAGTGATGATAAACATTACAGGGGAAAATGAAACAAAAGGTGGGTAAGCCTTGGCAGGGCACTTTTGGTGGAGTGATGAGGAAGTCTTTTACTAAGTACCATTTGACTGACGTCCTATTGGATGTAAAACAAGAACCGTGGAGATATCTGTTGAAACCATCCTCAGTAGATGGAGGCAAAGTCAAGGCCTGTATTCAAGTGCATGGCTGAATATAACGTGACTGATGGGGATTGGAGTGACAGATGGCAGGTGAGACCTTGAAAGCCGTAAGTGGACAAAGAGACTTGCAAGCACAGTTCTCTTTTGCTTGCTTTTTTTTTTTTTTCTTCCTCCCAGGATGCTGTGAGAGGGGCCTCACCAGTACACCAGGACAGCAGTGAGACCGCACGGCTTCTATAGAATCACTGTGGAGAAGACCAGGAGGAGACAGACAACCCCCAAAGTAACAAAGCAATAGGAATCATCTATAAATCAGGTGACAGGTGACAGGGCAAGGCCAGCCCATGGGCACTCGAGGATGCAGCAGTCACAGATTTTATGTACAGTTTTAGGGAAACACAAAAGAATATACCATGAAAAAAAGAGAATAGTAAAGCATGGCTTCGCGTTTCAGGCCTGAGTTTCTGGGAAATCAGCAGTTCTCAAGAGCTGAGAACTGTGCATGGGAGGAGCATGCTTGACTGGGAAGAAGAGTGGGAAGTAATATTTCCATACTGACTCTGGAGTATGAAAGAAGCTTCACCATGACAGCCCAGGGGTAAACATCTCAGGTTAGCCACAGGTAAAGGAAGAAAAACTGCAGTGAAAAACAGGGCCGGGAAATTCACTTTAGCGACTAAAATAGACGACATCCAAGCGAAGATTAATCTGTTATGATACAAAGTCGGGGTTTAGGAGTAGACCAGACTGAGAACAGAATTGTAATTAAAAAAAGAGGACATTCATTTAAAATATACATTAAAAACCCATGTAAACAACTCACGAGTCCGTGACAATCAATAAATACCATTTCACTTATGATTGCTTTATTGATTTGCGCAGAAGTGTCTGACTCGTGAGAGGTACTCGTTGTGGTGGAGATAAGTAAAGAAGGAGAGCACATGCCTGCTTCCTGCTCGGCAAGAACAGGCCTTTCTACTTGAAAGTCACACAGCAGGAGTCACATAACAGATAAGCCCAGCACTTGGGAGGCAGAGGCAGGAGGATCAGAAGTTTGAGACCTACCTGAGCTACATAGAATAACCTCACCCCAAACAAGTTAATTTCAAAGGTAAAGGTTTTCAAAATCAAATGGAGTTTGAAAACTCTAGAGAGCCAGAGACATTTCTTATGTGGATGTCACCGGTCTTGTAGACCAGGCTGGTTGTTCCTTTGGTAAGTCCAGCAGTTCTCCACAATGTGGACCATTACTAGGTAATTCCACTGTTAGATATGTAGGCAAGAGAGCTGGACAGACATGCCCAGAAATACAAACAGAAAGCAGGAAAACCTCAAATGCCAGCAACTCCTTCAAGGATAAACACCAACTGGCAAACCTGTGAGGTACTATTCAGTGATAAAAAAGGAACGGACTACTTATCTATGTTAAAAGTGGATGGAATTTGAAAATGCCAGGCTAATGATACAGTTATATAAGACAATGTATGTATGATTCCATGTAAAGAATCGGTATATACATTGATGGTAACAGATTAGTTACTATCTGCAGTTGTGAGGATACTGCAAAAGATACAGGGTTTCTTTAAGGGGTGGGGACGAGACAGGGACTGTGATGATAACACAACCCTGTTGTCACACACACACACACACACACACAAGTTAAAAATACTTCAAATGCAAATGATCTCAAGAAATATATTATAATTAAATATGCTCAATAAGCACATATTATAGCAAAAAATTTAAAAAATTTTAATGAAAAATTCCAGAGAATAAGCTAATCATTTGAGACCAGGGTGAATGGCCAAGCTTCACCTAGACAGGAAAACTGAACAGGAGTATTTCATTAGGCTTGAGGGAACAGGGTAGACTATAGGAACCATTCTCAAGCAGTGGATTAACCTTTCACTTACATTTTTATTAGATTTATTCATTTTATTTTATATGCGAGTGCGTTGCCTGCATGTATGTATGTGATACATGCATGATTGATTCCCATGATCATCAGAAGAGGGCATCAGATTCCCATGAACTGGAGTTACAGAGGGTTAGGAACCGCCACTTTGGTACTGGGGATCCAGTTCTGGTCTCCCACAAGAGGAACAAGTGCTCTTAACCTCCCAGTCGCCTCTCCAGCCCATATTTTTCACTGAACTGAGGTAGGCAGACATCAGAACAAGCACTCTTACCCAGTGAGCCATCTTACTCATTGTGTTTTTGATAAAGGATCGGGGACCATCCTCTCTCTGTAAGGGACAAACAAATCACGTTTTGAGCTACTTAGGTCATGAAATTCCCATGCCACCTCATTTTCCCTGTGGTGGTGGAAAGACACCGTGGACATTATGTAGACACGTGAGGATGGCTGTACTTAATGCTGTTAACAAAACAAGGCTAAGGAGAGCTTTAGCCCATAGCCACAGCAGCACGGTCATTTCCCATCTTCTCAAGGCAGCTTTCCAGGAATTCTTAGGGACCCCTTCTTCACTGTCCTTGCAGGGACTCCCTGCACCAGCTGTCTCCTAGACAACCGTGAACATATGTTTGTCTTATGGATGGTTGGTTAGCAGGGGTTCCTCAGATTAAAAACTGTAAGCGACTTGTATTATAGTCCAGATGTTGACAGCCCTCTAAAGACACTTATATGTTTGGTACCTAGTTTGATGCTATTTGGAGGTAAGAGAACTGTTAAAGGCTGGGGCCTCCTGCGGGAGAGGGGGAGTCTTTCAGTCATTAGAGGCATGCCTCTGAAGGGGATTGTCAAGCCCAAGTCTCCTTCCCTTATTGCTCCCTCAGGTCCTGGCCAGGAAGTGATCAAACTTTGTTCTGGAAGCATCTCTCTGCCAAGATGCTTCACATGCCAGAGTAAACTTTCAAAATACCTAGACAAAAATCAGGATTTTCTCAATAAGTTGATGATCTTCGATATTTTCTACTATGATGGAATTCTAAGGCATTATCTAGGGTAATTCTATCCAAACTGATGTTAAAGAACCCATGTATGAAGCCTGAAGAATAATGAATGGAGAACACAAACAGCCTGACACACACTTCACCCTTTCACATCTCAATAATCCATAGATGCATAACAGCAGAGATAAAAACATGCCTGGTATTTATAAAGACTGAATGAAAAATAGCAGGACCTATTATCTTGATTTTAGGTTTAGGGTATAGTTTCACCTCCTTAAACCTTAGAATATTGGGTTTCTAAATGTTAGGTCCCAGAAATACAATGCTAAAAATAAGTGTATAAACCACAAGGCCCAAGGAATATTTTATGTTTGGACAACTGTACAATGAGCTAATTACATAAACAAAGACATCCAGGAACGGAGGCAAACCTCGAAGTGGAAAGAACGCTGTGCAGGCCTTGGGGAGGGACTTCACATCTTCTTGTGTTCAGGGTTGGCAAGACACTAGAAAAGCTAACTCTGAACATGCTGTAGGTGCTCCCTGTATGTGAACATGCTTAGTACACTTTATATAGTATGCTTTTTAAAAGTTACATGCTATTTTATACAGTTCAATGTTATTTTAAGTAAGTGCCAGAAAAAAAAGAGCCATATTTTCTAAAGAACATTCCTTAAATTCCAAGGAGGAAATGGAGCACACACACCATATTTATTGGCTAAGAGTATTTATAAAAGTTGGATTTTCCATCTTCTAGAAAAATCAAAGATCTAGAATAACAAGTAAATCTTTATTTTTGGAACAATGGCACTTTTGGAATTATACTAGCTAAAACAGCTTACTTAACTGGACACGGAGGCTCCCGCCTATGAATCCTGGCACTTGGGACCTCAGCAAGTTCAAGACCAGCCTGGGCTACATAGTGAGCCCTTGTCTTAGTCACCCATCTTTGTCTTCCCCATGACCCAAAAAGTTCTCTTCTACTGTGGGAAAAATCTTAATATTGTGTTCTTGAATTATTTAGCTTGTAGATTCACCACTGATCAATAAAGGAAACATTTCTGTTTTCTAGGAAGAGAACAACCACAGACATGCCTCTGAAATTGGGAGGTATTAGGGTTTGCCTTGGCCAGAAAGGCAACAAATTCCAAAGTTGCGCATCCCTAAGTCAGGGATTTATTTTGCTATAAAGTTAAAATGAAGCAAAGCGATAAAATCAATAACTTGACATATGTTTTTACTGTGAACACACAAAATCGTATTGTTATAATGTGATGTTGCAATTATTTAATTTTTTCAAAAACATTAGAGTTGTGAATTAGGCATTATAACACAAAAAGTTTAGATGAATAATAATATTCACAAACTATTCTCAGGGCACTGGCCCAGGGCTCTGGATAACAACATTTAATATTAAGGGGAGGCCATGGGCAGAGTTAGAATTACAAAGGAGCTACCATTCTTTCCAGAGCAGCAGTCAGAACGGCCGTTCTTAGGCTGGAGAGCCTCCCTGGGGTTTACACTTCCATTACCAATCATGTTTTTATGTACTTACCTACAACAAACCAGCAAGCAAACACAAAGGAAACCAGGAAAATGAAGGACAGGGATAAAATGATAGAAACAACAGTTTTATAGCCTCACTGATGCCCCCTCTGCCCATCACCTGGATTTCATGCTTCTTCATCATCCAACATCTACTTCTCCTTGTTCAAGTTACATTACAATTAAAATGGCAAATTTTCGATGCCACCTAACACAAGACAAAGAAACAGGAGCGGCCAGCACATGTATTAAATATGAGTAGTCACAAGAACAACGTCCATTTAAACCACAATGAGAGAGGACGAAATGCTGTAAGAGTGGCTAACCCAGAGGGTTGATGACAAGGCACTGTAAGAGTCAGAAACTTCTGGACTGCTCGCACACACCTCGGCAGAGTGCAAAGCAGAACCCCTGGAAGAACACTTCAAATTTTTCTTTCTCTTTTCTTTCTTTCTTTTTTTCCTCTTTCTCTTTCTCTTTCTTTTTCTTTCTTCTTCTTTCTTTCTTTCTTTCTTTCTTTCTTTCTTTCTTTCTTTCTTTCTTTCTTTCTCTTTCTTTCTTTTTTTCTTTCTTTCTTCTTTCTCTCTCTCTTTCTTTCTCTCTGTTTCTCTTTCTTTCTCTGTCTCTTTCTTTCGCTCTTTCTGTCTCTCTCTCTATCTCTGTCTCTCTCTCTCTCTTTCTTTCTTTTCTTTTTTTGACCACCAGTGCTAGAGACCAAATTCAGGGCCTGGAGCACAATGGGCCTGGTCTCTACAACTGAGTTAAACTCAGATCCCAGTACACACAAATGATTTTAAGGATGCAGGTGAGAAATAAACAAAGGAACTCCTTAAAATTGTTTGTGTGTGCTAGGACCTGAGCAGTTTCGTATTCTCTTCTGGGCCCCTGGGAAGAATATTATTAAGGTTGGTCCTTAATAATATTCGAGACTGCTTAAGCTGGGGCTCTGCCATCAAAATACCCAAAGATGCCAAGATTCAGGGAATCACTACCCTGAGAACACAGAGATAATCTTCAAAACATTTGACTTTGGGGCTCTCCAGGAAATTGACATGTGACATAGGCAACTGATTCACAAATGAGCAAGAGAAAAGCTTGGACCCGAGTTCACCTAACGTTCATGGTCACGTAGGGTCACAAAGTGTTCTTCAAGAGTAGTTACCAATATCACTGCCACTGGCCTCAAGTTACTGTTCCCATTCTCGGGTCATCACGCGGTATCAGATGCTAGCAGCAGAGCCCAGACACATGTCCAAGCCCACCTTTCTGCCTTCCCTGAATGCTCCCTTACTGTTCCTCTGTTCCTAGGAAGGAGAGGCATCTAACACAGGGTTTCCAGAAAGACGGCTCTTTAGCACACCAGCAATTCCTTGCAGTACACTCAGTCCATGTCACTGTAAGAAGCTAACGACATTTCCACGTTTTGACACTGCTGGAATGTACAGAACGGCACTCTGCCATTCTCAAATGTTTTCTTAATCTTTCTAGAAATTACAGGTCTGGGAATTCCTTTGACACTTCTTCTTTCCTGAGCTATTATGTAACCCCCAAGCTCCAAATTGAAAGGAAAAAAAGAACAGTTCGTTGCACTCTGGTAAAGAAACCGTCTGTGTTAGACGCACTGAGGGACGGGCTGACATTCTTTAAGGCCAAATCATCCTGGAGGGCATTCCAAGGGCGCTTTAATAGAACATGATTTTAGAATTTAAGTGTAACATTGGGGGAAAGAATGCTACCGCTTTTCTCGGGTACATGGCACCAGTGTCCTCACACACTCTGGCAAACAGCTGTCCCCATACCAGGGTAAGGCTGATCTAGATTGTTCTATGACAAGAAAATGGATGCTAAAGTCACTTCATCACAATTGAGAATCATGATGCCTCCAAGACACTGACCTGGCATCCACAAGCTGGGCCACCTTACCTGAATACTATAGGAAACATATAGCTCCTTTCAGAAAGAAAGTCAACACATAGAAACACAGAGTTAAAGTTGGCTTGTAGAAAAGACCCCAGTGAATCTTCAGGAGGACTTCCGGGGAGAGGGAATGTTTTCTCTTTACAAAGGCTTGCTTAGAACAGTGTTTCTCAAGGAGCACAGTGCAGTCTCCTGAAGCATGTGCAAATTCACTGCTCAGCACAGTGTGGGACACAAACATAATCCTGACTGCGCACGTTCCCACTCTTTCTTTACACCTTTCTTTCCTTATCTTTCTCCTCTGCTCTTCCATTCTTTTTCTCTTCTATATTCTACAATGTAGGGAAATTAAAACCCTTGGTCTCAAATACAGCGGAGGAAAGGGAAAAAAAAAAAAAAACCCTAATAGGTTAAATGTCAAATGTTCTGAAATCCTCCATGTAATGAAAGCTCACTGTTTAAAGATACAAGGGCATCTTTTCCATTAGTACCTAAATAAATAGAAACCCATGAAAGTCAATGGAGACGCTGAATAGCCCTCCCTTGGCAATTATTCAGGCTATGGAAATATCCAACTCCCTGCAATCACTAATTAATTAGAGAAGATGACATTCTCCTTTACCATGGTTGAAAATGTGACAAAGAAGTCAAGAGTTTTTCTTCGAACTGATTAAAAGATGTCAAGAATGAACTCAGCCAAGAATTAGGAGCTCATTCCTGAGGGCAGAAATCGCATCCTTAAGCCAAACAGACTCAATGCAGAAAGAACAACGGCTTCTATGCACAGGTGCCATTGGATTGGGCAGCACTCTGCTCAGGGAGCATCTGCAAAGGGCCCGCTCTTCATCAGTGGATGCCCATCCTACAGACAGAAGATGCTATGGTGATTCACTGTTCTCTTCACCTTCCCACAGCACAGACAGACGGCTAAGTACCAACCTCGAACCACTCTCTTCCATGGAAAAGTACATGGAAAAGTACATGACCAGGTTTTCATTTTGAATTTGCGAATTAAATCTGATGGGAAAATACACGACACTGTTGAAAAACATGTATTTCAATTTCTTAAAAAGGAATATGCAATCTACCGACACCCCAAATCAGTAATGATGATGTAATTAGTCATTTTGAGCCACTGTCTTCTTCAAATAAGAAGCAAAAAAAAGTTTTACACCCTCTGTTGAGCTATATCCACATTTTCAAATTCTGAACTGGGATTTATAATATACAGCGTCAAAACGTGCCTTGCTTATAGATATACTTTGTTTTCTCTGATTCTTTAGTGGTCGAATAGCACCCTCAAAGGATTTTGACATTACCTCTTCCTTTAGGTAATGTCACTTAGTTATCCAGTAGGCCTCTATATATTAGGTGCAGACTGATAGACAACAGAAATCAACCTTAACGTGTCAAGTTCATACAGGTGGACATACATACAAATGCATATGTACTCTACATGCACACACAAACCATTCCTTTAAAAAGGTAGGTTTTGTGTTTGTTTTTAAATAAGATTTGAAGTGCACAGCAAAGTTGTCTGGTCCCAGCCTTTCTAAACACCACAGTAGATTCTTCATATATTGAGGTCTCAACTCTTGGTCTCTCTTGTTACACATGAAACTTGGAATTTTTGCTAGTCTGGTGGCCTGTCTGTCTCCCTTGGCCTTTGCCTCCCTAGTGCTGGGATTGTAGGAGGGCCACCATGCATACCTAGCTTTTAAGTGGGTTTGAAGAGTCAAAATGTGGTCCTCACACTTAATGCCCCTCACACTTGACCCACAAAGCTGCCTCCCCAGCACATGAAGAGCTTTCCTTTTTATTAGAAGGTTTCAGTCGTCTTCCAAAAGCCACTTCACCTTTCATTATGGCAGCCTTAGGAAAATGATCAAGGTTAGCCCACTTTGACATAAGGGTCATAGGGAGGCTTGCAGATTCCTCTAGCATATCACAGGCCCCTCTTGGAAAGCAGCATATACCTTTACGGAATCTGATACTTGCTTGGAGCACAATGATAGAAGAGCAATTTTCATGGAAGAGCAATGAGCTAGTGCTAATACATATCAGATAGGGCTCTTCTTTTTGCTCCCAAGTTGAATATGAGAATGATCTGCTGCAAAACTGGCAATCTGATCACAATGTGGAAATGATAGAAATACAGTCTACTCTTCTCCTTGACCCACAACTTCGAGTTCCCATTCAGCTTGAAGGTAAAGGCGCTGGAATCCTGGCATCTTCTCAGTTCTCACTGAATGGAAAGGAGGGTGTGGTTCTAACCCAGAGACTGAAAGCTGGTTCAGTTTCTTCATTTCACCCCCTTCATAGTAGTGCTCATTGGTTATTTTCATGATGGGAGGGAACTTGTGTTGTCCCAGGTCTAAGGGGAAACCCAAGTTATGATGAGTAGGGAGTACAGTAAATACAATAATATACAATAATATAACTACAGTTATAACTTATGTAGTCAGAAGTAGTAACTTGGCCTACTGAATTTAAAAGCAATCTATATACAGTACTACTAACTCTAACAATTGAAGAGAACCATCATTCACAAAGGATTTTCAATTTTTTTATTTAATTTTTATTTTCAAGACAGGCTTTCTCTGTTTAGTCCTTGCTGTTCTGGACCTCACTTGTAGACCAGGCTGGTCTCGAACTTAATGGAGTTAAAGACTGAAAGGTAAGACTCTTCCCAGAGAATATGTGATCTGAAAAACAAGGGCCAATGACAGGCCCTATGATCTAGGCTTCTTCTGGAAGGAAAGGAGACCATATCTGCAGGTATACCTATAAATCTGCAGTATGCCCATATCTGCAGGTATACCTATAAATCTGCAGGTATGCCCATGTCTGCAGGCCTTGGCTACTTGTTTGACCCTTGCAGTCACTGTGGTACCAATGTTGCTTGAATTCTTACCACCTTAACATGGCCTTTGCCTGTCAGTAGCTCAAATGATTGCCCTGGACACCTCTCACCTAGAGATCCGGGAATCCCTTGTCCCTGACAAACCATGAGATATTGGAATCGGATCCAGGTTCTATGCAAGAGCAACATGTTTGAAGACACTTCTGCACTTTCCAGAAAGGATGCTGTAATGCACAGAATGTAATCGCTGGAAGATGAATTACTTTTGTGTTACCTCTCCCAGATCAGATTTTCCTGACATACTGTGTTCATTCAGCTTTTGTGGAAGATAATCCTTCATTACTGAGCAATTAGTGGCACTGGATGTTAAGCAGGAACTGTACTGGTACTGTGCAAACAGGACCACACTCACCTTTTCTGCTTCACTGTTTTTCTCCAGGGTGGCACCTGCTAATAGGAAGAGGAGCACATGCGCGTCTGTCTTTAGTGCTGCTCTCTAGGGAAGGTAGACTAGGCAGGTATTTCCCTTTTCCTATTGCTAGGTTAGTCAGTTTCTTACCTTTGGCTGCACTGGTGGTGCACAGGGGGCTGACACAGGGTCTGTGATATAGGTCTTCTTAGGACCACTGGCTGGATACATCCCGGAAGGGTTCTGATTCCCAGCTCCAGGAGCAGGATACCCTGGTTCCCGCTTCCAGGTATTTGGGTGAACCTGTTGTCCATAAGAAGGATCCGCATCATTTCTGGCCCCGTAACCAGGCCCTGCTGCATAATAGGGTTCATAATATCGTCCTTGGTTGGAGGTGTACCCATATCCCGGCTCAGGCTGATGTCCCGGGGGTGGGATGTATGCATAGTCGGTACCAGCACGAGCGGAGGGAGGAGGACCCTGTCCCAACAGAGGAACTGGCTGGGTGTTATAGCCATGAGGCCCTGGACCATACATCTGTCCAGCAGATGGGCCAGCCGTGTAATGTGGGCTGGGCTGGGCTGACTTCACTTGCACGTTGAAGGTGGGCCTTGAAGGTGTAGAGGCTGTCGTGTAGGAGGCTGGAACTGGCTGAGGCTGTGGTTTGAGAGTTCCAATGGGAGCCACTGGGATGGGTGCGGCCTGGGGGGCAGGCTGTGGTTTCACGGCCGACTTCTTGGTGGCCGTCAGAGGGGGCTGGTTGGGAATGACCATTCTCTTATGTCCTGTGACTGGAGTAGCAGTTGGAGGAGTGGCCGTTACACTAGTAGAGCCCTGAAAGAGAAGAGAAACGTGATGAAGAAGAGCAGCAATCCAAGAAGATAATCCACAGATGGGCACCGGGAGTGTGGCGAACTATTTCGTACCAAGGTATCATAGACAAGTAAGGCGTGGTCCCTCCCTTCAGGAGCTCACTAGCTGAGACATCAGTCATTGTGCACAGCACCAGTGAACAATGGAACAAAAAGCTAAAGGGGCAGCTGCTTTTACAGTAGCGTCAAGAAGAACAGGACACCCGGAATAAGCTCAACTATTTACTGACTGGAAATGGAAACAGTGACGAGAATGATTACATAAATAAAGTTTTAATAATTCGAGTCTGGAGTGATGCCTATCAAAACGTGGAAATAGAACAGTTACCTATTTCAAGCACAGATGGAAACAGAAAAGACCACAAACAGCCAAACCAGTCTTGGAAAGGAGGAGCCAAGATAAATTCATCGCATTGCTGATTTCAAAATATTTTGCAAATTTTAATAAAACAATGTCCCAACAACACAGAGAGACATAAGTTAGAAGGAGCAGGAGAGGTAGTCTGGAAGTAAACAAACACATATAAAGTTCACTTATTTCCTACATGAGTGCCAAGTACCAACACAGGAGGAGGCACAGTGTCGTATACAAATTGTGTGGAAATACTGGGTTTCAACAATCCAGGAAGCAAATCAGAGGCTGCTCTTACATCACCAACTCAAGATGCTTCTAAAGAGGGAAGCGCTCTAGGAAAGAACACAGCTATAAAGCTTAGGAGAACAGCTTTGACGACGGCTGAATGGATATACCACCAGAAGTACAGGCAACAGAAACAAAAAATGACATCATCTTGAAAATCTCCACACAGCGAAAACAACAGTGAAAGGCAAGTCGTGAATGGGATCCCATATCCAGTAAGGGGCTAACCACCAAGGAAGCTACGAAAGCCTTCCAGCACAGAAGTCAAGCGAGACCAAGAGGGGCTTAAGAGACTAGGTTCTTGGGATCCTCATGCCTGCTCGCAATCATCCATAACTCCAGTTCCAGGGAGTCTGATACACTCTTCTGGCATCCATGGACACCAGGAAAACACATGGTATACACGTATACATGCAGACAAATGTTCATAAAAAATAATACAAAGGAACTTTTAAAAGGCAAGCTTACGATTTGAAAAATAACAACAAAAATACTTCTCTAAAAGGCACACAATAGACAACACATTAAAATTGCTCAAAATCACTAATAACAGAGAAATGCAAACAAAATCCAAAAGAGGAGTCACATCTTTGTCAGGATCATTGTTATTAGGCAAAGCAAACTGGCAAACTAGTATTGGCAAGAAGGACCAGGGTCCCTACACACTGCTGTTGGGAAGGCACAGTGTCAGAGCTGACAGGAAACACAGTAGGGAAGTTCTTGAAAATATTAAAATGGAACAAACATATGGCCTGGCAATTTCCCTTACTGGTACATATCCAGTATTACTGGAATGTAGATCTCAGAGAGAGAGCAGCATTTCCATATTCATTGCAGCACTATTTACAATAACAAGAAAACTGAGATGTCCATCAACAGATGAAGGATAAAGAAAGTGTGTGTACAATGAAATTTTATGTGTTCCTCAAAAAGCACATCCTTCACATGTCAACATGGATGAACCTCGAAGACATTGGAGTATAAAAAATGAGCCAGTTACAGAGAGACAAATATTGCATGATTTTATCACATGAAGTGTTGAAAATAGTTAACACTCACAAAAGCCAAGCATAGGGATGATAGTGGAGGAAGGGCTGGTGTTTTAGTCAGGGTTACTAGTGCTGTGATGAAACACCAAGACCAAAATCAAGTTGGGGAGGAAGGGGATTATTTGGCTTATGCTTCCACATCACTGTTCATCACTGAAGGAAGTCAGGGCAGGAACTGAAGCAAGGCAGGAGCCTGGAGGCAGGAGCTGATGCAGAGGCCATGGAGGGGTGCTGCTTACTGGTTTGCTCAGCCTGCTTTTTGTAGCACTGAGGATCACCAGACCAGGGATGGCACCATCACCAACGGGCTGTCCCCTCCCGCATGAAACGCTAATTAAGAAAAGAGGTTTGCTGACAACACGCTCTTGTGGAGGCATTTTGCCCAGTGGAGACCTCCTCCTCCTCTCATATGACTCTAGCTTGTGTCAAGCACTCATAAAACCAACCAGCACAGCCAGGGAATATTTAGTAGGGAGTTCCCAATCAATTGATCTGTTCTCAGTTAAGCGATCTAAGCTGTGAAGGTCCACTCTTTGACAGTTCCCTCGCCATCATCAATACTGTTATTGTGCAAGGAGAGAGTTGTCAGAAGTGAAGGGAAAACACAAAGCTATCCAGACATGCCCGAAAGAGAAGGTGAGGTCCTGCTCCTAAGAGCTGGCAGGTAGGAACCCCACATCTTCTTGTCTCATGTGCACAGTAATTCTCACTTGTGTTCCAGGGTGAAGAATGCTACCTCAGCCCCCACATTAGCACAACGGAGCTTCATTAATATACACCAGGGGAGCTTGGAAAACGAATGGCAGAGAATGTAGCACATAAAAAGATTCAACTCCCAGAAAAAAAATCACACATACATGTATGTATAGATGAGTGTGATATTTAAATGTGCTCGATTTTCAAAACGAAAATGTTAAATTATGACAAAAATTCAAGAATTCATACAAAATCAAAAATAAAATAAAATGTCAAAATATATTCTTGGAACCACCAAATAATCCAATAAACAGAAAATATTCGGCAGCATGACTCTTCAATTAACTGATTATGTGGACCAGATAAGCATTGGCACCGATTACTTTAACTATGAGGAACATAAATACATACACTTTAAAATAATGATTCCTGCTCTTTTCCCTTTCACATCCAATCAGATAAAATATGTAAATCTTTGGAGGAAAACTGTATACACCAAAATATACTAGTTTTAAAGACACTTGCGATAAAAATATCCAAACACGTGCCAGCATACACGCAACAGAACACAGAGCAGAGAAAGGGAGCATGGGAAAGCTGGCCTAGCGAATGCTTTTCCTTTTTGGTAGGTAGCAAAGTAATGGGTTTCATTTGGCATTCTCATACATTACTCTTTTGGGTGCCCCCCCCCATTTCCTATTCACTCTGATGTCGGACACATGCTGTTATTACCCTCTTCTCCCCTTTTCCTCAAACCTTCCTCTCTTCCCTCTCAGCCCCTTTCCAGCTCTAGGACCTGTACCCACATTCACACCTGCACACATGCAAATACACATAAGAATCCAAAGTGAGGTTCTGCATATAGGAGAGATCATGTAGTATTTTAGATATGCATGCAATGGCTCTGAAGATGGGCTCTGAAACGGTCAGGGAATTTGTGGGGACGGAGAGAGAGGGTGACTGGACTTATCAAAAAGAAAATTTGTGAAACACTGTTTCTAAGAAGTGAGGGCTGCGTTATTTCACTGTTTAAATGCAATTATGGTTGGCATTAGTTTTCAATGGGGGTGGCTTCAAGCATCTGTCCTAAGGCCACGTTTACAACTGCAATGGAGGACGTGACTTCTACTAGGCCAGTTCCGCAGTCACCGCATGCATTTATACTTGAGTCTGTAAGATGTTCAAAGTCTGGACTCCACATTTTTGCTCCTGCTGAATCATCAAAGAAATCAAAGCTGATCCCCTCTGCAATCTGTTGCACCTCTCTGACATGTTAATGATTGACATTATTGACTAGGAAAAACAGTCTAACTTTATGATTTCTCTAGGTTCAGTTTACTTTTCCATGAGGTCTGTTACAGAGTGTCAAGGTCTTATCTGGGTCCTTCTTTATGAAGTCTTCAGTACACATATTTTTAAAATATACTGTTTAATTAAACACAACACACACACACACACACACACACACACACACACACACGCAAGCATGTGTAAAATTAAACAAAAATTCTGCATTCAATAGAATCCTGTAGGGAACCAAATCACGAACTTAAAATTTAATCTTGTATCTTAGAATTACAAGTTCCTCCAGGAAACGACACTTGAGAAAAATGATATATTGGAAAGATAGCCTTAGGAATCAGGATCCCCCAAAACATAACCAAAGAAAAATAACAAGGACATGTTCAAGCTAGTTATTCTTGAAGAAATGATACATACAAGCATGATGTATAGGCTCACTGTGGTGAGCCATCAGGGTCAGAAGAGTGACCTGCAACCTGGACTGAGACAGCCATCATCTCCTCCAGACTGGAGAGGACTAGTTGTGAGTGGCAAAGGGGTGTAGTTATTTCATCACAAAGAAGGGAGAGCTGTAGAAGAGAAAACTCAGCGAGACCCAGGCACCATCCCTGACAGACAGGTAGAAAGTCCAGTCAATAAGCCAGAGGAAGCTGTGTGGTAAAAGAGCTACTGGCATCTCTCAAGGAGCATTACCATCACCCTGGGCTGACAACGCATCTGTTGGCTTCTGGCTCACTCAGTGTTGACAGTGGCTTATAATAATCATGTAGTCAAAAAGTCTCTATTAATCTCCAATCTCGCCCCTGGTCAGTAAGTGCCGTCATTCCAGCCGAGAAGCACTGGCAATAAGATGCTAATCTACTACCCAACGGGAACACTTTCATCTTCATCTCTTGTTTAGTCTAAGTGTACAAAAAGGTACATGCCTGGATTAAACTGGGTTTCATACCATTACAAATTATTTTCTAATCTTTACATAGAATTAAGGGCCCTCGATCCCCCACGTGACCTCTTTCCCCTACATTCTCTCTTCAGGTCCACGTCTAGAGCTTGAAACACGATCAATATCACAAAAATTCTCAACAGCTTCTGTCTCTAGGGTTCACCTGTATTCTGAACCCTGGCCTCACATGCTCAATTGATTACTTCATCTACTGACTTGAATGTCTTGCATGTTTTTCAGATTTAACAAATTAAAAACCTTCCATACCCCCTACACCTGCTTCATTCTAGTTTTCTTTTTTCTTATTTTTTGAGAGAGGGTTTCTCTGTGTAGTTTTGGTGCCTGTCCTGGATCTTGCCCTGTAGTCCAGGCTGGCCTCGAACTCACAGAGATTCACCTGGCTCTGCCTCCTGAGTGCTGGGATTAAAGGTGTGCACCACTGTCACCCAGCCTCATTCTAGGTTTCTAATTCAGCCAGCTCAAATGAGAGCGGGGGTGGGGGTGGGGGTGGGGAGGGGGTCGCGAAGCCTCTCCCTCAATTACTGTTCCAGCACTGAATCTTGCTACTGCTCTCTAAATGGGGAATTTCCCATTCCAGGTATGTCTGAGGTACAGCATGTCTACTAAGAAAGAACTTACTGTTCTCCAACAACACCCAACCTGGTCACTCCTCAGGAGATCCTTTTCTCTGTAGCTTCAGTGATTTCTCTCAAACATGCACAGAATCATACTAGCTTGCTATTTGAAAGTCTTCAACAAGTTAGTAGAATAATGGACTAGACCCCATCCATCTCTTGTCTTAGTGCCATGCCATGCACTGGTTTTTAATCCATATCGAAGTTACCAAGCTCTCTCACATCTCAGAGACTGATTTCTCTGGTTAACCAAATGTCCAAACAAACCTTGGCTTGAACCCTCTATCAGAGTGCTTCTCATCTCTCCCTTTCCTTAATATCATATGTGTATGTATGTGTCTGCTTCTTCAGTGGAAGGGGCTCTGCATTTTAATAAGCCAGACACCTAAATAGTTTACAACATCACAGCCCACAGCAGAAATTTAGAAAACATTTGATCTTATAAGAGAAATGTAAAATGCCAACATCTATTTTTCCTTCCAGAACTGACAATAAATATGTGGATACTTAGACACAAGCTTAACTCTACTGGTTCCATCAGTTTCTTCTTTTCTCTAGTTTAATGACTTTAAGATAGAATTATTAGCAGGGCTGTGGTAGAGCACAGCTTTAATCCCAGCACTTGAGAGGCAGAGACAGGCAGATTTCTGTGAGTTCGAGGCCAGCCTGGTCTACTGAGTGAGTTCCAGGACAGACTCCAAAGCTACACAGAGAAAGCCTGTCTTGAAAAACCAAGAAAAAAAAAAGGGATAGAATTATTGTGGTGATATTGTGGTCCCCAAAATATTGTGCACCCTAATAAACTTATTTGGGGTCGGAGAACAGAACAGCCACTAGATATAGAGGCCAGAAAATGGTGGCACATACATCTTTAATCCTAGCATTCCAGAGACAGAGATTTGTCTGGATCTCTGTGAGTTCAAAGCCACACTGGAAACAGCCAGGCATGGTAACAAGAGCCTTTAATCCCAGGAAGTGATGGCAGAAAACAGAAAGATATATAAGGCGTGAAAACCAGGAAATAGAGCCTGGTTAAGCTTTTAGGCTTTTGAGCAGTACAGGCCAGCTGAGATCCATTGGGATGAGGACACAGAAGCTTCCAGTCTGGGGAAACAGGATCAGCTAAGGAACTGGTAAGGTGAAGTGGCTTTGGCTTGTTTCTCTGATCTTCCAGTGTTGACCCCAGGACCTGACTCCAGGTTTGATTTATTAATAAGAACTTTTAAGATTCATGCTACAAATTATTAATGCTATTATCTTTCCAAGAAGCATTTAAGGTCCTGTTTTCTTTTTCTTTGTTTGTTTTAGAAGAGGGTTTCACCAATTAGCCTAGGTTGGACTTGAACTCACACCAGATTAGACTCCTGAGTTCTAGGATTCCAGGGCATATACCAGCACACTGGGCTACTTATTTTCTATGTAAGTTCTAACTTCATGCCTTCTTACAAGCCCTCGGCAAAAGTTCTAGGATAATTTTAAATGCCATTACTGGGGTATAGAAAAAGGAAGACGAAGCGGGAGGATTACTACAAATTCAGAGCCAACCCATGATACAGCGTGAGTTTAAGGCCAGTTTGGGATACTCAGTAAAATCCTGTCTCAACGTTTAAAAAAAAAAAAAAAAAAAAAAAAAAAAAAAAAAGCCAGATGATGGTGCAAGCCTTTAATCCCAGCACTCGGGAGGCAGAGACAGACATCTCTGTAAGCTCGAGGCCAGCCTGGTCTACAGAGCTAGTTCCAGGACAGCCAAAACTACACAAAGAAACCCTGTCTCAAAACAAAACAAAACTAAAGCAAACAAACAAAACAAAAAAGATCAACCGACAACTAAGAACATTAAAATAATATTTTCCATGAATATTCAAGGAAACACAAGTAATTGTTTTATTCAGTAAACGTCCATGGTAAGCCAGCTCCACGGCAGGCACTGTTAATTGCTAGCGCTGCAAGAAGACAAGCAAGGTGGAGCTATTGGCAAGTGCACACGTACTGAACATACCATGAAGAATGCGAAGAGTTAGAGCCATGAATCAAGAATGACTCCCATTTAGGATGGAAATTTTCTAAGACAACAGCCGAGAGTGGTAAAAGGCAAAGATCCACATGTAAACAGCAGGAGCATACTCAGACCCACACATTATATATCGATCCAGGTATGCAATGGCATTGGAAATGCCCAAACGTAACTGCTAGATGAAGAAGAAACTGTGAGAGCAGCCATTTACACAACAGAATTGAAGTGACATAATGATATTTCCACATAGCCAAGAAACAGCCGAAGCAGTACAGAGATTCACAACTGACTTGTCAGACAATGGAGACTAGGCGTGCTGCCGTTTCAATCACATTTCATGACAACTGCCTTGTGCTATTTGACAAAACGTGATGTTTTTCACTTGTGGTTATCCATGTTGCCTTCTGTGTTACAGAAAACAGAAATGAAAGACCTAGCTGGAAATTAATCAATGCATTATCACAACAAGCATTTATATATTAGTGACTTCATGTAAACACTGAAGCGTATTTCATACACAATCCTCCCAATTACACTGAGACAGGAACTTCAGGTGTATTTTCTGGATGATGGTGGTTGAGCCCAGGACTGCAACTGGATGTCTTAAAGACTATTCTAAGCTAGGCATGGTGATGCATGTCTGAAATTCCAAAATCTAGGCGACCAAGGCTAAAGAATCATGAGTTAAAGGCGAGGCTGGTGCGCATAAAGAGTCTTTTGTCTCAAAATCGAACAAAGCAATCAAAACCAAACAACAATACCACCTCAAAAGCCCTTTTCAGACTATCTATGGATTTCATTACTTCTAAAACCTCTGTGATTACAATATAGACACAAAACATTTTTTTTTCTCTCCTAGAATAGTGGTTCTCAACCTTCTTTTTTCTTTTTTTCTTTTTTGGTTTTTCAAGATAGGGTTTCTCTGTGTAGCTTTGCGCCTTTCCTGGATCTTGCTCTGTAGACCAGGCTGGCCTTGAACTCACAAAGATCCGCCTGCCTCTGCCTCCCGAGTGCTGGGATTAAAGGCATGCACCACCACCGCTCGGCGTTCTCAACTTTCTTAATGCTGTGACCCTTTAATACCGTTCCTCATGTTGTGGTGACCCCCCAAGCATAAAATTATATCATTGCTACTTCACAACTGTAATTCTAATACTGCTATGAATCATAATGTAAACATGTGATAAGCGACCTCACAGAGTCCCGACCCACAGGTTGAAGAAACAAATGAATGTTCTTCACTTGGAACAGGCAGACCATGGTACGCAGTGCCAGTGTCTAGGACACACAGAAGCTGTGAACTGCAGAGAGCTGAAGAGCTCACACCTGCCCAAAAGACCGCTGCATCATCCCAGCTGACTGCTACCCACAAACTGGAGAGCCAACATTCCCTTTCTGACTTCAAGGTTTTGATCAAGATGTTTGGCTGTTGCAAGCAAGGGGTAGCCAAAAAGTGAAGTGTTACACCAAATATTATAAACGGGGTTAACTTTCTCACTTCTGTCCTAAGTAATAGACAATGGGAAATAGAAATAAATAAATACTAAGTAAAGCTTTTGCAAGCATGCACATAAGTATGACTCTGCAAAGGCAAGGATATCTGTATATACACACACAAGCACGTACAGTAGAGCTTACAGAGCAGGTTCTCTTGTTAATGCAGAATAGAGGGTCATAGGCAGAATATGTATTGTGAGCAACCAGACTGGGACAAGGCACAATGTCTTCAAGGAACAGTGCTCATAGAACTTACACTTAAAGACTAAACTCATACCTATAAAACATCTATAAAACAAGTCCATGGTACAATTCAGTGGTGTACAGTACATGTATAAAGTGTGTACTTCTAAACCAGTTATACTATCTCTAGGAATTCAAAGTAAGGGAGTGACTACAGATGGTATAAGTGTGCCGTCTTTGGATACATAAGCTAATGTGATATAAAGAAGTCAATGATAATAAGTCTAAACAGTTAAAATTATGGGGTCGTTTATGTGAAGTGTGGTAAGCCACATAATATCATGATCCAGCCATCCCAATTTATTGCATGAAAATACTGAAGATACAACCATCACCCAGGGATTCTATTGCTGCAAACATACTGAAAGAACCACAAGTAAGAATGTAAATGTTGTGCTGGACAGATGGCTCAGAGGTTAAGAGCACTGGCTGCTCTTTCAGAGGTCCTGAGTTCAATTCCCAGCAACCACATGGTGGCTCACAACCATCAATAGTGAGATCTGGTGCCCTCTTCTGACACACAGGCATACTGTATACATAATAAATAAATAAATTTTTTTTTAAAAAAGAATGTAAATGTTTTCTCAGTTATGATCATATATATATAGTATAATTTATATACAATAGAAAAAGAAGGAAGCCCTATCTGTCCACTGCTGGGTGAGCAAATACGAGGCATGGTACATGTATATATACAGAGGAATACTCAACTTTTTCAAAAAATTCTGACTATGCTAACAAAACAGATAGACCTTGATGACATTAGACTAAGTGGAATAAGTCAGATATGAAGAATACATGTCACATGATTTCAACTATACAATGTACCTAGAGTTCACAGACTCATAAAGGCAGACAATGAAGGTGTAATGGTCTAGGGAGGAAAAATGGTGAGTCACTGATTAATGGGTATGTTGATAAAATTTGGGACAAGAATGTTCTAGAGAAGAATGGTCATGTAGCTGCACAACGTAAAGACACACAGGATAAAAAGTGGTTGAAGTGGTAAATTTTACATTATGTGTATTTTAGCAGAGTAAATACAAAATTATAAAACCATGTAAAAAAATTTCACATTATAAGATCAGGTTAAGAAACAATGGTTCCCTTTGGTTTATAGACACAACACCATCAATATATCATTATAAACGCCTATGAAATATTGAAGGATCTATCATTAAGTGGGCAACACTGAAGGAGGTTAATCTGTTATATTTTTTATACCCTTCTTATTTTCCTACGTCCTTGCTACACCTACTTATTACATTTTGTCAATCAAAAAAGGAACTAAGTTATGTATGTATATATTCCGGGAATATGAATGTTATCTATCAGCATATAAGATCTGTGTACCAAGTATTTCTCAGCTATAAATATAAACAAGTATATACTTAAAGCATATTAAGTAAACGTTAGTGTAACAAATACATAAAAAAAACAAAGGTTTAGTACATTTTAACTAGCTAAAGTTTTACTTTGGGCAATCTAATCAAGAGAAGCTCACTCATTCATTCCTGTGTTTTATATATTACAGGGGAAAGCAACCTCATAAATGGTTCCTTGGCAATAGTTAAAATAATTGCAAATGTTTCTGTCAGAATCAAAACACATGCTTTCAATTGGTGCCCTGGGTTCAAAATATCACTCCCAATATGGAGACAGGCTAACACACACACACACACACACACACACACACACACACACACACACACACACACACACGCCTTCCAATGTCTCTACAGACTTCCTGCCAGAGAGATGCAGGCATAAATATCTTACTTCTGTTCAGCACATCCACACTTGTTCATTTCACAGTGCTGCGCTCTGCAAACACATACTACAGTTAGTGATGGCTGGCTATTCTTAATAACTTCTGAGGCAGAAATAGCAGAAACAGTATGGTCTGATGTGGCACTCTAGAGCAGTTGGTCTTAGAAGCTTTTCCATTTAATTAATTCTCACAACACTTCTGAGTGGGTATAAAATACTGTGAAGACAGGCAGCTCCCCTGACTGAGGACGGCACCAATGCCAGTATGTCTAGTTGTTTCTGAGAAGTAAAATCAAGTCAAGTGGGGGCACTCAGATGCTCTCTTGAAATTGTTCATTCCTCCTCCCTGACTTAATTATACAGACAAGCCAGAGCTCAGGTAAGGCCTAAATGCTCACATTCATAAAGTGAGCATCTCGGAAGTCCAGAGAGCTGGCATTTTAAAAAGTGCCTCCCATCCACCCCAAACAACTTTCAAAAGAGACAGGATATCATCAGTTTGAACTTCACAAGTCTCCAAGGCTCCTACTGGAATAAATATGCACACAGCACAATCCACCAAGTCCCTAGCAGGCATGCGTCTGTACCTGGATAGAACACCATTGACATGACATTATTCAATTTGAGCATGCTATTGTGGAGAAACGCAATAAGAAAAGAGCCTATTTCCATAGCAAGCAATCCTGTTAACTGAGCCAGCAACCCCCAAGGCCTAGTTAACATGGTTCTCCAGTCAGGCCAAGAAAACAGAAAACTGACTTAGGGTGAGAACAGAAAGGTCTATTTTCTCATAATCTGCACAAAGAACACCAGCATGACTCCTTCGGTGGGCAATCTTGCCATGGAGAGTAATTAAATACTAAAAAATTATCCTGTTTCTATGAAGAAAAATGAAGAGAAGGTTGGGGAAACCATGACACACAGATACAGGGAATGCTATAAAGTGTAAGAGCATGCATCAGAAATGTTCATGCAAAGAAAGGAGAATTGAGAATTGAGAATTGACAAAAATTATAGAAACCAGTTATATGCCAAGACCTCTACCCTGACATTTAATACCATGCTGGAATGCCACAAATACCTCTAGTTGACATTTCTATGTGCTGATAATGCTCCCTGTCCACAATGAGCTTTTCGGTGAGCTAGTCTGGTCCACTGTCACCAGTGGCTGAGAGTGTGAAATAAATAAATGCACGTTTCAGATGCACTACTTATTTATCTGTAATGGCATTTAGCCTCTCATCCCACCTTGCTCCGAGTGAGCACGGACGTGTTCACAGGCGACAGGATACATGTGGAGACCAGAGTACAGCCTGTGTACATCAGTTCTCTCCTTCATCCAGGTGGGTCCTTTCGGTTAAAGTTGTTCAAGTTTGGCCGCAGGAGCCATCTCACCAGACCCAAATGTACGCCTTGTGTGAAAGTCACTGCCTCTCTTGCTTTATGGCTTTGTCTTGTTTTGTCCTAAAGTACATAACTGTATGATGACAGCAGAATATTTTGAAGACTCCTGCCTTTATTAAACTCTCCGGAAGAACTTTAGTGTTCATAGGAAGGTGTGCTATTTAGTGGCACAGCGTGATCTTGCTCTTCTTCCTCTGGTAACAAGGGACTCGGAGCCCTAACCCCACAGTGCAGCCTTAATGACAATACATTCCCATCCTTCAGGTTTTGAAGAAAATGATGCTCTGGGATGCCAGTCAGTCCTGATCTTCAGTGATTAGTCAAAGTAGCCTGTGGTAATGCCTTTGCAGAGGATACCCCTTTAGAGCATCAGGGCTTTGCCATTATTATTTAAAAGGCACCTCCTTCCCACCCCCACTTCATGCAGCCCAGGACTTTTGTCTTTCAAGTTCAGCATTCTATCTTGGAGGTCTAGAAAGAGATGTCTATAAGATGCTGTTTAGAGAATCAACATCACATTAACACTGTATCAATAATAAATTCCACAAGAAAATCAATGAAATAAACTAGCACTGCACAGTTAGCCAAGTCACAACTGTCTCAACTTCTTCTCCACCCTGCACCAGAAGTGCTAGGCTAACAAGTTAGTCATCGATCTAAGGATATTTGTGTATAATAAAGAGAGTTGTAATTCTATTTAATTTTTAAGAACTCTGAGTTTATGAATTCTGGGTTTCTTGCTATATGATGTAAGGAGTTTGGCAATCTGATTTTTCTATAACAATAGCACATTGTTTAGTCTACTATAATAAGAATCTACTATAATAATCAGTCTACTTCTGATACTCAAAAACCATCAAAAGAAAAAGGATAAAACGGTGTGATTCTTTCTGTTTTGAAAACCCAAGCCCTCCAGGGTTTTGTGGCTGTGTGTGTTTTATTGTATTAGAGGTTAAGCCATGAGTGCCACTGAAGCCAAGGTTTGAAAAGGGTCATTTGAAACAGTGTATTAGAAAGGGACTTTCAAGAAGGAAGAAATAAGGGTGATTGACGTGTGCAAAAACACCAGATGACACTCTTCATAGAATCATGGCGCGTTAAGAGCCAAACAGAAGGTGAAGATCACAGATATCCAGTGAGTCTCCTCAAGGAAACAAGGCTGGTCAAGATCCACTCACAGAAGGCCTGTGAGTATCAGGGTTAGAATGGTACTTCTCCAGAATTGAAGAGCACAGTTTCTACCATCACACCAAATGACCAGACCTTCTAATAACCTACAGAAGGCAATGGTCCTGTGTATGCTTCCAACAAAAGCAGACCTCTGGGCTCAGACCCCAGGTAGCAATGTGGAATCATTGGGGACCAGTTGGGTTGCTGTGTGTCGATACTGGAATTCACCCCAGAAAGTCCATGCATGTAAGCAAGTGGCTATATTTAATTCGGAGGAAATGAACAGACCCCCTCCCACATATTTCCTAAGGAATTTGGGTACCCCAAAACAAAGCAAAAATGAAATAAGTAGTATGTTTCAGACCTCAGAGAACACCCCAAACAAAATTTGTTGAAACTAAAACAGAAAAAAATACAATATTTAACGAGTATGTTATGCTCACAGCACAGTCACAAGACATTTGCTTAGATTTTTTTTTCTTCTTCTGAGAAAACATGCTCATTTCAAAATGATCACTGTGTCATTACGATTTGAATCTATGTCAACCCCATTATATATTCAATAGCAAAATAAGTCTTTTTTCCCTGGCTAACATGTGTGTTCTGAGGAAAACAAGCAGCTTATCCACTAGCTATAGATAGATAAAAGGAATGGACTGAGAAGGACAGTTTGTAAGGGAAGAGCACGTTTGCCACAGGGTGGGAGGAAGGGCGGAAATGTTTTCATAAAGAGCGACTGTGAAGGACACATAAGAGCTCTATTCAGCAAACCTGTACCCATCCCTTTATCCTTGAAAAACAAGCCATGAAAGCACATGATGAGTAACGGCAGCAAAATTACTCACATTCTAACTCCGTATAATCACCAAAATGGTTCTGTTTTTTAACCACCCCCTTTTAACAATTCCACACTCTTAATTTTTTTTTCCTCTCTCAACCACAGCACAAATGGTTACAGCAAATGAGTGTACCAGGCACGTCTGCCATCCCAGAAAGAATTCATCTTCCTGCGCCAAGTTCATGTCTACTGGAAGAAGTAAAGTGTAAGCAGGTTCAGCAAACCCCCAGATGCACCCTGCAGTGACCCCACGGATGGATTCATTTCTGCAGTGATGGGACTCGAGAGGATGGTGAGGGAGAGCAGAAGAGTCTGCAGAAAGGGCCTCTTACACCTCTCTTGGACAATCACTGAACTGAAGTAGAGGGAGGGAAAATAAGGAAAAGGTGTGTCGCACCAGTTTCCACCTTGTGTGCAACTATACTACGGAAAAAAGCAGACTGCCTCTGTAATAACCTCAGAGGTAAAAGGGATTTTGCTACATGGTTTGTGATATACAAACAGTATACTTTAAAAACAACATGTCAAGGAATGACGTCCGTGCTGAAATGGTCCCCCAAACACCCTTTGCTATTTAATCTACAGATCTGAAAACTTTTCTGATAAAGCCTATTTGACAATTTAGACCATGCACTGTTACCACAGAACGTGCAGCATTAAGAGAATTCATGATCTGATGCCCACTGTCAACCAGGAATCTAAGGATGGTTAGTGGGGCACACTATCATGATGGTGGCCACGATACAAGTAACAAGGCACCAAGGAAACAAGTGAACATGGCCTTCGCCATATGTACAGGATCAGCCACAAGGTGGGACATGACCGGTTGAACTCAATTATTTGAGCCTAATTTCTCCAAAGAACTAAGGTGAAGTAAAGAACTAGCTCAACTCTTTTCCATTCTTTTTTAATAGTGAACAGTGGCAAATCCAGACTAAATATTCTTCACACACAGTCTTAACTAGGAACAACGCTTGAAAATACTGAGCTTGAGAAATGTACTTCTATTATTTTTAGGGCTTCATTTTCCTCTTTATAAAAATAAATGATTTGCTAAAACTGAAAGATTCTTGGAGGGACAACTTTTATCACAGGTAAATTCTGGTACCCAAGACCCTTTGAAACCGACCATAAGAAGACCATTCTCATTCTGAGCATATTTTCAAAATTTCTTTTTCCAAACTTCAACCTACACTGGCTATAAAATGCTTGATTCCCTTGCAATACTGTAGGATTGTAAGGAAGTAGCAGGATATAAACTTGTACATAGACCACGATTAAAATCCAGTGCCAAGAAAAGCACAACAAAACAAAAGCTTTGGACGGTGACAGTGGGAAGCAGAAAGCCAGACAATTGTGCCTTTCCTCCCACAATTATCTTTTATATGCCTGGCGTATATACATGTTCAAAACAATAGAGTTATTTACAAAGAAAACCAGTCATGTCTCTAAATAATTCCTTTAGACAACAAATTGCCTTTTCCCAAACTATGCCAAAGCAAAGCAATGCATTTAGCTGTCTTTTCTATGTGTGTCTTTAGATTCCCCTGTTGAAGCTACCATTTCCTGACCACCCATGCATCAGTAGTGCACCTGCTACAGGGGGAACTGTCCTTCCTGGCTTCAGTGAGCCCACAGGTAGAGCAGCAGGCAGAGAACCAGTGAAAAGTCTCCCATTCCCATGTGTGGTCTACATGCATGCCAACCCACTTACATTCTACATACAGGCCACAATCCCTCAGCCAAAGGACAGTGGCTTCAGAAGCAGAGGAGGGGGCTTTCATTGTATGCTAAATTAGCAAATGTTTCTAGGCATGCTGCTGCCTTTGTATCTGAACTCCTTCTTAAAACCCTAATTCAAAAAATGCTTTAATTTGACACAAGAGCCACTGATTTCAAACACGAGCTTGTTCCTCCACGGAGCTCAGCTAAACGTACTGATGTATACAAATATCAAGTTCAAGAAGCGACATTTGTATCCGTTAATGTTTGCAGGTGCATGACTAGAATGCCTGACACAAACTCCCTGAGGAGGTGAGGCCGTGTTGGCTCAGTTTCAGAAGATGCCATCCATGATGGAAGAGAAAACATGGTGTGTGGGAGAGAGAGAATGGTGGGTGTTTCCATGGCAGCAGAGTGGAGTGGAATTCCTCTAGTGATGGACGTTGAGCAGAATGCTGAGGCTAAAACCAGAAGTGGGTATTATCTTTAAGGATCCATCCCTGTGACCTACCTTAGCTTGCCAGTCCCCATAACTCAAAGGATTTAAAAAAAAAAAAGCCACCCCAAACTGTGCTACCTGCTGGGAATGAAGTATTTGAGCACACAAGCCTATGGGGAACATCTCACACTCAAATCCTGACAGTGGATTATCCTAACTGTGAAACTGAAGAGCGGGGACTCTGATCCAATGCTCCCCTTTCCTACCTTATGATCCCTAAAGCACATTAGCACAAAGTTAATAAGACAAAATTAAGCACAAAAAACACCTCTGAGAAGTGTATGGATAATTGTTAGAACAGATAAATATCTTTAAGCAAAAATGTCTTCCTACTTGTCTTGATACTCTCTGATATGTGCAGGTCCATGTTTGAACTTCATGGTGAGCTTTACAGAAATGCAAAAGCATCATGCACAGCAACAACTGGGATAACATCTGTAAGAAGACTGGAAAAAGCATCACAGCAGGAATGAAAAGGAAGAGCCAAGAGAAGGAAGGACCATCAAATGATGCCTGGCACACAGGTACACAGTAAACCTACAGTCTTTATCAGTAAATTTCTTCCTTTAGCATGCCCACAGGAAAGGGCTAATAAAAAGAATAGCAAAAGAGCTAAACACACAATTTCTCCATGAAGACCATCCAAAGAATAGAAAACAATCCTATTTGAGATTTTTTTTTCTTTTAAATACAAAAGATAGTTCAATGTTGGCTGTATGGGTATTAAAACCACCAGGAGGCTGGGCAGTGGTGGCACACACCTTTAATCCCAGCACTCTGGAGGCAGAGGCAAGCGGATCTCTGTGAGTTCAAGTCCAGCCTGGTCTACAGAGGGAGATCCAGGACAGGCACCAAAACTCCACAGAGAAACCCTGTCTCGAAAAACAAAAACAAAAATAACAACAAAAAACCCACCGGGAAATTAATCAAGAAGAAATTTCAGTGATAACAACCTAACTTGTAGTCCCCTTATTTCCCAGCCTTACCCGTGTCTTCTATTTTCATGAATGGTGTATGTATGCACATGTGTGGTAGGGATGTATGCCAGTGTTTAAGTACAAACATCATTTATATAAAGTTTTATATTTTATTTTTCATTTAACATTAGATATTAGAGTCACAAATTTTGAAACAGTTGAAAAACTACTTATATTGTCCCAAGCAAGAGGTCAATTGGCTTTAACAAACATGTGCAGTCTAGGGCAACAATTTTTCCGAACAATTTAACTTCAAAATGTGGACCATAAAGCAACACATGGAAGATTTTTTTATAAAGCTATGAATTGTGCTTCACTCTCTTCAAAAAGTTGCTTCCAAAAATAATGATGGAAAAGCTCAATATCATATCAAAAATGCCAGGGACACACTTCTGACAAACTGTCAACTGACCATCCACCTTACTTCTTTTGTGCTACAGTAACTTATCAGCCTCCGATGTACATTAAGACAGACACAGACCAAACACATCAGTAGTAAACTCTCTGACACTGAATTCCCAAAGTTTCTAATCTCAAAGGAGTGAGTGATATCTGGGAAGAAGCATCTAAGAGCAGTCACCTATTACTGATTTTATTACCCGTGTTCTTCTTGTGGCTTCCCTGTGGCTCCCTGTCCTTAAGAGGTCCCACTATCAGGGCATCAACAGCCACTGCAGTAGAGCATCACTGTATTGTGTGTGGGAAGGTTCACTGGGAACCCTGTGTCATGTACACCAGAAGGGATGCCAAAATCCAGCCAAGAAAGGAAGACACACTAAAGGAAAAGCAACTGAGGCATTTAGGAAAGACGCCGAGAACTGCGGAGCTTCTGGCCAGCAGAAGTCTTCCTGGCATTTTTCACATTGTGCAATGATACTTCCTCGCCTGAATAGGTACAGAGCAAATGAGATCCACTAATGTGACTGATTTGACAGAAGTCGGGAGCATATGTTTAAAAGTCTTTGTGAAGAAAAATATTAAACTGGAGCATCAGAGAAAATGGAGAAAGGGAATCAGGAATAATTCCATGATGGAAGTGGAGGCCTAAGTTCAGGTTGGCAAATTAAGTGATAGTCACATTTTGAGGTCCACGGATGTCTGGGGGAGTGACTTACATCGTTCAGTGTGAGAAATCCAAGCAACTCAGTATCTGTTCACATACCTTCACAACTCAAAGGCACACACAGGTGTCTGTGTAACCTGAACACTTCCTTCCTGGTAAAAACTAAGACATTCTCACGTCTGACTAGGAAAGTCAGCATCAGCTTGTGGGAATTCCTATCTGAGTGCTTACGAGGAAGGAGAAATATCAAAAGAGAAATAACAGATACCAAACTGCATTGTTTAATACTTATTCAACTTTAAAAAATAGTTCATCTCAGGGGCAGAAAACACCCTTGGACTGTATTTGCTAAACCACTAAACTGACAAGATCACAGTGGTGCTGAACTTCATACATAACGTTCTTGGAGATCATGGGTCAAGGAAACAGAACTCCATTCTAAGGTTCTAGTAACAGGAGTCTACACTTTCACCTTAAGGCTGAGGTCAAGCTAAGGAGTGGATGGTCCTCCAGCTTGCAATACTCTTCCCCTATCACAGAATTTCCTTACCAGTGGCCAGCAGTCAGTTAAACATTAACGCTCGTTCCAAACCACAAAAGACATATACACATTTCCTGTAAGTACTATATATAAACTAAAAGCATAATACTACCATGAAACAATCACGTTTATCAGTTTCCTTTTTAAAAATACTTAACTAGATCTATGATATTATAATTACCAACATCAATTAAGGGAGCCCTTGTTTAACATGAGAAATCCACAGAAATTACTTTACTCTATGAAAAAAAAATGCTGAATAATGAACCAGAAAGAAAAGATCACAGGCATTGCAACAGTACAAAAAAAAAAAAAACTAGAACAACAACAAAAATATTTTTAAATACAATAAAATATTACCCAGTGGACTTCATGAAACTATTTATTTGTTGCATTTTCTTTACAGTGAATTGAATAGTTTCAATGAATAAAAATTAAAAAAAACTTCAAGCCTCAGAAAGTTTCAGTAGTTTAAAAAACCTACAACTTTTATAAATGGTATTAAAAGTTCATTTTAGAGCATAATGTTTTTACAGACATATAAGCCTTTGATTTTTAGGATATAACCTTATAGCCATTGTTCAGTAACAAACTACGTTTATTTAAACATTTCCAGCAAAATTATGGAAGAGGGTTATTTTCCACAGTGTCTGTAAATGTAGTATCCATGCACATAAACCAAAAGCCTATAAATGTAGCTATCAACTCACTTCTGAGAAAGATGGCCACACATGTGTTGGAAGTAACAAACCCTCTTCCATTTACCTTTAAACAAGAAATGTGTTATTTTCTTGCAAATTATAGAGCTAAGTAAAGAGAAAGACAACCAAAGTAACTTACCTATTGCTTAAACTAGGGCTACATACATTTCTTATTCTGCATCCTCCCATTCTGGACCTCTGACACCTCCCAGAAAATGTGGTCATCTGTTTGGGTGTATGACCTCTGGGACAACTTCCAGAAAGTGTGTGTGTGTGTGTGTGTGTGTGTGTGTGTGTGTGTGTGTGTGTGTGTGTGTGCAAGCATGTCTTCCTCTACCATTCTCCACCTTACTGTTTTGAGACAGTCTCTCAGTGAACCTCCAGTGCAGCATTTGAGCTAGACTACATGGCCAGGGAGTCCCTAGGATCCATGTATCTCTACCCCACTCCCTGTAGCCCATGTGCAAACTGGTTTTTAACATGGATTCTGAGTATCCAAACTCAGGTCTTCATGCTTGTTCAGGAAACACTCTACCCACGATACCATCTCTCCAGCCACTAGAAGTCAAATCATAATGTAAAAATAAGAGACCATGTCAAGAACCGTAGGTGTAAGAGCTGTGTGAGTGCTTAGGGCTGGTCACACCATGACCTGTTGATCTCTGTATTTGGGCTAGTTGTGGTTTCCGTAATGGTCTCCAACTGCTGCAAAGAGAAGCCTATTTGTTGCAAGGTGAGAGCTAGACTTATCTGTGGGGATAAGGTTAAGCTTCATAATGCAGCTAGGGATTATGCTGCTATAATAAAGTGGCAGTGGTAGGTTCTGCCCTAAGACTGACGACCTTACCGATCTGATATGAGGGAGGCATGACTTTTCTCCTACTGAGTGCTCCCTAAGTCCAATTAGACAGCTGTTGGTTCCCTTCAAGATATTAACCCCCTACTGTACCTTTGGGGTATGTTGTCATGCTGGCCATGGGTGGGTTCACAGAGAGCACAACTGGATAGTACTGATTACTTCCATTCCCCAGCAGTTTGCATAGCACCTGTTGTTACTATAAAAGCTAGACTCTGGGAAGGAGGCCTTCAGGTTAGAGATGGCCAGCATCTTCCACGGTCTATGTCTGAAGTGTGTGGTGTCTTCAACAATAGGGACTTACCTTCAACCTATGAGAAGCAACCATGGACAATAATAATGGCCTATTTTATTTTGGGAGACACTTGGACTACTGTGACCAATAACTTGACCTAGTAGTGTTTGTTTATTTGTTTTTTCTTTGTTTGGTTTTTGTTTTTGTTTATGGTTGGTTTTTTTTTGTTGTTGTTGTTATAGTATGGCTCAACAAACACTGCAAAAGAGAAGTCAGAAGCTTTTAAGAGTCAGAGAACCAAGAAATCTAGTGCCTCCTAGAAATCATAGGCCAGCTACACCCACGATACCTCAACAACATGGCTGCCCAAACAAGCCCTGGACAAATGGCAAAAGGACTAGACATGCTAATGTGTACGAAGGGAAACATCACATCGCCTCACTCCTAGACAAAGAGTAACAGGCAAATCCTGACAGCTGAGAAGGAGAATTAGTGTTGCTTGGGGATCTTCCCCATGGTTATCCAATGAAAAGTGGTCAGTCCGGAAATCACAGACATAAACTAACACTCAACACTAAATTTTAGAGGGAGTGACAGACATGGGAGTGGTTAGAGTGAGGAAAGCAAGGGGAGAAAGTGATTACAATTAAAATACAAATGAAAAGAAACTAAAATAAAAACAGACCATACCCTGTATAACATATAAAAGTATATCAAATAAGAATGTGTGTACATAAAATGGCCCCTCCCTCACTTCATCAAGTACAGCAGCTTATCTCAAGGCGTTAGGATCTTTGGCACTGGGGAGAAATTCAGCACAGATATCCCTGACCTTGAGAGTCTGTATGTCAACAAAACTCACACGGAATATTTCTAAATACCTGCAACATACAAGTCAGAATGTTAAGCCGCATAGAGAAATGAATGATTCTATTAAACTTTCAGATGGATCATCCTCAATCCAGAAGGTAGAGATGTGCTGAGCTCTGTCTGTTTGGATGCTCTCGTGTCTGTGTGCACACACACCTACTCTGGAAGTGAGGGAAGGAGTCTTGTTTTCAGTACATTCTGTGATCAGAGGCACAGAGAAAAGATGAGCGTCGATTTGGAAAGCATTCAAATGTGATACACTTGAAAAATAACAGATACATACCATGCCAAGTCTTTTCAAAATGCTTTACATAGAGGTGATGAACATCCTATTTTTGTCTCTACTTTAACAATGAAGAAGATGAAGCTTGGTGCGTTGCAAGCTGTCCAAGAACACAGGTACTGTTGGTCCATCTTAGAGACTCCGTGGCGCCAACTCTGTGCAGTCAGCCACCTCTCTACAGTATCGGATAAAGACTACTCAATCAGAGAGGGAGGGCCACGTTGTGAAGGGTAGCAGCTGCCTTTAATTTCACTTGATAACTAATCTGATACAATTAAGGGACACATCACAAGGTATCTGAAGGGCAAGCGGGAGAAAGCACTGGAATAAAAACCCTTCACAAGGACAGCAATTACCCTCTGAAGAGAGGGGATCCTTGCTTCATTACGAGTTAAGGGCACAAACACTTCTGATGCAAATTACTTGTGTTCAGCTCAAGGTGGGGCTGACATTTCAAGCAGTCTTTAAAAGGACAGCTTGGCAAATGTTATTTTATTAAAGCCACATTGTCATAGCTATAGACACTGTTCTGTACCAACAGATGATCTCAGTTTTACAGATATTATTGTTTTAACACTAAACTTTTTTTTTTTTCCTACATGTAGGGCAATTTAAAATTCTCTCTTCACAGGACAGCTAGGGAAATTTAATTATCATGTTAACACATTGTGAAAATTAAAACACCACCAAGAACAGCAAGCAACCAGAAGCACGACCTCCCATTCATTAGGAGCCGTCACAGCCCAGCGTGCTGTGCACTCCGATTATCGTTCTCTGCATCACATCGAGTTTCTAAAAAGAGTCAGAGGGGGGCAGAAGCACAAAGCAAGTTGGGAATTATTAGAGTGAGCATGTTGAGGAATGAGAAACCTATTTCCTTCTAAAGAGAATGTTAATACTAGATCCCTTCCTGATTTCCAGTTCTGAGTATATTGTACTAGGTGATTCTTGTCCACAATCAATTAATCTCCATCCCAAACTCAACAGGCCCAAAGCACATGACCACTTTAGGAAAGGCTGTTTCAAAGCACACTGCCTTTTTTATTAGCCTATGATGTGAAAATTATGTTAATTTCTTAATAAGGTTAAAGAAACAGACCACATTATTAATTGTATTGCAAATAAAATATTTAATTAAAGATGCATTATCTGGTAGAATTTAGCATCTGGTAATCTGGTTTGCAGACAGGGTAGGGTAATGGAAATAAACAGTCCCTATAGATGCCCTCCTAGGCTCGGCTCTTCCGTTGATTCAACTTTCTCCGCAGCATGTATAGTTCCCTTGATTTTGCTGAAAATATCTAGGAGGAGAGGACAAACTGGGCACATCACATATTACACCACCCAGCATTTTGGGGTTCACTCTCTTAGAAAGCACTCATGAACAGGGAGGTGTGAGTGGAATGGGAGCTGCTTTCTGGACCCTTCACAACCAACTGTTCCAATTTTTTCAAAACAGAGACTGTTAAGACATCCTTACTTCAAGTTGTCTTCTATGGAGTTCCCCAAGTTTTCCAGGTCCCTTTCTACTGTCAGTAAAACAGACAGCGGGGACTAATGAGACCCCCCCAGCGGCGAGCCATGATTTCCCCCGCATGCACCGTTCCCTACAGGGAATTTTCTCCTCTACTAAAACCACAATCCCATCTCATTACCACTGCTTCACGAATACTTTTGGGTTTAAATTTTGCTGTTGGCATTTAGCTATGAAAAAGGCTCTTCCATAATATGTATAGAACCTTTCTCTCTTAAAAATATCAAATCAAAATGTCTCCAACTTAAAAGTACTGCCGGCAATTTAAATTAAGGCAGCTAATCTCCATGGCAATAATAAATAATCCCACCACAATAAAGGTCTCACTCCCTCCTGGCATAAAAGTCACCCCACTGTGGCTACACACACTGAAACAGGCCTGGATATAGGTACTTCTTAGTTGCAATCACCTTATTCTACTTAAATGAATATTAAATGTTTTCACACTTCATCATGCTCCAACAGCCCCTTTCCCAAACAGTGTATCCTTTATTGCAGATGCTGCAACAGACTAGGCCTTACAATTAATTCCCAGAAGGCAAAGAGAATGCCCAATGATGTCACTTACATGGTGCTTGCCAGGAGGGCGTGTACCTGTGTGAATATTGAGATGCATATCTACCAATGTGTTTATGTATCCTACTTAGAAAACATTTCATACAACGATCTTGGCAATTCGCTATAAAACACAGGCATCTGACTCCTCTCCTCTTTCCTTTCCTGCTCTAGCCATAGGGACCTGCACTGAGAGCGATCAGGTTTTCAATTGTAAATGGTTTTGACACTTTTTTGACTTCCGGAATTCTAAGACCTAGATAGGAAGCCACAGGGTAAAGTTAGGTATGGATAGCTAAACTTGAGGGCTAAAAGCAACTCTAAATTCCCACAGCAGATCCATCCTGGTGGAGGACATTTCTGTCTCTCCTCTTCCCTGGGGGGGGGGGCAGTGCTGGTAGAGTGGAGAGAAAATCCACCCTCCTCACGATGAGTGCACTTGGTTGTCAAGGGGATGATGAGGCTCAGCCTTCAAGAAGAGGTGCACAGGAGGTGAGGAAAGAGAGCAGCCTGACACAGCCCCAAATAACACGGTATGCTTTCGGTGGACAACGCAAAAGGAACAGGGCAAAGGCAAGGCATTTTAGGAATCCATAGGAACTTGTCTTACAAAGCAGTCCATTTACCAAAGCCAAAGGCAAACTGTGGGCATGCTGAAGAACGTCTATACTACAGAATCTGAAGTAAGAGAAGAGACAGGCCAAGTCTAGGAGTTCTTGGCTAGCCTGGGCAACATAGCCCAACTTAAAAACAAACAAAACAGCTCAAAGCAAAAAGCTCTCTGCTGGGTTATGTAAGAATTAGAGTATACTAGTGATCCATCTATTATCTCTTTAAATTGGAGGCAAAGGGATGTAAGTGTCCAGTCAAAGACCAAACTGTTATTTGCCTGCCCTTAGAGGAAAAACGACTTTTTTTTTTGTTTGTTTTTTTTAGACAGGGTTTCTCTGTGTAGCTTTGTGCCTTTCCTGGAACTTTCTCTGTAGCCCAGGCTGGCCTCGAACTCACAGAGATCTGCCTGGCTCTGCCTCCCGAGTGCTGGCATTAAAGGCGTGCATGACCACTGCCCGGCTGGAAAAATGACTTTTAAGACAAAACATGAAGAAAAATCCCAGGAAGAGATACTGCATTTCAATCATATTAACACCTTAGGCCCAAGTTACATGTTGCGAAACACCATAGGAACAAACTTTCCCCCGAGGGGGAAATTCATATGACAGAAGGAACAGAGATCATTTAAAAAGAAATAATAATTAAGTGTGCTCTTTAACATTTCTAAACCTGTATCAAATGCATTCTAATTGCTCCCACTCCCACCCCGGACTAACACTCTCCGCTTACGATAGAACCCTTGACACACTCATGTCCTTTTGGCTGGTTTTGTGAGCCATTGCATTTAACCAAGGTAGCAGTGGGAGCATTTTTTTTAAAATCACTTCTCATATTAAAATGTAAGTCTGCTCAAGAGATCTGGGACCCAAACACAGAAAGTGGAAAATAAACAAAATAATAGGGTGTAGAAATTAGTAGTTTAAATGCAACATGAAGAAGAGCAAGCCAGTCCCCAGCAAGGCACAATTCGAAAAGAAACCCCTTTAGTCGTTTCGGGTCAGGATCAGATTCAGGCACAAACACCCCCACTCCAATCCAAAAACGGCACAGAGACATTTTTCCTAGTCTAAAAGTGGAAAGAGTAGCCTGCTTTTTAAAGAAAACCCACCCATTCAATTTTCTGTTATCAGAGAACCTCTTCCTCAGTTTCAATGGGAGATTAATCACTCCTGCAACCTACCTACGGAAAGAGTTTTCTGGAAAGCATAACAACTACCAAGTGTAAATGACAGGATTATTCTTCCTGCAGCTCAGCCGCCCACAAATTCTCTCTCATCCATGACTCAGCATGAGGTAAAAGGAGCTAATGAAGAAGGCCATGCTTCCTTTTAAAAATTATCAACTTTCTTTCAACATGTAGAACTGTTTTAAAAAAAAAAAAAGTCCCCCAAAGTTTGACAGTCAAGTACAGCAGCTTTCCATGAAGGCTCATACTGAAAACACCCAGAAACATCTTCCAAGTCATCCTAAAAGTAGGGGACCCAAGCTCTACTACTGTAAACAATGGGGGCGGGGTTCGAATTCTCATTCCTCTAGATCCCAGTAGAAGGAGGTTGGGGGAAGGGATTGGGATGCACACTGCTGAAATCAAGATTTGAAGAGGAAAGACAAGCCACACCACTTTGAGATCTAGAGGAAGGCTAGACTTGGCCTGGGGCTTTCCCTCCTTGTAAAAATGCCACTTGAATTGATTACACAAACAGCTCTCTAGAAGGAGTCCGCTTCTCAAGGAGCCATCACAGAAACAACAGAGTTCTATTTTATGGTTTCTTCTACAAAATGAAAGTTGTGGTCGGTTTCTGGGAAAATCTGTGTGCACTAAGTGAGCCAGTCACATTATGAACTTTTTCCAAATATTCATAAATACTCACTAATCTTTGCGAGACAAGGCCATAAGTGCTGGGCAACAAGATGGAGGCTGAACAGGATGGGCGTGGTCAACAGGTCAAGGGTCTTATGGAACTTACTACGGATGCAGTGACTCAATGAGCCTTATGAGCAGGAGATAAACACTCCAAAGGTGCAAAGTGTGGGCTTCGGGAAATTTCAGAGTTACAGAAGAATACATACGGCAAGACTGTGAAGACTGACCTAGGCAAGAGGAGTGTCCTGAACAGTCCTAAGGGAACTGGCCTACAGGACAGCAGCAGTGAAGGGCTGGAGGCATAAACAGGGTTCCTTGCAGAGATGAGCATGTGGGTGCCCAGCATCAGCCCGGTGTGTGGGGCCAGACCAATGGTGACACAGCAGAAGAATCCACAGTGGTGTATCACCTGAAAACAGGTACCACAGGTCTTCTTCTCTTACTCATCTGGCTGCAAGTCAAGTCCAAACCTGTGGCTACCAACTTCAGAGGCTGCTTTTCTCATCACGAGAGTGTACTCTGTGCTAAGACGACAAAGCGCTGGAGGACGAATACAGCAAGGTTTGCAATTGGAGAACAGCTTGGTACATGGATTGAGACGGAGCTCAGTGGAGGCAATGGGCTACAAAGAAGTCACTTAGAAATGATCTATGGTTAGTATCAGATAGGAATTATTCCCCCAAACAGCTCCTTTATTGAAAGCTTGGCTTACAGATTTTTGAGATGTGATTAGATCACAAAATGCTAATGAGATCCATGGATTGATTCACTGATTCAGAGCTGGATGTACAATGAGGAGGTAGGGCCCAGTAGGAAGAAGGGGGTCATACAGGGTAGGGAGTGGCACTATTCAGAGGTGTGGCTTTGTAGGAGTAGGCATGGTCTTGTTGGAGGAGGTGTGTCACTGGGGGAGTGGGCTTTGAGATCTCCTATGCTCAAGCTACTCCCAGTGTCTCAGACCACTTCCTGTTGCCTGCAAGTCAGGATGTAGGAATCTCATCTCTGTCTCCAGCACCACATCTGCCTGCACGCCAGCATGTCACACTATGATGATAATGGACTAAACCTCTGACACTGTAAGCCACTCCAATTAAATGTTTTTTTCTTTTTAAGAGTGGCTGTGGTCACAGTGTCTCTTCACAGCAGTAGAGACCCTAACTAAGAGCACCCCCTTCCAAGCCTTTCTCTGAGAAGTGTTGCCTTGCAATGCTACTATTGTCACAATGTTCTGACCCAGCAGAGGCCTGTCCCATCGTGGGCAGACAACATAAGCACTTCCTTCTTCACGTCCAGTACTTTATCACACCGACAAAAACCTAACGAATGTACCCCTGGTCTGTGGGATATTACAGTGATCTGAAATGACTGACCAGTGGCGAAGACAGAGAGAAGAAGACAAGAAGCAAAATGTCTAGAAGAGGAGAGTCTCTGGGATAGTGGGGCCTAGAAAGAGTCGCTAGAAGTCTTGCTTAGGAAACTGGCCAGACAGTAAACACACAAGAAGGGACTCTGCGGAGGGACAGGATTTCTTTTGGACACGCGGAGGCTGAGATTTCTGTAGCATATCCAAATATACTTTGAAGAAGCCGAGAAAAGCATCCATGTCTGAAGTGCAAGAAAGCAAGTAGACTATAGTCCTAAAACACGCCAGCACAGGAAGCCGAGGCCGTGAACGGGCCCTACAAAGGATGCCCTGACTCAAAGGAGAACACCACTTGGGAGGTACAAGCGAAACAGGGGAAGGCAATGTCTAAAGTGGGGCTGTACAGAAAGGTGGGAAGAAAACCAAGAGTGCGGTGTGTGATGATCGTGAATGGCTGGTGAGAACTCAAAGAGCCACGGGTTTGCTTTGGGGCAGGCATGTCCGGAAGCTCTGAAAAAGGCCTTCTGGAAGAGGACCGAGAAGAAGGGTCAGAAGACCTGAGCCACAGATCCTGTGTTGGACAAGAAAAGAAATACAGAAGAGAACTGGTGGGAGCTAGAACCAAAGCTGAGCGAAGGTAAACACATTCTAGAAGCCTTAGGGAGTGGCCTGAGAGAGAGAGAGAGAGAGAGAGAGAGAGAGAGAGAGAGAGAGAGAGAGAGAAGAGGAGAGGAGAGGAGAGGAGAGGAGAGGAGAGGAGAGGAGAGGAGAGGAGAGGAGAGGAGAGGAGAGGAGAGGAGAGGAGAGGAGAGGAGAGGAGAGGAGAGGAGAGGAGAGGAGAGGAGAGGAGAGGAGAGGAGAGGAGAGGAGAGGAGAGGAGAGGAGAGGAGAAGAGAAGAGAAGAGAAGAGAAGAGAAGAGAAGAGAAGAGAAGAGAAGAGAAGAGAAGAGAAGGAGAAAGAGAAAGAGGAGAAGAGGAGAGGAGAGGAGAGGAGAGGAGAGGAGAGGAGAGGAGAGGAGAGGAGAGGAGAGGAGAGGAGAGGAGAGGAGAGGAGAGGAGAGGAGAGGAGAGAAGAGGAGAGAGAGCTGGAAAAATACCAGGCTGTGCTGTGGGGATGGGGCTAACTTTAGGAGTACAGAGTTAAAACAAAGACAAGCAATTACAAGACTCGAGGCGTTATTGACTACAGCTGGGTGGAGTCACAGAAAAGAGAGGACAGTAAGTCAAGAGGCCATCAAACAGGGCCCTGAAATGCTCTAAGAGGACTGGATGCAGGCAGGAGAGTAGCCTTTTGTCGTGCGGTCAGGAAATGATCCTGAGGATAACAGTGTGGAAGATGGATGCATCTACACCACAGCTCTTGCAAGTATGCCTCAAGGAACATGGAAAAGGAAGAGGGTAGAAAGACTCTAAGAGCTAGAATACCAGGAAGTGCACTGCAGTGTTAATGTGGAAAGGAAAAGTTCCACAGGGTCCCTTCTTTAGACAAAAACCTATAGGCGGGGAGAAGAGAATTAGCCTCTCCTAGGAATGAGCCCCTCAATACAAAATGCTGAGTCCTGAAACCATATAGGAAGGAGGAAGGAAGGAAGGAAGGAAGGAAGGAAGGAAGGAAGGAAGGAAGGAAGGAAGGAAGGAAGGAAGGAAGGAAGGAAGGAAGGAAGGAAGGAGAGAGAGAGAGAGAGAGAGAGAGAGAAAGAAAGAAAGAAAGAAAGAAAGAAAGAAAGAAAGAAAGAAAGAAAGAAAGAAAGAAAGAAACTCCATAGGATGTATCTATACATTAGAGCATACATATGTGTTTGTAATAGTAATAATCAAATAAAAAGAGGCTACCAATTTGATAAAGGGGTCATGGATGGGGTTGGAGGAAGGGTGCCTGAGAGGGGCTAGGAGGAGGAAAGGGAAGGAAAAAAGTGAGCTCATTCTATTTCAATTAAAATTTTAAGAAGATAATCTTTTAATTCAAATGCTATATAATCTGAAAGCAAATATATATAAAAATAATACGAAATAGAATCTACAAGAGGCAACAGCCAACACTGCAGATTAGAACACGTATGCACTGTTTGACAAGCAATGCTCCTCCTTCCTCTCAGGTCCCAGCATGTTAGAAGCAGAATGGTGTTCTCATTTACCGTCTCTGAGACCAAACACTAATTGGAGATACCTTCTAGATTTGATTAAAATCCAATCACTGCCATTAAGACAGAGGGATTATCTGGGTGGGCCTGATTCAGTCAGTTGTAAGGCGGGGCTGAAGAATCTGCCATTGGGGAGAAACTCTGTGAGCAGCAGGCTCAGCCTTTTAGGGGCTGGGGAGCCAACCTGCTGTCTTTATACCCCGCTGTGTGGACCTCTGATTTCTTAGGCTGCCCAGAGAATCACTCACTACTAATCACAATATATTCCCCCTCCTATTTCTGTTCTTTTGACAAGACTTTCTGTGGGTATCATCAAGCATGGGGTAGAAAACCTACGCTAACACATGCCACTCAGACCCCAAGACTAACGTAGTCTGTTGCTATACAAAGCTTTTTCACCACGTAAGTAAAACCAGCCAGATACTCCTGAAGAAACATGCCTTCCGCCTTGTAAGCAGAAAACAGCAGGAACACACTTCCCAAGTGTGTTCACTTCAACTTCCCTTCAGCATGATAGGGGCAGGGATCCCCTTCCGGGGTAACTGTCACAAAGTGGGGAGTGAGTTCACAAAACAAAATTCTTCCCCCAATGTACATAAATATAATGAGGTAAGGTGTTTAGATAGTCTTAAACTGGGAAAACAAGTTTATTGAGAAAAGTGTTTGGTTTCAGCAACAAAATATCAGTGGATAGTATAACATGATGGTGATGTTCATTCATTCATTCATTCATTCATTCATTCATTCATTCATTCATTCATCTATTGACTGGCACAATTGGCACCTTGCAGACAAGGCTGCACAGCAGTACTACGGTTTATAGAAACTGATATTTCAACATAAGCGCCTACCTCATTGTAGTTTATAAACTTTAATGATATTTAGAAATAATAAAATTAGATCTCTAGTTGTAATTATTTTTTTCCTTTTTTTATTTGATTGCTTCAGTTGTTCTAAATATTTTTTTTTTTCTTGATGAACACATCTGTTCTTTCTGCACTGAAATAACTGGAAACAGTGTAAAGGACTTAAGATGTTACTATGGCATCTTTATTTTGGATATGATGACTGAAGTTGCAAGGTAGGTAGATAAACTTCATAGGGTTGAGATTGATCAGGACTAGGTTTAAAATGCAGGCTTTCTATCCCCACCCCACCCCCCGGTCCCAGTTATTCTTTCCTCTACATATTTATACACAAAAAGGTTTAAAGTATATCCACATGCACACCTCCATATCCCCCGACCCCACCCCCTCACATCTTCCTAAAGGCCCAAGGTACGCATTTGGCAGGGTTTAGGGATTGCTCAGGCCATAGGAATCCATGTGGGAATACTGGTCAGCAAAGCTTGCTTCATCTGCTTTTTGGTAATACTTACTCAGTGAAGGCCAAATACATGTAAATTATTATAAACTTAGGTTTACTCTCTTAGCACCTCACCTCTTTTGGTAAATGACCAACTAACAGACACAGGAAAGGCATTTCACTGAATTTTGCAAAGTCAAGCCTCCGTCCGGGCTAGAAATGAGACAGAGACATAACCATTTACAACATTAACGCCAGCTTCACAGAGTCACCCAGAGAGCTGCCACCTTTTCCTCCCAAGGCTGAGCCTCTGCTAAAGGCACTGCAGGCTGAGGGAGCTGGGCATGCCTGTGACTCAGTGGACCACTCCGGGCTGCTGCAGAGGTAGCTCAGACTGCTACAGAAGAAAGAGGTCTCAACTGGCAAGAAATCCATAGGAATGGGATGCTAAAGTAAGTCCCCTTATGGAGAGAAACTATTTCCCTCTTAAAAATACTACACAAAAATACTAAAAGGGCTAAAAGTAATCACAGCATGGGCTGATTCATAAAGCATTCAAAGTGTGTGTGTGTGTGGGGGGGTGCGGGACAGCTACATTTAAATTTATCAGGGGGAGTCCCAGAAAAGAGGAAAATTAATCCATATCATAGCAGATATTTGGGAAAAGGGGAATAATAATTATTAGCTTTAGCTACTGGTGACCAAAACCCTTGTCTGAGCAGAGGCAAGCCAGTCAAAACTTTCCGAACTAGTTAAAATGAAATGAGACTTGGAGAGGAAGAAGTGGAAAGGAGAAGACGGGGAGGTGAAGAGAGGGGGAAGAGAAAGGGAGAAGGGAGGAGACAGGAAAGCAAACTAACTTCTCTCTGGTCAGGGCCATGGCAGAGGAAAAAGAACTGTTCCAAAAATGCTGACATTCATGTTTAAAATAATAACTATACCTCTGTTATAAACATACTAGGTCAAGGATTTATATATGCAAGGACAAACTACTTCCTGTAAAACAAAATCTCACCTTATTTTTCAACCATACTATATTTAAGATCTAGGTTTCACAGTTTCAGCTGTGAAAGATCCCGGGTAATGATTTTCTGGAAAGAAAGAAGGAAAAGGAAGAAGGGTTGAGGTGTGTGTGTGGAGGGGGTGCTGAGGGAGAGAGGATGGGAATTATAGCTTATAATATAGCTTTATCAATATCGTGAGTCCTACATTGTCAAATATACTGTATGCATCTACAACATGTATATACGTGTATATATATTACACCATATATTTAAATAAATTGGTTCAATATATGTTGACTTATATATTAAAATATATGTGTTTATGATATAGTTTGGATCTAGAATGTTCCCAAACCCAGCATACACTAAGGCATGGTCCTTTTGGATGGTTCTGCCAGGAGGGGTAGAAGCATTAGGAAGTAGAACCTAATGGGATGCAGTTGCATCCTTGAAAGCATACACTTGGGAGGGCATAATGGGCCTGCCTCATGGTCCATCTTCCTTTTCATTTCAGGCATGAGCTAAGCAGCAGCCTCTTCCATGTGTTCTCTACGATGTTACAGTGCCATGGCGACAGGTCTCAGGCCATAGAACCAAGCAACGAAGAACTCAAAGAACCACAACGCTCTCCTCATTACAGGCTGCTTGTCTCAGGGATGTTGCTACAGGGACAGAAAGCCCACTACACAATACGTGTTATGTAGAAATTTATAAAAACATCTGTAAAAATTATGCATGTAGAATGGCGACCACACATACATTAAACATTAGGAGTATGGACAGACGTAGAGAAAGGACTCCATGCCCCCACATCTTACAACTATTAGTATATATTTCCTCTTTGGCTTTTTAAAACTCTGAATGAGTAATCCATGTGGACTCCAACACAGACACAAGTCAGGTGGCACAGAGGTTCTAGAGGGAAGGACACCTTAGATGTGGAAGAAATTGAAATGTTAGCGTTCAGTTCATTCAAGAATCAAGACAATTTGCTATTATCAGAAAAAATAAAACAGAATTTGACTCTTTAGTTTGAGATCCAACAACTGCAGATGAGCTATCGGAAACAAATAGAAAGTGATTATATCTTACACAGATAGAAAGCATGAGCAGAAAGGAGAAGATGAGAGAAATTGCTATCTTACACTTATTCAGGGAATGCTGGGGAGTGAACAGAGGGACATTACTGGGTTACACCCCAGACCCTGAATGAGGATCTCAAGTTATCTTGAAAGCAGAAGGCTAGCACAGAAAGTACAATGATTTCTGAAGGTGTGGGATACCCCTGACCAACCTGAACTACTGTGTCTGGAAGTCTGGTCAGTGATGATAAAGATAAAACCCGGAAACGTCACTCTCCAGGCCACAGGAAGATGCAGCAGCCTCACCTCTCTTTTCCCCAGTCCCCATCATTTTACATGAGGCCCCGCTAAAGATGCCGTTTGCAAGATGATTAAGTTCTAGACCAGAGTAACAACTTCAAGGATACAGAGACTGTTTCTGATCCTTTTCTGAGACTGGAAAGTCAAGACACTGAAAGAGCCCTGAGCTGTACTGTGCTCAAACTCATCCATGAACAGCCCTGAAGGTTAGCAGGATTCTGCTGCTAGCTTCAGCATTACACATTCTGAGAAATAAGTAATAACTGATAATAATAACAATGAAGCTGATGGCGATTACCAGGTAGCGGGTGATGTGCCTGGCATAGCCCATGTTACACTGATGTGAACAGCTCAATAGTACAAGCCTGCCACATGCATCAACAGTGAGCTCACAAACCACGGGCATGAATCAAGCATTTTCCAGCAAGCTGGTACTACTAGACAAAACTCTGGCCACACAGAGTTGATTGAGTCAATCAGTCTGAACCCAAGGACATTCTTGGTGCATGAGGAGTCTCTGAAGCAGCAGAGTCTATGGGAGGGCTATGACCACTCCTGAACCAACTATGACCTTACACAGACAGCATGGAGAGAACCAGGAACTGCCCAAGCAGCTATAGGCTGAGCAGATCCAAGCAAGGCCAGTGCCAGCAGGCCTTTGGGCTGGGTGTAGATGCAGTGTGAGGAGAGACAGAACGTCCCCAGCCTCGGCCGCAGTAAATGCAGAAAATTGATGGCCAAATGGATCTTCCCAGTTCACCCCCTAAACCTCATCCATCAGATAAAGAACATGTTTTTGTTTGAATTGGAAGTATAGATTAAAGTGACCCCACATGGCTTGAGACATGGTGAGAATCCAATTCGCAGCATCTTTCCATCAAAAGTCTACGTCATCAGCAACACACTAGTTTAATAAACCCTGGTGATGGTGCTATAATTGGATTGCTGTTCTCGCGAGTGAGTTTCCAGGGTAACCATGTTCTTACCACAGATAAAAATCCACCTGAGAGCACACAAATGAAGGGCTTGGGAAGAGTCAGCAACAAACAGGAGGTCAGGAATTTAGGCTGAAAGGAGCTTTTCCAAAAGTACATTAGTTAGGGTGGACAGAGGGCACCGGGCCCAGCCCTGTCTGCCCCACGCCAGCTGTGTGACCCGGGAAAACATCAACTTCTCAAGACTTCACTTCTGCATCTATAAAATGAACAAGAAAAACCTAAGAGTTGCCAGTACATTTGTTTAAAGCAGAGTAAGTATAAAAATAGGGGCATCAATCAAGAAGGCAAGCCTAGATATCCAGTGGCCAGCAGAAAGAAAAGTGAGTCATACTTTCTCTTTAGAACACATTACTGGAAGGAAGGCCCCTGTGGAGAGAGCCTGAGGAGCTCTGAAAGCCACATCGTCTTTGTTGAGGCTCTTGTTTCTGCCACTGAGGCCCTGACTTCTGGGAACAGGTTTCCTATCGGGACAGTTCTGTTAGAATTCATTGAGGAGGGCTGCAGCTTTTCAGGCCACAAATTAAGGATGGGGAAATCATCCTTGCTTAGGGTGTGACAGCTAACTGGAGTGTTTCATCCTCACAAATACAGGGGGCCCATTAAGTCCATTTTCCCGAAAGACTCAAGCTGCCTAAGTAGCCTTCATGAGTAGAGATGAGCAAGACAGAAAAGTGTCCTTTGAATAAAATGACAGAGGGGGAGTGGAAGATGATTAAGGGGTTATTTGGCATATGTGCTTTAGGAGAGGGGGGCTCTCTGCTCTGTGTTACTGTTAGGAAAGGTACCCCAAGTGCAGCTGTGAAATCCTTTATGTCCCACTCTCTGCCCCCAGATCAAGAATTACGAAGATAAAAGGGAGCAGAATGGAAGCATCATCTACCTGCGCTCCACACACACACAGCCTCTAGTCAGCAAACAGGCAGGCGGCGAGGAAGCTAAAGTTTGAGAGCAAGAATACACACACACACTGAAAGTTTCTGTTGTCCTAAGATTAAATGCTGAGGCAGGAAGAGATACTATTCTTGAATCAAGTGAGAAGAGATGGGGAAGTGCGATATTAAAATGCAGCACGCTGGAATAAGTTTGCCTCTATAAAAACTGTTATGTTCTGTATGTGATTTAAATTAATGCCTATATTTGTGGGAGATAAAATTAAAATGAAGATAAATGCTGCCAGCATATAGCGTGCTCGCTGGAGCAATAAATAAGGCACGAAAGGTACTTTGCATTTCAGTCACATCTACCCAAACAGGGAGCTCAAAGCACTTGAGGAACATTTGCTAATTAAATGCTGCAAGAGATTCGTGAGGAAGGTACCCAGTTACTACATACGCCCTTTAATCGAGTTGGGGGGGTATAGCGTGGACCAGGGACCCTTGGATGTTCCTGCAGAGGCCTATGGATAGAGATACAGCTGCTACAGAGGTAGAGAGGCCTCCTTTTGGTACAGCTGGCATAGATCTCTTTGGGCATTAGGGCCTGAAAAGCCTTCTTTTCCTGCTGTGGACCCATTGCGGATCTCACATGTCTCTGTTTATTAATTGCCTCATGAGCAGGAAAGCTGGTAGGACAATCATTTCAATACCCATTCAGGACACATTTCTGGCTTTCCCTCTGACAATACAACAGCTGCCCAGAAGTGACTGATGCAGTCACACTGTTTCATCTCAAGCTTCTACAAACTATCGATGAGCATCCCCCCATGGTAGCCAGCTCACTCTTCAATACTGCCCTCCGCGCTCCTCTCAAAGCTCCCTCAGCAGTGACGTGACCAGGTGATCACTGGCGGCCAGTTCCCTTAGCCCATCTCACAAAGTCAAGGAATGCAGTGCTATCCAAAGGTTTGCTTGACAAGCAGTCATAGGACCCCACCCCATCCAATAAAGCAAAGGTGAGCACACTGATCCTGAGAACTGCCCAGCGCCCACGGCAGGCACTACATACACCCTTTCTACTTTTACGTGTGCTAGAGATTTCATGAAACTGAACACTGCAATGGAAATCTCGGTAGCTTCCTCTACTAGGACAGCAGCATGCCACTGAGAACTCCTGAAGATGCTATGAAAAAGAAAACGAATGAACTAACAACGGTGAGTGCTTCTAGGCTTCAGGCTAAGACAAGTGAAGAACCACACATGCCACCTTTTAGTCAGTCATTCTAGGCCAAAGATAAGCAGGTCTTCTTAGAAGAAGAGAGGAACCACATCTCTCATTGTATTAAGAATTTCTATATGGTGATATTTTATTTGTACCGAAATGTGATTTTATTTGTATGTTAATAAATAAAGTTGCCTGGAGGTCAGAGCTAATAGCAAGCCATAGCAGAAGCTGGGCGGTGGTAATGCACGCCTTCAATCCCAGCTCTTGGGAGGCAGAGCTAGGCGGATCTCTGTGTGTTCAAGGATATAGCCAGCATGGAGACACATGCCTTTAATCTCAATACTATAGAAGACCTGGAGGTCTGTACAGACAGGCAGTGACGAGGAGGTCATGTGGTTGGGTTTAGAACCAATGACAAGGCAGAATAGAAAGTCAATAAAAAGCACAAACACACAGGAAGTAGGTCTCTTGCAGAGAGGCAGGACAGCAGCGGCAGTGAAGGGTAAGGTTTTTAGCTCTTAACTATCGCTCTGACCTCTTGGCTTTCATCTCTGAATCGGCTCTGTGTTTCTTATTTAAAAAAAATGGTTACATCTACATTTCTAACTGTATTTGTTTCTTTGTTTGAATAGGTTAAAAATAAATGCCAGGAAAGAAAGGAAAAAAAAAAAAAAAAACCACCAGTATGTTTAGATACAGCTCAGTAGCAGAATACTGCCTAACATTCCTAAGGCTCTAGATAGATCTCTAGCAATGAGAAAAGACAAAACCAAACAAAACTTCTGGTCCATTGTAAACTGAAGTATCAACTTTGCAGCAGATGCACAACTCACTGCTTCCTACTCCTGAAGAAGTTAATTGACCTCTTTGGGCCGTCGTTTCTCACCTGCCTAGTATAGACCATAATGACGTTGAAAGGTCTATACTAGACAGGTGAGAAACGAAGGCCCAAAGAGGTCAATTAACTTCTTGTGTGGATACAATCTACACAACACACTTGATTTTTAATTACTACTTTTGATATCTTAATTTGTTTATTAATATTCTTTCTGTTTGTATGTTTTCAATACACCCGGACTAGTTTCCCCTCCCTCCGCTCCTCCCAGCAACCCTCACTTCTTCCCTAGATCCACTCTTCCTCCATTGCCCTTCAGAACATGGCAGGCCTCCCAAAAATATCAGCCGAACGTTGCTTAACGTGTTATGATAAGACTAGGCACAAACCCTCATATCACACTGGGTGAGGCAACCCACAATGAAGAAAAGGGTCCCAAGAGCAGGTGAAAAGAATCAGAGGACCCCCCCCACACACACACACTCCCACTGTTAGGAGACCCACAAAAACACCAAGCTATCAACCATAACATATATTCAGAGGACACAGGGGTGACCCATGAAGGCCCCATAATTGCTGCTTCAGGCTCTGAGTCCTCAGGAACCCTGCTCAGTTGATTCGAAGGGCGTGCCCTCCTGACGTTATGACACTGTCCATACAAGGGAAATGATCCAGGATGCTAGCCATTGTCATTATATCACTAAGTAGAAGCCATGGATGCTCCATTCTAAATATTTCTAGCTTTCTGACACCCTATGGCTAGGGGGATCCAGTAAACAGCTGCAGCAAATGAGCTGTAAGCCAAAGGGGCAATTGCCACATCCAGATAGTGTACTTTTTGCTTGGGACAGAGATCAATGACTTTGAGATGATGGCTATTGAAATACATGCGAACGCCCTTTCAACATATGGTGGTCAAGCCAGAGGAGAATGGCTGAAGTATGCAGTAGACAGACAGATGTGGAGTCTTTCATGACTGGGGCCACCTGGGCTCTTACCTAGACTGCCTATTCAGCTTCCAGCATGACTTCCCTCTGTCATTCAACTTAATCTTCATAAAAATGAAAATGGTAAAGAAACACACATTTGGCAGACATGATTTTCAGCCCAAGGTTGTGTAATATCTGTCAACTATATTTTGGGCAAATCACATTTAGAAAGAATTCAAGTTCTTCAGACTTCTGAGAACTCCCAAACCTCCTTTGCTAGCACTCTTGGAGTCAAAGGCCCAAAGGCCCCTCCATCCTGATAATGGACCTGCCAATATTAACTTCTAGTGAGGAACATAGCACTTTGAGTGATTATTCAGATGCCTCATCAAATCAAAGACACTGCTTACTATAAAATGTCCCCTTAAGCTATCATAGTGTTAGAAACAAAACACACTGTCATTCACATCATGACTGTTTCTGCATTCAGTTTTTAATGTACACTTATTGAAAGACATGGCCTGTAATTATTACTCACATTGGTTTTATGATACCATGTGTTGTAACTCCACTGTCATTATTAATAAATATATAAGCAGAGGAAACTGAAGCATTCTTAATGTTCTAAAGAATTCTTCACATTTAGAGTTTAGTGCTTGAGTCAAATTTCAAATGAGAGTGATAATAATTCCATTTTTCTCCACACTATTGTCATTAAGGCCAGCAGGAAAATGACAGCAGCAGTCTCTTCCTCTGTCACCAGGACCGTCTTCCAGGCGACCAATGTTCAAGATCAACTTTCATGATCATGCACGGAGTGTAACTACTATGTCATGACTGCCAGCTGACCAGTAGGAATCAGTTGGAAACAAGAAGTAACTCAAGATTAAAGGTCAGAGTATTGCTTTATACTCTAAGTATAAGCATGTGACAGATGCTATACTTCACAATTCAGTGGATGCCACGGTTCACTCCCACATCTGTTTGGGCAGGGGATACAGCCTTAGACACCACACTTTCATGAAGCATCTAGAGATTAAGACACTTGTTGAACACTGCAGGCAAGGGATGGACAGGGTTTCCTCTAGGGGTAATCCAGATATAAAGGGTATCTCTTTACAACTGCTTTTAAAGGCTGTCTGGCCATACATCTATGTTACATAGCATCTCTTAATAGCAATTAATTCAACGTTGATTCTTGCTTTTGTTTGGCTTGATGGAGAAAATATAATATCAAACACAAATGTAAGTCCTCAATCTTTGAAGTGTCAATGTTAACACACTTACATATTTATTCTCTTTAATGAAAATCAAAGGAAAAATAGCCCCAATATTACTGCCAGCTTGGTGGTAAAACGGGTGGACAAGCTGGGCGATTTGGGGCTGTTCTTACTCCCGGAAGTTCTGTATACAGTCCTATCTTTGGAAAACACTGGTGTTTTGGAGTGGAGTATACATACCAAGAATAGGTTCGGACACAATCAGGCCTACATACACATGTACATATATATATATATGCATGCTAGATAGCAAAACATAGTTTGATTGCACTTTATTGTTCTGTGTGTTTATACACGAGCATTTCCTTTGGAAATGCAAAACAGAAAGAAAAGTCATCACCTTCCACGTCTGAAGGACAAAATGAGCTTGATCCCACAGAGCATGAAGTTAGACCTAGTCTGTGCCGAGGGGGAAACTGTTAAAATGGTTGACTTTTTTTAAAGCAGTTCTTCAACTGTCCTTTGTACAGGACAGTTAGCAGAAATGGGCAATTACTGAGGAGGTTCAATACAAAGCTTTGAGTATAGCTCTTTATACACTTATCAAATGAGTGTAATAATTGGCTATAATTCTCCCTTCTGATTATATACAGTAGCTATTTCATTCTCTAAATAATATCTTATACTTTTTTTTAGAAGTTGGTTAAATTGCTTAGGAGGAGAATATTAGGCTCAGTTTCTTTGAAGGGTAATATAGTGGGAGTGACTGTATAATTATCTCTACCGGGCTTTCACCCACCACACAATGGCATCTACGATATCTATTGCTTTCCTGTAGAGAGCTCAAGCTAATCCCACTAACTAGCACATAGGAAAATGAGGCAGCCGAATTTTTATTTTTAACTTGGGACTTGGAGAATAAGAGAGAGAAATACTAGGATTGATTAAATCTGTTGCATTTGCAATTTTTATTTTAAGGCATTCCAGAGCTCTGTGCTACCAAGCAGGCTCGGCTATTCGGGCACTACAGTGACTTTTCAGTGGCCTATCTGATGTCCCTGCCTGAGAACAACTGTCCACCAAGACCCTCAATGGCACATATTCTTCATACTGAGTGATTACTTCTCTACTATGTATGGAGACCATTATTTTACTTTAAATAGATGAAGAATTAATTTTAAAATGGCAAACATTCCATTATTTAATAAATACAAAATATAAAATATCAGTGGCTTCTAGAAAAAAAACAAAAACCAAGCTTTTCGACCAGCATACCAAGATTTTACAGGACTCCAAAAACACATACATGCAAGTAATATTATACAGACCAAACAAGTTGTATTTATATATTTAGGAATACACACACACACACACACACACACACACACACTACCACCACCACCACCACCACCAACAACAATGAAAAAGAGGCCAAACATTTGAACAAGGGGTGAGAACTTTCGAAGAAGAAAAGTGAAGCGGGAAATGATATCATGATCTAAAAAAAAAAAAAAAAAAAAAAAAAAAACCCAAAAACTTGAAAAGGATCATATAAGAATTCTCTTCCATTTATAAATCTGCCTTCCGTATAAGGTATGCAGAGACTCAAGAGAGGACCAGGGCGTGCTTGCTCTCCTGAAAGGACTCAGTGCCTTTCACACTTCTTTACACTCAATTATAAACCAGGTGTACTAATTTCATCCAGAGTACAATTCCAAGTTCACTCACCAACAAGTTCCTGAATTAGTGAGGTTATTATATTGTAACAATGCTAAAACAAACAAAAACTGAAATAAACTAAAATGTTTATTTAAAAGCTTCTTACTCCTAGTGGAGTTGTCTACAGCTGGTATAAGAAGTGGAGGACATGGATATAAAATTGCTAAATGTTTTCACAGCCAGAATGAGATAAGTATTGCATGAATCTATCATCGTATTATAATCCCTGAACTGTTCAAAAGCAAAGTAAGAAAACCTCCTTGCCTAGAATCACTCTTCCCTAACACACAGAGTATCAGTATTTTCAAGTGTATGTTGGGTTGTCAATTCATGTATTTAAACTTCGGAGCCATAGTGTCTTGGCTAGAAGACCACATCTGTGCACATAATCACCCAGTGGGTAGCACCTTTCCATTAAAATTTCCTCAATTGTAAAATACGGAGAAATGAATACTCTTATGAGTAATGTAACTAACAAAAGTCATATTGAAAATTCTTAATAAATGTCAGTTAGTATTTGATATCTTTTTAAAGAACAACTTCCAAATGTAAGAACTAATTAGCTGCAGCTGGGGGAAGGCTACATCAAGGGGCTTTCTATAACACAACATTCTGCCCGGATGAACACTGCCCGCAAGCACAAGGATGAACCGAACCTGGCTTCCACTCACAACACAAGGCCTTTTCAGTTTAGGTCTACCACCAGCTGCCTCTCCCTCACACCGGAAATCGTTATCACAAACCTTCAATGTTCCCGAGTTCTTCTTCAGGCATGCCCCTACTCTCCCCAGCAGCCTACAGGACAGGGTGCACACAATACACAAAGTCAATCAATGCACTGCACGAGATCCCCTGATCACATATGTATGCTCTCAGACGCGCTCTTCCTCTCGTCCACTTACTCCATTCTCCAAGCACTTCAAATTCCTTAAAAAGCTGGAAACACCAATCTTTTGTACACATCTTACTCTTAGAATTGAAGGACTTTCTGCTTGAGTCAACTGCTTAGACGACTTAACTGTGGCAAACTCTGTGACCCATACCCCATCACATACCCTGCAGCTGGCCTCTAGCTTCTTTGTGACCTCATAGAGGGCAGACTCACACTTGCCTCTCGGGAGGACAGACTCTGTCTACCCACAAAGCTCAGCAGCTATTATCCCTCCCACCTGTCCCTTGCTCGGGTATCTTTAGGTAATTTTGAGCTGCAGCACAGCTTCTCCCAGAAAAGTGTTTTCTTCTCCATTTCACGGATTTCCAGACTACAGATGTCATCATAACCCTTCGGAAGGCTTCTCAAAGACCTCCTCAAATTGCCAACATTTGACTTTCCTGTGCTTCCAAGAGTAATGCAAAGTACCTGACACTGATCCTCAGCACTTGCATTTAACACCACACAGAATATTGTTAACGTAAATGTCATTACAAGCTGGACTTTAAATCGAGCACACACAATGTCTCTAGCTCATGGCAGGCACTCAATAAATACTTACGAATTTAATGTATTGATCAACTCCTTAAAAAGCTAATTTGATCTACAAATGTGAAAGAAAAGTGAACTGTATATTGAAATATATTTTTAAAAAAACCCGTTATCAAATTATCTCCTTAAAGTTTAACCTCTCAAATGTTTTATATGCTTTGACAAAGGTATTATATGCTTTGACTCTACTGTGCCCCGAGGGGTCCATTATGCTGGCTATAGTATACACAAAAAAAAAAAAAATTAAGGTTCTACTTTCTGCAAAGGAATAATTTCTATGAGGCTTTTCAGCAGGTAAAGCAGTAGTAATGTAATGGATCCCTATGGCAGCTACAAGATCCACTCATAAACTCAGTTACAAGGAATTGGTTCCTACAGAGGAACAAACGTATCAACAGATTCTCAAAGGCATGCCTTCTTAAGGCCTTAATGCCAACAGTACCTCCTAACCTAGATCACTGTAGTCTTTGAAATCAGGCACAGAGTTATGAGTGCCTGGCTATGGCGCTAAAGCCATATGGAGAAAATATAGGTCACTGTCTATTTTTAATTTTTTAATTTTATGTGTCATATCTGATGTGCCTGTCTGATGCCTGTGGTCGCCAGAAGAGGGCATCAGATCATCCTCAGGAGTTAATGACAGTTGAGAGGCATAATAGGAGTGCTTGGAATCCAGCCTGGGTCCTCAGGAAGAGCAGCCAATCCTCTATAATCATTGAGCCATGTCTCCCATCCCAAGTATTGATATTCATTAGAAAGAGAAATAAAAATATCTTGGTTTGATGTGAAGTGTCTTATTTCAAGGCAGAAGTGAAATTTCTCAAGATCTGGTGTCAAAAGAATTAATACAAAGAATTACAGAAGTTGGAAAAAATTCACTATGATTTTACTAATGGGACAATTCCATAGGGTATAAAGAATGTTCTTTTAAAGATTGGTAATGTGAGAAATTTGTATTTGGTAGATTTGAAGCTTTAAAAACCCCTCCAAGAGTGACATCTAAGTAGGTATGGGACTCAACTAGATATTAGTAATACTGGGTGACATTAAACACAAGAGGAAGTCTTCCTCCAGCTACAGTCTTCAGTGTGCTCACCAAGCAGGCGGGGTCAAGGACTCTTGATGGCTGACACCTTTCATGGGGACATGAATCACTCAGACATACTTAAACTTGAGCTCGTAAGCGTTAGTACTAAATTTTCTTTTACTCCCCAAACAAAGCTCCCCAGTGGCTGCTATCTGGATCCTAAAATCATTCTCTTCTCTTACAACTATAGCCATCAATCTCTCTTGTTTCTCGGAGGCTCATGCCAGCTACAAAAATGACCCAAGCTCACTCCTGCCTTGGGGAACATGGACTAACTACCAATGTTAAGTTGTCACAGTGACCTTAAGATTTCTCTTCCAAGGCCAGTTGCCGAGAGGAGCCCTGGACTACCGTCTCAGAAAGCACCCCACAGACACATCTATCTGCACTTTTGATCCCTGTCACTATATACGTTGGGTTGTGACTTACTGTTTCTTGTCTTTATGTTTCATTAATCTCTGTTTTGTATAAGGTCACATAAAGAACCCCACAAACCTGAGTTCTTTCTCATTCCTCATCACTAGCATTCACCTCATCACTAGCGTTCATTTGACACAGGACTCAGAAAACAGTAAGAGAAATACAGAAAAAATAAAACACTGTGACATAAGTCTTTTAGTTGCGTGCTCTGTGGAAAGTCCTGTAGGTTCTATTATCTCAAATAAAGGCCGGGAATTATAAGAATATCTGCTTGACAGTGCAGTAACTGGTAGGGGTAGGTTAGGTGTCTTCCAGTTATGAATATGGTGCCGTGTGTTTTGCCAATGATAGTAGTAATATTCTGTAAGACTGCACTGTGATAAGCACTATAATAACAACCACAAACACGGTACACAATGCTTTAGATTATGGGAATGCATCTACTTGTTTTAACATGAAGAAAAATAATAGTGCCTGTTTATCTGATTGATTTCATTCTCTAAGAAACTGACTTTTAAAAAGCAGATACTTGGGGCTTGAGAGATGGCTGAGTAGTTAAACGCACTGGCTGCTCTGTAGGCGACCCGGGTTTGATTCCCAGAACCCATGTAGCAGCCCACAAACCACCTGCAACTCCAGTTCCAGGAGATCTGATACACTCTTCTGGCCTCTATATGTACCAGGCACACATGTATGTGGTGCACAGCCATACATGTAGGCAAAACACTCATACACATAAAAAGTTAATAAAATTAATGTATAAATTAAAAAGTAGATACTTCACAGAATAAGGATATAGTGTTAAAAATTTAATATTCCTGACAACCTTATAAAATAGCATCTATGATCAGATTCATATTAAAGATGTGGAAATAAAGGACCAGAGAGACTAATTTGTATGAAACCATAGTTACAATGCCTAGAAAATTTTAAGAGAGCCTCGCATAGACAAACAGCTACAACTCTGGGAAGTCCATAAGATACCAAGATTGGAGCTGGGAGAAACAGCAGCAGGAAAAGATGCTTACCACTAAGACTGGGCAAGCTGAGTCTGATTCTTGCCACTGACGTGGTAGGAGGAAAGAATCTGTCCTCACAAGTTGTCCTCTGGCCACCATGAATGCCCCTCCATATACACACATACACATAAAATGAATACTTTCAAAATGTAATAATGTTGAGAAAATTAAAATGATAGCAGGAGTCAGGTTTGCTTCTCTTCATGATGTAATTTAACCAGTGAAGTGTTCTTCGCTGAACTGTATGGACGGTGCTCAGAGTTCTGATAATTCAAATGGCAAAGTAAGTTTTGTTGTGTTTGTTTTAAATGGTAGTTTTAAAAGATGCACTTTTTGGTAAATATTCTTATATCGGAAATATCACCTCAAACTCATCAAAAACTGCTCAGTCCCGCTCCCACATTTAAGAATCGAGATATATTAAATTCTCAACCAGGTACGAAAATCTAACGTTAGCTTTAGGAGAAGCAACCAGGACGAGAGCCTTTTCTATTGCCTAGGAAACATGCACAGGATAAACTGAGAAGCAAGCCCAGTATCTGCTTATCAAAACATTAGGAGCTGAGACACTGAGAATGTAAAGCTAAAGCTGGTCTAGAGATTCTCCTCCTAAATCCAAAAAGTCAGTCCTATTATAAAACAATACTTCTCACGCACGCATTCATTCAAAGGCCCTTTGTTCCTGAGCCCTCGGGGACACTACGCGACCCCCTAGATGTACCATCTCCTCACAGGACAAAGCTAACTTGCATTTCTTGACAAGAATATGGGTCCACATTGACAAGCACTTGAAAGTTTCTCAATAAAGGGATTTCTATGCATTTTCTAATGTCAAATATCTGAAAAACAACAACCTTGAAATGTGGTAAAAATTCCTCTGAGGCTTCAAATACTGAATGTTTCTCATTATTTTACATCTGATGTTTTATTGTTTGTTACTTAAATTCCTTAACCATAGTAAGATACATTAAGCATTTGTCATGTTTCATAAAAAAAAAACAATAAAAATTTACTTTCAACAATTCTTTAAAACAGCTTGAAATGTCAACTTGAAAAGAATCTGAGCAGCAGAGGGACCAGGAAGTGATGCGAGGTTCTGTCTCCCAGGAATGACAGCTCTGAACATGAAATCTCAACAAATGGCTGCTTAAAGGCAACGCTTACATCCCAGTGTGGGTGGGGGGAATCACAGGGTCCCACCCCTAGACAAAGACTGGCAAGCAATTCACAACTTCTGAGTGGAGAATTGGTTTTCCCCAGGGATGAGTCCCTTTATTGGTTATCCAATACTGATGATGATGATGATGATGATGATGATGATGATGATGTGTGTATACATATGTATACATATATATGTGTGTGTATATATGTATGTACATACATACATACATACGTACAGGCAGGCAGGCAAGCAGGCAGGCAAAACCGAACAGACTCAGCCGGTTGTATTTGCACTCTATTCATTTATGTGTATACATAACAACAATGGCTAAAGAAGACGAGGCAATGGATTTGAGTGAAGGTAATAAGGGAGGTGTTGAAGGGAGGAGCAGGAGGAGAAATCAATATAATTATATTTTAATTAAATAAAAATGGATGTGAACGCCCCTTAAGAGTAATCGGATCACTACTACTACTTTCTGTCTAAAGTGCTCATTACTGTGTTAGTCCCATTTTCAAAAATTCCTAAGTAATGTACATACACTGAAAATTCATATATTTTAAAGTATATTGTGACTTTGAAGGAATGTTTTGCTGGGACAAGAAGTTTCTTGTCCCATATATTCAGATATGCATATGCTTGGAAGGATGTATTCTACCCATATGTGCTGTGGGATGTTCTGTATGGCAAATGTGTTGCTCTGATTGGTTAGTAAATAAAACACAGTAGTCAGGCAGGAGGAAGTATAGGGGGGACAAGGAAGAGAAGAATTCTGGGAAGTGGAAGGCTGAGTCAGAGACACTACTAGCCACCACCATGACAAGCTACATGTGAAGATGCCGGTAAGCCACGAGCCATGTGGCAAAGTATAGATTTATAGAAATGGGTTAATTTAAGATATAAGAACAGTTAGCAAGAAGCCTGCCACACCCATTCAGTTTGTAAGCAATATAAGTCTCTGTGTTTACTTGGTTGGGTCTGAGTGGCTGTGGGACTGGTGGGTGAGAGAGATTTATCCTGACTGTGGGCCAGGCAGGACAACTCTAGCTACACATATGAAACCCCTACTTAACCCAAGAGAATAAACAATGGAGAACATCATGAGAGAAAGACTTCATCGCTAGGGTTAGGTACATGAGCTTCCACTAAACTTCTTTAAAAACTGGTTTGATCACTGGTGAAAGGAAGAACATAAAAACTTATTGTTATCCCTCCCTTATAGGAGCCAATAAGATGTGGATTTCGTTGGAAAGGCAAACACTTGCAGTGATCTTTTTATATTATAATCCTGTGAGAAGGATCTCTTTTTAGAAGCAAATTTTATCAAGAAACCTAAATCAGCCAAAATACTATCAACTCCCCTTAAGATTGATGAAAGTTGGGTAGAAATATAGTAGATGAAGGGATAAGGCTGACAGGAATACTGTTCTCCAGGCCCTGTGACCTTTATACTAGCTAGAAGCCTAGCTAACACTATTATCCTTCCAGGAGCCAGTGCAAGAAAGATACCCAATAGTTTTATAAATTCAAAATGCAATCTCAGCACAAATGCAAAAATGTGGATCTAGAGGCCAAGAGGAAAGGCAGCAGGAAACAGGGAGAATCCATGCTCCGAGTTATAGAGCTACCACCGAGGGAAAACGAGCCAAAGATCTCGTTCACACTGACTCCTTAAGTTCTCCCTCCGCCCTGCCCCTCTGACCACTGACAGCCAGTCAGTGACGCCCACCACTTCACCAGGCTCACCCTGTCATCAACGACCCCCACAACTGCATTTTCATCGCCATTCAGCCTCCTAAACGCTTTTAGCCTTCTGGAGAAATTGCATAATTCTGCTTTCCTCTAGCCTGTGGAACTTCTCTCCTTATTCGAGGAAGAAGGTTTGATATTTACACGTATATCTCAAATAGTACCACGGTTCCATTCCAGAAGGGAAATTCTTGGTGGATTTTCACAGGACAGCATCACTCATGGAGACGCAGGCGGCCCCCGTCTTTGCTTGACTCACTGCTCTGAGGAGAAGGGACACTGACCTTGTAGTGAATCTGAGAGGAGAGACAGGGCGAAGGTGGTTCAGCCCTTTGCAGGCAGACTGTGACTCCAGCCTGCAATATCATGCTTTTCTCTGTTTCTCTAACTTCTAAAGGATACAAGAGGCAATCTCATGCCAGGAGAGAACTTCAGGTGGCCAGTGCTGGCTATGACCAGTAAGGCAAGGCTATCTATGCAGAAATCAAGTCCTTCCCTTCAGCTCAAGGCCAAATCCATACATTTCTGATAATGATAGGCTCACACACTGATGCCATCTGTCTGAAGTCTCTATTTATAGACATAGGTGGAGACCTACACATTCTATTTTCTGAAGTCACAATGAAAGTTCTGCTAAAATTTGTTACTCTGGTTTTCACACTGTTTTTCGGCTAACCTTGAATTATAGATGGTGGCAATGTGCTTTGAACTGGTTCAGAGTATTGAGAAAGACAAGAAACATAACACAGACCTGATCATGACATCTTCTACTGAATCCCGGAGCAACATCATTGAATGGACGTGTGCATTCCTTACTTCAGACTCCATGGACATTGTCCCAGTGTCTATTTTACCTGCACCCCCGATCCACACACAACACTGCTCCCTACTTTTGAGATGAGTGAAGCTATGTAGCAGAATTTCTTTTTCCGTTGGTTAGACTCTTTTTAATTACCTATCAGTGTCTACAGATAGGCGCTTCCTTTCTCCAGGAACATGGGTAGCCACATGGCTGAGGAAATTCTTTCCTGCTCTACTGTTGATCACACCCCTCAATGCCTACTCTAAACCTTCCTTTCTTCCGTTCCCGACACAAGGGCCTTCTCCTCCTTGAGAAAAAGCAGAGGACACTTACCTTTGTTATTCTTCCCTTTTTATTACAGAAAAACTGAAACTCCAAAAGAATTGTTTGCAGAAATTTCCATTACTAAACAGGAGACATTGAATGTCCGTTTTCTGAAAGTGTTTTGTTTATTTGAATCTTAAATCTCCTCATTCAATTTACCCACGTTTTAGAGTCTCAGTGTGATAGAGGAGCATGAAAAATGTAGAGTTTGTCTACACCCATGGCTCTGCTTAAGCACAGAGACTCTAGAAACGTTTGTTTATTTTAATAAATGGATTGCCACAGCTGTGTAACAGGTAATTCTAACTCTGGCCACAACCAATTGGATTGGAGACTACACCCAAACCAGACCAGATACCCATGAGCTGTGTTGGAGGATGAATCCCTTCCCAATTTGTACTGGAGAAAAACCAGCTAAAATAATGGCCTCCCTGCCTCGGGCACTTGAGTGTAAGCATCCAGAGAAGGAGTAACCACGAGCAGGGATGAAGTGGGGTAAGACAGAGATGGTACAAAAAAGCCACAAGGCCACAAAGGGACATTCTCCTTATGTCCACAAGAAAAATAAAGAGAACCACCAGCAGCAGGGAGGAAAGAGTGAGCAAAGCTAACTGAGTCCTTGTCTCAGGGACCATGGAAACCCTGGGGTTTCATTTCCAAGGGGATAACAATCTAGCTATGTCGGGTCTTCAATTATATACCAAACCTCCATGAGGCTAGGTCTTCTAACTAACACGTTTTTTTTTTTCTTTTGTATTTTTTTCCTTCTTTGTCTGTCTACTATAAATATTCACCCTCCAACATCATCTTGATCTCCTGAGCCTCGTGAGGACGCAACTAAAACAAACCAGATGAACATTTCTCTATTCTGGTATAATGTACTATAATGTTAATAAACAGAACTCTGCATCATATGGTATATGATGGTTTTCAAAATGAATATATTTATTAACATAGTGAATAAAATATAAAATAGAGAGGTGACCTGAGAGCTTATTTTTCATCTCTATGCTTGTTAAGACACAACAGATCACCAGTGGTTTTGGGAAATGCCTGGAGGATGTTGTGTAATTCACAAAAGTGACTGAGATGAGTACAGTGCCTCTCAACTGCATCCAATAAGAACACTTGGAATGATGTAGGAACAAGGGGACTTTGGACATGAACGTCACTTTCTGGACCTTGATACCATACTCAATACTGAGAATTCAAACATATAAAAATAAAGTATGATTATGTTAAACCTTTCTTCCTTACCAAAGAATAAGCTAAAGGTATTTTTCATAATGTAGTGCTACATTAACATATTTAATTATGGTAGGTATTTCTACCATATTAAGCTTCTTGTTCTATCTCACCAGAGTGGTGACTTTTTTGGGGGGGGGCAAATACACAATGCTTTATTAAGATGATAATAACTTTGAAATTCAGAATATAATCTTTTCTGTGACCTAAAAATTCTGGAAATTACTTTGGAATTCAGCACAAATATGGTGGCTTTCTTTTAAAGTTCTGAGAATAAAAGCTGAACCTTCAAAATGGGATGACCTTTTTTTTTTTGTATTTCTTAGATTTTTATTTTTGAGATTATAATATGGTTACAATATTTCTCCCTTCCCTCTCCTCCATCCAAGCCCATCTACACACAGAGTGGCGACTTTTAAATAAACAAAACTATTATAAGTCTACTCTAATCCTTGTGTACGGTTAGGATCTCCACCCAAACTACAGGGCTATGGAAGATAACCTCCTCCCAATGTTCTCTCTTTGCCACAAGTGTCTGTTTAGAAAAAATGCCTGCATTGATCTGAACCATGCATCTCCAGCAGAATCCTGGATGGATAGCATGACTTACCACAAGGACTAGATGATTAGTGATGGTAGAATTCAACTCCAAATTCACATCCACACAGAAACAGACCAGGGAAGAAGTCCATCTTCATATTTTGTAACAACCAAGAAAAGCTGACGCCCAGCAATAGGATACATTAAATAATGTTATGTTTTGCATTATGAGGTTCTGTGTAAGCAGGAAAACATATATGCCTATTCCTTCTACCTGGCCAAGACAGAAGGGGGGAGAGTGAAATAGAGGAAGTAGGTAATAATGACACTTTGTGATGTCACAGTTACATACCTGCAGCATGCATTGTGTACACTAGGAACATATTAATGCATTACAAAGGGCGACTAATTATTACCTGGGCAATTAGTTTGTGGAAACTGGGTTGAAAGGAAGATTTCTCTCTTCCCCTCCATATAGTCTCAAATTCTCTAGGACAGTGATTCTCAACCTTCCTAATACTGCAACCCTTTAATACAGTTCCTCATCTTGTAGTGACCTCCAACCATAAAATCTTTTTATTTCTGCTTTGTAACTGTAATTTTGCTGCTGTTATGAATCATAATGTAAATATCTGATATACAAGATATCTGATATGCTGCCCCTGTGAAAGGGCCACTCAACTCCCAGGTTGAGAACTGATGCTCTGATGTAAAGAGAATTGAGTATTTCATAAAGCTAAAAACCAGGATGTCCATGAAGTGCCCTAATATATCACATCCAGGCCTGATGAGTGGCCTCACAGAGCATGTGAAAAGTCACTATATTGATTGGAACAGGGGTGATGGAAGCTGTGACATTCAGAGTTAGGACCTGACACAGCTCAGTCCGCTTGTGTGTGAGCAGGGTGAGGCATTTGGGCCAGCCATCCTAAAGCTGCAGCCACAAGTACCACATAATCCTCAACAACCTCGATAAATACTGCTCAGCTCATCTGACCTCCCAAATGCTGCTGGAGAGAAACTGCAAAATTATGATAATAGATCATTTGTTTTCAAATCCTCCATTTGAGCCATACTGTTTTATCTTCTCTGTATTCTTTCACTAAGGTCTGAAATTAAAACAAACATCAAAGAAGGCCGTAGGATTTTATTTTATCTGCCACATATTGCTGTCATTAAACACACTTGAAATGAGTGGGTTTAGTTCAAGTAAAACTGCTTCTTTCCCAAACTCAACAAACACGGAGGGGGGAGAGAAGGAAGTGCGTGCTGTATTGAATTCAGAAGTGCAGCACGTTACATTTCAAGGAGATCCATCTGGCAGGCTGACGCGGTAATAAGTTCTTGTAATTGTCAGGTCAGGCAGATTACAGATCCAGGCTGTCAATTCTTCCGCTGAAGTTTTATTTTGTTATTGGTAGCTCATTAAAAACACACACACACACACACATACACACATAAAACCCTGCTTGTTATTCTATAGAGGAAAATCGTCTGCCTTCCTCCGTGGCACTGATGAAGGAGGGCAGAGATTCACTCCTCTAAGCACTGATCACTGATCCATGGGGACTCTGGCGCATGGAAGTTCAAGAGACACCAATAAGTTCCGTCTTGCAGACAACCTCAAACCAGAGCAAGGATGGATGCTTACAATCCCAGCTGACACTCAGAAGAATCCAAGACAGTGTAATGCCTTAATTCTCTCAGCTATGTCCACCCTTCTCAAATGTATGACCCTACTTCATCTAGATAGTCTGTACTCTATGAACTGAAGTGGCCAATAGGTAGTTAGGCCATCGTGCGTGTGTGTGTATGTGTGTGTGTGTGTGTGTGTGTGTGTGTGCGCGCGCGCGCGCGCGCGCATGCGTGCGTGCATGTGCATGTACATAAAGTGCTCCCATGTTCTATGGAGTCCTTCCAAACTAAGACCAAATGGCCCTTCCTCCCAGCTGACTGTGCTTACTCCACACAGGGAACACTCTGGAACCTTCTGTTCTCATCAGACCAGTGTCATCCAGGTGCCGTATCTACTCCCCAAGAGTTTCCTCATCAAGAAGTGTTTCCCTCTTCCACACTTTCTCCTGCTTTAATTATGTCAAACTGCTTTACCCAGAATTTTGGCACAAGGAAAGCTTCCTAACACTGTATACAGCAGGTATTCCACAGGGGGAAAACAAACTTTCAACAGGAAAATAGACGTTCTCACAGGCTAAAGGAGATGATGAGAAGGTCTAATTCATCTTCAGGGGAGAAAATGCAGGCTTACTTAAGAACTGATGAGTCTGACGTTAGATTGGGCATTATCTTTCCTTTCTGACAGGGATTGGGTCTGGGAAAGTGACCTGCTTGAAATTCAGGCTGCACAGCACCAATTATGATATGTGGACAAATCATTTTAACTCACAGTTGGTTTCTTTATGTCTAAACCATGGAAAAGAACATCCATATCTTCAAGGGAAACTTCAGTGCCAACAGGTAAATGACAATTGCAAACTGCAATATTAATTAAATGCATTTAATTATGTTTATCAAGCAGGAAGCCCAGTCCTTAAAGGTAGGATTCTTACACTAGCTGGACACTGACTATTATGTGGTAACCATGTATTCTGGTAGGGAACATCTAACTTCTTATTCTAGAAAAGGAAGGAAACAGAAAAAGGAATGGCCTTCCTTTTGGAATATCTAGTAACTCAAACCTAAGTGAATGGTCCTCAGTTAACCTAGATAGCTCTGGAGAGACCTAAGGTACAGGAATGCCATTTACATATAAAAAAGCAATGGTCCAGCATCAACCAGACAGTAGGTTATTGTGAGAGACAGTGTTTGCAAGGAGGTCTGCAGGATCCCACTTTAGATGCCTTCTCCTACACTACATTGAGGAGCAGATTATGAGGCCACCGAAGGATGAGACATGTACAAACCAACGAACGCCACAATGAGACAGAGAATGCCAAGAGACCCAATGCCTCACTAAACTGGAAACGTCCACAGTGATTACCAAAGACCGCTCTGCTGTCTCAGTAGGGAGGTGGAATGCACTTTAGTGGTAGCATAGGCCAGAGATGCACAAGTGATGGAACATGGTTCAGAGACCCTGGACCACACAGAGGAAGGGAAACCACATCGACTAGATGTTGGCTGTGGACGAGAGACTTCCTTCACGCATTTTCCCTCCTACGTCTGGGCTTGTGAGAAACCAGATGTCCTGTCTTGCTTATCAGGGAAACTAGCATCTAGAGATATGAGGTATTCTCCAAGAAAGCCCACTGTTTCTGAGTGGTGGAATCTGTGTCTAGGTACAGGAGAGAAAACAATGGCTCCTTCTGTTTGCCGGCTGGTAGGTGCTGTTCTATGCTCAGATCCAGCAGACAGAAGGGTCTCGGCGCCTGGGAGGAGGAGGTCAGGAAAAGGGCTGTGGACAGCCAGTATGCAAAGAAGATGGTTGGAGGAACAGTACTACATTCACATTTTCTAAAGTGGGTTTACGAGAAAGGTGTTTTTCTTTTCTCTAATGAGAAACTGGAGGATGGTTGGTACCTTTTCTTCAGTAAAAATACTGCTCTTCCTGGCACTGACCTATGAAAAGAATAACCAACCATTGGCAAATGTAACTGGACCGCGTGAACAGTCCAAGGGGCTTGGACAGAGGGACTAAATCGAGGCCTTGTTATTCAGTTTTGGGTGAGACCGATGATTCTGTGAACTTGGAAATATAAAAATGAGAAACAACACTCTCAAAGGCTTGTCTTTCTGAATGTGTCCTGTGTGCTCTAGCTTCAGGCTTCACCACCATCTGTCACTCATAAAAATCCAACTGTGTCACTGACTCCTCCATCTGAACCTCTTTCAGTCTGTGCACATCTCACCCTTCTACACTGCGATGAGACCCCAAAGGGACCATGTCACACATACAGCTGATGGGAAATTTAGGACTCAACTGTCACCATCACTGAAGGGCCTTATGGAACTCGTACATTCTACATGTGTGAACAAGGAGCTGCCTTCATTCATGGTGGGGTCAGTCATGAGATGGAGACTGGGCTACCTGTCATCAGAAGAAACCACTTGTGTTCCCAGAATGCCTATCTACTGCACTGGGAGCCCAGAGATGCTACCAATTAACTAAGTCAGCTCCCTGTGTTACATCTGGGAAGACGGAGGCATAGACAGAGGCAAGGAGATGTGTAAGGTCTTACTAAGTAGGTAAGGGTAGAACAGAGCAGATAGAGAATTTAGATATTTTATATTCTTGTCAATACAATACCTGCCTACCTTTAATATGAGACCAATACTAATATCCTTTTAAAATCAAAGCCATATTTCCTCCTACTGTATCTAGAAAAGAGAGGCACTGCTGTTCATCCAATGGTAGACAGCATATACTCAAAAACAATTTGCACAGCCATGTTATCCTTTCCGTTCAGCTTTGGACCCAGAGCCCTGCGGAATGACGAGGGACTGCTTCCTCCCTGGCCGCACAGCTCTTGAGTCTTTTGAATCAAAAGCTGCAGCGGTCATTCCAGGTGTTTTACTTACTGACCCATGCCAGTGCTGGCCATAATCCATACCTCTGCCAGTCTGGAACATGCTCTGACATGTGCCCAACACCATGCATCATCATCTCCTAGATGGCTTTGCTCCCATGCCACCTCCTCCTAAGTCTGCCCCCCCAAGCCCCAGGTAAATCAGCAACCATCAGACCATCCCTTTCCCTCTATGTTTTATCTTCACTTTTCCCTCTAGCGTTTAATTAGACTTTAATATTTAATTATTTGCTTCTTAATCCCTTCCCACAGGAAAATGAAGTCCTTAAGGACAAACATTTTGCTTTATTTGTGGCTGTATTCTCACCGCCCAGAAAGCAGCTTGGCACCCAACAATGTTCAATAAGTACATCATAAAAAGAGATAAATGATTCCTTTGGTTAACTCCTGTTTGAGTTCCAGAAATAAGATGTGACTGGAAGAATTTAATATCATGAAAAGTAGCACAGCAGTGAAATCAGTTTTCAAAGCAGGTTGCAGATTTACGACAAGAGCAAAATAATACATGTCACTATAGATTTGGACTGTGAGTCACAGAATATAAAACTTGGAGTCAGTTGTGCTGGACTGGAACGAGAGTAACTAGATGAGGAAGGCCCCAGGCCTGGCAGTGCCACTAATGTACTGAGGGACAGCAGAAAAGGTTCCATCCACGTGGGACTTCCTACTGGCATGATTTGGTATGAATTCAACTACCACTCATTCCAAAGCCAGTCTTTGGGGGTTTGTTTACAGGACAGATTTCACTGTTGTCAACTCTATTCGCAAGTTAAGAAAGAAGTCACATTTGAAATTGCGTGGCATTTCCAGAAAACATTATGCCACATCACTAACACAGAAAGTAGGGATGGAAGTTTCTTCCTCTTCACACACCAGTGGGTGTGAGATATCATCAACGACAACAGAAAGGGGAAAGGATTCAGGATGTTAAACTCTTCCAGAAAGAAAGAAAGAAAAACAAAACAAAACATCACATTCACGAATGAAGAATAACTTGCTGTTTTCCTCTAATGCATCCATTTCCGATGCAGGATACCCAGGCTCACAGATGCAGGGGATGTGATACTCTGCTTTTTCCTGAGTAGTAGAGATGACCTTTCAAAATGTACCCCCTCCTGGTCCCCCAGCCTGCAATCCCATGGAGATCAAAGCCAGCTTGCTATTATGCAGTAACATTTCTGTGATCAGATACAGTGTGGGCTCCACGATTCTATCTGTGTCAAGACATTTTCACACAAGTGACTCACTCGGCAGAGGCTCAGGCAGGGCACACCGCACCGACACCACCTCTTTTGAGGTTGATCCCACCTCAGCAGAGCTACAAGCGAACATCCTGTGTAGTTGCCTTGCTCTGCAACACAACAGTGTAATTGGAACTGACTGAACAATAAATCTTTGCTTCCCTATTCTATCGGGAGAATCTTTCAATTTATTTCTGTTCTCCAGCTCATGTGTATTACAAGTCATTCTTAGACAAGTGTACAAGTTAACCACCTACTGTTACATAAAAGGCATCAGGAAACAGAGGCAATTATTAGACTTCCTAAATCTGTTCAGAATCCCAGGGAAACTGGGTATTGCTCCTGGGTTGACTATGTGAAGGTCACATGCCTCCTCAGTCAGTCTATGTCAGCTCCAGGAAAGCACAGCACAGTGTGCTGCAGTGTAAGAGAGGTACAGAATCACTTTGTCCTTGTCCTGGCTACAGGCTGCTTCCAAAAGCTAAGGCAACTTTGCACAGCATCAACAATATGGTTTGCATGCAGCTTAGAATGTACCGCCACAGTCCATAAACCGGAAGTCTGGTCAATGTGGTACTATTGAGGTGGAGGAACCTTCAGAAGGTGGATCTTAGTGAAGAAATTAGATGACTGAGTGAATGCTCATGGAAGCAAACCCTGTCTCTGGGTGTAGTCACATGAGTTCTCTCTCTCCAAAGTGCTTCCTCTATGGTGTCATTTACCACTAGATAGGTGCAGAAAACTGACTGTGCTTGTTAACAGAGCCATGCTTTTTGGATCTCAACCTCCAAGATTTTTTTTTAAGCCTCCGGTATTCTGTTATAGTAATGAAACATGGACTAGTAGAAAGCAAGGAACATTTTCAGAAAAGCTTACTACCATGAATAGTATTCCCACAGGGCCAACACAACTCCAACTCAGGAGAAAGAAGAGAAAAATGATGCAAACATTTATGACATGCATGATATTGAAATGTGTTCTAAGAACAGGTAGTAAAACAAGGCATTTCATTTTCCCACAAAAGCTGATGCAAACCACTGTTGGCTACCAGGGACCTGCTTCTCGCCTCAAGGAGATGTTGCACGACAGATTACATATTCCTGTACTAAATATATGAACTCCCTGTTACTGTCAACATAACCTCAGGATGCTTTATCAAAGTAGAAAGCAGACTTCCTGTCTGATCCCTTCATCTCTTTTTAAATGTACCATTTTAGAAGGCTATAAAGCCCCATAGCCAGGCCTGTGATGGGTAGGACAACACCCTAGAAATAGCCAAATTCTAATTACCAGATCTTGTGGGCACACTATTTTATTTGTCAGAATGAACACTGAAGATGTGATTAATTATAAAGAACCTGAGATGAGGAGAAAGACCTAAATTACTCAAATCTAATCATAATTGGCTCCCAAAGCAGAAATGCTCCCATTATGGCCAATGCAGCCATAGAAAAGGAAGTGTAGTCAAAGTGTTGCAGGCTTTCCAGATGGAGGAAGAGGCCATGAACCAAGGAATGTAGGCAGACTCTAGAAGCTGGAAAAGGTAAGTACAAAAACTTGAACTACTTCTACAAATATTTTAGCTCTATTTAGAGATTCATTTTAGCCTTTTGAAACCTGGATTACCCCAAAGATAAACAAAAATTAAAAGTAAAAAGAAGTAATATTCTGTTATGCAATTAAGTTTCTGGTGTATTGTTGGAAATTCACCTACATACCAGTCACACCAGGCTTTTCTTCTGGGTCAAGAGAATCAACTGATCCTCTTAGAATACCATACATAGTACGCATAGGTCTATCAGCTGGCATTTAAATCAGCAATGTACATGATTTTCCAATGCAAATATGCAGGGGAATTCTCAATGCCTGAGTTTATCCCATGCTGGGTGACTGGCCCATGGCATGTAGAAAAAGCTCTTAGGTAGAAATCAGCTCAGCTCTACTACAAATGTGTGTTCAGCAAAGATGCTGAGTAGCAGGATAAGATAAAATAATTCAGAGCAGTATTAGATAATGGAGGTAGAAACAACTATAGAAACTATGGAGTAAATCCCTTTTTTTGAAAGGTGGGGTCACTAAAACCTGTGAAGGGAAAGTCTTATGGAAATAATGCAATAAGTTTTTGCTTTACTGGTTAATATTCAGACTATGAACATAAATTGTTCCATCCCATTTGCAAGGACTTTCAAGATGATACCATAGGTTTCAGGGTTGTAGATTTACTGTTCTTCAATTCTCATACCCTGTTTCTAATACAAAGCTGAGCTGCTCATGGTTACTAGAAATGGCTTATGCTGACCACCTCTGCCCTCAGATCCCTCAAGTCACTATTACTGAATGCTTATCCTTGAATGGGCAATGTAAGCCAAGCTCATGCAAAAATTATCTCCTCGACTAAAAACGACTCTGCAAAGCCACTACTTTCTACCTCAACCCCTGAAACATACCATGGTGGTTTGAATGAGAATGGCCTCCATAGACTCATATGTTTGATTACTTGGGTCCCCAACTGATAGAACTGTTTGGGAAGGTGTGGGCTTGTTGGGGTTTATGCGTCACTGAGGGTGGGTTTCAGGATGTCAAAAGACTCTCTGCCACTCCCAGTTTGCTTTCTCTGCCTCCTCCTTGCAGATCAAGATGTGAGCTTTCAACTGTTCCTACTACCATGTCTCTGCTCTTCCATCAGGGACTCGAACTCTCTGAAACCACAAGCCCAATTAAATACTCTCTTTTATAATTTCCCTTGGTCATGGTGTTCTAGCAAAACAATAGAAAAGTCACTAACACACATACCTACAAATATTCTTTATTGGTGTGTGCTACACTCCATTTAAAAACATAAGGCCTCTAAAGAGAAGGTTAATTTTGCACAGCCCAGTAACTAATATAGCATTTGTTTCAAATGTGTCTTTAGTTAGAAGAGAAGTCCAAACATAAACAATATATGTATACACTGGGTAGTTTATAATCAACCCAGCTTATTATTAGGCTTTATTTAAAAAGAAAAAGAAAAGACCACTTGGTCTCTATCCATTAGTTTATACTTTGAACACTTTTTATCTACATGGAAGTTTCTGCAGTTACTTTGAGAATGCCTCTCAACCCAATTTCCTTCTGTAAAGCAAAAAGTTCCCTGAGGCTCACTAAGGGACTCTCAGACAAAACATACATCGGCAGCAGCCAACATCTGGAGGTGTGATTAAAGCCCTTTGGTCATGCACTTCAACTCATTTAAAACACAACATTGGGGTTTGGCAGCAAATACACCCCTTCTCCCTTCTAGGAGAGAAAGGAGTAGCCTTTCTCACTGGGGATTTTGTGTGCTCTCACTAATCAGGAGCTCTTCCAATTAACACACTAATAACCACGGGTTAACCATGGGTTAACAAACTAGGAAAGTCTTGCTTTACTAAGATTCCAACTACCAAGTAACAAGAGGTAAGGCCTTAGCCACTGGGGTGATATCCAAAGGTGTGTCTGGTTTTGCAAACACCATCACAGCATTGCTAGTAACTGCCTTATATTGAATTCTGCCTTCTAAATTTTACATAAATAGCTATTTCTAACAAGCGAGTTTTGTTACAAAAAATGTAGAGTCTGTTAAATGGGGAGGGGTGGTCTGTGATGATTCCAATAAGGTACAATTGTCTTTGAGGTATTTTGGTAAAATATATATCCCGAAGCATCCCATGGTAAGACACTGGATTCATAAGACCTTCAAAGATCTTTGCAAATTTCGTAGCACTGAACCAAGGGTGGTGAAACAACCATCCACACAACCTACCACAGTCAGCTTTCTCTTCCCTTTCCTACTATGTAGATCCAAATCAAATCTATTATGATTCTTCTAGGATAAGACATATCATGGCTGTCAATCTTAACATTAATGATTCTACCTGTTCTATCTTTGGTCTTCCTCATTATGGGAATTAAAAAATCTGTAATCTCTATTTAATGCAGTAAAATAAAACAGGGAGTATAACGAAAAGCTCAGTGAAGCAATCTCTGGATAAAAGTGTAAAAACCTGAACTCTTATGGAATAACTTGATCTACTCAGCAGGTAAAACTCCATCAGTCCAACATAAAGACCACCTCCCAGATGTCTACAAGAGGCCAAGAGAAGGTGTGTGAGACATTTCTCCTCATGTTGCCTTTGGCTTCTGAGATAGGCCAGGCTGGTTGTCTTTCCCACAAAGTGAAATCCATATAGGATGTTTTGTCTAAGCCCTTAAGGAACCTGAGAGACCAGGTCCTAGTTTGTCAGTGGAGAAATGGTGGCACAAAATGACTAGTTTGCTTGCTTTAAAATATATGGAGAGTTAGAAGAAGAGTAAGACTAAGAATTCACAGTTTTGTTGGCTACTGTATACTTTATCATATTCTGTTTTGTTTCACCTCTCTTCTATTTTCCTGTGGGCCAGCCATTGTTGACCTGCAGAAACCCAAAGGGAGTGGGTTACTAGGGACGTTATTACAGATTCTGCATTAACAATGGCCCCTTTCTATTACTGCTTGATTTTAAATGGTCCTGTTGCCCCATGGCTCTAGAAGGAGGTACTACTTAGGTGATTATGTCATGAGGATGCTAACCTATCCGTGGGTTATTTACGAGTTCACAGTACAAAGAGCAGAAGGAGCTAGTAAGAGAAGGGTCTTGTGTGGAGGAAGGAGGTTGCTGGGGGCAGGTGGCCTATTGAAAAATCTGTTTTATCTCAGCCCTCTTTCAATCTCCCTCTCTGCCTCTTGGCTGACCCGAGGTAAACAGCTTTCCTCCACCATGCCCTTCCACTACACTGTGTTGTGGGATGGTCTTTCTGTACGCTGTGAATATGTGTTGCTACCATTGGTTAATAAAGAAGCTGCTTTGGCCTATGGCAAGACAGGTTATAGCCAGGCAGGAAATCCAAACAAAGATACGGAGAGAAGAAAGGCGGAGTCAGGGAGATGCCAGCCCACCACGCTACCCAAGGAACAACCTGCCATCAAACAGGTAATGCCAAGGCCACGTGGCAAAATACAGATTAATAGAAATGGGTTAATTTAAGATGAAAGAGTTAGTTAACAAGAAGCCTGAGCCAGAGACCAAACGGTTTGTAATTAATATTAAGTCTCTGACTGGTTATTGGAGTACCAGTGGGCAGGAAGGATTTATCTAGCTAAAACACTGTGTCTGCCTTGCTGCTGGCCTAAGAACAAGAGGAAAGAGCCAACAATGGACAAAATTTCTCAACCTCAAGTCAAAACAAAACCTTCTCCCTCTTAAGATGTATCCCTCAGGTATCCTATAACAATGATGGCTCCCCACTAGGAAAAAGGATTATTTGGTCCTTCCTAAGTGTCCAGTGATACAGACACTTAGAATAGTACAACTGGGTGGTTCCCATAACACCAGAGCAAAACAATGTTCAACTGTACTCTGGAGCCCAACTCCACATTTCAGCCATATGTGTTCCACATGAGCCAGCTTATATATTGACTCTCTCCACTAGTAAGCTGACCTGAATATAGTTGCCAGCTATGCAGGACCATAGAGAGACCAGAAAAAACTGAAAGAAAGGGATTGAAGCACTGGATTCTATAATGTAGTGGGGTTTCTTTTGTTTTGTTTTGTTTTTAAGAAAGCAGCTGTGTTGGTTCATATTTCTTAGCTACAATATTAGCATATAACAGATTATTCAACAATTAATTTACAAGTGCTAAGAAAGCAAGGCATCATGTATTCTCAGTGGCCTTTGTGTGGACTGAAGCAATTACAAGTCATGAGTGATATTATATATCACTATGAACAAGCCTAACAGTTAAATAAAACAAAACAAAATGAAAACAGGGATTCCAGATGAAAGGGCAATCCTGTAGGATCTAGTGAGTTCTGTTTGGTGTGATTATATCATATGTGCTTAACTTTGTTATTACCTGCACTGATGAGTTATGGGCATTGAGGCATTTGTCCTGTGGACAGATAGAGGAATTTAATATTGTATGTATTTTCTGTTTCCCGAGATCCTGGGCATAGAGTTATCACTGTGTATAAGACAGACAGAAAGCAAAGGAGGGAATGAATTTGCAGAAGCTACCCACCATCTTTTTCAGGTCCATCTCATAACATCTGCCCTAAACTGCCTAACCTTCACCTAAACCAAACATTTCCAGTATTCATAACCCATTTGCTTAGATGTAGACAGATAATGGCTCCAGAAACACAGTAGAGCAGCATCCTCATGGATTCCCTCACCTTGTTCATGAACCCAGCTTCCATGATTATCATTTGTCCCATAATTCACACATCTACTTCTTATGTTAGAAGTCCATTACAGCACTGGAATGGGCCAATTGTCTTACTTTGAGTTTAGTCTGAATCCCCTGAATAACATGAGATTACCAACTGTGATACTGCTGAAGAACGGAGTCATTAAAGGAAAAATAAGTTTAGCGATTGAAACAAACACTTAAATAACTGTGGTTTACCCTATTTGTGAATTAGACTCTGGTTAAAGAAAAACCAAGGACCAAATGGTAATCGCTTGAAGATATCATCAAGTGGAATACAAAACTTTAATGCATTTGTGAACAGGAACTGACACCTTCCTCCATTTCATTAGTTTCCAAATACAAGCCATTATTTCCCGTACTCATTGGTTTCACCCAACTTTAATTACTCAGCTGCCTTCCACAAATGTCTGTAGGTGATTTTAAGCATTTTTACATTAAGGGTAAAATCATAATGTCCCCTGCGAACTTCCAGGGGATCAGTGAAATGGTAACTTTTCCTTTCTCTGAAGCCTCCAGGCGGTAGTCTTGACAATGTCTAGGGACGGGCTCAGTGTCACCACTCCCTAAAGTAACGCAACTGCTTCAAAGTCCCTCAGTTCTGCCCATGCTGCTGGCAAGACAAAAAGATGGAGGGGGCAGGAGAGTGCTGCCTGATGGCAGAGATGTGACCTGAGACACCGGAAGAGACAAAACAGCAGAGACCCAGGAAAAGAGTTAAAAATGGGCTCACAAAGAAACAGCTGCATTCAAATTTCAACTCAGTCACTTGGGAGCCGACTTACTCCCAGCCAAGGTACTGAAGATTTTAATGTTTTATTTTCTATTTATAAATATACAGTTGAGGTCCCATGTGCCCAGGAAAAGGTGCTTCTCTGAGTTGGTTTGCTCCACCAGTAGACGAAGGCAGAAAGCAGTGTCAGCGGTTGACTGCTGTAGTGAGCAAAGGAGGAAGGGTCTTGACTTCAAGCAATTTTATTGTTGTTTTCCGAGACAGGGTTTCTCTGTGTAGTTTTGGTGCCTGTCCTGGATCTCGCTCTGTAGACCAGGCTGGCCTTGAACTCACAGAGATCTGCCTGGCTCTGCCTCCCAAGTAAGGGGGTTAAATGCGTGCACCACTGCCACCCGGTTGACTTACAAGCAATTTTAAAGGGTTCTCAAAAACCTGGCCTACACAATAGCACTGCTTCAAAACTATTCATAAAAATACCAAGTATTAAACCCCACTCTAGACCTACTGAATCACAAAGGGGGTAGAGGCTAGCAATCCCTGCTTAACAAGCCTAATAAGATTTTCTGATGAATAGTCCTTAATCATGGCTCTATGAGGTTTAGTCTCTGGACAGGTGACACCTTAGGACAATAGGCCAATGATAGACTTACTAACTTATGGCAAGTTTATAATCTATGACTCATGACTTTAGTTTTTAAGAGAACTTTGTTCACTCAACAGAAAAATTACCTTGTAATCCACATAAACAGATGGAGTGACTCATACATTTGTCAGAATATGGTACAAGCTCAGGCTTTTGAGACCATGCATTAGAAACCAATGACACAGCCAAAGGGTTTGGGCAAAGCCCACAGACAGCTGAATTGTCCTTGAAAAATCTAAGAATGATGCCCAGCTCCAATGAGTAAGATAAACCATTTCAGACTTGGATAGAATGCCGTGACTAAATTTGTAATATCAATATCTTTACAGAAAAGCAATAATTTAAAAATAGGCATCGTGCTCCCAATAAGATTTGCTAATGTATATGGTGCTAACTATATGCCAAACACTGTTTTAAGTGCTTTGCACATTGTGACTTGTTATACATTACTATTTTGACTAATATTGTCCTCATTGCTATCCTAGGAGATAGGATTATCTCTTCACAGAGAGGAGAAAGCTGAGGCACAAGAGCTTTAAGTAATTTATTCAGGTAACATCTAAAAAGTGAAAGAGGTACTGTTAGAAGATCAAGTACGCTGGTTCCACAATCCATTGTTTTAATTATATAAAACATTTCAATAACTGCATAAGGCTAGTTAGATTCAATTTATCATATGTTTTTAACCCCAGCAGTGAAGAGGAAGAGGCAAGCAGATCTCTGTGAGTTCTGGGCAAGCCTGGTCTACAAAGTGAGTTCCAAGGTAGCCTGGAAACACACGCACATGCACACTCATACCTCATCCTAAACATAATGAGCATGCCTGGCTCTTATTGGCTCTGTGAGACATCTACCTCTGGTTGTTTATACTGAACCCCATCAACTACAATACCATCTGAAACAGCATCACCTTGATGAAACAACAAAAGCTCGAAAAAAATGCCCATATCGGTTTTCAATGCTAGGCAAAAGAAATATGCATTCAAAGTCATCATAAGTACAAAAGGCCATCTACAATATTGCATTGCACATTGGGCAATGAACAATAGTGTAATTAAGTGAGGGTTAGTAATTGGCCACTAGATTCTCTTTGCCAATCCTGAAAACATCTTAAATCAGCAGTTCTCAAACTGTGAGTAGCCACCACTTTGGGGGTTGAACAACCCTTTCATGGGGCCACAGATCAGATATCCTGCATATCAGATATTTACATTTATAACAGTAGCAAAATTATAGTTATGAAATAGCAACAAAAATAATTTTCTGGTTGGGGCTCAGCATAACATGAAGAACTGTAATAAAGGGCCACAGCATTAGGAAGGTTGAGATCCACTATCTTAATAATAATATTCAGATGTTGAATCAAGTCATTAGTTTTTGGTTTGTTTGGTTTTGGTATTTTCAAGACAGGGTTTCTCTATGTAGTTTTGGTGTCTGTCCTGGATCTTGCTCTGTAGACCAGGCTGGCCTTGAACTCACAGAGATCCATCTGCCTGGCTCTGCCTCCCGAGTACTGGGATTAAAGACATGCACCAACACTGCCCAGCAAGTCAATAAGTTTTAAAGGAATGAAAAACCATCTCCTTCTGTGTGACCCTTCATGCTTCATCTAAAACCTTTTTTTCTGGGCTTATAATTATTGCTACACATTAGGGCTATCTCATGAGGTCACTGGAGGCTTCCGTCTGTAATAACTCGGATAAGCATAGCACCACAAGAATGTCATGGCAAGTTGCAAGGCCATGGTTAAGTTGGGGGAGTATTTTGCCTTTGGCCAAGAATACCCAACCAAAGACCTGGAACAGAATCAAAGATCTCTACCCTTCCAACTTTACAGTAGGAAACAAAAAATTCTAAGAATGGGAGTTCTTAAAGAAGTGGAGCTAGACATGAGAAAACCTTGAAATCTCAGCATGGTTCACATCAGTTCTCCCATCTGCTGTCTGGATTTCTTTCTGTCCTTGTACTGATAGCAGATTCATTTGATAATGGTGGTGATGGTGAGAGAAACTGAAATAACAGCATGCATTATATAAGATTGTATACACACATTAACCAAATGTCCATTTTCACACACGATCCTCATGTCAACTCTGAATTGGTCTGGATAAATCAGACCACCAAGAGCTTATATATATTTTATTGAGCTTAAATAATTCATTTAAAACGTCACCACAGAAGATCATCTTGCCGTACTCTAAGGTGGGCTGCACTGTTCTCCAAGTACCATTTCTGTTAGGTAAATGGTATTTTAGAATATTCATGGCCCTTCTTTTGCTTGTCTTGGTGTTGGTCATGTTTCTGGAGGTGGAGGGAAGTCAGAATTTCCTGTGTAAATGATTCTTCCCAATAAAGGATGACAGGAGGGACCAAGAGTCCCCATAATCTTTCAGGCATATTTCCTCATCCCTGGGTTCAGGCAGCATCCTGGGTGCTTTGTCGCCCTGCCTACACTGCTCTATAGGTATTTCCTTGCACCTTGTCCCATAGACTACAAGCTTCATTAGGGCAGATTCATTTCCCAATGTCATTTGTACATTCTACAAACACTGTTCAAAGCAACATTTCTAGTCAGGTATTTTTAAGTTTTTAGGTACAGTAATTCATATATCATAAAAAAATCTACCCTTTAAAAATGAAAAATTTAGGCCTCCAGAGATGAGTCACTGGAGCATGTGCTGCTCTGGCAGAGGATCTGAATTCAGGTAAGAGCACTCAGATGGTGGCTCATGACCACCTGTGACAGGTTCCAGGGGATCTGACACACTCTTTCTGGTCTCAATAGGCACCAGGCACAGAGAGTGCATTTACATACCCACAGGCAAAACACTGATACACATCAAATAAATATAAATACATTGATCTAAAATCTAATGGTACAAAGCATATTTTAAGAATTATGTAACATATACCAATATTTCTAGAATACTTTCAGCATGCCCAAAATAAATAATCAGGGTCCTAGCAGACACTCTACTTGCCCTTCCTCCCAGACACAGGCACACAATCAGTTTAGTTAGTATGAATAATGGTGTTATGTATACCTAATGTAGGCAGTTTCTGTATGGCCATATGTTTGAATTCTCTTTGATACTATGCATACAAGTAGAATAGTGAGATTATGTGGCAACTATGTTTAATGCTTTGAAAGCAGTCAGGCTGATTCCAAACTTACATACTTCTCACAATACACGAGCATTATCTAACCATTTTAATTCCCCTCCCCGGCTGTCAGCCCATGTAAAGTTTTCAGATAATGACAATGATGATGAATGATATTTTATCAGACTCATAGTGGTACCTCACAGTCTCATTGATTTGCATTTCCCTGATGACAAATGGTATCACATTTTGTCCTTGTCAGCCACTAATACTCGTGAGAAAAGTTTATTCAAATTTTTGCCCAACTTTTAGTTAGGCTGTTATCTTTACTGAGGCGTAATTATTTTAATACATGTTAAATACAAATTCTTTTTTCAGGTATATGATGTGTAAGTAGCCTGTCCCATTCTGTGTATGCCTTGTTTAGTTACGAGATGGAGTCATCTGCCATACAGAAATGCTTCATTTCCATGAAGTCTGGTTTGTCTGTGCTCTCTTTATTTGTTTGTGCACTATGTGCCATATGTAAACAGCCATCCATTCATTAAACAAAGGTCATAGGCGGCACTCCTATGTTTTCTTCTAAGAGTTTCATAGTATCAACCTTTCCATTTGTGTCAGTGATGGACTTTGCACTGAATTTTGTATGTGACATGTAGTCTTTTAGAAATGAATAACCTAGTTATCCCAGCATGATTTGTTGAAAAATTATCCTTTATCCCCTAGAATATCTTAAACCATGATAAAAATCAATTAAAAAATGATGATGAAGGATTTTCGGACACTGAAATCTGCTGCACTAACACCTATGCTTACGTTAGGTCAGTACCACATTGCCTGGCTCCTCCAGATTTGTAATATAATTTGAAATTAGGTGGTGCTAGGATTCTAGTTTTTCCCACCTTTTTCTAAACAGTCTTGCATTTCCAAGTCACTTGAAAGTGCAACTAAATCTCAGGATTGGCTCATCAAATCCCAACAAGAACCCATCTGGGCATCTGCAAGAGTTTTCTTTGAAACTATTAATCCCATTACAGGGTATATTATGTTCCCCATCCAAAATGCTTATCCCCAAACAATGAAAGTTGGATATCTTTCCATGTAATTAGGACCTGTCTTATTTAAGCAACTGAATAGGAGGTTTATGCTTAATTAATAATCAAAGAAAAAGAGATAAAGAGTGAATCATGCAATCAATAAATAAGTAGGTGAACAATGGCCAGTCTTAAATCTCAGGTCCTCTTTGACAGTAATTCTTCTCGAGGAATGTGTCAGTGTCCTTTATGAAACACAATCAAATACACCGTCCCCCTTTGCTCACTCCCTAAAGTCAATAATGGTAGAAAGGTGAGGGCTATGAGCCTTTCCCCTCCTCTGTCCACGCCCTTTCTTCTGACTGCTCCGAAGAACCTGCTTTAACGCTGCTGCAAAGAGAACACAATTCTTCCTGTGAGAGGAGATCCACACGTAATGGTGAAATTCACTCCCTCATACACAAAGCCAAATGTTAGAATTCTGTTCAATACAGCCCCGTTGATGAGAGAGTGAGCTCTAAAATTAGGATCCCATGAAATACTAAGTCATCTGAGGTGCTTTTGGAAACAACAATAACAATAACCCTATTCTCTGGTTATGACTGCCCAGAAAGGATCAAGTTACATTAACCAGCCATTTGGGGAGTAAGGTGTGACTCTGTGTACGCTGAAGAGTTGGAAAGGCAAGATGGAGGAGTTCACTGAGAAGGAGCCTAGTGTCCCTAACAGCAACTAACAAGTAGCATCTTCACTATTTTTCCGTGTACAGTACACATCAAAATGGAATTCGAACAAGTTCCAGGCACTACATAAATGGCTCACAGTGAGACTATGAGAAATTGAAGGATTATAAAATACTGCATTCTATAAATAACCCAAACAGTCCATCCACTGTAAGCCAGATATTTTATTTGCACTAGCAGGATGTCATTTAGAACTTACTGCTTATATATGCAGAAATCTACTTAGGATTCAATTCTTCTTTTACATGAAGCCTAAAGGCTGTACCTTTTAAAAATATTCATGAGCTTATGTATGTAAATAAAGTTATTTCCACTTAAAGAGCATAATAGTTTGACTATCATAAACAAGTATCATGAGAGTTACCCATTACTTTCTGACTAACGTGCCACGAGAGTACCCATCACTTTCTGACTAACGTGCCACGAGAGTACCCATCACTCTCTGACTGACATGCCACTCCACAGGATGAAACCCATAGTGGCAGCACTAGGGGGCTAAGCCACATCATGGCTAGACAGATCACTGCTTCTAGGAGGGAACCTACAACTACTAATCTGAGTATTTAACCAACTCCTAATGACTTATTATACCCATAGACTCATGCACGCTCAACCCTTGTCAGGGAAGCTTCTCTCTGTAGGAGATGATAATCAGCACAGATACCTATAACTGGTGAAGTTGTGGAGAACAGAAGACCATAGAATGTCCTCCAAAAATGGAACATCTGTATCACACCCACTCCTCAAAAGGCTTAGGGATCACTGCAGGAGAGGGGTGGAAAGGGCATAGGAACCAGAGGCCGTGGCCATGGGGGACCACAGGGAGAGATTCTTCTGGACACAGCAGGGAAGCTGAAAATAGGAACTTCCAATGGATGTAGCAGAACACACAAGGCCTGGGCAAGCTGAAGTCAGGCCATCAGGAGAGGGGGCTGGATATGATGTTCTATGGCTAGCGGAGGGCTATTGATAATTATTAGCTGCCGGAGAACAAGGGATAGTTCTCACCAAGAGTGTAGCTCCTCATAAGTCTACCATGTTTCAGTAGACAGGACAATCTAGACAGCACAAATGAGTCTTGAAGGAGGGGAAAGACAAAATGTTGGGTGGGAGAGAGAAGGAGAAATCTAGAGAGACTTGGGGAGGGGGTGAATATGATCAACACACATGAAATTCACAAAGAACTAATAAAAAGCTTGACAAAAATGTAGGCAAGTATGCACTTTGAAATCTCATACACATACATAACACATAAACACACACATGCACACACACACACACACGATTTTAGTTTATTTTTTTGTCATTCCAATAATAAAAGAAAGGGAAGAATATTGAACTATAATCCATAGTAAGAACATTGTCTCAAAACATCCACTGCCTTCAAATGATAAAAGTCACCGTTAAGGAAAACTGGGAAGTTGATATCAATCAGTGGTTGCCATTCAGCTGCCCTTGCAAAACCACCATTTATGAGTGGTATATTTTTATACTGCAATTACACGTTCATTATAGAAAAGTCAAAAACAGATGTGAGTCTGATGCACTAATTCCATGTCAACCTGAGACAGGATTGCTAGCATATTTCTCAAGGGGAGCTGCCTGGATTTGATGACAACTTCAATTTGTTTATTGAGCAAACATGAATTTGAATGTTTCTTTTGTGGTAATCTTGATCTTGCCTTGGGGTCTTCTAGAATTTATCACAATCATTTTTTTGGTAATTCCTCAAATTTCAGTGGTTTTATCATTTATATTGACAAGCAATGCATATTCTATGAGATAAAATGTCTAGAAATTTTATTTTCATTTGAGTAATTTGTGATTCAATATAATAATGTACAGCTGGGCTTTTTTCCTATGGTACTAAACCTGAACATGACAACATGGTTTACACAAACACTTGAGTGTAGGCCCCGATGTCACACCAGAAAGATGAGTTCTAACTACACAAACAGCTTCTCCTCCATTCACACAGAAAAATCAAAAGGACAATGCATACTAAGGCAACAGCACCATGTGTCCAATTTGATCTTTTATTTCAATGCAAAATCAGCTCCTTAGTGCCATGAGGAAATAGGTATGTTCCAGTGACAAAATGTAGATAATCAAAATTTCATATTAGAAGTTCACATATTGACCAAAAGAAAACGCTTGCTTTTCCTGGTAAATTTCCTACAGTGTGAAAATAACTTTGGTAGTTAGACCCTAATGTGGCATTTTGTGTGGAAAGCCAGATAGTTATTCACCACATCCAATAATGGTATGTGCGGCTGGTCATTAAACACCTTCAATCATCTATCTGTAGAAGCCGGCACCATCATTATTCTTTACTTTGGCAATAAACCAAATAAAAGTCAAAGACGTCCAAATGGACAAAACAATGACCATAGATAATTAGAGAGACAGCTTTTTCTCTTAAAACGCATGCAGAAAAAATGTTACTTATTTTCTGTGGTTATGTCTAATACTCTTACATGAAAAGGCCCAATTGAATTTGCTTTGAATTGCTTATTTGCTCTTTTAAAAAGGAAACGGGGAAGTGGTAAAAGGCCCATGGTGCATCTGAGCAAGGGGACTACCAAAAGAGACATTTAAACAGTGGGAGAGGAAGAAAGAAACACAGAAAACACTCCAGACAAGAGTACTCTCTAATTTTGCAAATGCGATGTGTACTTCTGCATGAACATAGGGCTGATTATGTCCACTAAGATGCTGGTATAACACTCAAGAAAGAGGTAGCTCTGTTCATTTCCTGCTAAACCAATGGCTGGATTGAGTGAGTCAGGGTAATAGAACACTTGTTCTGGGCCAAGGAGTCATGAAGGTCGAGCAAGCAAGTCACAGGAAAAGGCTACGTCTGAGACCACAGATGAGCTGCCACGGAAGGACCACCAGCTCTCAGGCTTCGGCAGAGTGGGTGCTCTGGGACACGCTGCACAGCTATCTGCTCACTGTAGGAGGACATGTCTACATTGGATACTTTAAACTGACACTCAACGTTTGTAGGGTACAAGGCAAGGTAGACTTGGGGGGCTAAATTTTCATTCTGAATATAACATTTCATAACATTCTCGATGAAATCTAACAGCTAAGTTTGATTTTGTTGATCACATATGACACAAACACAAGCATCACCTTTTTAAAAAGAAAGAAGGGGTATAAATGCTATAGAGGTGCAATTATATGCAATCTAAAAATTAATTGCCCGTCATCAAACCCATAGCATGCAACTCTGAGTCAGCTACCCGCTTGTCCGCCCCCACTGCATTGTTATTTAACTTTAGGTCTTCTGGCAGGTACAGACTAGTTCAAAATAACCCAGATCCTCTAAACATGAGCTCTGCAAAATGCATATCCGTTTTTCTTCTAAAGGGCTATTTTTCACATTTTATTGTATTCCAGTTAATATCTTCCACATGATCTTTCTAAAGTATTTCATCTTTTACCACAGTCTCGAAGAGAGCTCTAGTAAGCAGACCGTGTCAATATGCAGAGAAATCCACTCTCAACAAATCAGGGTCTGCTCCCGAAAGTTTCACAAGAAAATGCAGGAAGAGGAATATGGTTATGGCACTATCCCAATCTCTGCTTCAACAGAGAAGAATACCATGCTCATATCACAGTTCTCAAGAAGGTACTTCCCGGCCACCCCAAAAGTAAAATCCTTTGTCTGCAAGGACCACATGCCTCCTCACCAAGTACAAGCAGCTGCACCGTTCATCTCCCAGTAAACAGCATGTTTAGGTTGCACTGAATAATATGAAACCTTAAAATTTTAATTACTAGTAAATCTCTCTTGTGGCTGCTCCTCCCTCTTGCAAGCTAGAACATGGGAGCACAAGAGAAGACACTATCCATGGCACCACAAGACTCCATCTTGATGACTGGACCTAACACCTCAAGCCATGTGAATTCCTAATAATCACCCTTCCCTGCAACACATGCACCCTGACCGCATTTCGCAGGTTGCCTCATAGGCTACTGTTCTATGAAATGAACCCAGTGTGGGAGGGCTGAGGTTGCACTTAAAGCTGTATCCGTATCAACATGACACATGTGTGTACTCAGCTGCCAAAGAGACTAAGAAGTTTCAGGACAAGGAGTCTTCCTTCAGAAGAAATCAGGCCAAGCTTCAACACCCTGCCTTTGAAAGCAAACTCCAGACATGTGCTAATAACCTCAAGTACAACAATGAAGTCCCAGATTAGTGCTGGAGACCAGTTCATATCAAGGAAGTTCTTCCTGGGGTGTAACCCATGGCAGTGAAGAAGCAGAGCTCTTCTTCCTTTGCAGACTTGGACACAAAGCAGCCAATGATAGAGCGATTATAACCTTGGCCTCTAAAAGCTCTCCAACTGTTTCCTATTAGTCAACAAAGGAAAATGTGTTCCTTTTGTATGTTCACTGAATGTATGCTTCATAATAAAATCTTCACTTTGATGTCCATTTTCCCCCTCATCGATCAGTTCTCTGTCACCCGGTGAATATCCAACAGTTCAATTCACTCCTGACAGCACATACCTTTAATCACTGCAGACCGTCCAATCCCACAGGCTGTGCACAGTCACATGCCAATCACAAGTACTGAGCATCAGTTGCTTCTATTTCTGCATGACTTGGCTCCAATGTGGTGATCCTAGCAAATTACTGAGTTTCATCATCTGCCAGAGTGGCTCAAGGAACAGCTTACATTGGGCAATGAATTATAGAGGCCATGGTAAAGGATGTAGATGAAAAGCTCCATGCAAGAGAAGTTCTGAGCCAGTTCTAGAAAGGCCCTAGATTCAGAAGCTTCTGTCCCTGTGTAACTAAGGACATCCATCCCCAGGCACATGAAATATCTTCACCAACTAGGAACTTCTCTGACCTCAATCTTTGGGGATCTCTATAGCCTTCATCAAAGGCATTCCATCCCAGTTCTTCTCCCTACCTCCAAGGAAGGAAGGCAGAACTGAAAATCCAACCTTTAAATCACAGCTCTGTCTTCTCAGGGATCCCCATCCAAGAGCTCACCAAGAGTCACCTCATAATGAGAAAGACTACTGCCATCCATGATGAGTGCTCCAGGGTTAGGAGGCCCGCATCAAGACCAGAGTCAAAGAGAAAATGGTATGAGACAAAAGCTGTCCCTCTGTGCTGTCACTTTCCGCACGGTTTAGTCTATAAGAACTTTAGAACTATCAGTCAGCATCATGGGGTGCTCGCTCTCTCTATCCCCTTCCTGTCTCCCTTTCACCCTCTTCTTGTCCCTCTTCCTTAATCACAAATAACTCTGTAATTTCACAATATTATACTAGTCCAAATGACAACAGTGAAATCCTTTTGGATCTTTTCAAATGCATTATTATTGAAAAAAGTCATTAAATACTGTTACAGTAGCATATTAATATATCCAACAAAAATGTATCCATGTAACATAAATGTCATCTGCAACCCTAATAAACTCTGTGTATGAAGAAAAGACTGACTCATTAATAAGAATGAAGATGTGCATTTTAGTCCTGATTCTGTCCGGAGAATAAAACACTAATCCTAAATCCACACTTGACTCTCATCTTCTAGAAGACATACTCCAGCATGAACTCAGAGTGGCTCCAACTAGGAGTCTACACGACAACCACCATGACCAAGACAGTCACTAGATGGGCCTGGTTAGCGGAAGGATAAAGTAGTTACTTATATTTTCTGTTTACCTGTGTCATATCCTTTTGGTACATCTAATCCTTTGATAAACTGCCAGGATAGTAAAAGGAAAGGACAATAAACATAGAATTTAGGAAATAAAATGAAGAATTAAATGGAATTGTGCTTGCTGGCTGCTGTCATCACTGACAACTGCTTTATTATGTACCAGAAAAAAAAAATGAAAATAGTTCCTCAGCCAGCTACTAAATAAGTCTTCTAGAACCACGGTCTTTCCTTGTGTGGACAAAAACTCCTTACCTGTAAATTATGAATTTGGCTACATGATTTAAGAGCCTAATAAGCCCTGATATTCTTTGATCATCTTGGGCTGGAGTTCACCTAGAATTCCTTTCAATTTCTCATGTCTATTCTACAATTATTCTCTAGTACACATTAGGAAATGCTTGTCAATTCTGATTCTAAACACTAAGATGTCTAATTGTATAATTTCATGAAGTGTCATGGATATGTTTGTATGTCTGTGTATGTGTGTGTCTGTGTATCCATCATGTAAATTTTGCAACAGGTGTTTTACATATATGGTTTATACAAAATATATTATGTATATATTAATCATGTAAACTTTGACAAATGTATTTTTATATTTTTTATAGTTCATATGACTTATAATATATATGATATTCACTTTGACAAATGTATTTTTATATTGATTTTTATAGTTTGTATGACTTATACATGATATTCACCATGTAAACTTTGCTAAAAATATTTTATAGGTTATATGATATATCAAACATTATATATACATGTTATCTATGTGTATGATATAAATACACATACATACATATGTATGTATGTATATATATGTGTGTATGTGTGTGTGTGTGTGTGTGTGTGTGTGTTCATGAAGTAAACTTCACTAAAGGTATTACATCTAAATCCACTGTAGCCAGAAATACTGTTGCTCTCCCTAATAAAACTTTCCTCTTTACACTGAAAGTCTTAGGCAGTGAGACTAGTTCTAGGCCCTAAGCTCATCTGAGTTTTTGAAATCTGCCCTCCTCCTTTGGAGCCCGCACACATTATACTGCCGTTCGCAATAATCTACTCTTCAAACAAGATGATCACTTTCATCACTACTGTAACTTCTCAAATTAGGTGGTCCTCCCCAGAACAGATGCAGCCAAGAACAGCTTCAGCACATGGTGAGGCACACAGCAATATAAAGAGCATAGTGAGGTCCTTCTCCGATTGCTGTAGATGACCTCTCTGTCTCTCTGCCCTAAAAGATTAGGAATTCTCCAGAGCAGGGACATAGTCACACACACCTTGATATCTTCAATAAACGGAGTTCAGCCACATTGCCGAAGAGACACAAAGATAGAGTTAAGCAGAACTAACATTGGGCAACTTTAAGAGGGGAGATGCTCCTTTCAAAAGAAGAAGGAAAAAAAATGGTTTTGTAAAATGTGTCAAGAGCACAGGCACTTTCAAAGTCATTATGTGAATGTGCTCTCTGGGACCTCTTCCTGCACAGGCATTATACATGATGCATCATTTTCAGCAGATCATGAGTCAAAGTAGCCATATGAAGGTGATTCAGACACAAACTAGGAAAACGCAATGAGCGCTTGAAGTGAGGGACCAGAGACCTAGTAACCTACTTGAGGTGGTCAGGTGACTCACTAGGTTTTGAATTTGAAATTTGGTTTGCCTCAAAAATAGACAACATCAAAGTTAGATATGAAAGTCTATTCTTCGAGAACATTTCAGGTGCCTTTTAGCAGCAACATAACACGGTCTAGAGCAGACATCATCTGCTCTTGGCACATATTTTGATATTTAAGTGTGTGATTATTGTTCTCACAGCATATAATTATGTTAGCCAATAAATACTAACGTATCTACTTCAGTTCCACGGGAGTAAAGATAATTCTGGAGGAGCGAGAGCTAATTAACTCTTGCTTTCCTAAATTAGAATAATTGAAAAGAATAGACTAGACCAAGCTTTGATTTGAGAATGGAACAGACACACTGAAAGTAGACTTCAATCTAATTATGAAATTATTTAACTTAGAGGTCATCCTAATTATTATTTTAACCTCATGAATGTTTTGCTTTCTTTTTTTATGGGAAAGTGATTCCTAAGGAACAATGTCACTTGTGTGACTTATTTCATGAGATTTTCCAGTAGTAAAACAATTAAAAATAAATAAAAACCAAAGTCTTAATCTGGTTTTAGAACAGAGAGTGAAGCAAAAGTCTAAGCTCTGTGTCCAGCTGTATTCACACAGAAGTCACAAACATAAGTCATTCACCGCCAATCTCTTGACTGCTCTGTCCATAAAACATGTGCACTACCTGGGCCTCAGAGAGCAAGACGGCTCAAGAGAAAAGCCATGTGTACGTGCTTCACAATCAGTAAACTGCTGTCCACATTGTCAGTGATAATGAGTTTGTGTGTACAGGAAGGCTATTCAGACAGTAAGACCACAGCTGAATGACCAATCAAAATGCACTGGTTTTTATGGGAGGCATGTGTGGACACAGAACTAAAGGAGAAATATCACATCAAGGAGAAAGTGCCCAGCAGAGTCTTTCCCACACAGCAGCATCTTTGGAGCTTCTTTGTCTCATCATGTTTTGATGGGGCATTTCTCTCTCCTCTCTCTCTGTCTCTGTCTCTGTCTCTGTCTCTGTCTCTCTCTCTCTCTCTCTCTCTCTCTCTCTCTCTTTTGACTCACACGTTCTTTGCATACATATTGTGACTTCTGGTGTTGTGTTTTTATGGGACTCTCGTGTGTATGAGTGTGTGCGTTTCTACATCTAGATGTGCTTCTTGTGCTTTATCTTTGTTTGTTTTGTTCTATCCCAGTTTGTTTGCTTTTGTTTTGTCTTAATTCTATTATTATCCTTTAGATGCCTCTTGGATTTCTAAGGAGGGAGAGAGAGAGAAAGGGCATGGATTCAGATGGGAGGAAAAGCGGAAAGACTCTCAGGGGAGTTAGGGGATAGTAAATTGTAATCACAATATTATTAGAAAAAAATTTCAATAGAAGAAAACTGGAGGGGGAAATAAGAAGTCTCCAGGGGTAAAAACAGGCTAAACAAAAACCCTGCTTAAAATGAGTGCATAGAAGCATTTTGCAGAAGGTAGCTGGGTCTACTGGCAGGGAATGGATTTGCTATCCTGAGAAATTAGGTATATGGTATTATTTCTCTGATTGGTTGGAATTATAAAATTAGTTAAGGTCAGGAGACAATGTAAGCATCATTTCTAGAAGGTGGTTCCGTCTTTCCCCCTGTACCTTCTGAGTTGGCCTTGTTTTCAGCATTTCTGTTCAGAACACATTTTAGCTTTCCCCTGTTTGAGATCCTTCAAGAACTTTCTTCTACTCTCTATAACTGACAAGCTAAAATCTCAGTTTAGCATCCAAACTCATCCAGGACCTTGAAGTCAAGGCAGGCCATTGGTGGACTGGCTTCCCATACATCGTCTCATATGCTTGCAGGCCCCACCCTGGCCCGGGTCTGCACTGATACTGATCTACCGAGTCTCTCGCTGAATTCACGAGCCTTTGGGGAAGACTGTTCAGACTCTGCCACCTTCTTAAAAACCTATCGCTGTCGCCCTGTGCCCCTGCCAGAGCAGCTGCAGTCTATCTCACACAGTGCCAGGAGCTCCTAGTCAACAACTACCAAGGCCTTTGACGCTGCTCCCCAAAACACATTTTCCTTTTCCTCCCGATTCCCCACAAGAGCCGCCATGCCTGCTGGGTGGAGACCCAGCAATGACTAAGAAATGAAGTCCACGCGCACGGTGGAAAACGGCGAAGCCAACCCAGACACATCTTTTGTCTGTCTTGCCTTTTGTCCCCAATACAACTGCCAATCTCATTCTATGAGTAGGGAAGGTGGTAGGGACGTGTCTAACACGGACACTTCAATCTTCGATGAAGATGAGCAGGGAGTGATTAGACAACAGAGAAGCCGGACTGCTCTGGAATCTGTTAAAGGGTCAGGGACCATACAATGGCCCCTGTTCACCAACAAGAGCAGGGCACACAGTGCTGTGTGTACTGACAATTAGAAATGTAAAAGCACGTTAGTGTTGAACCACGCTATGACAAAAGGTCCTACCTAACTCTGGCATCTGGAATCCTGTTAACTTGGCTTCTGAGAACACAGAGCCCTGCAACGTATTTGACCCTTTCAATACTTATCCAAGTGGAGGGTGCTCTCCAGTGATAGAATGTCAGTTCCAAAAATGCAGATAATAAAAGAAAATGCAAAAAAATATCCACTTTCTGAATGGAGTAAGCAAAAATAGGAAAGGGACTTTGAACAGTGCTCCATTTACACTAAAAACACAATAACTGATTCCACTTAATTCCTCTCAGTCTAGGGAAAATCTGTCATATCCAGGCTTCTGTACCAGTATAATTCACTCACAAACTTCCAAAAGGCTAGATGTGGTAGCACACGCCTTTAATTCCAGGACTTGAGAGGCAGCTCTATGAGTTCAAAGCCAGCCTTGTTTATATAGTGAGTTCTAGGCCAGCCAAGACCTAGTCTCAGAGGGGAGGAAGGGAAAGGATAGAAAAATAGTCTTTCAGCTGGGCAGTGGTGGCACATGCCTTTAATCCCAGTGCTTAGGAGGCAGAGCCAGGCGGGTTTCTGTGAGTTCAAGGCCAGCCTGGGCTACAGAGTGAGATCCAGGACAGGTTCCAAAATTACACAGAGAAACCCTGTCTTGAAAAAACAAAAACAGAAAATAGTCTTTCACTTTAGTGTAGGAATCGACCTGTTAGGAGTCTCAAGTCCTCTATAGCATTCATCATTACTACTAACAGCAGCAACAAAGATAGATGCTTCCTCAACAGACAACATAAGGAACTGTCTTAGAAAAGACAGCCCCTCGCTAGAATCTTACACAGACATGCATGCCAAGTCATATATGTAGAGACTGCAACAATGTGTAAGTGGATATCCACAAAGACGGGTTCAGAAACCGAGCACAGCCATGAAATGGGCTGTGCTTTCCTATAACAGCCCTGTGAAGCACCACTGGGTTGTTTTTTAAGGAAGATGCCGACAATACACGTTTATAAAAGTTACCGCTGGTTATCTAGCATGAGTTGAGAGTTAATAAAGACTAACTGTTCTTAGCATGGTGGTGCATGCCTATAATGGATGCGTTTGGGAGAGGGTACCGGAAAGTTGTGACTTAGGGTACACAATGAGCTCTTGTCAGATTCGGGGGTGAGGGGCATCTTGGACCACTGGCTTTCAGGAGTTGGAGAAAAGAATGAAAGGCTCTAAGACACACTTCATTTTCCCAATAGAGTGGAGACCACAGCTGGACCAATGTGGAAAGCACTCACCTGTGGGGGCCGAGGCTTATAGGGAGAGCTGCACTCCAGATCAGCCAGGATGCTGGTCAAGGAATCGATCTCGGCATCCAGACTGGACCGCCTTTCCTCCAGGGTCTTGCCTCCAGGATTTCCCTGCTAAAAACATACACATTAAAATTCAATGAACCTCCACAGATAACAGCATGAGTTCAAATATTTCATGCTATAATCTGCTCTTTTGCACTGTTCCCATATGCCTTTTTTTTTTTTTTTTTAAGTTTTCATCAAATCTTAATAAGGTGGGCAGGAAGAAAATTATCACTTTTTGACAGATAAGAAAACAGAAAAAAAAAACTTGAAATGTTTTCTTCTAACATCATATATTTAGACACTCTGATGAAGATTTAAGTAGAAGAAATTAATGCCCCAATGCCTGCTCTATAGGACCAGAATCATGGAGGCCCTCTGCACTCAGAAATCACTGATGGTTTACTGGAGACGCAGTAGATAAGGAGGGGAAACTGTGTCCTATAAGAAAAACCAATGCTTGGTACCATGAACTGTGAAACTATTTGTTATCTGTCAGTGATAGTAGACATGTACACGTGAGAGGAGCCCAAGCAGAGCTCATAAAACATGAAGTAGAAAGAGGTCACTTAGGACTGTCTGTGGTCACAGGAAGCAGGTCACCTAGAACTGTAGCCACAGAGCTGCATAGAAGGCAGGTCACTCAGGACTGAGGCCACAGAGCTGCACAGGAGGCAGGTCACCTAGGACTGAGCATACTTGGGAAAAGCAAGCAAAAAGTTTGCCTACAGCTCAAAGCAAGGAGACAAACAAGGAGGTGTCCCTTGGGTGTAGAAGAAGAGCGAGGTATTAAACTTACAATTTTAAAGCAAACATCCTTCGTATAAAACATACACCATCAGGAACCATGCACACGAATCTGACTTCTTCCCTTTGTTGAGTCATTTCCCCACCGTGCCACTTTGCCTGGGTCTTAGAACTTATTTAAATGTGGCAAGGCAACATGACTGGAGTCTGATATACTGGTCAGCACCTACACAAAGACAGTCCGCACAAACTAAGCCCCCACAGCCCTGGGTTCACATCAGGCAAACCTCGAGGATCAGCTACACGTGTGTTGAAAGTTGGGCATCAGCTCCATAGGCCCTACACTAGAAGATCACCTTACATCCTTGTGTGTGAAACCTCTTTAACTATGGGTACCTGTCAGGAAGTTGACTACAATAGGCATCATGTGATTTTGCCACTTGGGACAAACTGCTGAGAACACTTTGTCATTTTACCCCCTCAGTCTGCACTGTTTACTTTTTAGTCATATCAAGTACCATCCAAACATTGTCTTTTAGATTCACTTGTATTCAGCCCTTCTCGTGCCCACAGTAATGCAAGATGGATGAAAGGAAAGGTGTAACTTGCTTTGGCCACACTATTTCCCCATAGTCTTGCTCAGGGTGTGAACTGTGCAAATGCTTCAGCTGGCATTAAAAAAAAAAAAAAAAGTATCAATGAATAAAGACACTGTCAATATTCCAAGGATTTTCATTCAGTACCTTTCTTGTTTTGTCAGAATCTGAGTTTCAATCTTACTCAATTTTTAAATTTTATATTATTTTATTTATTTTTAGAGTGAGGTGTATGTGTCTGTGTCTGTGTCTGTGTCTGTGTGTGCATGCGCTCTCAAGTGGGCACATGTATAGGTACCCAAAGGCCATAGCCTGCACTGGGGTTTAGAAGATAACTTTATGGAGTTCATTCTCTCCATGCGTGCTCTAGGGATAGAACCTAGGTCATGGTCATTGAATTTGCACGGCAAATACATTTACCCACTGAACCATCTCACTGGCCCATGCATGAGTAAACTACCAAGGCTGATGAATTTTTATTAGAGAAATAATACCAATGTCTCTATCACTGGGCCTTATCTTTACCCACAATGCAATACTGTGAACATCTCCAAAAAGTAAAGACAAAGATCTCTTTAACTTTGGACATGTAGGAGAACAATTCTGCACAGCCAGAGATGACACTAGATGAAAAGGCATTGCATACCACTCCACAGGAAGGCCACCGAGAACCAAGTGAATTTGGTTTTCCTGTGTATGGACCTAAAATTACCATAAGCAAAAATTTGATAGGTGCGTCCATACATACACATAGCTAGAACAGCAAAGGGGAAGGACGCCGGATCAGAGTCTTGTTAAATGCTTCCCTGAGCCATAGTTTCCTCGTCTGGAAAGTAAATAGACCATCATCTGCCCTGCCTCAACCAGAGAGCTGTTAAAGACTCAGATAAGAAAGTGGATGGGAACATACTTTGTAAATTGTAAAGTGCTATAATTACGATGATTTTCATAAATAGCATTAATTATGGCAACCAGTAACTATAAATTAATAGGCATAATATAGCTATTGTTAATTCTTCTTCTTCTTGAGGTAAGCATCACTCATTAAGTGTTCCCTTGGGGTATCAGCAAAGAGACAGGATATAATCAGGTCTTCAACTTCTATACGTTACTGTAGAACAAAATACACAGCTGCTTATAGGCTGAGTCACAGGATTCTAACCACAGAGACCTAAGTCACAGGATTAACCTGAGCCATACAACGAAAGGAGTAATTATGGAGTGCAACCAGCCCAAGCTTGTAGCCCTCCACCGGCTCCAGTCTCCTGTGCTCTCCTCCTATGATGGGACTGATCCCCATTTCCCTTTCTCAGATTAGGTTGATGTAATTGACTAAGGAGCCCCAGCCTCATTGTAGTGGCTTTTACAGGAACAACCCCCTGCTGCCCTACCAGACTTCATATAATAGCTTTGTGTCTCATTTTGAGCCTCATTATGAACAAGAAAAGGACATTTCTCCTTCCCAGATGTCTTTTTTGTATCCTGGCTCCATCCCTGGATTTCTGCCCAAGTTCCCACCAAAACTCCCTTTCTTGATACTCTCCACCACTCTCAGTACCTTTGGATTTACACACTCTTCTGCTCTTCATAAAACAGTCTTGAATCCCTCACTCTTTCAAACATGATGGCACCTTCTCACTGTGGTTCTGCCAGTCATCCAATGGTTAAAACACTTACCAGAGGCTAAAGAACAACTAGGAAGAGTCTCCTGATGCTCTGCCTGACGTTTGTTCTAGATATCGCAGGCACTCTAATAAAGAGGCCATTGTAAGGAGTTCCCACATTCTCCAGTCAAAACTAGAAAGATCCCATTGTCTGAGTCTGGCTTCCCTGAGAAACAATGCCTGTGACACAAGACTGCATGCACATTATTTGGGGAGTCAATCCTTAGGACGAATGCTGAGGGGACAGGAAGGGTTACAGCCATTCAAGAGGGTTAGAGGGAACTCATCAGCAACGTCGGCAACTCATACACCCTCTTGGGTATGGTGGTATTTTATTTGTACTGAAATGTGATTTTCATTGTATCTTAATAAATAAAGTTGCCCAGGGGTCAGAGCTATTAGAGCCATAGCAAGAGCATGGCGGCGGCGGTGGCGGCGGCGGCGGCGGCGGCGGCGGCGGTGGCGCATGCCTTTAATCCCAGCACTTGGTAGAAGAGCTAGGTAGATCTCTGTGTGTTCAGGGATACAGCCAGCATTGGAGACATATGCCTTTAGGCCTTGGAGGGCGGTACTTACAGGCAGTGACGAGGCAGTCATGTGTTTGGGTTTACAACCAATGAGAAGGCAGAACAGAAAGACTATTTAAAGACAGACACACAGGAAGCAGCTCTCTTTCGGGGAGGTAGGAGCACTGCAGGAGGTAAGATTTTAGCTCTGAGCTCTGACCTCTTGGCTTTCTCTTTTACATTGGTTCTGTGTTTCTTATTTTAATAAGACCGTTGGTTACATCTACACTTAGGACCTCATGGACTTGTTCTGAAACATGACCCTTCGATCCCCGAGCAGAAGGATGAAGAGAGAGATGTCTGCTCTCAGTCTTCTTGACCTTTCATTTTTTGCAACTGCGAGGACTTTCAACTTCCCCGTGCTTGGTCAAGAAAAAGAGATGGTGACAAAGAGGGCCCAGCACAGAAAGGGAGGGCAAAGGACCGATGCCAAGGGCCTCCCCTCCCCCCACTCCGCCCCTGCATCATAGCCATGCGGAGCCCGTCACTACAGCATTGACTAGACTACAATAATGAGACAGGAAGATAAAAGCCAGGGCTAAGGAGGGGTATCCAAACCCCATGCTCCCCACGATGGAACTGTCCACAAGATGTAATCTGCCACAAGAGCTATTGCCATTCACTCCACAAAGATAGGCACATGACTAAATCCCAACTAAAAGTGAAGAGCATTATATCATTTGGGGAAAAAAAAAAAACAACCATAATCTTCAGTGTCACTAGCAGAGTGACAAGGAGGTGACTCCACCATGGCAAGAGCATAGAAACAGAATAAGAAACAGAGGCAAACAAATGGAAACATGGGGCATGTGAGAGAAATACAGGTGAACTATACCGACAGACTGACCAAGACAGAACATGCCTTAGCCCAAATGTTGCTAACCTACTAACTAAGGGCAAAAGACGGGGGCACCAGCACTGAGAAAGGCAGAGAGGTTATATTTATTTATTCATTCCTCATACTTAACATTTTTACTAGAAATTAATTGAAATAGTTTGTAAAAATAAACAAGGAATTATATTCATATATCTATTCCCAAGAATAAATATTTCATCCCATTTGCACCCCATCTCTGCAAATTCTACTTGAGGCTGCAGCTAAAGCCTTAATAAAATGTGGTCCCAACACCTCCCTCCATAGCTGAGACCATCTCAGCCTGCAGGCTCTCCCAAAGCCCAAATTTGACAACATTCTTATCACAGCAGAGAAATTCAGCATGTTGGCAGTAACACATGCATATTCACATATGTTTCCATGTTTCAACACTGGTCCATCCTAGGAATCCTTTCATCTACTATTACTAATTTACACTCAGAAGTGAATCAAAAGCCACATGCTGGGGTGACGAATCTTTTTATTCCCCTCTACTTCTAGCACGGGCTAGCTTTGTTTGTCAGGTCAAGTTATCTTATAAAACCTGAATGAAGTGGATTTACCTGGCCCGTAGATTCAGATCTGACAAGCTGGATAGAAATTACAAGCATGATACCTGACTTTCTAACCACAGCACACCAAGAAGCTTGTCAGCTAACCCAGAAATCACATTTTGTGATCCCAACTTCGAAGACTGACTTAATTCAGGTGGTTTCCATCAGCTTTTACTACTGTAAAAGTATCCAAGTTCTTTACAAGTTAATAAATGAGGAGTGGTACTTGAAAATCTGTCAATAATAAATAAAGACAGCCACTAATCAGGGTGTGCAGAGAAGGCATATTCGGGAGAGGGATTGGCAACGATCAGAATAGAAAAGGGCAGGCAGGCTAACGAAATGGTAGACCTGAAGGCAAGGAGCACTCAGATAGCTCCTGAACAACCCCCTTCATCCATGATAAAACTCTCATAAAGAGATAGTTTGGCCTGTCTAAGATAATAGCTCCTTAACAGTGCTAAAGGGCTAAAAGATGCCCCCTCTTCCCCACACATACCCTGAAACATCGCCAAAGAAGCACCCCAAGTCTAGATGCTACTTTCTCCTTATCTAACTTCTTTTCCCCTTCTGAGAAATATCCTTTGCGGCAGCAACAGTCATTACCCAGGAATCTGGTCCACTGTCCTCAGCCTGCACAGGCACTCTTACACTGGCTTTGTCAACAGACGGAGTGACACTTAGAAAAGCTCCACAAATATCCCACTAAGTATCCCAGCAACCTTAGAAACCTGTATATTTTACTATCTATGTTTAACAGAATTAAATACCAAAGATCAGAAGGAGACCACTTCAGGCCATCCATGCAGGAAATACAAGACATGGAGTTAGAGCTGCAAATGTCTCTCTACAAAGTCCTTACACTTAGTTTTACACCAAAATGGAATGTAAACCAGGGAAGATCCTGTCCACAGCCAAGCTGAAATTGAATGAACTCATGAGGTCATAGATATAAGCACATAAAAAGGCAAGCTCCAGGGTGCTGGGAGATGGTAAATTGGTCAAGTGCTTTTCCATCTCTTAGTTAAGGTTACCATTGCTATGATGAAATACCATGAGCAAAGAAATTTGGGGAGGAAAGGATTTATTTGGCTTATACTTCTATAGCATTGTTCGTCACTGAAGGAAGTCAAGACAGGAACTCAAACAGTGCAGGAACCTGGAGGAAGAAGCTGATGCAGAGGCCATGGCTTGCTGCCCATGGCTTACTCAGCTCAGGGATAGAACCACTCACAATGGACTGGGCCCTTCCCCATCAATAACTAATTAAGATAATGCTTGACCGCCAGGTCTTATGGGATCATTTCCTCAATCAAGGTTCCCTCCTATCACATACCTCTAGTTTGTGTCAAGTTGACAAGAGATTAGCCAGCACACCCCAGAAGCATAGGGAACTGAGTTCAGATTCTTAGCACTTACATCAAAGGGGGGAATGGTGGTTAAGCACCAATCGTCCCAGGGCTGGAGTGGGGCTGGAGGCAGATACAAACAGATTCCTGGAGATAACTGGCCAGTGAGCCTAGTTGAATCAGCCACCTCTAGCCTCCGCACACATGGACGCATACTTGTATGTGCAGTCACACATGTGCATATTCTCTCTCTCTCTCTCTCTCTCTCTCTCTCTCTCTCTCTCTCTCTCTCTCTCTCTCTCTCTCTCATTTCCAAAAGAAACCCACGCTTTGATACCATCTCACTTAACATCTATTCCCGATGTAAGCCAGTTTCATTCACTTTCCGGAAATGGTGTTACATATTCAGAGTGTGCTGGCACAATGGACAAGCAAGAAGATGGCAATGGACCAAGGGAAGACCAAGGAAAGAGAAGGGGTGGAGAAGAGACACAGAGAAGGAAGGAGAAAGAAGGGAGACCAGTCCTCCCAGTGCTAATTCATCTAAAAATCTCATTGGAAGGCAGAATCCATGTGGGTAAGTGTATGAGGCAAAAGACATGAGAGAAAAATAAATCAAAAATAGGGAGAGAAGAAAAGGAATGAAATCAGACAGGGCTTCCAGGACGAAAAGACTACTGGGAAGACCGTGTATGGAGAACACTATTTAAGTCGCTTAGCTGAAGAACATGAAGACTCTGGAACCAGTGCAACAGAATCATGCCCGCAACAAGACTGTTCTTCGGGAAAGAACAAAGCGAGGTCGGACTCAAAGGGTCATGGGTGATCACCATGCACATGGACAGATCTTACAAGGAGCTTGGCCCTGTTCCCAGATGTGGCCGGTTAAAGGATAAACAGCCCCATGACGAAGCAGAGAGTGGGCATGGGTAATTACATCTTGGGACTCAGTGTTGATGTGGGAACAAACACATGAGATGAATCACATATATTTTAGGAAGTGCTCAGAGAGTTTACATTAACACTCCCAACAGGAATTCCTATTTTTATGCCCAAGGTTACCATTGATAAAAAGTGAGTATGAGACAAAATCAGAAAACCACTGATCTCACCCTAGTCAGGAATGAGTGTGATTCTGCAACGTAACTAATAGTCATGACTTAAGCAAGTACCTATCCTGTGGGTGCATTACAAATTAACGGACGGCCATGACAAGTGATGTCACCATCCAGAGGATGAAGAAATTCTGAAGGTGACAAGGGATGATGTCTTTTCAAGTCTTACTATTCTCGTCTCAAGTTAATAAGCCTTCCTCTTGTCCAGAATTCTGCCCATGGCTCCTTGCAGGCCTTGCTGACAAATGCTTTCTTGTTCACCGACTACTCAGAGTCAATGATGATCAAAGACCTACTGTGCCCTCAGCAATGGCTCAGTGCTGGGTCCGTGTTAATAAAATCAGCAAACAAAGGAATAATGAAAAGCTGAACTGCTCATTCCGCCTTGCCTGCCCACCTCTCCCCTCTTCAGACGTGAATTTTATCTGTAAGTCATATTTCACTTCAACAAAGTCTAAAGGTTTTATAACTGACTTAAGACATGCTCACTGCCACAAACTCTCCTGTCTGTGGTTCAAATTTAAGGTGAAATCTAAGTCCCACTGGATTTAAATGCGAAGGATTTAAAGACATATACTCTTTAAGGAACTCATATGCTCTTCATTTTTGGTTTTCATTTAAGAAACAGGAGAACAGTATCACAAACCCACAACAATTAATTACAGACCGGGCGAAGGGAGAGACATGCCAGTCAGAAGGCTGAGCAAGCAACAGGTCCTCAGGAACTGGTAACAGGTAATGCTTCTACCGAAGATCACACTAAGTAAGTTCTAGAAGACTGCTAATAGATGAAGGAAAGAGTCCCGGTTCCAGGGAAAGATGGTGTTGACACTCAGGCAAGAACTAAGGGAAGCTAAGCTGTCTTTGAGTGCAGAAGTATCTGAGATATCTATTAACAGGTGCTGCCCAAGCACCTCCCCTAGACTGGATAAATCTAAAGTCTTGGGTGGTAAGCATTCAGTCTCTTTCCAAATTCTTTTCTACACTAAATTTGAAATATCATGGCATAGTTTGGCAGCCTCTTGCTAACCCAAATGCTAACAGTAAGTGGAACAATTTAATTAAAACCCCACAACTCTAAGCACATGTAAGCATAATTCCTTACTAATACATTCTAATCCAATTCGTAATGATGGAAAATACTTTTCTCTAACCAACAGTTTTTGGATCTCATCCACAGCCCTCGTCGGGTTGAGCACAGCCTACTTTACTTCTCATTTGTAGAAAGGGTAAACATGTTTACGACCTCCGAGGGGTGCTGTGACTTCCCATTTATTGGTGTTTATAAATCTTGTGAGTGTTCTGAAAAATCAAGTATAAGCTGACACTCTTTGTAGCACCCTGTTGGAGCTTAATGCATATTCCATTAAAGAACAAAGACAACAATATGACAAAATCCACAAATTAGGAAGGCATTATCCTCCACCTCCTGCCACAGTGCTATTCGGAGACTGCACAGAACCTCTCATTAATGAGGGATTAATATCAACATTTCTTCTAGTAATACACATTCACATTTGCCTCCGAGGACATTCTGATTCCACAAACACAAAACCATGTCTTACCATCCACCGTGAGGAGAGTGAGACTCCTGCAAAGATCCTGTGCCCTGCTCCCCCCTCCCCCGCTAACCTCCCCCCCCCCCAACGCCTCTGCCTTCCTTCACATAGCTACTCCTTCATAAAATGCTCACTTTCTCAAAGCCCCCCCACACACACACACACCCCGGTCAATATCAGAGCCATTACTACACTTCCAGCCACAGCCTGCCTCTATAGACTCCAAGCTCTCCTACCATCGCTGCTTCTGCTCAGGGGTGCCCCACCCTTTGGAGTACACATCAGATCATCACAGGCATGAGCATGCAGCTTTTCACTGTTTTCTAGCAATCCCTAAAGCTTTAGATTAGAAAAAGTCTTCAAAGGCAATCATAACCAACCGCTGAAGAGACTAATCCATTGATCAGGACCAGGGGCAGGCACTGGGTGACACTCAGAGTAAAGGTTACCGTGACTGTTATGGAGAAGGGACAGATTTAGCATAAGAATACAGCACTCCTGGTGGCGCACGCCTTTAATCCCAGCACTTGGGAGGCAGAGGCAGGCGGATCTCTGTGAGTTTGAGGCCAGCCTGGGCTACCAAGCAAGTTCCAGGAAAGGCACAAAGCTACACAGAGAAACCCTGTCTCAAAAAACCAAAAAAAAAAAAAAAAGAATGCAGCACTATGTCCCTGTGTAACCAACCAGTTCTGAGCACCCTTTCTGAGAGGTCAACCCCCTAACTGGGCAAGCCTGCCACTGTCACTGGCCCCCTGTTCTCCCTGATGCACTGTCCCTTACAGGTTCTGTACCATATCTCACTATACTGGGTTTTATTGGCTCCAGGCTCCTGTTCTGTGTGCTTTGCTTTGACATGCACAGCTGAAGTTGAGAATCTGTGCCTATGGGGGCTGAGGTTTCACCAACAGAAAAAGGGGAAATCTGCGTGATTTTACTATTTTCACTACTAACAGAAAAAAAAAATCCCGTATTTATTTCCCCCTTTTTGAAACGGCACTAAGGAAACACACACGAGGCTGCCATGCACGGAGGCTGTACTTTCCAAACAGTAGCAAAAGACTAAAAATAGAAAACCTTGATTGGCTCAAGATGTATATGACTTCCTCTCCTGTTTCCTTTCCTTACCACCCAAAGTCAAGAGAAGTGGTACATGGTGAACCCTTCGCCAGCTCACAATAGCACCAAGCACATAAGTGTGGCACACAGTCTGTAGTCTACTCTCCAAAATTTCCGACTGTCAAATCAAGGAATCAAACATCCAGTCCATGAATATCAACTCAGCTGCTAATCTACACCCTCAGAACAAAGTGGAGACTACGGATGATATAGGAACTGTGGTACGCATTTTATGTAGGTACTAAAAAGCAAATGAAGAGGAAGATAAGAGGAAGACTATATAGCCAGAAATACAGAAACTTCTCACTGAGCTAATGGTCAACTTTCCTGGTAACTGTGTTGCCATGGGCAAGCGGTCCAGTTAAGAAATGTGGGCCTCCCATCTCCTCATCACAAGAACAACCTCCTAGAAAAGAACCAGTCAAATCTGAGAGTTTATGATTGATGATATTAAATGACTTCTACAGGACTCCTCCATACTATGTTGTAATCTGGTTTTATGAAATACAGCTGAGAGTCAGGATTAATGTACATGAACTAATTGCATTACTCCACAAAGAGGCATACATTAGATGACAGGACCATAAGGCAGGATTAACCAATTATCACAGTAGCCTAACAGATTTCATAGTAGCCTTTACAATGAGGGAGACATTGCTAGACAGAAGACCTTTCTAGGAAAATATTATTGAAATTGACATTTTACATGTGAAGCTGGGAATATGAGGGTAAAGAACTATTAGGAGCTTTTTATCATTAAGCCATGGGATATCAGGTGTGTCAAGGCAGACACAGAGAAGGAACATGGGCATTAGGCATACATGAGGAAGTGAGTGTAAAATAAAATACATTTTTTTTTTAATGAAAAGGATTACAGGCCAATCAAAAGATGAGGAGGTACCAGCCAGCATGAATGAAATATGGAAAATGAACTTGGCATTTGTTAAGAAAAGAAGCATCATATCAAGAGCAAAGTCCACACACAGAACACTAGGATATGAGTAAGGTAGGTCATGGTATGCTCTGAACAGCTAGATAAAAAAAGAAAATTAATGTGGCAGGAAGTAAACCAGCCACAGGAAGGAAATAACAATTTCATGAACATTAACTATTTAGGGATGTTCAGCTGGAATACAAAAAATAAAAAATAAAGGTGATGAGTCACTTGTAATATGGAGGAAGAATGAGCTAAAATGATGGGCAGTGAAATAAATGAACTGGAACAAATCTGAGAATCATTCTTATGCCCAAAGATCTTGCTGATGAATACAAGACAAAAACAGGATGTGTGAACAATGATCAAGGAACCCCAAGGTTTAGAGTGTGGGAGACTAGAAAATACGATGGTGGGTCAAACCAAATGTACATTTTGAAATAAGGTGATGAATAAACTTTGTGGAACATTGAGTATGAATATAAAGGTGGCTTTCCTATGAAAAGAACTGAAGGATAAATGATGAGTCCTACAGTTGTTGAAACAGCAGCAATCATAACAAGATCCAGCCATCAGATGAACGATGACTGAGTTGATTCCATCAGCATTCTCGTTTCTAATGGGAGAAGACAGAGGATGAAGGAAGAAGTCTCACTGGGCACCAAAAGGACAAACAGGAAGGAAGAAGATCCAGTCAGGGGTATGGATCAGAGGAATCAGAGGGCAGACAGCAGAAGGAAATCTGTCCTCCCCATTAGACAAACGCAGCAATGACAGTCTGTCTGATGCAACAGATCTGCAACTCTGGAGTCTATTGAAGGCTTCCAACTTCCAGGCGGAGAAGCCTTGGGTGGAAACTGTGGTTAATTTCGTTCCTTAGTACAGTCCTTCTAACCAAATCCCCACCCTGGCAAACAAGTATGCAAGTCTTCCTGGGGCCACTCTCTGTAGGAGCAGGGAAGGCAGAGAGTGCTTCCTATTCCAATTACCGAAGACCTCTGCAGTGATTCAATTGCTTCTACTCACAGAGGCAGCCGCCATATTTCCACTATGGCACTGTGTCTTTCCAGGGATGTAAGGGCAGCCACTTATGATGTCCCTGCATATTCCACTGTCTCCTGTTTTGGGGGGACACAAATTGATGTCTAGAATGTTTAAACCAAGTATACATGAATGAAACCAGACAGACATTACCCATGCTCAGGAGAGAATGGACACTCACAAGAAATATCTGACTCTTCAAGTGTTGATTGATCTAAGGTTGATTCTTGACACAATGGCAAGCAAGGGTAACACTTCCCCCCTTCACCTCCCCCCCCCAAAAAAAACAGAAGAAAAGAGAAATGCAGCAAAGTCTAGGGAAGAAGGGAACTTATTTCCAGAGGTACCAATATATTTCAGTATAAAATGTGCATTGTAGCATTTTTCAACATTAATAGAAAAAAATCACAAAACATAGTAAAAAAGGATAGACTAGTCAGAGTAAAAAATAAACCAAAGGAAATAATCTAGATAAAATACATCACAGTAAAATTATTTAGCAAAGACTGTATTTTCTTAAGGAAAAAAACTTTAAAAAGATAAACAATGAAGTTTTAAAAAGATCAAAAACAAAATGCAATTGTTGATAAGGAAAAAAAAGAAAAGACAAACTCTATTTTAAAAAAATAACGTAAGAAACAAAACACTCACTAGGCAGATCTGAGCAGATAGAAGAATGTCAGTGAGCATGAAGATTTATCATTACAGAATACTAAAAGCTAAGGAACAGAAAGAAAAGAACTGAAGAGAACTGAGCAGGGTTACAAAGGAACTTCTGGAACACTGACCACAATGAAGCAGACTAGCATATGCATTATAGAAGTCCCAGAAAGAGAAGAGAGAACGCAGTATTTGAAAATTCATGACAACAAGACTATAAGGAAGAATTATTTTGGCAAGTGAAAGGTTAAAATGTTTTCCCCCTCAAGTATAGCAAAACTGATGAATGAGCGACATAAGTTACATGTAAAAGGGCTAGGGTGGGAATATATCAAATTTCTCATCAACAACCATCAATGCAACAGAGAGTACGTGATACAGGACAGAGCTTCATGTAGTATTTAGATACGGCAAATCTGAATCTATTATCACACTTTTAGATAGGCTTTTACTCAGACGTAAGGGATTGTCCAATACTGAAAAATTGGTGGAACAGACCAGTCATCCAGCCTGATGAATCACAAATTACATGATGAGCACTCACTATAGCAGAAGCAGTAAACACACGCACAAAGGATAGACCCAGGAAGAAAATCCACCAGAAAGCAAACACAGACCAGCAGGGCCGTGAAGGCCTGTGAGGGAGAGGGCATAGTGAAGGTGGACTACAGTCCAGCCTAAGGAATAATCGTGTTAAAAATAGCACTCAAAAAGGTGGCTTAATAACACACGAGATAAAGTAAGCAAGTTCTGCTCAAGCTTTACTTGTATATTTTAGGTAAAGCATCTACATAGAGCATACTTTTTCTTTGATTAAAAAAAAACCTTGAAAATCTTTAATCTATATTACTTGATTTCCTTATAATTCTGCTTGTAAGTAGAAAAATAGGTAATGCCCTCTTAAATAAAAAAAAAATACCATTCTGTCTTGAAGCCATTAAAATTAATGATGGGAAAGACAACATGAATGTGAACTTGCAAAAATTCAAAAGGATCCAAGGACAGGTTCATTTTCCTCTGGCTCAAGGAAAATGTTTGGAGTATACAAGCATAGTTAACTCATTCCCTATACACAACTCCAGCTGAGAGCCAACCACAATGGTTAACTCACAGTCAACCAAAACTGGCCAGGATCAACTTCCCCAGAGATTGTTTGACCACGGACCTAAGCTTCCATTACTGACAACACAGATGCATCCTGGATTATTTGTGAAGATAACTGGCTTGGTAAAGTTGGGTGTACATAGATATTCCAGAATCAAACCCTACGAAGTTCAACACATGTGAATTCATCATTTGTTTGTATTGACTTTGAAACATTACCTTGCTATATAAGCCCAGGCTGGCCTGAAACACAATTCTTCCTCAGCCTCCTAAGAGCTGGGATTATAGGGATACACACACACACACACACACACACACACACACACACACACACACACACACTTAGTAGTGTAAATGTGAAAATAGGAAGAGACTGGTTGTGGATGCTGTTAACCAGGAGCATGGCAAGTATAAAGCCCTGGGTTTTATTCCTGGCACCTTGAAAAAAAGAAGATAAGTGAGGAGGAGGAGGAGGAGGAGGAGGGGGGGGGGGAACAATGTTCTCAAGGAATTACCAGAATAGCTCTAACAGCACCAGACTCACTGTCCATGGGAATTTATAAGTAAAGATTTCCAAAGCCTGCCCTGCTCGTCTAAATTCCCAGCCAGAGGCTGAATCAGAACAAAAAGCTAATAGGCAAAGTCTGGTATTCACTTTTAGCAAATCATATTGATCAAATTCAAAAAATTTCAAAGAACCCACCAGTCTGGCTACACCCCCCCCCACCTACCCACACACAAACCCACACTCACACACACATCTACAAATACAAACATATAAAGAAGAGAACATCACCAAGCCAGCCACCACCTTACTGCTGCCCATCAGCCAGGACCACTATCTACCAATCAGTTGGGGCCCACTGACCTAAAAGGAAGAGGGTGAAGGTGAGAAGAACAGCATCCTAGGCCTTCTCATATAATTTCATGCATCAAATGTCTTTGTAACAACACCCTAAGGAAATGCACGTGGTTTAGAATGGGCTGGAGCTCTTGCTGGTCAGTCTGTTCAAGATCCCACAACAGGCCCCACTACCACCGTCTCGGGCTCAGCAGTGTAGACCTGCTTCTGTATCACTCTCCTCTTCCGCATCATATTCATGGGCAGAGGCAAAGGAGACCTCTGGGCCACCTTTCATCCAAACTCTGGTCAAGGCCAGGTGCCAGTTTCTGTAAGCTCAAAAAGGACGGTGGCCATGGCTGTGGACCTGAGCTCATTATGCCTAAAAATGTGTAAGATGGGCAAAGAGGAAAGTGATTTTTCAGCCAGCATACACCTATATTGTTTTAAAATTCTTTTCAAAAAAGGTGAATTTGCTTATGTAATCCGTTTCAGACAGGAATTAGGGGACAGGGTTTCTTCCCTTTTACTACTAATTCTGAGCCTAGTTCACAAAACTGTGTTCACTTTACCCTTGGAAATGCCCATCTCTTTCCAGAGCTTTGCTGACCAGCTCTATGTGGTATGCTGCCCCACCCCACCACCACCCCTGCTCTGGCTCTGTCCATCCCCGACTGCCCCTTTGTGCAACATTTTCTTAGAGTACAGGAAGAAGGACCCTAAAACTAAATGGTAAGGGGAAAGATTGTGTTTGAATATGAAAATTTTAACAGTGTTGGATAAAAAAACTATATTTTGCAGTGGAGACATTGAATAGACACAGAACATATAAGCATCTGGCCTGAGTAAATGCAAACAGAGAAGAGACAATCAAAGACTAGCAACTGCTCCACACCGGACAAGGAGGAGCAAGCTGCCGGTTCAGAACACAGTCGGGCCTAGTCAAAGGTGGTTTCCAGGAGATCATGGAAAGATCAAAACAAAATGTCACATAGAAGGCCAGGTAAGTGCCCGGGGAGCTTGGGAAGCTACCACAAAGCGTAGGACTATGTGCATGTGGTTTGCCCCCTCCATGTGTGGTACAAGCTTGTGTGTGTGTGTGTGTGTTGTGTGTGTGTGTCTTACATCTACTCTATCTTTTTATCCATCACCATTGCTTCACTATATATGTGACCTTTTTCTTACATACATTTAAAAAAAAAAACAAAAGCCTACCAATTAAAAGAATAGAAAGACCTAAAATGTATGATGTCTAATTTCCTGGAAAAAAAAAAAAAAGACCTGTTAAAAGATATTCTAAAATACCTTAAAAAAGATATTCTGTCCTCTCCTCCAAGTGATGAGCAACACTGTGTGCCTGCTCATGCACTGACTGGAAGGAGAATTTACAGACTATGACATTAACTCGGAGCAAAGCCCAAAGGTTGAACACTTGGATTGTCAGACTGAGGAGGCCAAGTTCGGAGGCTACAGCACCTGTAGTGTTATGTGTCTACCTACTGAGTGTATTCATTTTACTCATTTTCCTGAACCAGGAAAGAACAAATGAATACATGGACTGTGAGGGGCCAGTACAAACTTTACAGCCAGGAAAGTTCAATTCATTCTAGCCAAAAAAAAAAAAAAAAAAAAAAAAAAAAAAAAAAAGGCACACCAAATCTCCTATTTGTGTTCAGATTCATCTTTCCATAAAAATGTGAATTCTCAAGACAAGAATACTTCTTTGCACTAAATATTTTTTTTTGCTTTTGTACGGAAGTTTATGCAGCATATATCAAATATGTAGAGAGCCAAGTTAAACTCCAGCAGCACCTGTTCTTGCCTGATAGGGCATGCAAGCCCTTACTCTGCATCAGAGAGCCTTACAGCTTAATAGAGGGCTAAGAGGAGCCAAGTGCACCCCACAAACAATCAACATGGGGGAGGGGCCATGGCCAGGAGGAAAGGCTTCTGGCTGAGAGTTCTGTCAGAACCAGGGTTATCTACAGACACCTCTTGGGGTCTCAGTCTCCCCATTTCCAAAGAGGGTCAGGAATTAATTCCTTCAGTGAGTGCTTGATGTGCTCTAATTGAGAAATCTGGCCCCAGGCTTGGATTCAATGACCACCCAAGTCCCTTTCAGCCTTGAGGATCTTGCAGTAGTCATTCTTAGTAGACAGTCTTCTGGCTCTGAGCTGAAAATCTGGCTGGAAATATAAACAGACTTCTACATAAAACACACATTTACCAGCTATGATTTGGAATTGGCAAGATGAGGTTTTACCAGAAAGAAGAAGGAAAAAGTAGAAAACCGTTCCCAGGGATCACCCTGCATCAGCTGCACTGAGCTCTATCTAAAGGTGCTGATGTACAGCCAGAGCAAGGTCGTCACTCTCACATCCGACTCACTCCTGCCCGAGAGGAGGGCACGGGCATCATTTTTAAGTTACCAAGAAGCTCAGATGAAGAGCTTCAAAAACAACACCGTCTCCCTCCCAGATCTGTCCTTTTCCATTTGGCAAACATTGCTTTATTTTTTCTCAACCTCCCTTCTGTTTTCGAGAACATGAGCCAGCATGGCGACAGGCTTCTTGTTTATTTCCTTCCTCTTCAAAAACAAAGCCATGGCTTGAGTACACCCAGCAAAGTCCACAGAGAAAGAGACTGTTTGTAATTTCCATGAAAGCCCCGTGAACAGGACAAGGACTCCACTTTCACTGATTGTATTTGGCTCAGTACTGGCAGTCCTAGCCAGGGCAATTAGACAAGACAAAGAATTAAAAGGGGTGAGTCCAAACTAAAAAAAGGAGTAAGACGGACTGTGCCTGTTTTCAGACACAGTGAACACACACGGACAAAACCAAGACTCTAGAAAACATAATTCAGTAAAATTGCATGATATAAAGTCAACATATAAAGGTAAGTAGGTTATTTATGTTAACAGTCAACTCTGAAAAAGAAATCAAGAAAGGAGTCACATTCATAGTAACTACAAAAACAAATAAATTGAAGTACAATTTTTTAACAGTATGAAAGATGTTCACAGTGAAACTATGCAACACTGATAAAAGCAAAGCAAGGAGCAATTAGTGTAAAGTCCTATGTTCATGGATTGGATGGTTTTTAAATGGAACCCATGGACAAAACTCCATTGTTACTGCGATTAGTAGCTTCACATAGTACCTATCATAACTTTATTACTATCATTGCTATTATTTGCTTTACACAATATCAGTAGGAATATCAAAATATCATCTAGCTATTTCAATTAGCACCTTGAGACACCTTAGTACATTATGATCTTTTTAAGGCGGTGTGGTTACACTTCTTTCCAAAGGACAGCTAGGACCTGGTGTGACTGCCCAAAGTCACTAACTTAGAACCTACTTCTCAACTACTTTTCAAACAGCAGACATTCAGCCAATCCTTGGAGCAGAAATATTCAAAATATAGCACAATAGATTTAATAACAATCCAGGAAAGAAAACAGAAGGGAATTTTAAAATTATGTCCATTGACCAACACATAAAGAAGTGTTCCAATAGAAAACAACAGTATATAAAAAGCAGGCAAGACTATTTCATTAAAACATGAATAAACCTCGTGAAGATATACTCCATGAGAATCCATCTGGCTTATAAAGCCTTTTCTCCTTTAAGCCTTTGTTTGGTGGTACTGTCTTGAGGAGGTGTCACTGACCAAGGTCACTCTCGAAAGCCACCCTGTGCCTGCTTCCCCTAGTACACACCCACCAGAATGCACAATGCTTGTGCTCTGTTGACTTGCAAGTTCCACAGCGCACAAACTGCTTGCCTTTCGTGTCACGGGATTTCAAGTGCTCAGATCATATCTACCTTGGAACAAAGATTGTCTGGGAAACAACGGAGTAATTTCTACTTTGCTCTCCCAACCTAAACTTCAAGAGAAGGGACAAGAGACCAGACCCTACACTCTTCCATCACATTCCTCGTGGAACACGGTGAACGCATACGAAGGCAGACCAAATAACAGAACAAACCACAAAACAGTCACCAACATCAACTCAGTGTCTCTGGTCTGTGGTATAACTCATAGGTTTCTGATGCTTGACTGTGTATAGGTAAACACCAAACACCATTCCATCTCATCTGAAAAATCACTTTCTCTAAGACAAATTCTTGATTTGTATCTTCTCCATATCTACATTAACATCACCTTATCTAAGAACGGCAATCTTTATAATTTTATAATTTTTCTGCCCTGACACGCTATCTTCAGCCTTAAGTGGGGGTGCTGGTCACAAGCCACCTTTGGTCAGAGCAAAAATCTCTTTCTCCAGCAAGAATCTACACTTCTCCATGTAGCTGCAGTTAGTTACTTTGTGACCTGTATTCTCCAGAACATAATACTCACATATCACTGATATAAACCTATAACAATCACCTTCGAGCACCTAGAAGAAAAGGACCTGCGGCATCTTACTATTGCTTTTGTGAAAACAATGTTGCTGCCAGTGAGGGCCCACGTTGAACAAGCAGAGCCTTAAATATCACTCTTCCTCATATAGAATACAAAGCTTAAGGACAGAGAAGAAAGATATTTTTTTAAGGCCTGGCTTTATGCCAAAAACTGTAGACTTCTCAAACAGCATTTCTTTAAAAGAAAATCACCTTTGGTTTTAAAATGAAATTAGTGGGTAATATTTTTCCATGGCTTCAGAGTGTAAGCCAGTATGGTAACTCCTTGTAAGTTGCAAAGTCCTCTATAGACTCTGGGTAAAGCTCATCAACAGAACAACGGTCACTGAATTCCCAGGCATCCTCAAATGTCTTAACAAACCCAACTTCTGCCACTGCTCTTACCTGGACTTTGAAAGCACCTTCATCCAGTGGTGGAGGAGGAGGGAAGTGTCCAGAGCCAGGTGGAAGGGTACCGGGATCATCTAAAGGTGGAGGTGGGGGTGGGAAAAAGTCACCTACGGAAAGGAAATACACACGAAACGTTAACAGGCAGGCCGTTTCATAGTCCTCTTTAAAAATACACCTGCTGGCAATTTACTGTGCTTGTTTTAGACCAATTTGTGTGCCTTATATAGAAATTTGCCTTTCTTAGATAACTTTGGTTTAATTAATAGCCTTCGCTTTCATAGGGCAAAAGGCCTATGAAATTTCATATTTCAAAATGGCATAACAGTTAGTCTAGTGGGGTCAAGTACATTAGGCGAGTTGGGGGGGGGTACTAGGGATACTGAAATGTATTAGACTTTAACTGGCCTTAATAAAATCCTATTCAAGCAGAGGAAGAAAAGACTTGTATAGATGTAAGGATAAGAAGAAGTTCAAGCATGAGGAAGACAAACTTTTGGAAGTTAACTAAAATAAAGCTTACGTACAGGCAGGGCAAAGGAGGCTGTATTATCGCCCCCTTGAACAGTATGACCTGGACCACAAGCCCGCTCCAGGCAGTAAGGCCGGTGAATACCAGCATACAAGTCATGTTGAATAAAATCAACTACAACACAGTGAAACCATAGGACTCCACACAACAGCAGGGGTAAGAGAAGCTAACTAGGTGATAAACGATTGCGTGATTCACACCCAGGAAGAAATGTAGCTTTCACTGTGTACACTAATGACCACAGGACAGATGAGCGGACACTTGACCACAAGGCAGATGATGCAGATATCTGAGTACAATACACTCAAGATATAAGAAGGTCCCCAACCTCTTCAGCCGACAAGAATGCATGAGAACAAAGGTATGTGCCCACTGATGTCTGAGGCAAACATCCAAAGCTGTATGGCATGGTATAAAATATTTTAAATGGGTTTAAAACAAATTTAGTTGGGAAAAAAAGACACCAGATTTTTGTTTTTGTTTTACCATTTTAAAAAGCATTTTTGTTCTCCCTTGGAAAATGCAGTTTTGATGCTCCATTTTGAAGTATTCTTTACATGTAAGTGGCTGTTCTCGAATTTCAGCTATAGGAAGCAGTCTCCATAGCCAAATTAGTCACTTTTGGATAATATCAAAGTGTCACAACGTGGCTATCTGGGGGGAAAGTCAGTCTAGGAATGGAAAGAGGAGTCCTGTGAAGGATGGCAAATTAAAGGGGCTCTGAAACATCTGGTCTCCACTGCCTTTAAAACCAAGTGAAATACTCCAAGGGACAGCTCCCAGCAGCCAGGTCTAAACCCTGCCATACTCAGTGGCTGAGGACACTGGCCCCAGGGCCATGCAGCCTGGGAGGCTGTCCCTCTGTGGCTGGCAGTGGGTTGATTTTCCTATCTCCCTCCCAGTCGTGCACTCACTCTCTATCAAAACACTTCTCAAACCTCACAGTTCATCAGGGCCTCTGAGAGGTGTTGTGAAATGCAGACTGCGGGGTAACACTCCCACAGGTACTGACTTGGTAGCTCTTGGGGAGGAGGACCACAGTCTGTATTTCTAAAAGAGCCAAGGTAATTCCAGGGGCATCAGCTCTTGGCCCATACTTCAAGTTTCACTGCATTCTGCAAAGTACCCTTTACTCCTGCAAAGAACCCCAAGATTCAAAGGTTCCAAAACTTCTGCCACTTACTGTATTTCCTACATCTCTGACTCTCTCTTGAGGAACAATTTTCTAAACATCCTTATTATTTTAGAGTTACAACTCAGAAACCTCTAACACCTCCACCATCCATTGGCCACGCACTGGAATCTCCAAGGAAGCCACCTAAGACCACATGTGTCCACTTACACGTATCTCATGAATTTGGTTCAGGGAGAACCCTTAGGATTGGACAGAATGTATGGCACCAGTGTTTCTTTAAAACTCAGGGGACTCAACTTGCAGCTAGAACTGAGAGAGTCTGGTGTGGTTGTACACCTCGTAAAAAATATCCACTGACTATTTAGGAAAATGAATCATCACAAAAACCTCTTCTACCTTACATGAGAATGGATAAGGTTTTACACGATGAACCATGACTAGGTCATTCCCATCGTAAGTTTAGACTCTAGTGTTCTCTCTGGTCCTGTCTTCCAACCTCTTTAAAGCATATTCTGAGCACCTTCGAATCCAACCTAAATTATCAGACCATCTGACACTATCAAAGCTGGCAGAGTTCTTGGCATGTTTATCATAAAGGGCGAATGAAAGGCAAACAAACAGACCAAAATGTCACAGAAAATTAATTAAAAAAATAAAGGTTCAAAAAATAATAATAAAGGTTCAGCCCTCTGTCTCTGAGGCCCCTCGCTTACCCCATCTCTCTAAAAAAAACCTGAAATATAGAGGTACACAGGCTGGTGGTAACCCTAGAAGGATTAAAGGGATAGAAAAACCGATTTTTAAAAAGAGAAACAATGTAAAAACAACAAAGATCCTGGAGGGGGGATGCACTGCAGGGGGAATGCACTGGAGGGGCAATGCCCTGGAGGGGGGGGGATGCTCTGGAGAGGGAATGCACTGGAGGGGTAATGCACTGGAGGGGGGATGCACTGGAGGGAGAATGCACTGGAGGGAGGTGCACTGGATGGGGGATGCTCTGGAGGGGGATGCACTGGAGAGATTGTGGACAGACACGAACCTGTGAGCACCAGGTATATGCAGAACCTAGGCCATTACCAAAGGTTTAGCTGAGCAGTGCTATTCAGACCATCAGAAAGGGCTGTGACATGGCAGGCCAAGAGAAAAACCAAGGATTTGTCTCATTCCAGGAACCACTCTGAGTCTTCTCAACCTGTAGCCTCCTCTGTCCTAAATAAAAGTATCAACTTCTACTAGAGATGAAGCTTTTCCACATGCTTTTTTCAGACACGGGTAGGTTGCCAAACTCATGGATCCAGACACTCCTATGAGAATCTCAGTCTTCCTCCTCTCCCTCCCTCTTCTTTGGGACTCTAAGGGTGAGCATGTGCCCCTCCTCCCTCAGCTCCCTATGTGGAACACTCACTGTACTTCCTGGATCTCAGTCCTAGAAAGAAGTACCCATGGGAGCTCTTTCCTGGGGCTCTTGTTTCAGACGTACACAGTGTCTGCTTTCTGGGTTGGACTGGTCAGTGGTTGCTGGAGCATTCTTCTCCACTCCAAAGACCAGAACACAGCATACTTTTTGGAGCTCAGCAAGTGTGGGGACTCCTGAAATGAAGTGATGTGGCAAGGAGGTAGGAAGAGAAAGTATGCACATCACCCACAGACCCACAGAAAGACTGGGTCCCCACACTGCCCTTCCTAAGCAGTGTCTGGATTCCTGCTCACTGAGTGTACAACTCCTCTGAGGACCATCTGGGGAAGTGCTCACGATCAACAGAAATCATGGGCATCCCTGGTTGTCTGTCTTCATCATCACGAAAACAGTAACAATACCTCTCCCAGGGACACAACCTCCACTGTGAGTAAGAAAATTGTGACATCAACTGCAGTGCTGTAAGTGGCCATCGAGGCAACCTTCCCTTTGGGCTCTTAGATATACGTGAGAAGACACTGGAACTAATCTTTGATTCTTTTTCCATCTTTGTTTTCTTCTGTTAAACTAAATAAATTACTAATTCTGGTGGTACTTAGATCTCCAACAGTGTAAACAATGTTATTTTTAGGAAAATACTAAGGTTAAAATTACTAATGAAAAACAAGTCTGAGGTGACAAATTTGCTAATTACCCTGTTTCGCATCTACTTTCACATATGGATGTATCAGAAATTCACATTTGATATGATTATGTAAGTTCCTATAACTACCACCCATCAATTACAAACATCATATATATAAGTGTAAAAATACAAATGAAACATACATCTTACAGATGTAAAGATACTCATGAAAGTATTCATGAGCATATAAAGAGCCATGTGTGCTCCTAGCAGGAACAGAAGTAATAGTAGCTACAACATTCCGTTAAAATTCATTGCAAAGGGTATCAAATCCATAATCATATTTACAGGCTTTAATTCAGGGACATCCACACTCAATAACTGATGCTGTGACAAAGTAAAAAAAGAAGCATGCAACAAGGCATGGTTTGAATCTTCATCATGATGCAATATAGAGAAAACTCATCCATATACCACTGCATGCAAAGGAACTGCATGAAACTGCACACTGGAAAGCAGGAGAGCCATCATGCTGATGGTGCTCATCGACTTCCATCATCCATTTATTCACTCTGTCCTCTGTGCACCAGGCATTACTCTAGACCAGTGGTTCTCAACCTTCCTAATATGCTGCAACACTCGAATATGGTTCCTCACATAGTGGTGAATCCCAACCGTAACATTATTTTCTTTGCTACTTCAGAACTGTACTTTTACTACGATTATGAATTGTAATATAAATATCTGGTATACAGGATATCTGATATGCCACCCCTGAGAAAGGGTCATTGGACCCCAGCTTGAGAACCACTGCTCTAGACTCTAGAGTTCAAATGGAAAATGTTGCCCCTATAGAATTTACACTATATCAGGAAAAGAGGGATGATTAAGAAAGAAACAGCTAATACGAGCTGAATGTCAAGTGGCGATGAAAATGCTGAAGAAATACAGCATGGAAGGGAATTGGTAGGATGGTGGTAGGAGGTCGCAGTTTTAAAGAACAGAATTGAGAAATGCCTCACCAAAGTGGCATTTGGGCAAAAACTTAAATGGAGTAAGGGAGTGAGTCACAGAATGTCTGGGGGCAGGATAGGAAGAACGTGTACATATTACCGAGTGGAGAGAGGAGCAGGCTCCTCAGAGCCTTACAGCATGGCTCTGCTTTTCAACAGGGCTACACGTAAAGAGAGCTCGCCTACAGCTTAGGGCATAACAAATGTTGTTCTGTATGCCCCTCCTTTTGACTTAATTCTATACAATAAATAGGAATGGTAACCTTGAAGAATCAGAAGGAAGATACTTTGAAATGAATCGCAGAATCTACTCAAACCCTGGTTTCATTTTAATGCATCACTATATTTACCCAAGCTAAAATTCAGTGTGCTGTCATCTTTCCAAATAACTTAGCTCGAAATGCTCTTTGAGATTCTCAAATTAAAAGCAAGAAGACTTATTATCTTTAAAGAGGATGACATCTCTCCACTTTTAGATTGGGTCGTCTCCCTCCATATTTAGCTAATACTGAATTTCTGGACGTCACTGTCTTCCACAGCCCTCTTGTTTAAATTAAGATAAATTCTCTGTACAGAGGTGAACACCAGCGTGCTATATCTAACTGAGCATACTCTACTTCTCTATCACATAGCAGTTTCAATTTGATGAAAAAGATTCATTTTTCTCAGTTGAAAACATGGAATGGATTTCACAAAATATAAGAAGTGAAGGAGAATTTGGTTCTGAAAAGTGGAGTAGAACCGAATGCACTATTGAATTCATCAAGTGTCACTTCTCTGATAAAGGCATAGTAATTGCTATCCAAACAACAAACCGCATCCATATATTTTGACTTTCAAATATGGGCAATAAAAATAAGCAGGACAATGGGTTGAACTTGATGGATTAGTCTTCTATCAGTTTGTGAGACACCTTCAGCCCCAATACTAAAATGGGAAATTCTCAGCATGAAGAAAACTGAAATAAAAATTTAAAAGTCATGGTATGGGAAAAGATTCACTCAACATCAAAAGAGTAGAGGGAGGGGATCTTAATTTACAGCTCAGAAAAGAAGCTGCCAAGTGAATACTAGTATGCTGGAAGGGTCTCCCCAAACTACCCGATACTCCTAGACACAGGCCATCCCCAGTAGTGCCCATCCGAAGCAGAAGGTTCCCCTTTCTTCAAAGGCAGCCATAGAGTCTGGGGGGGGGGTCTCAACACAATGCATTGGGTAACTGAACCCCTTTTACCGCTGTTGATTCTGACTGTGGATGAGCATCCCCATCACCAATGTACTGAGAACCCCACAGTACAAATTCGGCTCTGAGTTGAACTACCTGTCTATTGGTTTTCCCTACTAGACTAGGAAGGAGATGGCTGAAGGTCTGCTTCCTGTTCTATGAAGAATTTATCATCAGATTACTACTATTTACCAAGTATGTGCTCTCTATGCTGCATGTAGAGATTAGCAACTATATATTACATATAAACCCAAATGAACTGTGAGTAAACACAGGTATTTCTGCTAGAGTCATGTTTTGTCCTTTCCAATTACTGATGTAAGATACAGCAAAACAATCTGGCATCTCAGCTGTTAACACCCATTATGCAGGATACACAGACAAAGATCTTCCCTTAAGCATTCAGGAGGGTGGAACCTGGCAGGGAATTAGCATAGGGAGAATATCAAGGTCAAGGTCAGCAAGCAAGGCAACAGCTACCCAAAACACTGGCCATGGTCCTACAGGTCCCCCTTTTACTAAAAAACATGGGTAGCAAACTTCTGCCCTCTGGGGTTCTCCCATTGTGCTGTAAGCCTGTATTTAAGACCTCCTTCCTCCTTCAATAAACGGCATTCAGCATTAAATAAATAAATGAATAAATAAATAAATAAATAAATAAATAAATAAATAAATAAATAAATAGAAGGCAACTTCAAAAAAAAAAAAAAACCATCCCATAGGTGAAGAGGCAGAGCAAGCGACCAGTAGACAGAAAGTAACCATGGAGAGTAAGAGAGAGTCAGGAGGATGGATAGAGAGACACACAGGAAGTGGAAAAGGAGGGACATTTGAGTTTGAGGAGGTTTTGAGATTGTACACTGGCTGAGGAAGAAGGTCAGCTGGGTGCTTTCTCTACCTCTCCAAGCTAGCAGGCTTTCACCCCAGCATCTGGTTCCTGAGTCTTTTTGTTTGTTTGTTTGTTTGTTTGTTTCAGAGCCGAGGACCAAACCCAGGGCCTTGCACTTGCTAGGCAAGCACTCTACAACTGAGCTAAATCTCCAACCCTGCTCCAGAGTCTTTATTGGTAAAATCAAACGATTGAGCCGGGCAGTGGTGGCGCATGCCTTTAATCCCAGCGCTCTGGAGGCAGAGGCAGGCGGATCTCTGTGAGTTCAAGGCCAGCCTGGTCTACAAAGCGAGTTCCAGGAAAGGCACAAAGCTACACAGAAAAACTCTGTCTCGAAAAATAAAAAATAAATAAATAAATAAATAAATAAAAAAATAAATAAATAAATAAATAAATGAATGAATGAATGAATGAATGAATAAATATACAGCAAAACTACCTATCAGACTATCAGCGGATGAGAGGTTTTCTGTGGCCCTGGCAGCCCAGGCAGGGAATGGTGCCAGTCTCAAAGGACCTCTCAAGTTTTGTTTTGCTGCTGCTGTTGCTGTTGCTGTACTTCTTCCAGGTTGTTTACAACTTAAATTACCATGCGTCTGTCTGCCAAGTGTAATGACTGAGTCCTGAACCCGAAATTAACATCTGGTCTAGGGGGATTTCAACATCCAGACAGGTTGCAACTATCTTCATGGACACAGGATTTTTCTTCACTAACCAAAGATCTGAGAATAGACGTTCACAAAATCTCTATCAGTAGGCATCCAGAAAGTCCTACAAATCCTCAAGGCATTTCTGGGATTAAGAGTCTCATCCTCTAAAGTAGAGATGGCAATGGAACAGGAAGTAGGAAATGGAGGTGAGACAGAATTCCCAAACACCTGAGCTAGGGATGTAGAAACAATCTGACCTTTACATTTTATTATTTATTTTTTATTTTAAACTTTACTGTACAAAAGGGTAGCCAATAAAACCATCACCATACATCAAGATTGACCAGACCCAGACTATGCAGTTGAATGAAGTTCTATGCACTTCGAGTTGGCATGCAAAGTGGAAGCTGTAGATTTCACACTAGAGCTTACACTTTCACTAACTCAGTATATGTTACACACTTACCCACCACGGAAAATGAAAACTCCATGACAGAGTTAGAACTAGGAAAGCAGCTTTATGCCCCCCTGTATAACCACTCCTGCCACTGGCCCACCTTCAGTTCTTCCTCGTCCTGATATTTAGCTTTGCCTTTCTATTTATCCCACTGCACCCACATGCACCTTTGTTTACATGCTGTGCTAGTTGGGGTTTCTGCCAGCTTGACATGAGCCAGAGTTACCTGGGGAATGGGAACGTCAATTGAACAAAATGTGTCCATGGGATTTGCCTAATAGGCATGTCTGCAGAAGAATTTCTTCATTCATGATTGATTTGAGGCAGGGGGTGGGCCCACTGTGGGTGATGCTGTTCCTGGGCAGGTTGTCATGGGGTATATAAGAAAGCAACCTCAGAGAACAAGGAGGAATAAGACCATAAGTAGCACTCCTCTATGGCCCCTGGGTCAGTTCCGCCTCCAGGTTCCATCCTTGCTTGAGGCCCTGACTGCCTTCAGCGATGGACTTTAATGGAGAGGTATAAGATGAAATCAATTCTTTCTTTCCCAAGGTGCTTTTGATCATGATGTTTTATCAAAGCAACAGAAATCTAACTAATACATTTATGCATATATTATTGGTTTGGTTCTAAGAACAGGAATACATTAATGATGAAATAAGCATTGGAATCTACCACATGAAATATAAGGAACCACTCTAGAATTCTTAAACCAGAATCTTTGCATTGGAGAGCAAAAAAAAAAAAAAAAGAAAAAAGAAAAAAAAAAAGGATTTTGCAAAGCATCCTGGGAGATTCTGATGTGTATTCTGAGTTAAGCAGCATTGATAATCATGACCAACTGTCTGAGGTTACAAATAGGAAGGAAATGTTAAATGAAACACAATTCTCAATAGAATTGAGACTAAAAAAACACCTATTAGGATGGCAAATGATGAAGTCCGAACAAGTTCTACATGTTATTAAGTTCTATATGTTCATTACTTGCTTTGGGTAGATTTATTCTAATCACACAAGTTGCAAATATTTGAGTAACTAAGTAACTAAGAGTCTTTGACGTGAGTTTTTTAATGTTTCTGTAAAGTCTGCAATTGTTTCAGAATAACAAGCTAAAATTCACTTCTACATTATAAAGAAAAATAAGTGATAGAACGAACCCAATCATTTGATGCTACAGATGGAGGATTTCTGTGCCAGTTTGATGAATAGCCAAAGAGTATAGAATATGTACTCTGACCCAAACTCTCCTTACGTCAAAGCTGACTTTTAAAATGGTCCATGGTGGATTTGGGGTGAGGAACTGAAATTTCTAGGGGAAAAATAAAGAACCGAACCTTCTTACAACTCCCAAAGGCTGAAGAAGACCATTGGAGGGGGTCCCCAGTAGATGCTTAGGAACATGGGAAAGATCTTCAACAAAATGCAGCCTGAACGCAGCATGGATAGGCTGGTTAGCCACGCCCCACAACCAGAGGCACAGAAATCCCACAAAGCTCCATGCTGGTGGTCGTTCCTCTGCTTCAGGAAAATCCAGACATAAATGGCTACAGGGGCAGGAGCCTTCTGCAGTTCTCCAGTCTTCATCCCTTATTCACTTCAAGCTCTTCTTGCTGAGACATTCTTGTTACTATTTATATAAAATGATGCCAACCATTACCCACTCGCCTTCAACCCTGCCATTTATTTCATCAAGCCTGAAGCTTAGCAAATGCATAAATGCTATAAAAATAATCAAATAGAGACACTCATTTCATTTCAAGGTGGTTGTTTTTTGGCATGCATTTCCCCCCACAGGAATACTGGAGCTGACAGGTACTTGCTCTAAAAATTTACTTCACCACCTGCTAGCTGAAATATTGCTTCCATGGATTTATATTGTATTAAAAGGTCACTGGCTGTTTAAGTCTTAAACAGTTTTAATCATTCTAAAAGTCTCTTAACAGTAAGAAAAGGAAGCTCAGAACAAACAGCAGCAGGGACTCTAATTAAAAGGGCCAATTCATCTAATTTTATTTGGGGTTAATTATTCAGGATTCACTCTTTGATGTGTAAGGAATAGCAATTAGTAATTTTAGTGATTTGAGAATCATTGGAGGTGTAATCAGTTAAAATGAGTGAGTGTTTACAACACAAGATGGTGAATTAGTCTCTCTCAGCTGGAGAACAGGAACATTAGACTCTGGGAGATGAAGGCAAAGCCTTTCCAACCCTAGTAAGAACAGTCACTTCAAAAATCAAACACATGGCAGCAACCATCTAGCACCATTTCTCTGAGCCACACTAAGCCGCAGAAGGTTCCAGAAACCGCCTTTAACCAGGTCTCTTTTGTACACTCTCCCCAACCATTTTCCTCTGACTGCCGTGTTGCCACCATGGTAACCATAATGTGCACCATAAAAAAGAAACTCTAAATGTGTACGCCATTTACAAACAACACAGACTGGTTGTTCTCTTGGAGTTCATTGATCCTGTTCCATATTTCTGATCACTGGATCGGCTGAGCATCCCTGACTAAATTTATACCCCAATACTCAAAACCTGACTCAGATATGCTAGCCACAGACCTGCTGACCTCATTCTCTGTCCTCTACTTTTTTGTTTCTTTCTGCTCAATTTTTCCCGACCACAGTCCAAAAATGCCTAATTTTTTTTTGTTCCAGCCATCTGCTCTGAATACAAGAAAGCCACATTAAATTGCATTCAACATTCTTCTTAATTTATTCACTATTCTTCATCTCTACTGCCACACACACATTATACTTAATGCACAGTTACCTCATATTTAGACTAAAGAAATGATCTGAATGGTTTCCATTCTTCCCAAGCCAGTACTTTCCAAAGCACTAGCTATATATTGCCAAGTCAAAGTCTCCCAACGATGTCCTTAAGCATAACCAAAACAACGCTAAAACAGAGGGGCAAAGTAGGAGGACTCTACTTCCAGATTTCACAACTTTGCACGAAACTATAGGAATAAAATCAAGGTGGTTCTGGCAAAAGCAAAAATATATCCTCCAATGGATAGAATGGACAGTTCAAACACAAGCTCTCAGACTTGTGGCTCATAGATCCTATGGTAATCCAGCTAGAGTCTGGGGAAAGACGAGAAACATGTGAAAAGCCTTGTTTGGGGTTCCCCAAGGTTTGACAAAATCACATTCTGGATAGAAGGAATCCTGTAGCTAGATGAACCATCTTTAAGAATACAGAGGAAACTGACAAGCTCGGTGGGTTATGGTCCCACCACCCCAACTACACTGACCAGTTAGCTTCTTTTAGATGTGAGCAGTTTCTCTGGAAGTCGTAAGTTCCATGCAAATTTCCTTTGGTTGATACATGTTAATGTATATTCATAGATACATGATAACCTTACATGTGTATATAAATGGAAATGTCCAAATCAGGGTAGGAACCAGTTCCATCTCTCAAACCTAAACACTTCCTATGTGTGGAGAACCTCTGGACCCAATCATTTCGAAATACAACAGAGAAAACTGTAGACTTTAAGGCAATTGTGCTGTAAAGCACTAAAGCTGTCTTCATCTTAACTATACTTTGATGACCCTGACCTATCAGCTCTCCCTCTCACCAGGACCCTTCCAATTCTCGAGTGACCCCATCTCACAGTCTTCTTCTAGGAGACTCATTTATTTTAGTTGTTACAAATGACTAAGAACATGGATTTGCCTTCTTGTATTTCTTTGCTGAGCATAACTTCTAATCATATTGCTACAAAAGATGTGGGTTCATTTTTTATATAACTGTTTATGCATTCTGCCCCACCCCCATTCCCATTCATCCACTGACAGACTCCTGGTTGAGCCTGGTCGGTTATTGTTGAATATGCTAGAATAAGCATATGAGTACAGCTGTCTCCTTGATCTAATGATTTCATTACCTTTGGTTATATCATCACTAATGAGATCTCTGGGCCACTTTTTAGTTTAAGGAAATCACAACATGGTCTTGCTCAGTGGGTGTATGAATTTGCACTCCCACCAACACTATGCAAAAGTTACACTTTGCCATATCCTCACCACCATCCATTACTGCTCATCTGTAATAGCCATTTTAATAGGGCACAAGATTGCTCATTGTTTTGATTTGTATTTCCCTAGTGATAAGAAATATTGAAAATTTTTCTGTATATTTGTTGACCATTTGCTCATCTTCTTTTGAGAAATATTTAGTCATTTTGTTTTTAGTTGGTTATTCCTATCTTTCTCTTGAGATCAATCTCTTCCCCTCATTTTTTCTGGGTGTCTAGCTCTTCACTTCATTGATTGTTCTTTCTTGTGCAGCCTTTGATTTTGGGATTATCTCATCTTCTCAGTCTTATTTCTGTTGCCTCTGCCTTCAGGGTTTTATTAAGAATTAAAAAAAAAACTTTGCTTAGACTAATGTGTTGAGTTGTTTCTCATATGTTTTCTCTAGTAGTTTCACAGTTTTAAATTACATATTTAGGTCCTTGACATACTTTCCTCAGCACCATTTACTGAAGACAATGTCTTTCCTCCAATAGATGCTCTTCTTGATTGTGACAAGAATCAGTAGGCTATCCACATACAGAGTAACTGATGGGCTCCCTCTTCCATTCCCTTGGTCTATACATTAGCTTTCTGTTGGTACCCCTGCTGTTGGGTCTCCGCAGCTTGGTAGTAAGTTTTGATGCCAGGCAGTCTATGCCTCCTACTTTGATTATTCTTTAGGGCTGTTTCAGCTAATTTGGATATTTGTTGTTAACATAAATTTTAGTATTTTCTTCTGTTCTAGCTTTTTAAGATTGTCATTTGTATTTTGATGGGAATTATACTAAATTTGAAGACCACTAAGTTGACACGGTCATTGACAATATTAATTTTCCAATCTATAAATCGACAATTTTCCCATTTTGTAAGTCCTTATGAGTTTCTTTAATTAATGTTTTATGACTTTCATTGTACAGATCATACATTTTCTTGCCTAAATATTTTCTTAGTTGCTTTTAAATTTAAATACTGAGTAGGATGGCTTCTTCCTTTACTCAGCCCATTGCCACTCTGGTGATCTTCACAATTGTGTCTTTTTGCTTCCAGACCCAAAGGTCTTGCTCATTCATACCTTTCTAGCAGGAAAACCTAATCACCAGTTTTTGTTTAATTTTTGTTGTTTGTTTCATGTAGAAGCCCAAGTTTTTCATGAACATGCAGACCACCTGCAATCCTAGACAGATATCCTTAGCTACCCCCTAGACTTTCTCCACCTACTACTCTCTACAACACATCTACAGCATGTAACATGGACGCTGGATGAGAAATAAGGAGGCATTCACCCCACTGCACCGTGTCATCTTTGACAACAGCTCACATATAAGCTTCATATTCTATTCCAAATGGTTTATACAACTGAAATAAAAAAACGAGTTGAAAAATGTTTGCTGAGTGTGGACATGCATTTTTTTTTTCCAAGTTGAGTCTCAGTCACCTAAGTTAGTCCTTAGAGAAACAACTTGAAAAAAGTGCATGGCTACTAACCTAAAAATCTGTGGGAATGTGTGGGGGAGGGAGGGACACAGAGACAAGACACGAAGAGGAGAAGGCAGAGGGTAAGATGTGTAAGAGGATGCTAGTGCTTGATTCTATGAAAAGCCTCATCTGAGAATTCAGAACTGCCACCCAAGAGTGTGCAGTCACAGGCTTTTCCTGAGATCACGTTTACACACCCATGCTTTCCCCATATAAGACTTTCCAAACCAACCTGACCTAGCTTCCTTGCTTGTTGTTTTCTTATGAGAATGCAACTCAATGTTCTATCCGGAAGGAGAAGATGTAGATGAGAGAGAGAAGAAATGTGAAAACTAAACAAAAGATCCAATAGAAGTAGTCCTGACACATCTCTACAAAAGCAGTTCCCTTGCCTCCCCAGTATGTGAGGACCTGGACACGGAACAGAAGCAGCCCCGCAAAGTCATGTGCAAGCCACTTACTAGCTGCAGGAACTTGAGTAAATCATGAATGTCGAGGTCTAAACTCCTTTGCAAAATAAGAATAACAGTGCATGCCTTAGATACTACTTAGGGTTGTAGTGCTTTTAAAACTTGGGTGTTATAGATAAATATATATATTACTATGAGGGAATTTTTATGTAACTTAATGATCAGTCCTTTCTTCACAAATATTTAGAAACACAAGTATAAAAACATAATGAAATATGCTAAGCTCAATATGGATGACCCTTAGTCTACTATGGTTCCATAGACTCTAGGGCAAAGTTGAAGAGATAGAAAAGAAAAAAAAAATGTGTGAGGAGAGGCAGCTAGACAAAATCCTCACTGCTCATAGCTTGGTTCTCCTCAGAATGTCCACATCACAAAACTGTTAGAGAAAACAGCCAACCTTGCATTCCCCTGGGCTTGGGTAAGTATGACCAGGCAACTCGTTTTTCTTACACAGTTTGTGAGATGTAACAAGGAAACATGACATACACATAGAACAGCGCTGCCCTCAAAATCAAATAAACCAGCCAAACCAAGACCCAAACCAAATCTGGTGACCAAACAGACATCCCCCAATGTCCTTTGTAAACCCTAAACTACATCTGTCACCCCATGTTGCTCTATAAAGCATAACCCAACATCTAAACATGGTCAAGTTTTGCATCCAGTAGAAACTTTAAAAGAAGTCCAAGATCTATTGAACATTTATCATCCAATTATCGAGATGGAATAAAGACTTCAAGAGTTAAGAAATGCCCTGAAGAAGCAAGTTTTGTCCTTAGGGAGTCACTCCTTACATTTCATTCATTTCACCTTCCTCACTCAAACTCTGAGGTCCTGTGATGGGAAACAATTCCAAACAGCAACATCGGATGACGTATTCTGGCACCAAAGTTCAGGCACCTTGCTATTTTAGCAGACTTGTTCCACCAGCCCAAAGACATCATTTAGCTGAGTGAGGAATTCCTTCCTTCCTTTTACTTCATTTGGCCAGCAGCCTCGAAAGGTTTATCATTCTTTAGCACAGTAGATTTATTGCACCCCTGTTTTCTTCCAACAGTAGCTGCAGTTCTCCAAGTCTCAAGTTCAGTGAGCTCAGCCTTGGCATTCAAGGGTGTCCCTGTGTCTCCTCCTTAAGAGCATTTGTCCCAGGTCCATTTGCCAAGGACATGGTAGCAGTTCCCTTCCCGGCACTTAAGTCTGCAAATACTACAGGGCTTCTTGCAAAAAGATTCACCTTATCAGTTGAGTCTGTATGTAAGTCCATCTGCCACTTCCTCAGCTTAATGAGCACTATGCAACATTATAAACCTACCAAATAATCAGGTTAGAAGGAAATTAGAACAGAATAAGAAAGTTCAACAGCCTAAGGTTCACAAACAATTTCTAAATGGACAAATGCCCACTTTCTACTTTTACAAATAAAGCTTTATTGGAACACAGCCACAAGCACTCAATTACTTATTATCTATGGTGATTTTCTCATTCCAATGTCAAAACTGAGTAGAGAAAATATCACACACCCCTAAAAGCCTATATACAGTGGCTGTTAGGACTTACAGAAAAGCTTGCTGATCTTGATTTTGTTCAGAAACTCATTTTATACAAAAGAAAATTTAGATTCATTAAAAATACACTGATTATCAAAAAGTCAAAAACATTTTCAAAGCAAGATATCTAAAGTTGAATCTGACATTCTGCACAAACACTAGTTCTGCCTGGTGTCTGTCAGGGAATTTTATGTCCCTTTCAGATGGAATTGTGTTGAGGTAACTGTTTTGAGCTATAGTAGAACTTGTGAAATCCCTTTTCCAAAAAGGAGAAGTATGCAAACAAATCATTTCGATGTATGCTGTCTCCATTTTTTGCTACAGAGAATTACCACACACTTCATAGTTAAAAATAATGTAGGTTTCTGATGTTATTGCTTTATGAACAAAAGTCTATCTTGCATACCAGGGTATTAAAATCAAAGTATTGTATCTAGAGAACTGCTTTACTCTATGGAATTTCTGCTGGGGAGCTATTGTTTGTGTCACCATACCCAGCTTCTAGAAGTGGCCCACATTCCTCGGTATATGGTCCTCTCCCTCCATCTTCACAGCCAGCAAACACCCACTGGACCTTCTCTCACGGTGTATCACTCTAAACACCTCTTCCTTGTTGTACCTCACTGACTTGGAAGGACATTCCTGTGAACACTGGGCTCACCCGGACTGCTTAGCCACCTGAACTCCCTTTCAATTACGAATTCCTATTTGCCACGCGATGAACCTAGTCACAGGTCGGGACCTGGCATCCTCCAACCAAACATTCCTGCCACAGAGGCCACGCAGGAGGAGGCTGCACACAGTGTGACAGGCTGGAGAGGAACAATTCCTCAGTGCAGTGTGAGTGTCCTCCAGCTCACAGAACTGCCTCAGAAATCCTTCCTATTTTAGTATATTTTGCTAAATTTCAATATTACTTAAACATTCTATTTCGTCCATCACACATTGTTCTTCTCTTTGTGTGTCTATAATCTTGCTACCAAATTTAGGGAAAATCCATGTTAGATGTTAAGCTGAGGAATACATTTCAGGAAGCAAACTTAGATTTTCAGCTAAGGCAGTTCTTGACTCTACCTGTGGGCTGTGTTTCTTTAGACCACTGCATCAATTTAAAAAGAATAAACTTCAAAATAATTTTTTGAGGCTGCCTCAAGAGTATGAATGGTCCATACCAGAGCCAAGGATCAGAGTGTTACTTTGTGGCTTTTAAGCAGAAGATAATGAACGAAAGATGGGCAGAACGGTACCCAGCAAGTACATGAATGACGAAAAATCACTGTAACTGTATTACGTCTCCAGACATGCACACAGCTGATACCGGGAGATGCAGAGACGTGAGCCTGTGCTAGTGTTAGGATACAGCTGGAAATACTAACTGTCTGGTTGGAAAAACTATAAAGAGTTTCACAGAAACAGTGGCAATAGCATAGCAATAGAGTGTAACTCCCTTTGTTAAGGTCCTGACGCTTGACAGTGAAAAGGAACTGGAAAAGTAGCTGGCCTGAGAGAGTCAAGAGTACCAAATATCTGGAAGGATTTAAAATGGGGCTGGGAGGCTACTCACGAGAATACTGTGATGCAGATTACAGCTCTTTAAGTGCAAGAAACTTGTTTAATAGCTTTTAAAGAGCCTTTCAACACCAATGGTTTATGACTCCATGACTCAAAACACTAAGGCCAATTAACAGCAAAGAGACTCAGACTTGTTTTCAACCCCAGTAGCCAGAAAATAGCCCCTGATGTTATGGCAGAGCAGTTAGCTCAACTGTAAGAAGGCACTCATTGAGCGTTATACATAAAACATAATTCTCTAGGGCAAGATCGGGCAAATGGCAACCAGTAATGCACACTGCCAATGACTGACTCCAGCATGCCCAAACCTCACAGCCATATTGAAAATGAAGCTCCCAGTAGTTTTCTCCAGCATGATGTCCTGCCTACCACCAGCAATCCTTTTCCACAAACACCTCAATTGTCTGGGGAGAGTAAAGAGGACTTGGGACCTCTGGAAATCCCCCAGGACTCCCTGGACTGGCTTCATGGAAACAAGCTTAGCCGTCATGCTTCGTGGTTACAGAAAGGTTTGGTGGGTAGAAAGGCATGAAGACAGGTGAGTACTGGCTGACCTGGCCAACAGCAAAGGAGCTGGAGGTAATGCAACAATACACCTGAAATGAAGGTGTACACATTCCCATCCTGCAAAAGACCAAATTACCAAGATGGAAAATTCCCACCGTGAGCAACTAGACTTACCCAGAAGAGAAAAACAAGCTAGGCAGTCACAGGAGCCATATCCTCCTCCTAAGAAAACACACACATTCCCACGCAGGACTCCTTCCTTCTGAATAGAGCTAAAGGTGCAGGAAATAGTTTGATAGAGACATTATATTACCTAGACAAACCTGAACTGGATTATCTGTTTGCTTATTAGATTATGGCTTTAGGTTCATTGTTCCGTGCTAAGAGCTCTTGACATGAGCCTACACACACATTCTTGGGAACGAAGGCTTTTGTGGTTGTGTTTTATGGTACTTAGGCTCTTGAAAAGACTTGTGAAAGCAGTCACGCCAGAGGATTAAATCCAGTCTCTGGGGCCACCTCATTAGGAGGGTCCAGTTTATTTCACACAGCCTTAAATAGGACATGTGATCTTTTTGCACCCAACATCAACTTATTCCCTGTGGAATTTCTCATAGTAACCCCCCACCCACTGATCTTAGTCACAACCTAGACACCAGATCCTAGGTGCCAATGAATGGGAATCAAAGCCAAGAGCTCTGGAAATAAAATTCCACTAAGTTTCACTTCTTGTCTGTCCTGAAAAGGGAAAATACTCCCCGGCATTTCTGTCAAAACTTCAGGCAAAGATGTTCTTATAAAAATAAATACCAGAACATATCAACCACACCTTCTGATTCCATGTAATAACAAACAAACAAAAATCATGGCATTCAATTACATTCTACTTTGCTGACCTTTTTATTTTAATAGTAAAGTTTTTGGTTTTCAGCCTCAGGTTGGGGTTGAGCTAGAAGACAGTATAGAATTCAAAGGTTCTGATCACAAGTGCCCTAACTTTGAAGAGTTCAGAGCAGCAGTTTATCCCAAGCCAGCAGGAGTATGAACACGAGAAGAACACATTTCTAGAAACAGCATTCCTGACAATGAACTGAAACACCTGTGCCCTTTGTTTCTCTGATATTTTAGGTTGAGCTGTGGGGCACTCTTAATCCTCTCAGTTATAAAACAGATCTAAGTGTTGATCTTTCTGTGTGTCAGTGACACACTGATACCACAGATTTTTTTTTCCATTTGTGTGGGTGATCAGTGAAACTGAAGCATCTCAATGTTTTATTGATTATCAATAAAGCAAATATTGACTGAACTAAACTTAGAGAAAGCAGGAAGACACAGCTCAACTACTTCCCCCTCCCCTGAACTGCCCTTTATGAAGTCATTTCTACCAACACTGGACAATACAACCTTTTGAAACACTGGAATGTTCTAAACAGCCCAGGCATTTGCTGAGTGAGGTATTCATCACCTGAAACACAAAGAGTGGGTGAAACTAATTCTTAAACTGTCCTTCATCTTAATTAATATAAATTAAGTATAAATTAAAATTCAAAAGCATGTGACTAGTAACTACCATATTGGGGGTCAGGGATTTATCCCTACTACGTACACAGAATGATTCATTCTATTTCCCAAGAGTCACAATTAATGTTAGAAAAGTATGAAATCCAACTTTCTCTTTCCAAATTTCAATGTCAAATAGAATATAGAAGAAAAGGCCAAGACATGAGCATATTCATGACTTTCTTTTCATTTCAATAAAGCTGTACTAACAGGGAAAATCATCAGGCCTTACTTTCTCTCAAAACCTTAATTCAGACATCTTGCTCAAGGCAAGTGACAGGTGGGAACTAAAACAGCGCCACCCACAGTACACAGGGAAACACTGTTTAAACAGCAATGCTACGGAAGGCCCCAAGTGCCGGGCTGGCCCTGTCGTGGACGTTTCATGAAGAGATTCTGATAAGCAACCGGCCCAAAGGCTGGACTGGCTTCTCAGGAGAGTTTACTACAGACCAGACAATGGGTGAACGCACTTCACAGACCCCATTCCCGATCAGCAGAGGTGCTGAGCAGCGATGTTTTGACTTTTGCACGGACAGGGCCATGCAGTACACTGAGGGACCACCAAGGACGCAAGCACTCAGTACAATGAGGCAGAGCAGAAAGGCGAGTCCTCTTTACTAGGGAAGAAACTGCGGAGAAGGCCGGGAAATACCAACTGAAAGGGGAGGAGCTACACAGGAATGGCAGGTAAGAGAGGAACAGACAGGAAGCCCACAGTGAGCGAGCCAGCAGGAGTTAGTGAGTAAACCTAAGAGACACAGACAAGTCATTTGAAAATTACTTTCGGTCTTCACCCTTCACCAATAGATCAATAAATTAAAAACGAAGTGAATTTGAGTCTACTTGCAAATTACAATGAAATCAAGACATTGCAAACACAAAGGAAACACTAATATATATGCACATATTATACACAGTACTCATACATGCTAACGGAATCTTTCTCTCCCCCTCCCCACACTGACTCAAAAAGAATCCATATCTGAGGTAAAAGAACAAGTTAGGGACAGCAATGGAGCTGGAGAAAAAATCCCAAACAAGGCACTAAGTAGCTTTGTTACATCACTTCAAGTCTATATTTCACTTCGCCCATCTGAACAATGAGAATGCTGACATTAATAATACTTATTCCAAAGTTGCTTTAAGGAAATATAAGATGCAATGTTTATAAAGAACCTGCACAGAGCCAACTATACATACCAAGTACGTAATTGTTTTATGAATATTGAAAAGTTGCCTTATTAGTAATTGAAGAAAAAGCATCCTCATAAAATTAGCAGATTAAGATTACTATGAGCATATGGTTAGAAAAGCTTATTATGTACTACTAATAGAATTATAAATTGTTGACTTGGGTGTAAGAACGTAGAAAAATGAATCCAATTACCTTAAAATGTATCATATTACTTGATAATGCCACATATGAAAATCCTTTGGAAATACTGGGTGGAAAAGAATAATTATAATAGATGGAAAGAGAAGGCTATAGACCCAAAGACTTTAATAACAAGAAACCAAAAACAACCTAAATTTACAAGTCAAAACACTGCTCACACAGCTTTTCAAATTCTGTCCATAACACTTGCATGTCATGTTTTAGACTAAACATATAGAAAGCTACTGACAGTGAAGAGCATAGCTATTTAAACCTGACACACACAAACAAATGTAAATGGTGCATTAAAAAGGCTTCAGAATGTTATATGGTTCTTTTTAATTAAAGGATGAAATAGGTAAAACTAACACAAACTCTAATAAACCCCGACCCTAGCTTATTTGTGGGAAGCAAACCAGTCCGAGGAACTGGCAAATTCCTGGATTTGCTCAATTTGGAGAAACAATCATCGACCTGTACATTATGATATATGAATTATTCTACATGTAAGGTTATCACGTTTAAAGGAGTCATAACAATTTGTTCATTATTCTAAAAACAGAGCGTATCATATTTACTGCTAATTCTATTTGAGAGGATGGTGGCTGAACTACTTAAGGCACAAGCTGATCTTGGCACATGTTGGCACTGTCACGAGTCACTAGCCTGAGGCCTCGGTATCATCCTCTGAGACATGGCTGAGCCCCACAGGGAGCTGACACTATCTTTGGGTCGTGTTGCTACAACTCTTTCCATACAGAAGGAAGATGTGCCTCTGAAAATCCCATGTCCCCATTTACTTCATCGTCTAGTGTCCTCCTAATGCTGCTCTGGTGCACGGTCCTTGTTTTCTGGCCATCTCAGCACACTTTGCATCAGGTCCTTATGAGAATGAACCCTCTCCATCTGTGGAGGTCTCAGGTACCTCTAGTCCTACAATGGGGTAGTCACAACTGAATCCCCCAACTCCTGGTGGAGTTCCAGCAGGAAAGGGGAGTCTTACACAGATGGACATTTCTTACCCCAGATTGCTACCTCACATCAAGTTCATCCACCAAAGAGGATCTACTGCTGGAACAGTTTCAGACATCACTAACTGGCTCTTTGTGACCCTAATCTATGTTCCTCGTTTTCAACTTTACAAATGTTCTTTCAGATGTGAACAATTAACCCTGAAAATGGCTTCATAAACTAACTACATAGTCTGAAATTGTACCATGCTTGCTAAGTCACAAATGAGGGCGCAGAATGGAAGTCTTGAGAATAAAATCAATGTTAATCATGTGGGCAGAAGACGATGTTCTAACAACAGGAACTGGACAAGGAACAAGTCATGTTGTTTGCAGGCAACAGAGTCTGGCTTGCAAATTCACCCTCCCCAAAGAAGATGTTCTGCATTGAGGTCAATCAGCCACTATCTTGAGGAGCTAACGATGTAGACCAGTAGTAGAGTTCCTACCTAGTAATCACCATGTCCTGGGTTTGATCCTTAGAGTTTGCAAAATAGGTAAGTCTTCAAAGCCAAAACAAAGAGGAAAGGCAAGGAATGTTTGATCTTTGGCACAGGATGGAGGAAGATGAACACGAAGCAGAGATGATGCTCTCAAGGACCTATGGCTAATCTGTAAGAAGATCCAAGCTCCGGCAAGTCTAAGACCTTCACAACCTATGTTTATACATCTTAAAAGGACAAAAAAATAAAGACAGGAAAGACAGACATACGCAAAAGATTGATGTTGTATGGATGAATAGAAATAGCATGTGTGTTATCTAATGGGGCAATTGCTTAAATTTTTCTATCACGGGGCATGTAAACCTAAAGCCAGATTTTTACATGCTGACTAATTCTCTCCATGTGCAAAAAATGACGGCATCAAACTGCTACCATGAAACTGTCAGCCACGGGTTCAGCAACAACTCCTTGAATGCAGACTGGCCAACTGCAAGCAAAGGAGAAGCGAATAGGAGGGAGAACCATGAGAAACTGTCAGTTAATACAGAACATGGACAGACACGTCACTAGGAACTTCTCTTTAACTCAAAACGAGAGCTCTGCCACAGAACGCCAATGCATTTGATAGAAGGCACCAAGCACGCCCAGATTATGATTCTATTAGTAACAATGGGGTACTAAGGTCAAGATCTCGGCTTGACATGAAATGCCATCTCATCTCTGGTGTCCCATTAGATAGCCATGGGGAAGGTCTTCAGCACATGCTGCACAGCCCAGGACTGAACTGCATCAACACGCCTTCCTCATGGAATGGACTGCAACCCTCCCCCCACACACACACACACACCGGGAAAGCATGGGTCAAGCTCAATCTCGCCTCCCTTAAGCTGTACATGACAGTGTTTGGTCACAGTGACACAGATGGAACAAAAATCCATAACTGCTTTCTGAAGTATTAAAAGGCACCTGAGAGGACTATTTTAGAAAAGCACTCTTCTACCAAGGCCTGGGAAACGTCAGTGCTGAGTAGGAAAAACCCTGAGCAGGGAGAGTCGGACCCAGCATAGACTCCTCTCCCTCCCCTAAGTGGATCCTTCTGAGGATGCTTCCCTCGATGCGGGAAGCTTCTGTGGAGATGTGGTGTAAAAACAAGCAATCAGGGCTGTGCAGTCTGTCTGCGCGCTCAGGCTGTCAGAAGTCCCACCCCCTTACTTGGGCTTCCTTGGGTCTCTTCATTCCAAGTATATAAACTTTTGCCTCCATCTCCATTTTCTAAATAATCTGGTCAAAAGCAAACACCTCCTGGGCTTACCACACACAGACTCACTCCCCAGACTTAGGAAATTGGAGAAATTACTAGAATGAAGTGTTAGCCATATATACCTGTGCTTCTTTCCATATTTTACGTTGTATAATTAAGGTCAGAACTCAACTCTCCATACAAAAGGATCACTAAGGTTAATATAGTTTATTTGACTAAACATTTTACCTCTCTAGAACAGCTATAATAAACACAGACCAGTGTGTCACTTTAACCAGCCAAAGAAGCCACTCGGAATTAAAATTTTTATTCCATGACATACCCACACCATTACCCTAAGCCAAAAGCCACAGGATCAATAAACGCCCTGCAAAAATGGTGAGCTGGCACATTATTTACGGTTGAGAGAGGTGCTTTGGACGCTCGTAGTAGGGGTTCCATTTGGCACCAGTGACTGTATGGTATGATACCCGAGACTGTCTCTGAAATAATTAGAAGGAGATGAACGGGGTCCACACAAGAAGAAGTGAGAAGGGAAGAACACTGTGGAGAGGAGACGGACTGCACGAAAGGAAAGGAACAGGAGTACAGACAAGAAAAGGAGCCGGTCTCTGCTGAAGGTGATGGCATCCGCAGAGAGAGACAGTGAAATAATTGTTACGCCTAATACTTGGGAATTTCTATGACAATTTTTTTTAAAAACAGAAAAGTATACATATTTTGAAAGTCATGAAACAAATCCCATTATCCTCAGACGAAGAAACATAGGATGGACACATTTCTTAGTCAGAATGGCTCAGGCCTCACCCTGTCTCCTGAGATGAAGCATACAGCTCTCATGGCTCCAGGCAGCCTCGGGCAAAGCTCCATCTTTGATGGAGGCTGAAGGGTTTTCATCTGTACGGGAGTCTGTTATACACATGCAGTGTTTCGCCCATATCCAAGTCCCCTCTCAATTTTCTCTTCAGAAGCTTAAAGAGGTGTCTACTGGATGCAAAACTAATAGCTTCCTTGTGGCACATGCTGACTTGAAACTGTTTACACTAGCAGTCTAGCTTGTGAATGCCCGAGGTAACTGTGCAAGTAAAATATTTGTATTTGCCTAAGGAAATGAACTAAAAATACAGCCTCTGCTGTTCCACACGCAGCTCAGGGATCCGCACCAGTGTGCTGCACAGGACTACCATGAAGGTGCTATCAGCACTCCTATAACATGACTCCTTTCCTCCAAACAGATACGGGGGGACGACCCGGAATTAAATTCCCACAAGGCACCAGAAGGAGCCCGAGTGTTGAAGAACTAGTGATAAACAACGATGGCTAGCATGGCAGCGTTTCGTGGTTAACCAATCAGAGTGAAGGGCAGACCTGTCACTCTTGGTAGAGAAGCATTACCTAGGCAATACCTAGTCTATTCATGAGTTCTTATCAGTTTAAAAACGAGATAGGACCACAGCTAGACTGGCACCCGAATGTCCCTGCAAGACAGTACGATGGGTTTTGCTTGCTTGTTTTAGAAAATACTTTAGCTTACTTTATAAGAAAATGGAATGTGTGGAGAGGGAAGTCACAGAACGGAGAAGATCTCCAGTTACAGGGACTCCATGCTATAGTCATCAAACATTTGCCAATCTCCATGGACAATATTGATCTAGCTCACTGTTTCGACCTCAATACATACTGGGGAAGTCTGCTCAACTTTTTAGGACCATATCTAAGATGATCCCACTACTTTGAGGCTATTACGCATGCACTCTTAGACATCCCCAGAGAAAATCAGATTCTTCTTCCTAATGTACAGTTTCAGCTTGGTATTATTATGCACATGACGTGTGGGCATACATGTGCAAAAGCACACATGGAGAGAATGGGACAGAGGGCAACTCTGCAGAGTCAGCTCCCTCCGTCCACCTTTACAGGGGTTCTGAGGATTGAACTCAGGTTGCCAGGCTTCGGAGGCAAATGACTTTATACTCAGGGTCACCTCAACTGGCCCTATAATGGTTTGCAAAGATTCTTGTCTGGCTATAAAACTCTGCAACTGTTAAATCCTCTTGTGTCATAGACACCAACCTGCAGTCCCAGAGTTTCTGAAGAGTTCATGCAACTACCACAGTCACCCAATTTCCTGCAAGGATTGTCTTCTCTTGCTCATTTCTAAACAAATGACTAAGACAGTGAATGACTGTTATATCCATGTAGTGGCAAAAACCTTACTGGCTCTGCCTTGGAAGGAGCTAGATGGATGACAGTCACCCATACTCTATGGAAACAAGAGTAGTTTCCTACAGATCATTCACCTAGAGACTTTAGCTTCTATGTCCCATGAACCTTCAAACACCCCTCTTCAGAGACAGAGGTAATCAACATGGGTGGTGCCCCGTTCTCCCTCCTTGTCAGTGCCCGTTATATTGTTTGTATTACTATTCCCCCCAAATTACTAATAATGGTTTATGATTCCATCGGGATCTCCACTAAATAATTTATCTTTATAAACTCAACAATGACAACAACAAAAGAAGCCGTCCACATTGACAATGTAACACCTAACTTACCAATACAACTGTCTTCCACTCTACTAGCGCAGATCTTGCAAAGATGGACATAAAAACAGACAGTGACTATTTCTAGCACCTTACTTGTAAAAAGAATGCTTCTCCAATTGTCCATATCTAAGAGAAGTTATTTCGTTAGGAGCTTAACATGAATATCACCTATGACATACTTGAGGATAAGCAGTTAGATAGTTCTGATATGGAGTATGAAAAAGCAAAAATGATTTCAAGTAATACACATAAATGATTTTAGCTGTGAAAAGGAAAGGATTATTGATTAGTTTATCTCAAATTGTAAATTTCTAAAGTCCAAAAGAGAACACTAAATATTAAAGTGATAACACATGTATTGAAGAGATGTATTGGGATTCTGTTGCGCATGGGTTAACTGTTACTATGTGGTAAGAGCCCTTCGCCCTTCAGAAAGGGAAGGGGTAATAAGGAAATCTTCACAGAAGACCCTGCAGGTGGGGCAAAGCTGCAGGCAGTCACCATCAAGTTGTGTGGTTAGTAGTTGGCAGTGGGAAGCAAAGTAGCCAAGGTCAACCCATTTACTGCTTTGCTTTTTCATACCTGTCACTTTAGGAAGGAGAGATGGTTCTATCTCCCCTTAATAACAACCAATTTACATAATGAATTCCCAAAGAACTCTGGAGCATCTTAGCTGGCAATACCAAGGAATCAGACAATAGCCTGTCACACAGCAAGTGAAGATTTTCAGAGAAAGAGAAGAAATGGAGGTGGAGGTAAAGATCAGTCAGCCAGACAACCAGCTCAGAGCTCAAATGCTACCTTTTTGGTTTTAGTGATTTATACTTATTTGTTTATTGTGTACACGTTCGTGTGTGTGTGTGTGTGTGTGTGTGTGTGTGTGTGTGTGTGTGTGTACATTGCACAGTGCAAATGTGTGGGTCAGAAGACAGTCTCTCGGAGCTGGCACTCTCCTTCTACCATATGGTTTCGGGGGACCAAACTCAGATTGTAAGTCTTGGCAAAAAGCACCCTCACCCACTGAGTCATCTCATAGAGCCCTCAAATGCTATCTTTCGAAAGCAACTATATAGAATCCAAGTAAATGACTGAACACTACAAGGTAAACACAGAACAGAAAGTGATATTTACTGATAACAGTAAATAAATACCTATCAAAAATACATCACCTCTTATTGTTTAATACTTAAAAATCATATACTCAGTCTTACTGGACCCCTTGAAGTCAGAGAAAAACTTCACTCTCTTAGAGAAAAGGCAAAAGAGATCTCAATAAGATCAGATGAATAACCACCCCAGCATATGGATCGCCTTTGGGAAAAAACTCAAGACAGTTGAGCTCATGGCAGAGCCTGTTCGCTACCCTTTCAGGCTCATCTCAGCCACCCCTCTCCACAATCCTGTGTCCATTTCCAGACTCTGGAACATAGGAACAAAAAAACTGTGAAAAGATGGTGTGTGTGTGTGTGTGTGTGTGTGTGTGTGTGTGTGTGTGTGTGTGTCCAGGGAACAACTTTTCAGGAGTCAGTCCTCTCCTTCCAACATGTAAACTCCAGGTATTCAGGCCCTCAGGTTTAGCTGCTGCGGGGTCTTTACCTACTGAGCCATCTTGCCAGCCTCCAAATGCAAATATGGAAAACAGATGAACTGAGTCAGAGCAACCCTATCTTCCTGTTTCCTGGGCAGGTTAACACTCTGGAGGCCAGGCTGACTTCTCTCTTTCTAGCGCCCCCCCACCCCCATTCTGCCTCCGGAGCATTGCCATTATGGGTGTGCAGGGCCACACCCTGCTGCAACACTGATATCAGGTTCCCTCTTGCCTCTGTCTGAGTGACCTCCCCTACCTGTGATGGCTAATCTTTGTTGTCAATTCGACTGCAGCTGGAATTAGCTAAAACACAAACAGGGGGTTCCTTATCAGGTTGATAGAAGCAGGAAGACCCATCCTAAATGAGGTTGGTACCTTTTAGTGGTAGCCTGGATGGAAAAGTATGGAAGAAAGAATTGTGCTTTTTGCCAACTTCCTCTCAGACTCACTGTTAAGGTCATCTATCCTACTCCTGTGGATTCCACCACTGACTGAGGACCAGCAGCTCTTCAGCAATCTTCCAGGCCTTCAGTACCAGATCGGCATTGCTAAAACTGCCAGCCTCATGGCCTGAGCATCTCCAGGATAGAGGTAGAACACAAACATTACATCCTTGTAATAAATCCCCTTTAATTTATATATATATATATAATATATTATATATAATATATATTTGTCTATGTGTCATACTTGTAACTTATATGTGTATGAACATATTTATTCATTCTGTATGTTTTGTTCCTTTAGAGAATCTTTCCATTAATACTTTAACCTTCCCGACCTATGACCCACAATACCCTTAGCATGCACCTTCATCAAATAGTCCTACACAGCAGCCAGCAACCACTACTGGACACCACAGTAATTCGCTTGTGTCTTCATGGCAAATGCCATGGTTTATAATTCCATGTGGCATGAGGATTTAATCACCTATATTCCCAACTAAATTAAAAGCCCTATGAAACCAAGGGCCATGCTTATTTTGCTCACAATCATGTTCCCATGTACCTGAAAAAGTTCCCGGAATGACTGTCACATAGTAAATACTGAAACAAAAATAATGAAGGGTCCTTCAAGACTATCAGCACAATATAAGTCATTATTTTAGAAGGATTTTTTTCCTATCCCCCACATCGGTCGAGAGGTCATATGACTCTCGACAATTCTGACCATGACAGCTATTTGACTAGAAACGGACACTTTGCCCTCATGACAGATTTCCTCCCGCAATCATTGTGAGACACTGAGTGAGCTCTTCTCATATAGAAACAGAATCCGGAACTGGGAACTATTATTGTCCCCATCATTTAGCAAGAATTCCAATTGCACATGGTCCCACACATTGGAATGCCGGGACAAAAGGAGACACGCATGTGTCAGCAGCACAGACAGACCCTAATGTAGCCTGTAGGCAAAATGAACTGACAGAAGAGGCTAAGACTGAGTATGGAGGCTCACAACCTCCAACCATGCCCTAAGCCTGCCAGTCCCTAAGGACCCTGTACAAAGACGCTCAAGCCAGTCGGGTCCACAGGACCAAGGATGTAGAAGTGCATGCCTGAATCGCTGTTGGAGGGTATCAGTGGATAATAAATCATGAAATACAGTGAGCATACACGATGGGATCCTCTTGTTGGGAGCAGTAAGCCTCTAGATCATTAGAAGGCTGGAGTCATGCAGACAGAAGCCCATTAATATGCTTATTTAAACTCATTAGGGAGCATGGAGCAGTGGTTCCTGTTGTGTGGACAGTGAGTGAACCAGAGGCCCTGCTGGGCTCCTTACCAGTGTGTGTTCATCAACCATTATTTGTGTCTAAACATATCTTGCACATATCTGACAAGTTTATAAGTTTATATTAGTGTTTTCACACTATCAGGATAATATTAATAACTTAGATCTATTCAAATAACTCAAACAAATATATTATAAATCCTCCAAAACGTTATTTTTCTATGTTATTGTTAAGTGACACCAGTATTAATCTACTGAGCGGATAAATGGTCTTTACTAAGCGATCAGAGTAATCATGATGAGAAATGGGTAGGTCCAGGTTGACAATATGGACATAGAATGCCGGAGACAAAGGGTTCAAAACTGAACTGACTGGGCTGACAGAGCCAGACCCCACCTGACTGATTGGGAATCCAGACTCAGCCTTTCACTCATCAGATACTTCACATTCTCTTGCCTCATGGAGCCCACCTTTCAAACAGAAGACTCATAGGGTTAGACGTAAGGACTGCTATGCATGAATACATTTAAAAGAGAAAAAAGATCTGAGAGTGTAGACATGTGGCTGATCAATGACTGTTATGGTACTTTAAACAGCGCTGCATAAAAGAGTCCTGTGTACCTAGAGACGTTCATAAACACCGTGGAGCAAAATCCATAGAGTAGAAAGGAAAACAAAATAAGGAGTAAGGATGAGGCAGTGGAAAATGGTGGAAGAAAATGAAGACAGAAACATGAGATGAGCAGTGCTAAAGCCATATGCACAACTCAGCCTGGGGAAAGAGCGGAGGGCCCCGACTCATGAGGATGAAAGGGAAGCAGGAAATGTCAAACTCTTGCTTCCGGGGGCACAGAGCTACTGTCAGCCCCCTCATGGCTGCCTTCAGCCCCTTTCAGGTTTCCTTGACACCCTGCCTCCACTGAGAAGACAAAGTGAAATGATACTCAAAGGAAGAGAGCGTGCCCCAATTCCCAAATTCCAGAAAGACAGGCTCAACTTGCAGTCAGCGCTACCACAAGTCCTGTGAGCTCTTTACACCACCCTTAAAGATTCCAGCCCCAAAGGCTAATCCCGTGACACTCTCTTTGGGACTCTAAGCATTGAGTCAGCAGCTTCAAAACTCTGCCTGTGCATAATGCTGAACCCTCTGAGCATCACCTAAACCCCAGTCTACTCTCCCGTGTCATTCAATTTCAAGGATTCTGTGTGCTCCCCAGGATGAAGGTTGAGAGCCAATACAACACTGCACAGAGAGCAGCAGCAGAGCTGACTCTTCACCAGGAGGGGAGCACCCTTATCTACTCTCCAGCTATGGGTGCCCAGAGGTCACTTTTGCTTTAGACTATATGTTCCCATCGATTCATATACTTCTCGGCTCTGGCTTCACAGGCTGACGTGGAAAATTTGATAAAGTACGGATGATGTACAAATCCTGTTCTGCAAAGACCTCAGAAACGGGAGGCCTGGCATGTTGCACATCCGCTCAGCTAAGTTTCTGCCGTCATAGTTGCACAGTATTTCTAAGGTTCTATGCACCATAGATCAACATTGGAACACTCGGTCTGCATGTCAGTGTTTCTTAGGCAATCGGGGTGTGTTCATGGTGCTCTGTGGCCGTGAATTCACATTAGGTGCTCTCCAGCTCTAAGGGCTCAGACAGCCTCTTCCATGGAGATACCCACAGGGGGAGATGGAGGCTCCTCCTCCCTCCGGCCCTGGAGTCTTCAGTACCTGTTTTCTGGAAGACAAGCAGGACAAAGGGTAAACAGCAGGTGCTACACAGGGAAAGCAGCATTTCTAGAAAGCTGGAAGGTAAGAAGAAGGGTTGAAATGAACAGAGAGAGAGAAAGCGAAGGGGAATATAAAAACAGCCACTCCTCACCTTCCCAGGCTTCTCACTGCCATGTTGAAAGCAAAGATCTCATCATCCCAAGGGGTGGGAGGGAGAAGCTGAGGGGAGGCCTGGAGAACATGACGGAAGGACGGAGAGGCACCCACCAGCACCTGGCCAGACCTGGATGAGGCACAGCGTTTCAGTCCATCAGTACAGACCAAAGGAAACTCAGGGAAGTGAAATGGGAAAAGCCGAGTGGGGCTGGAGGGTCAAAAGAGGTATGGATAGCAATGGAAAACCTACCGCACAGAAGCTAGAGGGAGATAATGTCACCCACAGCCACAGAGCAGAATGCTGCTTTTAAAAAGAAAAACAATCAGAAGTAGACCAACAATTTAGTTCATAATGCCTTGACCATTCAGCCTGACTAGCACAGTCTGAAGAGCAGCAGAAAGGGATATGTAGGGGAAACTAAAAGCCACCTGTTGCTTTCTCTGGCTTATAAGAGCCCCATGAGACTGAGTAACAAAATGAAGCTGACCCTGTACATAGAGTTCAATTGATGGACATGGCCCCCAGGCACACTGAGAGCCATTTCCAGGCATTTCAACATTGACCAAGTTGAGTTAAGTATTGTGAATAAAGCTTCCCTGGTATTATTAAGCACCATGCGCACACACAAGTCATGCCTTTGTGTAGATGGTTGTTTCTAGAGAAAAATACAAGCACTGGGTGGAAAGGAGAAAAAAAAATATCCCTATCCCTGCCCAACGGGACATGGAAGAAGGGAAATGCTTCATTAAGAAAGAAGTCTTGAAGAAAGATATAATTGGCAGCAACTCATGATGTGTGCTCTCTAGCACAGTGGTATATATCTTTAAACTGGTATATATGACAGAGAGAGAGAGAGAGAGAGAGAGAGAGAGAGAGAGAGAGAGAGAGAGAGAGAGAGAGTGTTTTACTACTTTATCTGTTATGCATTTATTTTTTTATGGCCTACCTTCCTCTCCATTACAATAGAATACCATGGAGGTCAAAGACTCTGAGCCTTCCTTCTTCTTAAAACAAAAATAGTGCATGGCCCATGACAGTCTCTCAGACATTATTTGAGTGAATGGATGCATGCATGGATGCATCTTCTTTACTGAACTGATGCTTGTATCTTTTTGTTTTTCATAAAATCCCGAGGACATTCTAATTTAGCTAGAATAGACATATTTCCCTATTTAACACATAATCAAAGAACCAGAAATAACTTTCTGCTTTTAAATTTAGACGTTCAATGCATAGCTAAAGCTTCAAGGCTGTTTTCTTGCTAATTGTGTCCTTTCCACACATATATGAATAAATACAAAGCTATACACACAATCAATCATTTATGTTGAAAAGAATACAACTCAACCATAGGTCGGCTGTGTAGAACAAAGTATGGCACGCTCATAGTTTACTGTTTTGACATCGTTTAGTTTTACTCCTCAAAATAAGGGTAGGGGGAAAACTCAGAACTGCAAAGATGAAAGTTCCAGGTTGGAATCCTTCAATGAAGAGAGAAAAGAAACGGACTCTGAAAAACTTTGAGGCAGATTCAAGGTGAGTCTGAAAAATATGCATTGCTGCTTAAAATATTATGCTCATGCTGATGCAATTAAGACCAATGCATCCCTGGCTGAGTGAGCTGATTAAAAGTCCTGCCGGGTGGTGGTGGCACACACCTTTAATCCCAGCACTCAGGAGGCAGAGGCAGGCAGATCTTTGTGAGTTCGAGGCCAGCCTGGTCTACAGAGCGAGATCCAGGAAAGGCACCAAAACTACACAGAGAAACCCTGTCTCGAAAAACTAAAAAAAAAAAGTTCTGGTGTGAGCCATTTTCTTGGGTGCCCTGGAGAAAAGGAAAGGCAGGAAAAGAGCTTTGTGAATTATTATTTGAGTCCGAAAGATTGGTAGGTTCAGATTGTGACTGTGTCACAGGTCTTTCCTGTCCTGTGCATTGCAGAGCTGCAGCGGAACACCTCTTTCCATCTTAGGGGCTGAGGAGGATGGACACAATGCTAAGATTCCCTACCACTAACGAGGAATGTCAGAAAAAGTACTTCTGAAGCTTCGGGAGTCTAAACAGCAAAAAAGGTACAAGCCATCTGATGCATTCTACCAATTTCTCTCAGTCATAGTGAGATAATCACACTCCATACTTGTTCAGCATATCAGATTCACAACAATCTTTTACCTAATACACTGTTGGGAGGGGAGGAAATGCAGGCCAAGATTTTCTCATCTTCATTTGCTTAATGGATAGATGTAGGCTGGATGGGTTTGTATAAGATGGGTCTAGAGGCCTGCCAGAGACAGAGCCAGGAGTCAATGGCAGGCAAGGGCTGGATTCATTTGCACCCTATTACAACAATTCACTTGCAGCAATAACATATAACAAGTTCACTTTGGGTGTATTGTGTTCAATCACTGACAAGAATAGTCACGTTTGCTGTTGAAGATAAGGCTAAAGGAACAATTGAGTTTATAAATCTCTTTCCTTTCTAGAACGTTTCAAGTGTTTCTTTCTATATTGAATAAGCCATTAAATTATGGAAAACTGAGTTCTGAGAAGAAGGATCACATATAGTCTGTCAATAATGTTTCTGTCTAATTCTGCCCTGTCTTGAAACAAAAGAATGAACTGTAGGCCTAGAACATCTTTCATCATCTCCAGAATGGCTCTGAAAAAAGGATCTTCTCACATTTGCAGCTCTCCTCTGCCTCAGCCTCCGGGTCCTGCGATGACAAGAGTCAACCACAAATCTGTTGACTCCTCCAACCAATTCTTATTAAGCAAGAAAGACTCTAGACCCAGCAAGAGCTCCATCAGCTTCCCCAGGGTGTTCTGCTTCCTGAGAAAGCGGGGTCATCCTCAGGGCAAAATACCAGAATCCTGATAGAACAGTTACAAGAATAGAAGACTTATATTTAAAATGTGCACAGTTGGAGTCTTAAGTTTAGAAACTTCTTCACAATGAAGACTGAACAGGGGCATTAGAGATGACTCAGTGGTTAAGAACACTGGCTGTTCTTTCTAAGGCCCCAGGTTCTATTCCAGCATCCACATGGCAGCTTACAGCCATCTGCAACTCCACTTCCAGGAGATCTAACACCCGCTTCTGGCCTCAAAGCAACAGACACACACATGGCTTACAGACAGACATGCAGGCAAAACGTCCATACAGATGATAAGACTTTAAAAGGTTGAACTGATTGTCACATAACAATATAAACAAACATCAAAGAAACTTCAGGAATAGCTGAGGTCACATCTCACTCTGTCTCATGCTACAGATTTTTAGAGGGTATCTTTTTGCCCAGGCTGCCAACAGGACACATTGCTATACATGGAATATTAGCTTTACAAATCATCATCAAGTATTCAAAATGTTGGCAAGAACAAGGAGCAAAGGAGAATGGCAGTACAGACAGATGAAAGACGTTACAGGCATAGCGACTGATGTAAAGTGGACAATCCTCATCATGTTTGGCATCGCAGAGACTTTCGTAGGCTGGCCATCAGAACTCAATACTCTCACTATTCCCTGCATTCAGTGGTTCTTCCATACCGGTCCAGTCACTTCCAAGCATCGTTCCTATCCAAGGATAAGCTGTTCACGACAATTCAAAAGAAATGTGTCTCTGGGGAGGCTTATAAAATGTCCCTTGTCAAGAGAGTGGTGTCTCATCTGTCTGTTCTTCCCAATAGACATTGCCTAGATTCTGGCATCTTTAAGATAGGCGTGGGAAAGGATCAGGCTTTGGGGTAACAGATGCCATGTCTTGCTTAGCTATATAATCTATCTGTGTCAATGGCTGGAACAGGTGTGATTCTCATTAAATATGTCACCAACTTAAATTAAGATACTTTAAAAAGTCCCTGTAATACTACATTAAAGTTTACAACTTAATCATTTGCCATTTTTATGCCCAAATGACTTAATCATTTGCCAGCAATTACTAAGCATCTACAGCCTGTTAAGCACTGTGGTAGACCTAGAACATGATATAGAGACCTGTGGAGGGTAGAGCTGTATATAAGAGGAAGATGATGATCAAACTGTTACATGGAGGAAGACAAGGAACAAATGGTTCCCCATATACCGTTAGACACTGTGGGATCTGAAGTATCCGATGGTAAATTTAGAGGACTGGAGCCGTTCCAGTCAACTCTGACATCCTACTTTCCAGGAACCACTTACCAGAACATGGAGACAACTGTAATAAAAAATGCTGAGAAGATCGCTAAAGACTAACAGATGCAAAGCCACTGCAGCTTCTCTTGTGTTGAGGACTTAGAAGTACATCTTCCACCTCTGACTTCCATCCATGCATGCACATTGTCTTCTAATAGATCCAATAATATTCCCGTCCACACATCATAGTACATCTCCCGATTTTGAGCACACTGAATGTTAACTCTTTGCCATCATGAAACAGACTCCAAGGTCTAAGCAGCACCATCTACATAGGTAAATATTCAAAATATACAAAAATACATCCACCCAAACGTGTCACACATGTACAGGTATGCAAACATATTCAGGCTTGCATTTGGAGGGATGCAAGGGGGGGTATTTCTCATTACAATCCTTTTCTGTTGCAGCAATTTTTCAAGCACTCTTCATTAGACAAAGTTTTTCTATGCTAGAAAACATGGGAGGAAAGTAAAGGGATGCGTAAGTTGTTTCTTCCCAGTTAGCAAGAAGAAAGGATCACCACTAATGCTCAAAGGTCAAGCAGGCCCATTAAACGATGACAGTACTTAATACCACCACTGGTAGAAATGCTGTCAGCAGTACAGATAAATGTCTGTGACTTTAAGGAGACCAGGAATTGACATCTTAAGAGAAAATGATGGCATCATTTTGACTTAATGTTTTGTCAGCAATCATACAAGAATATGAGATGTGTGCAACTGAAACAGCATATTTACATCTAGTTTCCTATATAAGGAAAGTTGATAGGAAATCCTAGACTGCATGTCTCTTCTCTATCCATCATAAAGGACTATAAGAAAATCCTAGAAGGAAATGCTATGCTGCTGCTTTATAAGTAGCTGAAAGATCATTTATTTATGATAACATTTAGGAAGTGCTTACTAAGTACCAGGCACTATTAAGGGAATTTTAAATATAATTCCTAACCTTCACAGTAAGCAGGAGCTGTTATTCTCCCCTTTCCTATAGCAAAGGCTCAGAGAAAGTCCCTCACTGGTCAAATACCACACAGCATGGCCCGAACATAACAAACAGCTAATATTTGTCTTCCACTGTTCTGGGAGAAAATGAAGGCAGGGAAGGGGAAATGTCAACAGGAAGATATTTATGATTCAGGGAAAAGTCACACAGTGATACTACCCAAGAGAAACAGCTAGGGAAGAATATAAATTATAAGCCAGAGTAGAAAATAAAAGACCCACAGAAATACACAGTGAAACTCCATTTCTGCGTTAAAGGAGTGAGTGTTTAGGAGAGTCTACATTCTAGGTGAAATTGAGGGTGAAGAAAGTCTAGAGTTAAATGGGTATGCTTACTCTACACGGCCTTAGACATGTCAGTAGATATGCTGGTCTCCTTTCAGATGTGTTCATACTCTAAAATTCTTTGACTACAGCCAACTATGATATAGTCACAGTAATGAGTGGCAGCTTCCTGAGAGCGGGTGCTGAGTCCATCCAGGCCAAGGATGGTGCCTAGTACACAGTGATGCCCAGACACACGGAGAGAATTAATGTGGCAATGTGCCCATCCAGTCATGCAAAGGGATCAAAAGACTGAACGGGGGACACTGAGCTGGCACACACCCAATCTTCACTGAAGACCCTGACCTTCAGTTCCTACCTGCTGAAGGCCCTGCCCCGAGGTCTAACTTTACAAAAATGGGTTCCTAGAATACTTGTTAGGAATCAGGGCAGAGTTCTTTTTAACGGAGACCATATTGCTAAATTGGCTGGGTAAGAACTTCAAGAATAACACTGAGAAGCAAAACATGAACCTCTGTACATTCCCCACCATCACAGGAAGCACAGAAACAACCACAAAGACTGTCTTTTCTAGAAGTTTCTTAAGAACTATAAAGTAAGTGATTTGCAGAAGTCGTTGATTTTTGTACATGGGGACTGGACTGTTCTGTGAGATTGAGGAAGCGAATGGCGGCTGACTTCCTGGAGTGAGTCACGGCTGTAACCCCCTTTTACTGTATTAATAGAACAGGGGGAAAATTTCCAGGAAACATCTATTACCACAACGACCAAAATAGAAAAGGTGGCGGGTGACTTAATCACCAAACAGAAAGGACTAGTCCCCTATCTTTATCAGAATGTGAAAACAATAAATCAAACCAACACATTTTGAAATGTGTTAACATCTTTTCACAGTTCCAGAGTTAGGTTTTAATACTACAAGATTTTGCATTAACAGAAATACTATAAAAACTGTAGGCTGATTACACATAATCCAAAGTCAAGAATAAATAAGTAGTCAAATGGTCAAATATTCATTAGTTCCTTTGGATCTCAAATGAACAGGGGATACCAACTCTGTGCCAGATTCATGGGCCACAAGAACAAAGAGCTGAAGCAAAAAAGAAGAACTCCAATGAAGACTGATCTCTGCCAGCTGCTACAGCAAAGCTCTTTCTTCATGATGCTTCTGGAGGATTCTGTCACCACAGCTGAAACACTAGTTCTGGTCTGTGCCTTGGGAGGACACTCTGTTAAGTCTAATAAATATCAACACCTAGAACACATCAGTCTGGCTCCAAAGCCACCAGTGGCTTCTCGGCTTCCATGCCTCAGACCTGGAAGGCAGCAGTGTGGCCATGATCAGTCTTCAGCCAGGCCAGTATCAAGTGAAAATTGAGAGAGAGGTGAACAGGATTCAGAATGGTGTCTAGCACATAGTTAATACTCAAGAATCGCTATTACAGGTGTCAGTACTATTATCACAACGGTGATCCTGAGAAGAGAGTCCCAATTTGTCACAGGAGGAGGAGGACACTCATGTCAAGTGATCTTTGTCTCTCTGCTCCCTTATGATCCATCACATACTGCAATGAAACTATGTGTGCCACAAAGATGCAAATGGTTTGTTTAGTCTTTGGTTTTATATATTCAGTGTTGGATTTGAACCCACACAGCCTTATACATGCTAGGTAAGCACTCTACCACTGAGCTATACACTGTCAGACACTGTCATCAGATTACCCCTGATCTGATAGGTTTATTGTTTGAGCTCTGTGGATATGAGTAAGTAAATCAGTGGGGTCACCTCTACCTCTTCCAACACATAAAACCTTTTAATCTAATCAATTCCAAACATCATACTGTGACTGTTATCCATTGTCGAGTACTGGTTCAAGGAATCAGGCAGAAACATCTGAATTCTTCCAACACATTCCCCCACACAATTATACCTGTGAAGACATGGACCATGGTCTATATGGGTATATATATATATATATATATATAATTTTATAGGAAAAATACAAGACCGGTAATAGGGCAATGCCATTTCAATAACTTTAATAAGCTACTGCTAAAAGTCATGGGATAGATTCTTATCCTATCACATTAAATAAAAATGTAAAATGATGTCTGTCATAAGCTGCATATTATAAACACTACAGACCTGGGGATGAAGACATGACTCAGCAGTCACAAATTCTTGATGCTCTTGTAGAAGACGAAGTTTCTTACCCATGAGTCACATTGGATGGCTCACAACTACCTGTAATCCCAACTCCCAGGGACCCCACATTTTCTGATGGACTATGAAGGCACAAACACTCACATATGCATAGACAAACCCATACATACAGTTAAAAAGATAAGCCTTTAAGAAAATTATAGACATATAATGACAGGCAAAGTGACTAAAAAGAAATGGAGCTGTCAAATCACAAAAATGTGAGTTTATTTAAGTAAATTTGCTTTCCTGATCTTATAGTCATTTGTGTGTGTGTGTGTGTGTGTGTGTGTGTATCCAAATATATGAAAAATTTTCAAATGTATATAAAGTCTTCAAAAAGAAAAGAAGAATCCAAGATAGAATTATACCATTGAAACATTCAAAGAAATAGCAAGATTTCCTAATAACAGGATCTTTTCTTCTTAACAAAACATGACCGTGTGTCACTAACCATGCCTTTCAAAAGCAGGAGATTGGAATAGACTGAGCAGGCTGCTCAGAGACCCATCAGGCAGAAGCCTGGAGAAGCAGCACTGTGCCAAAGCCACAAACACCAGCAGCCTGGTGAACGGTGTGTAGGAAGGCTGCCGACAGAAAACATTGTCATCTTATTTTCCAATTCCTGTCATGTAAGCCACAGTATACATGGTGAAATGAGGTGTATCCTTTAATTTTAGGGAGTTTATATCTTTAATTCAAACTCTAGCTCAGGTTCCAGACTCTGCCTCACTCTGGTCACCACTCTGCATTTTTATAGTCAGTGGTATTAGGTAAAAACAGCTGTGGACAGTCAGCTTAATCTCCATAAAATGAGAATAGCCCTGGCATTTAGATTTCAAAGAGTTCTGAAGATCAAATAAAGTAATGGCTCTCCATGTGTGTTACAAGATACTATGCAATATTAAGAGATTTTTATTGGTCTCTGCCACTGTTAATATTATGTTTGAGACAGAGGCAGAATGAGGGCTCTGTGGGAATGTTCTAGAAGAGATTTGTGGTAAGGCATCGGGTCAGAGAACAAACAACAAAGAAACAATATACCTTTCTGTCTATTACAATCAGGTGATGTAAAGAACCAGACAGCAGTGTGAGGGCCTGGAGCATCCCCAGCAAAATGTACCGACAGAGCACAAGAACAAACACGGCATGCTTCTGATAATTCTCACTTAATAACAAAACTCAGTCTGCTTCAGACGGTGACATCATGTGAGAGTATTTCCAGAATACTCAATAAGAGGGTATTCCCATGACCAATAAACTCCTAAAAAGTGCAATCAAATTAAATTCCTGCCTAAGGAAAAAGAAAATCGGAAACAAAATTCAAGTGTTCTTTGTTACAAGAAGACAACAGGTATTAATTTCTATGTCCATACTTATTTCCTTCCAAACCTAAGGGCATATACACCTTATTTTCATGTAAGAAAGTTTCTGAAAAGCCAAGCATGCTGCCCAGGACTAATGAAACTTCACCTTGCCAGCAAGCAGTTGGCAATGGGCCGTTCTTGCTAGGAGGAGAGAAAACACAACTGTAAAATGGAGGTGATAGAGGAAAATGTCAGACCCGATGAGTGTGAGCTCACTGAAGTAAAAATCTACGTCAGGAGAGCGATGAAGACTTCCTTTGTCAACTACTAACAACAAGCACTGTATCTGAAGTGTTAGCTCATGAATCTCTCCATGTACAATTATTCTCATCCCCAGAAGCTGGAGGCAAATGCTTTTTCCTTCTCTACCAGTGGTTCGCAACCTGTGGGTCACAACACCCCTTTGGGTCGAAGGACCCTTTCACAGAGGTCACATATCAGATATCCGGGACATCAGATACCATGCATATTAGATATTTGCATTACGGTCCATAACAGTGGCAAAATTACAGTTATGGAACAGCAATGAAGTAATTTTATGTTTTAGGGATTACCACAACAGGAAGAACTGTATTAAAGGCTCGCGGCATTAGGAAGGTTGAGAACCACTGCTCTCTATCCATGTAACCAGGAGACTATCATTCAAATCCTCTTTCCTGAGGTTTTTTTTTTAAATGTTGAATTCTCCATCATCTGCAGTTTTTAACAAGTTGTATCCTATCTTGAAATTTATATGATATATACATTGTATACATATATATACACACACGTATATAGTATATACACATACATGCAGAATATTCCTCTATCAAACTAGACTATTTAAATATCAAAAGTAAGTAACAACCTTATGTGAACATGGGTTCATAACAGTCTTTAGAGAAAGTCAAGAGTCGATCAATGTTCATTTTCTAGACCTGAATCTTAGAAACAGAGGTTCGTCTGAGTGGTTGCCAGGGCCTCTTCCAGCTCCTCATTCCAGGATGTTACAAACAGAAGGGATTTGTGGCATTCTCTAGCCCAGTGATTCCTGGCCACCTCATGACTCCCTTCTAAACCACTGATGGTCCAGGAGGAGTGTCTCGGGTTTACTTTATAACCTGAAGCCACTCTAGGCTGTTAGGATCCATTTACTTGACTGAGGGGGCAGGGGACGACTTAAAATATTTGTCACTCTGAGCATCCCAGAGTTGGCCAAGACACGTGCCCACAACTGAAGTAGCTTTGCAACATTTTTATCAAGCCGACATGTAAGGCAAATGCTAAATCTAGACTACGCTTTCTTCAATAGTGAAAAGATACTCATGAAGGGCCACAATATCAATCATGGGTTCCCAGAACATTTTAAGAGAAAAGAAAATAAAAAGTACCAGTGTAAAACACATAAATTAAAAGTATGTGATGCTAAGAAAAATCTCATTTCAAATTACATGTGTGCATGCACAGCTGTCAATGAAAGAAGTACTTCTTACTGCCATTTGTGAAAAAAAAAAGGGGGGGGTTGAAAGTCACTATCACAGAAGAAAGTACACAGGGATAAATAACTACAGAGCTAACTTTGACACACTAACAGAGCCAATTGGCAAGCAGAAAAAGGAAAAGTAAACTTGGGGACAGAAATGGAGCACCCCTAGATTTCACATTCCTCCTTCTGAATAACAGTCCAGACTGCCACTAGACAGACCCGGCAAATGAAGCTATACTCCACAGCTCTGACATACAGACCTGCTCATGTATGCACGCATGCGCGTGCACACATACATACACACATACACACACACACACACACACACACACACACACACACGCACACGCACACGCACACACACACACACACACACACACACGCGCGTGCGTGCACACGTAGGCACACATACATGCACACAAGCAGCTCTTCTCCAATGCTTCAACCTCCCAGGTCCTATCTTAAGAGACAATGTTTCTTTAGGCCTGCTCACCCTTTCTTTCTTCCTGTATCTTGGGAGAGGGGGGAGAAGTGGGGGTCAGAAGGAAAAGCAAAGGGGGGGAGGGATTTCAATTTCTCAGATTTTCGTTACTAACACCCCCACCAGCCTGCCACTCCTGTCTGCTGCAGAAAAGACTGAACCTGAGCATTTTCAGACTTTCAGAACATTTTTCTTTCTCCTTCCCTGGCTGAATGGCTTGGTTTGAGTAATTTTCTCTTTCTCCTGGGGTTGGTTGCTAAGAGACACTCTATTACTTCTCTTTCTCTTCTGACCCGATTACTGTGATCAGCAAAGACAGCACGCAGACAACATCCTGACATGGTTCATACAAGATCCCTGGGCCTGTTACAAACTGATGGACTTTCTTAACCCTCTCACTACTGCAAATCCAGATTCCCTGAGCTACTGCCCATGTGAAGTCAAAGGATTCACCCTCCTTTAAAGCTGTGGCTATGGTAGATCACAGGCCCCGATCACTGTAGCAACTGATCCACTGCAATGCACTTCTTTTAATAGTCCCACCGTGCCTATTATAACAATAGTTTCTTACTTGACCAGTGTGAGAAAGCAATACAGAAAACATTGTTCTGAATCAGTCTCCATCTTGGATACAGACTCTTAAGATCCTTCCTGGCCAGGGACTTTTCAATTTCTCATTTTTTTTCCACTATAAATAGTCAAAGCAAAGGGCACACCTTTTTGGTCCAGATCCCACCCAGTTGAGTGCAGAAAACATAAAACCCCATATGTTTGCTCAGTGCTTGGAGGGCTGAGTGTCAAGCTGAAGCTCTTCCCTTATCTTGAGGTTCCTGTGCACCCCACCCACCCATCTACTTCGGGGGTGGGGGTGAGGCTTACAGGAAAAGAAGGGACTTTCTTTTAAAAACAGACCTCAGAATGGACCAAGAATTCAAACAGCAAAGAGTAAGTGTCTAAGAGAGGACTTAAGATTCTCAATGGAGATCATTGTCCCCAGTTGATACTCCTTCACACAGCTTGGAGGCTGCAGTCACGTTCATCTACTTACTCCATCAACTTCCCCATCCAAAAGCCAACCTGGAACTTTTCTTCAGGGCTCACGAGACAGACTCAGTAGGAAAAAGAACTAAACCTGATGACCTGAGTTTAATCCACAGAACCCAAATGTTGGAAAGAAAACTGAATCCTTTGAGTTGTACGTGTACACACACACACACACACACACACACACACACACACACACACACACACTTAAAGCTTTTATAAATAATAAAAATTTTAAATAAACTTTTTTTAATTCAAAGCAAGTTCGCATAAGGTCATCTATAGCATGTATACAAAGACTTCAGGTCTCCCAGGTTCTTTCCCCATCAGTGGATGCTTTTCTTATTCAAATTTCCGATTAAGGTTTTGATTTTTATCAAAACTGAAGCCCTTCTGGCAGGGTTCCACTCCAACATACTTTCATAAACAATTTAGATCCCTCCCATTTACATAGGTATCTACCTATATACACACAGTTATCCAAAGTTTGGTATGTGCACATTCAACTAAAAATTACACAGACTTTGGAAGGCAGAACATTAGACTATGGAATTGTCTCTTAGACATAGCTGCACTCAAGTCAAAATCACATCCTTATCAGCCACAAGGCCTTGGATAGCTTGTTTATCATCTGTCTGAATGTCAATCTCATTTGTTTCAAAACAAGAAATATCGGTGTCAAGTTGTAAAAATGCTATTAAAATGGTATGACAAGCAACTGGAACATACTTAACGAGGGATCACTTGTAAACTAGAGGCACTTAACCACGTGAACACACACTCTTCACGAATGTGGGGGAGAGAGCATGCTAAGAGGGAACACAGAACGGAAGTCCTAAGGTCTATTGTACAACAAGGCTAAATCCGTGTTTCATGAGAACAATTTTACCCCATGCCTTTCAGCGGCCAAACAGTTTTACACAGCTTCTCTAGCTGAAGCACACTTTCTTACACAGGACAGGAATGAAGATGTGTTGTTCAGTCACATTGTTTTTACAACTGAGCACACTCACCCCGTTTAGTGACTATCATGACTCGGGATGTGGTTTGTCCATTTTCACACTTTTCCACGACCAAGCTCATGTTCAGTCTTTCTGGCTGCATGTTACTCCTTTTCAGTGTGCCTCAGACAAAACTTTAGCATTTGGCCTGGCAGTTCTTCCCCACCCAACCTCCTAGATATTTAGTATTCATGAAGAAATTCTAGGATTAGTGTTCCAAACAAAGTCAAACTTAAAAATGCTCTTAGTAATTACCAGGAATCTTGGCTCTTCACTGAATGAGAATGAGACACCAGGGTGGGCTTATACTGCTAATCCACATGGTACCCATCTTCTATCCACAAGCCTCCATCCTTCCTCTGTGGCTCAAGCTTTATCCTCTTTCCTTCTCCTTTATTCATTTCTAATGATACTCCAACCTAGTAACATGACAACAGGTTCCCAACTACTTGTTCGAGAGGATGAAGATGTGCTACAGTCCCCAGATGTAGGTTCTATCATCCAAGATATGGTCTTAGTCTAAGGTTGACTGTTTTGAAGGATGAGAGACAATAATGCCAGATGGTAATTTCACTATAAAACTGGTAACATCTATATATGGATTAATTTAGCACAGAGAAACCTGCTCAGAAAAACAAAAAGAAAGACTAAATCCACCATTAGCAAAATATGATGTCTCAAAGTCCTTCATTTAATAGAACTAGGTCTATAGCTCTATGAAAAAATAAAAACCATTCAGATGCCAAGAGGCCCAACAGAAAAAAATTATGAAATTTTCAACAAATAACTTGAAAATTCTGGAACATATAAAATCCACATAACCCCCCTCAAAGAAAATGTGAATCCAGGGCATGCTATGATAAATGATCAAAGTCGTCAAGCATAATGTAAAGGTATCTTCAATTTTACCAAACTTGCGCTTATTTATCAGAGTTTGAGTCACGACTCTGTCTTCACAGGTTGCTACAGAGATTTCCCTACATTTTCGGATGATAACCTCAACAGTGCTTCTGCTCCAGATGTTTACAGATGGGAATCGCTTGTGAACACACCAGGTAACAAATCACCAAACTGTCCAAGGGCACCTGCCGCTGCTACTTCACTGCTGAAAAAGAGTTCTCTGTGAGTCTGAACCACTAGACCCAAGTCCCGTTGCTATGTAACTATAATATAAAAATTACCAACCATTGACATAGACAGAAGGAAGACATAATTATCACATTTTCATAAAAGTAAAGAATAAAAATCAAAGAACTAAAAGATAGCTAAACTCACAAACAAGATGACCTAGGTCAACTGTTTAAACAACCAAAAACTTACCACACAGGCAATTCTGAAAACGTTCTCAAATGTTACTAAATGCTAATTTTTTTCATTATACTTATTTGGATTCTGATATGGATTCCAAATTATTAATTTGGAAAGAGGATTTCCTAATCAATTCAAACCACAGAAAGTATGTAATTTGGTTATTTTTTCCTAACCTGACTTCAGGAACTATATTATTTTTGATGTATAATCAATAGGATTTTCATACTTTCATATTTTCAAATATATATTTCTCATATATGTATGAATTCTCATATATACATGAGAATAATGAAATATATATATAAGAATAATCAATCCCAAAGACACCATATAGGACAGTCCTATAAGTGAGAACACAATATATAGAACATGAACAACTGCTTCTTGGCACTTGACTGTAAACAGGGATTCTCTAAGAGCTTGCTATTTTCTAACAACATTCAGTATGATTGCTTTCAGTTCTGGAACATCACAAAAAACTTCCAGGACAGGATAGATTAAATCACTGATGCTTTAGGGACCTTGCAATGGAATGATCCAACTTAAAGCAGACATGACAAATTTGAAAGGCTTGAAGAGGTAACACAATCTATAAAGGCAGAGCAAGGACCCAAGATATAGATTTGGGTTGCAGCAGGTTTCAATAAGTATGGAAAAATACTTTCAATTTACTAGTAACAATGGATAATGCTATAAATAAAATATTCTATCAGCGTTGCCATTCAGGCAGGCCAAACCAAACTCAAGGCTACCTAAAGGTTCAAGTCCTTGAGCAGGAAGGGTAGAACTACTCTTAGGTCTAGAGACTTGAAGGGCTGTTATATGGGTTTTGTTGTTGTTAAGACAACCCTAAGCATCTGTGCCTAGGTATTTTAAAGTTTAGTCTCTATTTTTGTCACGTATTTGTTCATTGATAAATAACAGTTTTTATAAATTTAAACAAACCATTTTAATAACCTCAAATGATTATTTATTTCTCAGTCATAACTGAAGGCTGCTTCCATGTCTTGGCCATTGTCCTAGTTAAGGTTACTACAGCTATGATGAAATGCCATGACCAAAGAAACTTAAAGAGGAAAGGGCTTATTTGGCATATACTTCCCTATCACTGTTCATCATAGAAGGAAGTCCGGACTGAACTCAACAGGACAGGAACCGGAGGGTGGGGCTGAGGCAAGGACATGGAGGAGTACTGGTTACTGGCTTTCTCAACAGGGATAACATCACCCGTAATCAATCACTAAATGAGAAAATGCCCTCCGACAGCTGGATCTTATAGACACATTTTCTCAATGGAGGTTCCCTCCTTTCAGATGGCTCTAGCATGTGTCAAGCTGACATAGAACTGGGCAGGACAACCATGCACGAGGCTCCATTCATAAAGCACTGAGCCACAGCTCTACAGCCAGGTTAAAGAGCTAATTCTAAAGCTGCCTCATTTCACCATACCCCCATCCTATGGTGTCTTGCTGCCCTGTTATTCCTTTCTTAGAGACTTAGAACAGGAAAGTAGGAGAGAGGTCCCAAGTGATAAGGTCTAGGAAGCAATTGCTGAGATGAGAACTGAGTGGTGAGGTTTTGGTTTGGGTATCTTTTTCAAATGGCAGGTGCTTGCAGCTTTAAGTAATAACCAAATGCACGACCAGAAATTATGAATTTTCTCCATCAGCCTGCCTCTGTGAAGCTTCGTAAAAACAAACTTTTTTAAAACTTGGTGCCCATTCCAAACTGATTATATTCAAAATGAGGGACAGTGCCAAGTCTTGATAACTGCTTTGTTGCGGTCATTATCTGGTAATGGGGCAAGGACTGAATACTCTGTACCTTGCATGTGACAGTCAAGTATTCTACAACTGAGTGGATGGAGCTCAGCCCTCAACACATGTTCCAGCCCTCCAACTGCCTCCGGTTAGAGTCAGGGTAGACATATAGATCCACTGCAACACAACACTGTCTTTATTATTGGCAGTTCACACATTGTAAACCCGTCAGTAAAAGTAAGATATGAAAAGGATCACTGTATAATGCTTCTTGTGTTCGTGAGGTTATCAAGGAAAAGTGTTATGGCAACAAGACAGGTTATAATGAAGAATAAGTTCAAGTTTAAGATGTGTACCCAGAGAAAGGCCATAACTACCCAAGTGGACAAAGATGGAGGACAGTAAAGACATTTATTTTGATATTACAGACCATTATTTTATCTAGCTCTACACGGAATAGCTGTGTTGAACAACCTGTGGTTTTAGGTTATTGAAAGTTCCTATCCCTTCCTTCTGTTTTAGCCAGAGAAGTTTCCCATTCACTCTTCCCAAAGAGGACTTCGCTTGATGAGTTGTTAGCAAATTCCATTGGGAAGGGACTGCCTAGGAAAGTCAGGGGAAAGCTCTGGCATTGTCCAACACAGCTGTACCAAGGTATAAGAGCAAAAAAGCAGGTGAATAAAACCCTCAAAGGCTTCACTGAAAGTCTACGACTTCAGGTAGCACAACATTAACACAAGAGGATGACCTATTTTTAGTATGTGAGATTGTTTTTCGAGAAGCAACATGCCAATGAACCTTGATTTCTGTTCCTACCGCGCCCCGTTCACTCTTTAGTGATTACTAACGACCTTTCCCAAGCTGACCTATGACAAAAGAAAACAGCACAAGTTGTGAAAGGTAACACCTCTAACCTTCAGAGACCCAGAGGAAGAGAGAGATAAATGGGGAACAGAAAGGAAAAGGCACCGGGCAGGGCCATAGTGAACACCCGGATCAGCCCTGAGAGAAAGATGAGGAAGTCCTCATTCTCAGCATCTATTGCAAACCACCAGCTTCTCTCACTTCCCTTACCCACCGAGACGACGTTTGCCAGTGAAGGAAGAGCTAGTTTCATAAACAATGGTCAGAAGAGGAGACGAGGCTGGGGTGGGATAGCAGAGGAGAGCAGACTGATTTTCGACTAGAAGAACAATGGGAAGCTTTAAAATGACCAGGGCTTGTTCCTTCGATGTCACTAGACCAGTTTATAAAGCCAGCAAGTCAGAAAGTATTCGCTGTGCTGATTTAGTGGAATCTTTGTTCTAGGATACAAAAGGCTTAGGAAGACGAAGGTTTTTAGTCAAGAGGTAAACCTGACCTGACTAGGAAACTTTCAAACTATGAACCATGTCTTAAGAGCCACACAAGCAAGTTGGGCGGAATAGCAAAGGGGATTTTCTCCAGTTATCAACGACCATGTTACCACCGGTATCATTATGTAACACAGTAGCATATGGGGACCATTAAGCCGTGTGTTTTCAAAGCTTCACTGGCCAAGTGGGCGAGGCAATGGCCTCCTTGAATCAAAACCTATTGCTCCTGAAGGCGTGCATAGTTGCCTTGATTAAACACAGCAGCAGCAGGCTCTAGCAGAGGGGACAATTCTTCCCTTTTGAGGGGAGGTAAAACAGAGGAACTGCCAGATGTTTGCAATTTTAGCTATAAAAAGATGGCTGCTTTCCATTCCTGAGTACGTTGGATCTTTTCTTCTTTCTACCCAAGCTATTGTGGTTCACTTAAAGAGGCCACTGCACTGATGAATCATCATTCAAAACTGCAATAATGGAAGCAGGAAAAAAAATATGGCATTTTAAATTCCCATGTAAGAGGAATAAATTAAAAGGTACAGGTACTAGTTATGTGCTAAGCAACAGAAATCATGTTATTGCTTAAAACGCTCATTTTGAGTCAGGAGAGCTGTGTGTGGCTCTCCCCTTGACTGCCTCCTACCATCAGGGCTATGTGCAAATATCTCACCATCCAACCAGAGTCTGATCACCTGCAAAAATGGAAGTAAGCATCCCTTCCTGGCCTCATTCTCAGGGGAAAGTCTCTGGGCACATCCATCCATCACCCTGCGTTGTACAGACAGGCACAGCCCAGGGGAGATGTACAAATCTTCAAGTGAAGGAGGAAGGAAAATATGAACATGTTTAAAACCCACATAACATATCAACTGTGTACACACATACCAGGCGGTTTCGAATTATGAAACTCCCCCACTGGCACCAAATAGCCAGGCCTCTTTTCATATACTGCACCAAATCTGGGGGGTGGGGGAGGGAAAAGAGAAACCTAGTTGTTATTTAAACAACACTCTTATAACTGGCCTGGAGAGTAGTGACCACTCAGGTGGAGGATGGCAGCTAAGTGCCTGGGGATCTGGGACACATGTGAGGGTCAGTACAACCATGGAGCCTGGCTGATCTCATCACATAAAAGAACATTCCACAACAGACACGTCTACCTGCCATAGCGCAAAAAGAAAGCAACCCCAAACCAATCTGAAAGTGCCAGCCACCAAACACACAGCACATGCAAAGGGACACTACAAATAGGTTCGTTTTAAATGGCCAGGGTGACTTTCATTGGGGCCCTTACGACTTAAGACATACAGACAGAAATTACAGCTGAAGAACTAACTCCAGGGCAACGTCCATGTTTTGTTTTTACTACTGTCAACAGTGCCGATGGCACCTTCCCTGACTCACTACTGTACCACACCAGATACGGTGCCGACTCACACTTAGTGCTCCCAACTCACTGAGAGACACACACTGTGGTGGAATTGTGTTCCCCAAAATATTGTGTACCTTAATAAACTTATCTGGGGTCAGAGAACAGAAATGCCACTAGTGAGGCAGTGATAGCACACACCTTTAATCCTAGCATTCCAGAGATAGAAATCCCTCTGGATCTCTGTGAGTTCAAGGCCACATTGGAAAAAGCCAAGCATAGTGACACATGCCTTTAATCCCAGAAAGCCAGCCTTTAATCCCAGAGAGTGGTGGTAGAAAGCAGAAAGATATATAAGGCGTGAGGACGAGAAACTAGAAGCATTTTGGCTGGTTAAGCATTTAGCCTGGTTAAGCTTCAGGCTTTTGAGCAGCAGTTCAGCTGAGAGCCATTGGGATGAGGACACAGAAGCTTCCAGTCTGAGGAAACAGGACCAGCTGAGGAATTGGCAAGGTGAGATAGCTGTGGCTTGTTCTGTCTCTCTGATCTACCAGCATTGACCCCAATAACTGGCCTCAGGTTTGATTTTATTAGTAAGAACCTTTAAGATTCATGCAACAACACACCTTGACTGCACAATCACAACAAAGAGCACTACAGATACTCACTCTAGTAGCCCAGTTCCCAAGGAACTTAATGTATGAAGTCAAAACTGAAACACAGAACTCCTTGACTCTAGTTCACACACCAAGCAATGGCCTACCTCAATTCTGTTTTCTCTGTACTGAAGAAAACTCCTCATTCTGAGTTCTCTGACAGTTAAACACAGAGGCAATTTCCAAACTAGGGCTTTGTACTAAAACTTTATATTCTTAGCAAAATGGTCATTTTGATATATCCACTTTCTCTTGAAAATATAAAGTACTTATTAAGGTTTGGGAACAGCTTAACTTCTAGTTACATATCCTTGTTAATTAAAAATGGCATGAGAGGTGGGCGGTGGCGGCCCATGGCCCACGGGCAGATCTCTGTGAGTTTAAGGTCAGCCCAGTCTATATAGTGAGTTCCAGGACAGACAAGACTACACAATGAGAGCTAGTGTCAAAAGGAATGAAAAAAAGTACTAAATAGATCTGAACTGGACTCAATAATGGAATGCATATTAATTAACATGATATCAAGACATGACAAAGCAAAATCTCCATGAGAGATCCTATATTGGGTGTCATTTCCAGGAACACAACATACAACCTATGGATTTCTTTTTTACAGACAGTAATTTTTAAAAAATAAGCACTTAATAAAACTCAAATCACTACAGTAAAAATTAACAGGTCAATACCACATAACGGCAAGTTAAAAATGTCATTTTAATTTCATTCTAATGTCATTGAAACTACCAGTATCATCTAGGAAGATTAAGCAAGATGACACAACTCATTTGAATTAGTGGATATTTCACAGGGTTATTCCCAAGGCTTTGTGCAATGATGTCTCCTTGGTAGTAACTTCAGATTCCTATAGCTGGTTGATACTACCATATCTCATTCACATCCCTGCCGAGGCGATTTGAAGTCATATATATTTATATGTTAACTTTCAAGTAGCTCTCGGGAATAATAAGTGTAGAAAGTAACAGTGAAAATGTTCTTTTTTAATAAATCAAATAGCAAGATCATTATTATAGAATTTGATCTAAGGAAAAGATCTCACTGCCATGGGGTGAAAGACAAAGATTGAAATCACAATTCTGCCCTGGGTGACTGTGTTTGCTGTGTGTGTGTGTGTGTGTGAGAGAGAGAGAGAGAGAGAGGGGGGGGGGGGGTTGACTGTCTGCAAGTGGCATTATCCTTTACAACAAACATGGGAAGGTACAAAGAAAATACATATGGGCTCCACATGCAGTCAAGACTACACACCCAATAAAAGGTGATTTACATCCTATATACATTATTCATCAGAGAAACTGTTTTTGTAGGAGTCGAAGTCAGTGGATAGGGTTGGCATAAAGGACTCAGTGATAGAACACTAGCTAGCATGCATGAATATTATACTCAGGCTTGTGGAAATTACTAATATGAGGAAATAGTACTATTTGATTGCATGAGCCTTCTCCATTATTAATCTCACTGTGGGTCCCCTGAATCTTGGGTTACTCATTTGTCACTAGTAACAAAGATAATGTAAGGACAATAATAAAGTTACAGGGCCCTGTGGAAATTAAACTAGGTAAGTGAGATTGTGACATGAAATTGCTTTTTTATACACAATCTTTAAGGTACTAGAAAATATTTTAAAATAAAACCCCATTCTTTCAATTCTTTTCTCAGAATCACCCAAGTGTATGGATAACTAAGAAAAAAAAAAGTTTAAGCTGGATCATACCTCATATTCTATAGGGCGTATGTTTGAAAAAGTCAAAGTCTGTCCTCAATTTCAGTAAAATGACTCCCCTTTTAGAATCTACATACAGAGAACCATTTCATCATTAAGTGCCAGAGATGAAGCAAGGCCTGTCAATGCTACTCCTGGCTAGCATCACACCAGAAGTGTGCTGCCGGTCATGTTGTGTGATAGGCATGCCTTCCTTCCTGCCTCTGCTCTCTGTAGTCACTCAACTTTGCGGAGCTCTCCTGAAAGGTAAGTAATGAGATTACTGGGAAACATGGGTCTACCCACAGTGAGTTCGTCCCATCTTCATGGCAGAGAAGCCCCCAGGAGTCCCTGTGTATTTTTGAGGATGGTAAGCTGGACCCACTGCTTCGGCATACACTGGTCCTGGGACTGACATATTCTGCCTGGTAAAACCTGAACTCTTCCTCCAAGATGTGTATCAAATATCCCTCTCTGTGAGGTACTCCCCGGTGCTCCTATAAAGGATCCTTCAAATTCTTTTATGACGCTAAATTGAAATAATGTGAGCCTCTGTATGAGATACCTTTTGACTACAGACCATCTAAACTGCTTAAGTACCACAACACACAGAAAATGTGACAGACAGGAAGTCGGAGAGTTTGATGATAGGGAAAAATGCTGCGAGTCCCAGAGGACCACATCCCTGGGATATGCCCTCCTCTGCCCCAGGTTTTGCTCTCAACAGCCCAGTCTATGAGTATTTTTAAGGAAGGATGACAAAAATACTATGCAAAGATTCTTTTTACAGCTCCTCAGGTCAATCATTATTCTAGGCCATGATTTCTCTATATAGTCTATTTGCCCAAAGGCTCAGGTGTTGAATTTTTTTATAGTAGCCATAATGAATCCATTTATAGATGATTTACATAGACTTGCCATGACCCAAAATCAGCTGAGATTTCAGACATCACTCTGAAGTTAACAAAATAGCGAAAGACCTGGAATATAGGAAGTTGAATGTTACTGGGCCATCTTCGAGGAAGCAACCTTCTGCTGTTAGTTTTAAACCTTCTGTTTTTGTATCCTAAGCAGAATTATTTGAAACAATGTATGGAAGAGCCTGGTATCATAGAAGAGAGTTCAGAGGGAGAGATACAGCATTATGAACAATGATTTTGGCCGGGAATGATTGCTCACAGGATAACAGATGCTCAGGACTTCAAAAGCTACTGTCCTTAACTGAGGGGAGAACACTGGAAGGCACCCTCTACCATCGGAACACTGGGTCTTGGTGGTAACGAAATAAACGCATGAAGACCATGCTTGGATTGAATACTAGTCAGAATTACCTGGGAATACTATGTATTACTTATACACAAATTAAACAGGACATAGATTTTTTTTTTCTTTTGTCTTTTAAGTTTTTGGAAGATAAGCTACCATTGAAAATTGGAAGTTTAAACTAGATACAACAGTGACCATAAAATGTACAATTTAGGTAAGATAGCACTTTATGAAATCATGTATTTCTTTATCTTACAACCATTAAAAATTTACCAGAAAATATGGACTAATAGAAATTTCCAAAAATAGTGTAAAATCTAAGGAATGCTTTACCCCGTTTCCTCCCATGGCAACATCACGTATAGCTACCGTGAATCATCAAGACCAGAAACTGACAATTTACACTAGCACTGGGTGAATCTCATCCCATTCCAGCACTTTGGGCCTCTACCCATCAGCATGTGTGTGTGGAGAGTTCTATGCAACACACTGCAGGATTAGACACACAGAGCTGCCACCGCTGTGCCCCATGAGGTGACTTGCTCGGCTTTCTCTTGGCATGAACACCTGGACTCCGCCCGACTCAACTCTGCTCATCTCTGGCTACTCTCAATCGCCCATCTCTGGAGTTTCCTCATCTCAGAACCGTCTGTGTCTAGAGCTGTGCAACGCAAAACTCAGCCCCATCGCATGGCTTTTCGCTCCACCTGTCTGATGGTTGTGCACGTCTTCACTGCCGTGCTCTCAGACAGAAAGTTAGCTACCGCAGTTTAAAATATGCCAGCAGCAGTATACATGTCTACATTTAAAAATGAAGAAGAGTTTGAAACATACCAACGGTAGTATACACTTCTACATTTTAAAATGAAGATAAATAAAGAGCACCTCCCATACAAATCAGCATTAATCACTATTTTTCAAACCATGTGAGAATCAGGAATCCATCACCTTATTATTACACATGCATTTCAACAGTTAATTAGCCTGACAGGCTAAAAAATAAATGAGAATTTTGTCACCAATTACATGAACATCTCTTTGTTCTCAAACACCTAATCTTCTCTGTGCGTGTATATTAGTTATCAGGGTGGCTTCCAAACAAGTCATCACAAATGCATCTGTGATGCACAACTGTGCTAATCATGGGAGAAATCCCACAAGTCCAAGGCTCGGCTTTATCACTTACTGCTGTATAATACTAAACAAGCCTCTTGGGACTCTCTGAGTGTCTACAACCTGGCTAATAACCCCTGCCTGCACTCAGCAGTCAATCACACTGGACAGCGTTCCTGGGCAAAGTTTGTATGTCTTCTATGAAGATATCTAGGAATCAATTCCTGTTATTTAGGAAATGAAAGATTGTATGAGGTATGTTCTAGAATTCTGCCTGCCTAGAGCTATCATTTTTTCTGTTTATAACATTTAGGCAGTGTGATTTTTAGTGTTGTAAGCTTAGTGATATTTATTGGTATTTATGGAAGCCATTATTAATAATAAATTTCATATTATTTTATAATTATTAAATTATATTATAAATTCATATCATCTAATAGTTAGAATTACTAGCAATTATATTATACTACTATAACTTACTTGTAATACAAATGCTATTCCATAACTTTATCAAGGTAACTAAATATTAGTACCTTGCTTATTAGTAACTCATGCTTATTTTATAAAAGAAAATGCATTCTCTCAGCAAAGAGTCTCCCTGTTACTATTGCTAGCTGTCATGACTTCAGCCCCTAGAAGAGTGTCTACCACAAAATCTGTGTTATGTAAGTGAGTGTTGAGCATACAGTGACCACTCCGAGACTGTGAAGCATTCTTCCTTTTGAAAACATCTCATACTTACCATTAGAGTTGACCCTCAAAAATCTTAAAAATAATATTATCAGATAATATTGTTGTAAAACAATACTGTTAAGAAGAAAATTTGCATTCTGCCCAAATTCATTATAAAACCAGCACAGACCCAGTGCTGGGTAGTAGAGCTGGGTGGCAGGGAGGATTAGGAATACCTGCTGTGATCAGATAACATCCCACAAATTACAAATCGCTTCTTCTTCAAGATGTAAAGATCAGTTTAACACAATTAGTATCTGATTCTTTAAAGAAGAAACTGCTGGTCCACTTTGCCCAGGAGGACCTGAAAATCAAAAGCTATGTCCTGCATGCCATAGTGACAGAAGAGGCTGAGATCCTCACAGGGAAGGGGCATGCCAGTCAGCCACAGGCTAGAGAAGTCACTAATATTTTGTTGAATGTTGAAGATCATCAGAACACACTCTGAAATCTGATAACCAAAATCTAATACACTGCAACTGCTTGACTATGGTTTCTGATGATTTATCAGAATGGGCAAGCACATGAAAAGATGCTTGCTATTTGTAGTTCCAAAGTCATACACAAGGTTACCTTCCAGGAGAAACAAAGGTAATTAACTCTAGAGACAGAGTAGCACTTTACGAGTCCTGGCACAGTTCTTTATGGTAGGGGTGTAGTGCAATTGGTAGGGTGCTTGCCTAGCACTTGGATGACGTTTCCACAGCCATCAAAGGGAAGGACTACACAAAACAAATTTCAAACCCTTCCTGCTTCTCATACTCAAAAACTTGATTTTAACATGTGTAAAATGGCCCAACGATGAGCACAGAAAAGAAATAAATGCGGATTATTTCTGCCAGGGAAAAAGCTCAGTCCTTAAGGTGGTCGACGCATTTTGTTACTAACTCTGTCATATTAGCAATGCTGTAAAACTATTTCCTCTGCATGGGGTGGAGGTAATGACATCAGAGGACAGCACAGGAGAATGGAGAAGAAAACGCGCAGCCTCAGACTCCTACTTGATACCATTCATCTGACGTCACCTGCTCTGTCTTCATAAACTCAGGTCAAAGACAGGCATTGTTTATGATGCAGAACTGCACAAGGTAATGTATTTAAGAATAGCCTGTAGACAGGGTTAGCCTTGGAATTGAATTTCAAACAAGTATCATAAAATATTAAAATAATGGAATTATATGAAGTAAAAGGTTGTGTAGCTAAATGGTTAATGAACATAATACGATAAAATCTTAAAATCAGGTACTGAACAGGTGGCTCAGGAGTTAATAGCACTGGCTGCTCTTCCAGAGGCTCTGGGTTCAATTCCCAACACCTACAGAGTATCTCACAGTTGTTTATAACTCCATAGGGGTTTCTGGGGAACCTGAGGGCCTCTTTTCGGCCTTTGTAGGAACTGCACACACAGGATGCACAGACATATATACAGGCAAACACTCACATGCACACAATACAATAAATGTTCCTTAAAAGTTAAAAATAAATCTTACAATCAGTAGGAATGTGAATATGAAGAAGCACCTCCTTTATTACATAATGTGTGTCTACACACACACACACACACACGCATACACGTCTGTATGTGTGCATTTGCATGCATGCATGTATGCATGTACTAGGTACAGAACTATATTCTCAGCTCCGTTACATCATTCTTTAATAAGCTCTTTCATTTCTGGTGGTCTAGCAATCAGTAAAATGGAAAGAACATCTGTTCTGTCTGCCTGAGAAAGCAACAGTAAAAATTATCTTCTGAAAATTAAAAGCAAAGCAATCAAATGAAAGTGCTGAGTAAGCTATAAAGGACTGCACCAATACAAAAGGTTCTACCACGTGACCACCTAGAATAGGTGGTCTACAGATCCACTTGTCAAATATAAAAAACGCTTTATAAATGGAATTTTAGAGCTCACAGAAAGACTATTCCAACTTTACAAACTTATCAAACACTGCAGAAACAGAAAAGGAGACAGAGAAAGACAGACAGACTAATAACAGAATAACCTCAAAACTATTTCAAATAAACAATACCATAGGAAAGCTGATATACTTCACTGCCTATGAAGAACAGAAAAAGAATGGCACCTTCCCGGAAAATCTTAGTTTAAGGTTTCATGTTGTCAGTTCTGACTGGCTGTTTTCTTAGTTGTTACTTAAGGCAGAAGCTAGATTACAGGTAAACAGTCCTGGAAGGTGGCACACTTTGTGTTATCTCATTTCCCTTGGGGGGTGGGGAATCACAATGCATACCAAAGAACTTTATAAAAAAAATCTATGTACACTAAAAATTTGCATTCTATAACACAACACACACACACACACACACACACACACACACACACACACACTGCGGGGGGCACTCAGCGTTCAGTGCTGAACAAAGAGGGTCTCTGGAAATGTAGGGGCATTCAAAACCGCTGAGGAAATAAAAATTCTTTTAAAATTCTGAGAACCAAAGGGCCTAAGGTGTAAAGAACCACTGACTGAGAGACGGCACACCCACCGGGTGTCAAAGCCCTTTAGACAAAGATTATTAGCAAAAGGATCTACGAAGAAAATTATAACATATGGGTATCACATAAACACAAGCTGATGTGGAAAACATGTGGGTGCTTTTCTACTTTCACAGTCAGAATTAAAAAGTAAGAAAGCAAAGCTGAGATTACAGACATTAAACTAATGTGAGAAGGGATGCTGGTAAGTAAAGTCAGCAGTGCTTAGCCGAGTCCACAAGTGAAAAGCCTGGGACTAGGTAAAGGAGAATGACTGGAACTGCTGTGCAGCCTGAAGATGCAACAGTCTACGGGAACAGCTGAAGATGCAACTGTCTACAGGAACAGCTGAAGATGCAACTGTCATCTATGGGAACAGCTGAAGATGCAACTGTCTACAGGAACAGCGGAAGATGCAACTATCTACGGGAACAGCTGAAGATGCAACTGTCTACAGGAACAGCTGAAGATGCAACTGTCATCTTTGGGAACAGCTGAAGATGCAACTGTCTACAGTAACAGCGGAAGATGCAACTGTCTACAGTAACAGCGGAAGATGCAACTGTCTACGGGAACAGCGGAAGATGCAACTGTCTATGGGTACAGCTGAAGATGCAACTGTCTACAGGAACAGCTGAAGACGCAATGGTCTACAGGAACAGCTGAAGACACACGCTGCCGGTGAGAACAGCTGATGATACACACTGCCCGTGAGAACAGCGGAAGATACACACTGCCTGTAAGAATTGAAGATGCACACTGCCCATGAGAACAACCTGAAGATACACACTGCCCATGAGAACAGCTGATGAAGATACACACTGCCCATGAGAACAGCTGATGAAGATATACACTGCCCATGAGAACAACCTGAAGATACATGCAGTATATAAGAACAGCCTGAACACAGAAAATCCCTACTCAGGGAATACAGTGCAGCCCACCTCGCCCTGGGAGCTTCAGTTTCTTTGTGGGTGGGGGGTGGAGGCTGCTTCACAGGGTAACATGAAAAGGCAATCAGCGAACGACTGATGAATGGGGTGTGTGGTATAGACCACCTGTTCAGAAAGTGACAGAGGCAAGTGGGAGCCACGGCAAAAAGTGCAGAGATGCAACAGTGAGAAAACATGGCTGTAGAGAGGGCAGGGATAGCTACAGATTTAGGGTACACCAAACGCTGTGTGGAAAGGGGTACAAAAACGATTCCAACAAGTGACCGATGCAAGCAGGGCGGCAAGGAGCAAGCAGCTCTGAGCTGGAGTGAATGCGAACACTTCAGCTCACACCACTGTATCTGAAAATCAGGGGGTTGCCATACAGAGTACAGGCAGGGGCATCCCAAGCCGGGGACACCTAGCGGCTTGTCTCACTATGGCTCCTAGCACTCAGAGTGAAGCAAGACCACCACTGTGTGCTTCTCTTCTCGGGATGGCCCCCCCTACTTCATGTAGAACCTACCCACACACTGCGCTTTGAACACAGAATCAACTCCCGTGCCACTAAACCTTCCTCACCATGACCTTTCTCTCTCTAAGGACTTTGGTGTAGTCCTCTTCCCATTAGCAGGAAGTCCATTTGAACTCCCCAGGTAGGAAATGAACTAAAGGTGCCCTGCAAAATCACACAAAAGGAAATGCTAAGGAAATAAGCCAGGAAGCCAACGCATGGCTCTCCCTGCTCTTGAGCAAGGGCTTCCCCCCACTAATCCCTAGAGCAGTGGTCCTCAACCTTCCAAATGCTGGAACTTTATTACAGTTCCTCGTATTGTGGTGATCCCCACCCCAATGATAAAATTATTTTTGTTGCTACTTCATAACTGTAATGTTGTTACTGTTATGGATCATAATGTAAATAGCTGACATCCACGGTATCTGATTTATGACTTCTGTGCAAGGGTTGTTCCATAACCCCCAAAAGGGTCGCAACCCACTGCTTGAGAATCAGTGCCCTAGGAGATAATGAGCCAGTGCAAACCAGCTTCACAGAGACCTTAGTGAACTGCAGAAGTGCGGTCTTCCGCAAGGACGATGAAGCTCCCAGCCCAGGCACCGGGGTCAGACAGTACACGGACAGCCGGTACTTTTCCCAGAAAAGCATGGTCATGCCTTGGTAATGCCTTTTCTAGGGAAGGGACACACCGAGACCCATAAAGATCCACAGCTCCAGTATGCAGAGAGGCCTGGTCTTCCTTCCCATATCCTCTGAGCTTGAAGGACCTTACAAAAGGCAGCCATCTGAATCATGTTTCTAATGGGAGTCCTAAAACACTAGTAGTCCAATGGAGTAGTGAAAGTGGTGGGCTAATGGTATGGTTCCCGGGAGGTGGGAAAGACTCCAAAGAAACCAGAAAGTAGAGGCAATACCATGGGGCATGAAATAATCCCCTGCAACGTTGCTGCAACAATCACAAGGATGTCATCCAGGAACACAATAGAGAGAGCTTTGGAGACAGAAGAGTCATTTTTCAAGTCAGATGGGTGTGGAAGAGAGAGAAAGACAGCATCTCGGTAGAGCGCATCTTTTATTCTCAGCTTCTGGAAGGCTCACACTATTCTATATGGTTGTAAGTTACTGCTTCTTATGTGTGAAGGTGCTTTTGACATTGATTGGTACAAATACGAAGCCTCTTCCAACACCAGGATGCTGGACTGGCCAAGTTCGCTAATGGGAGAGTGCATGGTACAGCCACACATTGCATGCTCAACTCATGCAGACATTCAAAATCCATTTACTGAAAAAATGAGTACATTGCCACTAAAACCCTTGGAACTAAGGCTGGCTCTGAACCATCTGTAACTTCAACACACACTGGTGTCTCGGACAACTTTCTCCAACAGGAGAGAGAGAAGCAACCTAGTCCCAGGGACTTAGCAGGGCCTTTTGTCCTATGGCTCCCTCACTGGACCACTGTTTGGTGGCATTTTGTCGCTTGTCTGAGGGCAACAGTGAGAATCACTGGGTAGTAGACACATCCCCACAGGAGAAAAAGGAAGGGTGAGTGAGGATAAGACTACAGAAAGGCTCTGAGCTATAAACGAAGAGGTCATGCTCCTACCTGGGCCACTACTGCTAACTATTACTGCAAAACCCCAGGCACCCAACTCTGGAAGATTTAATCTCTTTGTTTCTAAAAGGTGGTCGGTGCACACAGCTATGGGGAGCTCATTACAACTGGACAGCTCATAAATCGTGGGAAATATACCGAGAAACCTCCCTCTGACACAAGCCTAATTGCACATCCCATCTCTGAGGCTGATTTCTTTCCCACTCCAGGCCCACAACTCACTCTCTCCTCCGGGCTGCTTGTACGGGTTGTACTTGGGTTTTGGGGCCACCACTGGAGCAAACTTCTTGGGTGGCTGCTGTGTCGACACGGAAATACTGGGGGTCCCGAAAGAATGGGTGGTCTCCATCCGGGCAGGAACGTGGCCAAGAGGCTCACCAGTGCTTTTGGGTGGCAGCCAAGATGGGTGAGACATCGTTGAAATCTGCAGTTAGAAAAACAAGAAAACAGACAACACCAGGTTCAGTGTGGCTGGAGGGACATTTGAGAAAGACGCTGACCAAAGAGCAAGAGTCGGCGATGGGGCCAACGAGAAACATCTACACACACACACACACACACACACACACACACACACACACACACACACACACACACTTGAGCTTACATTTATCCAGTAGGCATTAGAGAGACAGTAAATGTTTATTTTGTTAGCAGATACATGACAGCACACTTTACCATGTCTTCACTACAAGACTAGCCTCCCCACCCCCACCATAAAGAGGCACTTGGGGGCGGAGCACAGAGGCACTGCTTACCCAAATGCCTGGAACAAACACTGACATTTATTAGAGAAAGAATATTCAACACCAAGAGTGCAATGATGGCCCTATAAATCAAAGAAATGGCCATTAACACCTAACGAAGCTGGAAAATTATGAAAAAGTTGCTGTGACTCCATGAGGGATAACCAATCCGGCCCAGGCACTGTTCTATGAGAGCATCCATACTGTGTGAAGAAAGAACTGAGTTCTCTTTCAGGATATGCCAATCACTCCTCCAGGCAGCCTGCCTGCTGGGAAAGAGTCTCACAGACTTTTTGAGGAGGGCTCTCCAGGCCTGATTGCAAGAGCTCTCCAGCACAGGGAGGCCGGAAGGTGCCCTGCACCCACTCCTAGCCCCAAACCTACCTAGTAATTTATTAATTGAACTGAATTAATTAAGAGGGCTACATGATTACCTCCAGATGTCTATAAAGACGAAGCACAGAGCAAAGGCAGGAAGAAAGGAAGGCCTCAGCATGTGGCATAGTAATCGAGAGAAGAAGAAATTGAGACACAGCATTATGAGGAATTCACACATGACCACACCATGGACAAACAGTATGTTCTGGAACCCTTCTGATGGCATGGTCAACAAATTATGGTTTAGAAATTCCAGGTCTCCTTAACTCAGGGAGCTTTTTTGAAAACCAATAAAAAATATTGAAGGGCTTTATGCATAGACCATCAATTGCAATGAAAGCCAAGGGGGAAAATACCTCCATCCTCACATGTAGTGACTGAGAATTACAAATCATTTTACCCAGAGGGAAGCGGGTGTTGTTCTATCACAAGATGGGGATAACTCCATGGATAACCAAAGGGAAAGAAGTTGAGATTAAAGACGCAGGCTGGGGAGGCCAATGGTGACACTGGCATCCCTCTGGCCTCAGAGACCTTCTTTTCCCTCCCGTCCCCGGTGCAGGGACACTGAGACAAACATACTGGAAAACTGTGAGCCTCTGAGAAGGCAGGGACCATATTTTAGATATCCTTAAATTACCACTAAGGCATGCCACCAAACCAATAAAGAACAATAATCAATAAATGTCTATTTTACTCAACGTTTTTAAATCTAGCTGAACACTTGCAATCATTTAAAGAGAATAAGTACCAAAACTAAGCCTATCTCTAAGGTTGGAGCATCAAAACAAAACAAAAAAATCCTTTATCTTATTAATTGAGCCTCTCTTTTACAAAATTGAGACAACAGTACTATTTTTGCTTTTAGCATGACTAAGGTGAATATAAAACAGTGAATAAATGAAATTAAGAAAGGTCTAAAAGTTCTAAAGCTCTGCATGCTTGGAGTATAAATTTTGAATGGTTATCTTTAACTGGGTTAACAGCAACCACCTCTGCTGTACATCCAGTTATTCCAAAACAAAAGCTTTTCGGTGCAAACTAATACAGCATGGAATGGTCTCTAAGACAAAGGTGAAAATTTGCAGCGCAGTCATGCACTACTTACCAGCTGTGGTGTGCTGGGTTAATTAGCTATGCCACAGATATAAAGAAACAGGTAACTGCTGGGATGCTATTGAGAGCGAAAGGGTAAGACTCAATGTGAAAACCAGAGTCAGCTCTATACCCCATAGCCTTGTGAATTACCCTGGTGATGCCTTTGTCCTCACATGAAGCACTTTGAGCTTGCCCTCCAGGGAGGGCTACATCTGCCTGCAGATGACAATCAGGGCATCTTCTACATGTCAACAGTGCTCTGGGGTTTATGACACACTTCCGTGCTCCTGAACCTGTCTTTATGATGTGCCCACCAACAACAACTCCATTTCCTTCCCATCCCTGGCTGCAAAGCCTGCTGTTTTTATATTGCCCCAACTTGGATGCCTGGCTATGAATGATTCCTCCTAAAGGGTGGCGGGGAGGTGTGGGGCGTCAGCATATTCTTTTACTGGACTCTTCTAGTACTCTTTCATACCAACATTAATTTACTAGAAAGCAAGTTATCAATCACCCGACCTGCCACAATGAACTAGAAATCTCTGGGTGGTATCACTGTACTATCATAAGATACAGACAATTTGAAAGTATCTTCCGCAAGGATGGTTAAATAACGTGTACCTCCCCTGCAGCTACGCACAACGGTACAGAATCTCTATCTCCCCACTGGCAGCCAGTGACACAATTTCTGTACCTCTCCTAACTTGGTATGTAATGAATCATGTTAATAGATTCCCAGATATGGAAACATCCTTGCTATCCTAAAATAAAGAAGTTACAATTATAGTGCTTTGCTACCCCAATGAAAAACTTCAACTTCTGTTTTGACTTCTGGGCAGGAGATCATAAGGTCATGCTGCAGAGGTGTGCCCTGGGCCACTTCCCTTTTCGTTATCAGACTTTCACTCCCAGAGGTTCTCAATCCCAGTGCAGTCTCAATTAACTTAATAATGACCCTGAATAATCCGATCTTTAAAGGTTCATCAGAATTCAGGGAAAATACTTCTACATTCTTTATTTAATAACAAATACTAATCCTATTTCTAGCACCTTTATGAGAATCCTTCTAAGATGATGTGACAGCATTTATATCTTACAGAAAATTCACCTTTTTGCTCAAGATTTTATCACTGCATCCATTCAAACAAGCTACCCTCAGTTACAAATAATTTCTTGTCCATAATGCATCGTTCATGTTCTGGCAATTACTTCCTGCTAGTTCTAGAAGCCATGCATTTAATCCTTTGTTCAGGATGCAATCCCTGCTCGGCCACAGCACCATTACCCTGCTCTCACCCACTCATCACATGACTGGCTGCATGCCCACGTCCCAAAGCAGACTCTACAATACTTGAGAGCAGAACTCATACCACAGTGTAATCCCAAGGTCTACTTCATGAAAAGAAGTCAAGGAAAAATACATATTAATTTAATGATCAAATAAACATATGCCTATCACTACTTCTCCAGATGAATCAGATTCCCCTCCTTTACTCAGAAAGCATAAAGTCTGGGGGCGTTACACTTATCTAAGTGCAATGAAAGGGAGTAACCCAGAAGAGATTCAGGAAAAATGTAAGGATCCATCAAAAGAACCAGAGCAGGTTTGGAGAGGCAGGTCCTATCAGGAGTTAGAAAGCCGTGTGAGATTCTCAACTAGAACAGGAACTAGAACAAGGGCAAGAATGAACAAACAACCCAGGTGCTGAGGAGATGCCTCAGTGGGCAACACGCTTGCCATGCATGTTAAGGATCTGCGTTCAAATTGCCAGACCTCACATAGAAGCTGAACACAGTGGTGCACATTTGCAGTCCCAAAGCTACTACAGAGAGATAGGAGCTAGGGACAGTCGATCCCCAGAAAGTCTAATTCCGCGAGCCCTCAGGGTAGAGAACAATGGAACTCTGCCTCCAAAACGAGGTAGAGAGAAAGACGGACACCTGAAGTTGTACTCCTACCTGATATAACGCACATACATGATGGGAAAGGGGAAAGGGAAAAAACAGAAGAGGGGAGTGGAAGGGAGGGAGGGGGAGGGAGGGAGGGAGGGAGGGTGGGAGGGAGAGAAACAAATGAAAGTAACGTGTGAGGGACAGGGACAAAGTAGTCCATGCAGGATGGATCCAAGGAACATGGAAAATGCAATGCTTTCAACATGGCGTCCCTCTGGCCCTAATTAGAGTCTTGGTTAAATCAGAGTGACTGTTACAAGAGAAGATGTGCATTTGCAAACTGAACATCTGTAAACTTCCAAAACGCTCTACTGTTTCGTGGTTGTTTTCTTTCTCTCAGTCTTAAACATGCTGGTGATAAGGGGGTCTGAGGAGCGGAGCGGCTGGACGAGCAAACGCCTGTGGCGGCCCTATGAGCGTCTCAGAGCCAGAGCCAGCGAAAACACACAGACAGGCAGAGAGGGAGCAGGCTCTGCTGTCCTGCCCTCACCTTGCGCTTCCTTCCTCTGTCTTGAGGTAGGTTTCACTCTAGGCTTCTAATCATCATGAAAGCAAGAAGTGAAACAGAGGACCCCCTCCCCCACGCCCCAGACACTAAAAATGAAGCGGCAACCCCAGGAGAGAGGCAAACAGGGCCCTGATCCCAGCCACATGCCTGCTGCTAAAAAAGACTTACAGACATGGGGCCTGTCCCTTCAGGGTCTGGCCTAAGTGAAAAGCAAGTAGGGAAAAGCTAGATGATCACCTTCTCTGTGGCTCTCTGTCATCACTCCCCAGCAATGACACAGGGACAGTAGAGCCACAGATCGACAAGAAATACCAAGTGTTTACTAAGGGCTGACCGTATGTGAAGTGATGTCTAATGACCAGAATCATCACAGTGCACTACCATGACCCACACTTTACACATCAAGAACATAAGGCTGAGGCTTGGGGATCCAGCAGAGGGGCAGAACACTTGCTTAGTATGTGTAAGGCCCTGGACTCAATCCCTAGTACTACCTGCCCCTCCACCCCCAAAAGGAAAGTTCTAAGAGGTCGCACAAATTGATTAGGATATACAACCACCAAACTGCAAAGCTAAAAAAAATCTTCAACATGGATTCTTCCCCGCAGTCTGTGTCTCTCTGGAAATAGTGCTTTGGGTTCTTACCACGCCCACACCTAACTCTTGGATCATAGTGGTTATAGTACATTCTTCCTGTCATACTCCACAATCAGAAACTGATGAAGCCAGTAACCAACAGACCAAACTAATCAAAAGCACAGAGAAAGCAGGCTATTCAAAAGACCAGATGATGATCAAGACCCTCCCTGGATTAGTAAGAAAACTGAGGGCCACAGTAAAGTGGAGAAGCCTCTGCGTGAGTCTATTGATGCCGATTCACTGGCATTGGTGACAGAGAACGGACAGATAAAGGATCAGATCTTTCCTTTTCTTCCCTCCAAATCAATATTCAATTCGATAAGCACGTCTAAGATGACTGAAGAACAGCCAGCTGTTTCCTGGCATTATGTAACATCTGGTACTGTAAGCTTCGAGTTGGGGTTTCTAAAACCACCTCCAAAGGAGCTCCTGTGGGATCTCTCCTTGTGTGTTTCTGATCATTTACCTTGTACTGATGGGGCTGTACAGGTCCAAGTGTGTGGCAGCCAGCGCTGCCCCACTGAGACAGGGCCTGAGCTCCTGGATGTAGACATTCTGACTCCGGGGTTGAGAGTTAAGTGGCATAAAGCATTCATATTAATCCCTCCTTTGCATTAGTCCCTCAATAACTGCTTTGTCAGTGTGTGATGAATAAATTGATGATGTGGATGGAGGGGACAGAAACTGACACCCATTAATTCAGTGATGTAGGAACTGGATACTGAGAGGCTGTGGTTCAGACATGAGAAGCTGATGGCAGACTTCAGTTTAGCATTCATGTACATCGCCAACAGCTTCTTTTATTTGAACAAGCATCTAAGACTTAAATTACATGGTCCTAAACCATGAAGGGTTTTCCTTAACTGACCTCTCCGGGTGAACATCAGTGCCTTGGTAGAATTACCAAACTGCTGCTGTAGGATTCCTGTTCGCATTATTAATTAGACAAAAAGAGGGATTTCATTATGACATTTTCATACATGTTTATATATACTCTGAATGTGTTCAACCCTCCTGTTATTCTCTTGCCCCGCCTCCTTCCGGTCCCCTTCCTCATCCCAAACAGCTCCCTGCCTACTTTCACACTTATTTTTTTATTCCACATACATGACAAACATATTTGCCTTGATGAATTTGGATGTTGTCCCTTCCACAAGTATGATCTCTAGTTGCACACATTTTCCAGCACAGGATCTAACTGGGATCTTCTTTGTAGCTGAGTAAAACCCCACCCTGTGTATTCATTACCTTTTCTGTCCCCGCTTTTCTACAGTGCCAGAAAGGCTGACTCCATAACTAAGCCAACTGTGGATGCTGTGTATGAGAAAAGTCTCCTCTTTTCCCATGACCTCCCCAGCATTTGGTGTTCTTGTTTGCTGAGAGTCCTTTGGACTTGAATAAGAGTATCTCAATGTAATTAAAAGCTGCTTTTCATCATTCCTTCCTTCGGCTTTTCAACGCTCCCCACCCTACCCCAAGCCAGAATCTGAACACAGGCCACTGTTCATCCTGCCCAGGTCCTCTTCCAGTCAGCTACTGATCCCCACACCCACTGTTATCTTTTTAAATGTAAGGATGTGCTTCCTCATCCAGGGTACAGCTATCCATCCTGTACTACATGCCAATACCTGGCTGGAGGCTTTCTGAACTTCAAAATTCAGAATCAGCTTCCAGGCTTCGCTCAGACAGGAGGCTAGAGTGCAACTTCAGTTCGCTGGAAGCAAATGCCCTCCAAAGATGCCACAGCTGGACTGGGGGCATACTAACTACGTGTCTGCTCACATGAATTATAAGTTTTGAAAAGATCCTGACAGCAAAACTATTAAAAAACCAAGTATAGTTAGGTCTAGAGAACCCAAATCATCTATAATTTTCCTCTCAGCTCATCAAAGGAAGCACACTGTCTCTTTCTTTCTTTTTCTCCTTTTCTTGTTACCTGTTTTCCTAATTTTTTTTGACTCTTCCCACTGTGGGAAGGAGTCTTGGATTAATCTCAATGATTATCAAGGTATCAATCAAGACTTACTATGCACAAGTAAATAAGCACTTTAGGCAAACCTTTTCCAAAAGGTAGAGGTAAGTCCCTACCAGAGCAATTACAAAGCAGATATGCCACAGCATGGGAAGGAAGCGTGGGAAGACAGCCCTGGAGAATGAGGCAGGCTGGAAATTACACACAATTGCTAGTCGAACGGCAAACTCAATCATGTTCGGAAGCATCAGGTAATACAGAGCAGGAAGGGGAAAGCCGGACCTGCCACAGGCTGAAAATGGCATGTATTCCCTTAACTTCTCTCCACAGCCAGCTTCGGAAGGATACTGGCTACACGCCCCGCTCCCTGCATGGACAGCTGGCACTACTCAGAAGGAGCATGGAGAACAACTCCACAGAAATGCCAACCCTTTATATAGGCTTTCTCCTAGACACTGCAAATACTGGAAGCCGCACGAGACTTACAACCGTCGGCCACAACTGCTCACTCAGTCACTAACTGGCTGTATGACTTTCCCCCTGCACGTCTTTAAACCTCAAGACGTCTCCTTAGATGGAAACTAAAATTACCTTCTGACAAACATTCTGTCCAACAACTCTCATGTCCCATAGTTCCCCAAGACTATAAGCTGAGTCAAATGAGGTTTTGCATAAAACTATGTTCTGATTACTAGGAATTTCCTATCCACCCCCCAGATGGAAGAGGTATAAAGTAAGGGAAGGTAGAGTAAGAATCAAGACAGATTTGTGACCTTCCTGGCACCGGAAATAATATAACTGATATGCTTGCTGCTCCGGGCAACACTGTGGGAAGCCAGAAAAACCGGACTGCACTTGAAAACCCCAAAGGAACCAAGACACAGCAAAAGGAGAAGCAGCAGGGTCCCGGAGAAGTGACGGCCCAGGTCATCAGAAGTGACCCAGGATAGTGACTGGCCCCTACAATGCACCTTGCCTTCAGATTCACAGTATCACTGGAAGAAGAAACACGCAGAGCCGAACACCAGGGCTCCCGAGAAGGCTAGGAGAGAGTGGACTAGTGCTGGCCAGACTTCGGCTGTCACATATTCTTAGCAGTCATGGGAAAAGGAAAGGCGGCTGACAGCAGACAAGATAAGCTACAGGGAATAAAGAGGTCACCGGGAGTCCCTACACACCATTAGGAACTAATGCCTTTCTTCTAATTGGAATGTAATACACAAAAATCTCCACTCATTTAGAGAAGCTGAAGGTGCGTACCCAATTTAACAGAACACTCAGAAGCTATCGGAGGCAGGGTGCAGACCCAAATGTTCTACCAGAAAAGAAAACTCATAGCAGGAAGTTTAACTAGGCTAGTCACTAATATTACTGTTCACTGGATGATAACCAGGTAGACTGAAGAGAAGACAATAAAAGTGGCTGTGAGGGTGAAGAATCTTTTTTTCCAAAAGATTTGGTACCTACACCATTGGGAATGGTCACGGAAAACAATGGACCCCCAACCATCCACTCTAAATCACATTTAACAGCAACAGTTCTACTAACAACAGGAGCAAGAAAATATTATCTCAGGACTCAGTTTCCCCAGCTCTAAAATAAATCCCTCCCACAGCATTTATACTCTATGATAATAATGTTCTTCTGGGCAGCGCCCTATGCTTACATGAAAATGTGGTCCCAAGGAGCCTTCCTCTGAGTCTATGCTGCAAACAAAAAAACTTATCTCTGTCTGTGTATGTGTGCGTGCGTGCGTGCGTGCGTGCGTGTGTGTGTGTGTGTGTGTGTGTGTGTAGCTAAAAATGAGGGCAAAGAACAACTTGAGTTTGTGTGTACTCAAGGAATTGACTTCTGAACATGGAAATTGGGACAGACAAGCCTAAGATGCTATGTGCCTAATTCACAAAGGTTTTGCCCTTCCAAAAGTGTGAGAAAGTGATGATGAGAAAAGTCAACAATATAATCTCTAATAAAGCTTGGGAGTCTCTTTAGTGGTTATCTGGGATCTCTCCTTCCAAACCTACCAATAAGTGCTCCGGTCTGCAAGTTAATTGCTGCTCACTCGTCTGCGTTCGGCGGCGGCGGCGTGTTCAAACATGTATTAAACGCCGTGTTTGGTGAGCTGTTTACCAGGCTGCTGTAGCCATGATAGAGGCCATGGAATTTTACTAGCACGTGTGGTGGGTTTTAATTACTTTTAATTTTTTAATACTTTTGTTTGTATCCTAACAAAAAGGAAGATAAAAAAAAAAAACAAAGCTCATCTTACTAATAGCTTGAAAAAGTAGAAATATTTAATTTTTTTTTAATTAGGAGAATGCTATTGATATACTTCTGTACGTCAACACTGCACGTTTGTCTGTGAAGCTGTATTTATTCAGATGAAGTTAAAGACCGCATCGCTCACCAAAACCTGTCAATGCGTTCCATATAGCCTACGGCAACCACTGTGCAAAACTACCCTATAGCTTTTAAAATCAACTTGAACACTCTGGTTAACTGGAGTTGATAGCATTGAATCTGGATGTTATGATGAACTCTGTGGTGTAAGCTGTGGCTCTGCTTGTGATTTTAAATTTCTGTTTTAAAAATGAACTAGAAATGTAAGGAAGTCAATATTTGAAATGCCCAGATAATGAAAAAATAAAGTGATAGTAAGGGTGATGGAATCTTCCAAAAAAGATTATGAGAGAATTTTAGAAAACAAGAATTAACCCTAGGCATATAATTAGGCTTTAGCATAATAATTTGTGATTAATTTAAAAGCTAAATAGGTTGTTACTCAGTGTATGGCATGGTATGAAAGCTAAGCAAGCTTTTCGTATGATGTATCACTAATTCAAATTATGTAAGGAAGGCCATATTCCAATCACACATTCATAGTAAAATAACTGGGACCACTTTCAATTGTGGACCCTTTTACACAGTGTTGGAAACTGTTCTACTTCTATTTCAAGATCTTGAAATAAGGCAAAATCTGGTTAGCCATTGATCAATGGCAGCTGAGAAAAGACCAGCTTGAATGCTTCAGCTCACTTTCAGAATCACAGTAAAGGGGGTTTAGTCCTTCTGAAGTCTCTCCAAGAGAGTAAGTACTGGTGCTGAGCCTTCTGAAATAGGTTTTTTAATCACTATGCTAAAAAACTGAAATGTATGAAAACCCTACTAACCTGGCTAAATATTCCAGAACAATAACAGACCACACACACACACACACACACACACACACACACACACACACACACACACACACACTTTTAGATAAAATTTAAATCAGTAGTTACTAACATTCACTAGTACAGAAAATATTATAAATGAGGCACAAAATTATTAAACTATTTCTATGGTGGAACGCAAATGTGTTGGCATGTACCTCCTAACATCTTAAGACAGCCCCTTCCATGACTCAACCGTGAGGGTGGCTATAAAGTCCTCCATAGCTGAATTGCATACTACCATGAGGACCATTGATCCATCTCACCTTTTACTCTGTAACCACAAATCCTAATGCATGGCAATCCTTCAAACACATAATGTAATTTATTCTCTGTTCAATGTATAGCTTTCTCACAAGTTCAGTCTGGTTCTTTAAAGACAAAAATAAAAACAAAAACTGGTCTTTGACCTTCAGTATAAGTAGTGGGATTCTAAATTTCACACAGTGGAAATCAAAGTTTTCTTCCACACACACACAAAAAGTACTTTCTGCAATCTGTCTTAAATGAGATACTAATTATGAACTAGAGTAATTAGTTAAAAAAAAAACAGTTATTGGAACATTTAAATCATGGTACATTAGTCAAAGGCAGTCAATGCAGCCAACCTTGTTTTTGAACATAAAAGGCATCCTTCCTTGATTCTGCAGTATGCAATGACTGAGTTAGAAACCCGCTACTCCATGATAATTGGAACAGTGACTATGAGTAAATGGCCAACAATGATGTTATCTTCCCCAGTTTTCTTTCAAGTTCCCCATACAGAGTCCATCCCATCATTGCTCAGCTAATGATGATGACGACTGCACACATAGACAGACAGACAGACAGACAGACAGACACACACACACACACACACACACACACACACGCATTCACATGCACACCCACTCGAGCACACAATCACAAAGGTTCGGGAGTACTAAAGTTAAGCTCTGAGCTTGAATCATATACCAGATAGTATTTTCCACAGTTCCTCATAACTATGAGTGATTGATTGTAAATTCGATGTATGCCTGCTGTTTTGGTTGGTGTATCCATTAACAAGAACCTGATCAAAGTGTCTCCAATGAGATAATAGGCAACACCATCATGGAGTTGTGCTGATGTCTTGTTCACTTGGTATAAGTGAAGTTCAATATGTTAAATAAGCTGCCTTATTTGATTTCCATTGCAAATTCTAATCAGACATTTCAGGCTAGAGAAGGAACCGTGCAGAGTGGAGAACACAGAGTGGGAATTAGGCAACCTTTGCTTAAGACAGACCACACCCGGACACAGTGGCCATGACTGTAATACTCTGGGTCTCCCTCTAGTACTTTCCAAAATGTTGTAACTAAACAGTTGACTCTCGCAGGCCATGGTCTTCCCTTCTTAGGCTCTTTTTCTGGTAAACAGGAATTCCCCAAAGGGTTTCCCTGAAGTAAGCTGTTATATAATAAATGACACCAACAAGCCAAAGCTTATTAGAAGTCCCCACCTTGAGTGTTGACCACACACTCAAGCCACACAGAATCTGGTAAAATCCCTCAAACTCACTACAGTGGACAGTGAATCAGCATTCACACAGACCATACAACCCAGAGGCTGCACTGTTGGTAGGTATGGATTATAAGAGAAATTCTGCCAAAATACATGCACTGCCTTGAGATTTGGAAGGCTAGGGTGGCCAGAGGCCATGTCTTGTGGCTCTGCCTGTTTCCTCTTGGAAGCCTGGTGGGATGGCATGGGTGGGATCTTCTGCACTGACATTCTTTCTCACAGACACTCTTCATCCTGGGGCTTGCCAAGCAGCAGCTGTGACAGAGGGGACACAGATCCCATGTCTCAGAGGCCACTCACCACGTTTCTGACCACTTATCTTATAGAATAAATTATTTAACCGTTGAAAGAAAGCTTGGTGACCTTTCTCTTTCTTGGCTATAAAAAAAAATGGGGTTAATTGTAGCTCTGGGGTTCAATTGTAGATGTCCATTCTAACATCTACTCCATGTGGTCCTTCTGATGGTTTCTGAGCTACTAAAACTCTACTGTGTCTTCTACTTAAATATCTACAACAGCTGGTTTCTTTCTTTCTATCTTTTTGAAAACAAATGTCTTCTTTTTCTTTAAGATTTATTTATTTATTATGCATACAGTGTTCTGCCTGCATGTATGCTTATAGACCAGAAGAGGGCACCAGATCTCACTATGGATGGTTGTGAGCCACCATGTGGTTGCTGGGAGCTGAACTCAGGACCTCTGGAAGAACAGCCAGTGCTCTTAGCCACTGAGCCATCTCTCCAGGCCCAGCTGGTTTCTTCTAGCAAACCCTGATGTTAAAAGAAAGACAAAACCCCTCAAGGTTCTAACAGTTTGATTCACAAATGGGCAGCAAGAATGTTTTATGAGAAAAAGACATGTCCAGGTCATTATGTCTGTACAGAGAAATGGGCCATCCCATGCACAGGAGCCATGCAGATAGCAGCCAGGCCTTCTCAGAGTTTGCAGACTCTGGGAAGACTAGGGCTCAATGCACAAAGCACTCAGTGCTGATGATGAAGCCAAGAGGTAACCCCAAAAATCTCATCTCAGCATTCTGCCCTGGGCCCCATCACTAACAGGCTGTTTCTGTAAGCAAAGACATCACACAATCTTCGTGTTCATGAGGGAATTTATTTGTATTCCAGTTGTAACCGAGTTTCCTAAACTTTCAGTTCCCTCAAAGATGAAGAAACAAAGGTCACCAAACAGGCATGACACAGCTTAACAGGGCAAAGGAATCCCTGACCTCAGATTTTCACACGGTGACAAGCTACAGTTGGAATGCCTTCCAGAAAGCTCCAAGCGAGCAGCTCTGGGACTGGAAGGATGCCAGACAAGAAGCTCAGTTTCACCAGGCGGTGGTAGTGCATGCCTTTAATCCCAGCACTCAGGAGGCAGAGGCAGGTGGATCTCTGTGAGTTTGAGGCCAGCCTGGTCTACAAAGCGAGTTCCAGGACAGGCACCAAAAATACACAGAGAAACCCTGTCTCGGAAAAAGAAGAAGAAGAAGAAGAAGAAGAGGAGGAGGAGGAGGAGGAGGAGGAGGAGGAGGAGGAGGAGGAGGGGGAGGAAGCAGCAGCTCAGTTTCTCATCAGCATCTCTCGTTGGAAATGCCTCAGCAAACTACATGAAGGGGAGATACTCAGACAGCCTAGACCTTCTTGAAGTACAGAGAGCAATCGAGAGCAGGACAGCAATATGAGCCAAACGCAGTAATACGGATGTGACTCAAGAAAAATCCCTAATTCACTCATGCCCCAAAGAAGAAAATTCCAGAAACTCATAAGGTAGAATGAGTTTGATAAACATGAAAATTTGCAAGAAGGGTCAGCAAGGTGTAGGTACACCAGCTCCAGCACCAAGCTCACACCAGGGCTTTCAGGCCTCACAGGGCTCACAGGCCTGTTTCCTCGGCTATACGTGAAAACAATATTCTGTGACTGGCTCAGCAAAACTGAGTGAAATAATGAATGCATGGGCATTTAGGGGTGTGTGTGTGTGTGTGTGTGTGTGTGTGTGTGTGTGTGTGCACAAAAGGGAAAAGTATTAAGAAGGGCATTTCAAGGAAAGTTAGAAATGAATATTCTCAAGCCAGGGTAACAAATGAAATTAAATATAGCAGTCATGCTAAAAATTGATAGCTGGGCAAAGACGGTGATCAGAGCTGTTCCAAACAATGCTGTCTAAAGGAGAAGAGAAACCAGCTGAGGCTGTCCCAATCCTCTTGGTTCCTGTAGCGCACACAACAATGGAAAGATCGCAGGGAGGAGCAGCACACATATTTCAACTATGACACACCAAGAATGTGGGACAGAGCCCTGAGAAAATGACACTTCTGCGTAGCAATAATCATCCCAGCATGTGTGCTCTCGTGAGGATCTCAGCCTTGGGAGCATGTTCAGCAAGTGGGGGGCTGGTCTTGCCAGCACAGGCACTGGTGTTGGAGCCCTAGAATCCAGAGGAAAGAGCCAACCACGATGGCACACACTTGAAACCTCAGTACCAGGAAGGTGAAGGCAGAGTAAGACCCGCCAACCATCTTACCCTAATCGGTGAATTCCAAACTCAGTGAGAGGCCTTGTCTGGAAAACAAGGTGGACAGCCCCTGAGGAATAACTTCCAAGGATGACCTTTGGCCTCCACATACACATGCTCACATATGCTTCAGTTTTCAAACACACACAGACACCCAACACACCTGGTCAGTGACGTACACGAAATGGCTTGTTGGAGATGAGAGGGAACTGTCTCTAGACATGGATGGGTTTGGTTCAGAGCACCCTTGCCAGGTGGCTCCTATCAATCTCTAACTTCCCCCCATGGACCCATTATCCCTTCAGTGTTCCACAAACACCTAAACACACATGCAAATTCTCACAGAGACAAGTAAACCCGTAATTTTGAAAATAACAAAATAATTCCTTTTAAAGAAGTCTTGTGTGTCTGTGATTTCAGGGTTGACCCCTCTGTTAATTCTCCCACTCACAACAGACTTAGTTGTCTATCGTTCTTGGTCTAGGGGAGGGACAAATGAGATTTCCCCTTCCTGCAATAGCATGTTTCCTGGTGTCATTACACAGGCCTTTAGTTACATTCATGGACACAGCAGGCTGTATGTACATATTTACACATTTTATATATCTATGTAACAGTAGTAATCAAAAAGGGATCAATTTAAGGGGTATATGAGAGGGACTAGAAGGAGGACAGGGAAGAGGGAAATGCTATGATTAGATTTTTAATTCAAAAGTTTTTCATCAAAAGCTTTCTTTTTAATTTTGTAAGTGGCTCACGCAAGTGTCTTCATCCTTTTCTCGGTTCTACCACACAGAAAACAGAAATAACTGAAATCGGGAATGAAACAGAATATTGACAGTTCTTTGAAGCAGCTAGCCTGTACATCTGTTCATCTAGATGGGCAGAAATACAAAAGCAGGCGTTATCCACAGCTGGATTTCAGCACCCATCAGGCATAGACAGGCAGGTTCAGAAAACATCCTGGGGGTTGCCAGTTCAAATACTTTCAAGTGTGGATGGGAAGTAAACTACTGTTGGTTAGATGGGCATATTGATTCTAACAATCCATGATCGTGAGAGTTCTTCCCATGGGTTAGTATCTTCTTCGGGGATTAAATTTTCCAGGGCAGAGGTCTTCAGCTCCTTGGTTAGGCTGATTCATAGATACTTTTTGAAGCTACTGTATTCTCTTGTTTGATACTGTTGGTATTGGTTGTAGTTTCATCTTGTCTAGGTCATTATCCCTTATTCCTCCTGGACAATATTTGATAATCATTCCTATTGTATATAGTTTTCTATTAGGTTAGAACCTTCTTATTTAGACAAAAGGGGGAGATGTAGTGGGTAGCTGTTCCAGCTTTGCCCTGGAAGTACTACCCCCATTGCGGCTTCCGGTAACTGTCACACCTATAAGGCAGAGCCAAGACGGGAGCCCTTAAGACCTGAGATCTGGATGCGCTGGCTGTCTTGGTTCTTGGATCCTGGATGATGGATGTAGACCAAGCAGAGTTCTCCAGAGAACACTACTGGATTGCACTTCACCTCTCCCGGACCCTGTAACCTATCCCTTTACTTGTAAGTTAACCCCCAAAATAAACCTCCCTTTTAACTACATAGAGTTGACTTAATACTTCCACCAATATGGGAGTGCTCCCATGACCTCTGTCTCTGTGTGTTTGTTGTTGGTATACACAAAGTTTGGAACGCTGACTTATATCCTGACACTTTGCTGAAGGTGGTGATCATTTCTAGAACTTTCCAGGTGAAATCTTCAGGACTGCTAATGAATAATATCTTATCATATGGGCTCTTATGTATAATATCAAACCATCTGCAAATAAGGATGACTTGATTTCTTATTTTCTTATTGGCAGCTCTTTAATTCCCTTCTGTTGTCTCGTTGCTCTAGGTAGAGCTGCAAATGATATAATGAAAAGAAATGGGTTTAGTGGACAAGTGTCTCATTCCTGATTTTATTTGGATTTTTTTTTCTCCACTTAGGAGGATACTGACTATCTGTTTATCATATATACACCTTTTATTGTAATTAAATATGTTCCCTACAGTCCTACCCTCTCTGGGACTTTATCATGAAAGCATGTTAGATTTTGTCCAAAGCCTTCTCAGATTAGCATGTGATTTTTCTAAGTCCATTTATATGATTTATTACATCTATTGGCTTACATATGTTGAACCATCCCCGCATATTAAAGAAAAAGGAACTTAATCTTGGTGAATATCTTTATTAGTTAAGCTTGATTTCAGTTTGCCAGTATTTGATTTAGAATTTATGCAACTATGTTCATCAGAAATATTGGCCTGTAATATTATTTGTTGCTGATCAGGCCTTGCCTGGCTTGGTTAATAGCATACTATTGGCTTCATTGAAAGAGAGAAAGACAGACAGAATCCTGCTGTGAATCCATCTGGGCCCAAGAAAAATTAAATCTTGACATTTTCAGGTAAATGGTGGGAACTAAAGATTATTTATTATACTGACTGAGTAACCCAGGCCCAGAAAAATGAAACACTGCATATTCTCTCCTACTTATGGATCCTAGCTCTAGATCATTATATGTGAGTATGCAACCTGGAGTAACTGCAGAAATCAGGAAAGGAAACAGGGACCATGGGTCGGGGGAGATCTCTGGGGAGGGGCCAAAGAGGACACAAATGCTATGAAGGGGAAAATGGAGAAAAGGGCAGAACGTGAACAGGAGACGAGGGAGGGTAGGTAACATACAGGGAGGATGAATGTTTGGAAGACCATAGAAAAACGTTACTTTATGTTTACTTAAAAAGTACATTATATAAGCCGGACAGTGGTGCACAGGCCTTTAATTCCAGCAGAGGCAGGCAGATCTCTTTGAGTTCAAGGCCAGCCTGCTCTATAACTAGGGCAACACAGAGAAACCCTGTCTCAAGGAAAAGAAAAAAGAAAAAGCATTTTATGTATATGTGTATGTGTAATAGAGATTATATATTATAAATATGTTTATAGAAATCTATTATCATTATATATGGCTGTTTATATAATTATAATCATATATATATATCACACATATATATGAAGAGAGACACAGAGAGAGAATAGATATTAAATTTAGTGGACTTACACCACTTGTGCTGATAACATCCCCCAGGACCTAAAGAATAACCAACAAAAACCCTGTGGCACACATGAGAAAGCTCCCTTCCCAGCTCACTGGAAGAGAACTCTACCTGGTACCTAGTCAACAACCTGTAGTCTGTGAAGTCAGGATCCCTAGGGAAGGACCTACTGCTGTCCCTTCCCTAAGCTAAAATATTTTCTAACAGCATTCTAAATAGTTAAAACCTTATACCGGAGACGATTTTAGCTCTCACCCCTCATCAAAGAACCCCCTTTATCAGCAGATGGAAACCATTACAGAAACCCACAGCTGGTCAACAACGGGCCGTGGAATACCTAGCCCCAATTGATACATTTAAATGCAAACCCTATACCTATGGCTCACAGAACACTGCAGAAAAGGCGGCAGAAAGACTCTAAAGAACAGCAGACCAGAACCTCTTCAAGATGATCCTGTGTATGTAACAGGGAAGGAAGCCATGGAGTCTCAATAATATGGCCACCTAAGTAAGAGGAGCTCAGTGACAATACCTGTCAGGGATGGAGAAAATCTCACCAGGCTCTACTTCTAGATGAAGAGCTATAGGCAATGAATGACACTCAAGAAGGAAAACCCATCTTCCCCAGGAATGAAGCCCTAATTCAGTTCAGTCACAGCTAGTCATCCGTAAACATACCCATCTAAGTAACACATATGACTTAGAAGAAAAACACTGTAAGTGTGTGGGGGGGGGGGGGATGCGCGCGCGCGCGCGCGCATGCGCGCTGCTGTTGCCTTGTTTGCCTCCCAGAACTTGAAGGTAAGAATCTGTTGCTGAAGACACCACACATTTCAGATGTATTTTGGAGGAATTCATCTGAGGACTAATAACACACACATGTTACATATATGTAAACTATAACTGAAGAAGAGGTATGGGTGATATTTTGTTTGTGTTCTTTGACAAATAAAGATGACCTGGAGATCAGAGGATGGAGCTAGCTACTAGTTAACCATAGAGGCCAGAAAGCAGTGGCTCACAACTTCAATCCCAGCACTTGGGAGGCTCATGCCTTTAATCCCAGCACAGTTGGGAGGTGGAGACAGGAATATAAGGTGGGTAGAGACAGATCTCAGCCCTCTTTCCTTCTGAGGATTCAGAGATAAGAAGTCTCCAGTGGCTGCTGCTCTGCATCTTTGATCTTTCAGGTTATTACCCTGATATTAGACTCTTCAATTTTATTGAAAGACTAATTAGGATCACACTTCAAAGAGGTCATGAATTTCAGAGGAAGTGTAGAAATCAGAGAGGAGTTGGTGGAGGAAAGGGATAGGTGGAAATGATGTAAATATAGTACTCATGTATGAAAATCTCAAAACATTAAAAATTTAGTTAAAAAAAAGAAATTCAAGAACATTTGGCTTGAAGATGTGCTGAGATTACAGGAACTGTAGGGGGTAAATGACCACTCACCAATCTCTACATTTCCAGTTCACAATAAGTCATACTTCAATTTTTTCAAAGAGCCATTTCATGAACCAAAAAAAAAAAAAAAAATCTAGAACTTCTTCATAAAAGTATTCACAATGCTTATTAAAATACTTACTTTTGTTTTTTATATAAATGAAATCCTAACATTACAAACAATTCAGTTTCAAATAAGATATGAAATTTTGATTAGGCATGCTAAGTGTGGAGACATATTTAACCTTACAATAAATTAGAAACTCTAATACTAGATAGATAGATAGATAGATAGATAGATAGATAGATAGATAGATAGATGGATGGATGCCAATGTTTGAGAATGCACTGCAACTCATACATTCCTGTGGAAGTCACAGAAATATCACACAGTGGAAAAAAATCACTGACAGATATTAATAAATATAAAATGGTAGCCTCTGATCCCTGACATCTCAACTTTCGGCCCTCACATTTGAGATTGCTCAGGAACTAAGCTGCATATATGCATAAAGTGTTGATTACAGCAAAATGTTTAAATAACAGAATGCTTAACTGATATATAAAAACACTCAATGAAATACTGAAGAGATATTAAAATTATAATCATTCAGTAAAATGTGCAATAGGTGAGGTGGTGAATGGACAGAGCTGAGACACACAGTACTGAATGACTTACACTAACAGTAGAACCCCAGAAAGGCAGTCACACAGGGATAGGGTGAAGCTGTGCTGGGGTAGATCTATAGATGATACTGGTTCACCTCCAACTTTAACCGAGATACAACGCTACAACTTGGTTCAACTAAGTTGAAGAGGGTGCATGTGTGTGTGCATGTGTGTGTGTTCATCCGTGTGCATGTGCGTGCCTGTGTATGTGTGTAAAATATAGAAGGCAGAAAATCTTAGGTGTCTACTAGAACGTAACAATATAAATTCAAGGAAGTTAGGGTGGCTTATACTCCAGAGGCTGAAACAGGCAGAATGCTCCGAATTAGAAGCCACCGTGGATTATATAAGGAGTTACAGGACAGCCTAGACTACCAAGAGAAAGCCTGCCTGAGAGAGAGAGAGAGAGAGAGAGAGAGAGAGAGAGAGAGAGAGAGAGAGAGAGAGAGAGAGAGAGAGAGAGAGAGAGAGAGAGAGAGAGAGAGAGAGAGAAGTACAATTTCAGTGTTGATGGAAAGTGTGAAAATTAATTAGCTGATAGAAAAGGTCTCTCCTGAGACCCTCAAAACAGAAATAGCATTTTTTTTCTATATAGCATTTTGTTTCCTCTCTTCTCTTCAGGTAAGTGAGCTCTGGTTGAGTGTATGTTTTCATATACTGTACACATGGAATTGAAAATAGCAGTGTTCAGTTACATGTCAATGACAGCAATTGCTTTTAGATTTTCAGAAAATGCTACGATGAGCTAGAGTTTGAATTAACCTCCTCTTTAAATATGGCTATGCAACCAAGCAGCTGGCATCAGAGAATGTGTTCTCTACAGAGCTTGTTTTTTATATACTAAGAAAGAGCCTTTTCTAAAATTTTAGCATTAACAAAAACACTAATGGAAAAGTAAAGGTGAGTTTTGGCTCTGGGTGTTTGCTTTAGAACCTAAAGTCAATTTCTTCAATATTATCACCCTTTGGGGAATTTTACATGAAATTCAAGTGCTAATGAGAACTATTTCCTTGACTTTTCCTCACTGCAATTTGACAACAAACTTGGAAAAGTTTTTATACCTGTATATGCAATGGATGTCTATAATTAGTACCGAATATTCTGTGAGAGCTAAAGATAACATTGGGAGTCCGCAACTATTCTGATGTTCTGTACATTTCCAACAGCTGTAATTAGGTCCCAGTGGAGATAATATTTAGAAAGGAACAAGGAAAAGAAATCATCAGATAAAAGACAGCAAGAAATGGTCAGTGAGGCAGGCAGATGGCAACATGTGCCTGTCTGTGTGCAAGGACCTGCAGCATAATCCACTAAGAGTCTGAGCTACCCTCTCCAGCCACCAGTGACCGTAGGTCCTAGTGCCTGACATGTTCTTAATGTCCATATTTTCTTCCATGTTGAAATTCAAAGCAGCCATCTCTCATACCATTGTGTGAGGTTTGTTCTTGCTCACCACTTTAAAAAGAGAATCTTATATTCCCCAACAATATTCTTCATATCATGATAAAAATAATAGCCAGGAGACTGAAAGTCAAAATCGCCAACACAAAAGCATCAGGCTCAGCAGACAGATAGAATTTTGGATTAAACACACCATGAGAGAGGCACATACTGGCAGCTTTGTACAAGTCTCCACTTCGGTGTTTTACTAAGGTATACTTCCTGTTCACAATATTGGTCCTCTCATCTAAGCAGGCATCTGAATGGTCACATTAAAATGGCTCTCCATGAGATATGCACCGTAGAACAGTCCTTAGTGGTTTTTGTTGATTGTAAATATTACTAGTGTATACAAAGCATAGCACACTGTGTGGCCATGGTGCTTGTATCGGACTGTGGGCTCCAGGTTAGCCCATGGGCTCCAGGTCGGCCTGTGGGCTCCAGGACCTGCAGGTAAGGCTTACCCTGACTTTCCATCCCTGTCATGGGGAGGATGTGACTGAACCCTGCCTTCTTCCCACATCCCTTCCCATGTTTACTCAATTATACAATTAATATGTAAATCCCATATTCAAAGAATATAAGAAAACCACTCAAGGTTACAACTAATTCACAATAAGAAGGTAAGGAGTTCAAGGGAAGATTATTGTCACTCCTTACTTGAGAACACCCAGACAGAAAGAAAGACATCAGAGTGAGGAACTTCTGATTCTGTAGCTACCCTTTAAAATACCTACCATGGTGGGACAAATTATATCCACAGGGTCACATCCCTCATCTATCACAATCAACCGTGTCTCAGAAAGTTAAAGTCTCTTCCTAAGCCCCAGGATCTGCCTCATTTAGCCTGCCAACTTCTCTGTCATAACATGCCCATGAACTCTACTTTGTGAACCTACGATTCTATTTCAGCCATTACAATGCATCCCACGGTTTCTCGTGAAAGCCATTCTCAGAGATTGTTCTAATGCGTCTTTTTGAGGTTAAACTGCTGTGGTTTGGAAATGGTCTGAGTGTACCCCAAGGCACCATATGCTGACATTTAATCACTACTGTAAATGAGGAGAAATACAGAAGATTATCCCAAAGATGGTGTTTAGAGGTTAAGGACATTAAAAAGTGGCTGGAATTAGAGAAGGTTCTTAGAGCAGAGCCTCATGATTGAATGCCTGGTGCCTCAAAGGAAGAAGACAAGAGAGCACACAGGTATGTTCCATTGAGGCCACCTGCTGCCTACATTCTCAGTCAGTGAGAAATTCATCACCAAATACCACCGCTTGTCTTCCTCAAACCCTAAGTAAAATAAACTGCTTTTCTTTTCAAGGTCAGTTTGTTTCAGATTCTTTATTATAGTAAAACAAACCTGATAATACAACTTTCATTCTCTACTTTCAAAAGCCATCACATGGTGTCTGGAGGCATGGCTGAGCCATTTAGAACACTGGCTGCTCTTCCAAAAGACCCAGGATTGGTTCCTGGGCCACACACAATAACTCGTAGCTCTCCACAACCTCAGTTCTAGGGGTTCTCATGCCCTCTTTTGGCTTCACAGGTACCAGGCAAGCATGTGCTGCATAGAGACATATATGGAAGCAAAATACATGATAGACAGATGACAGATAGATAGATAGATAGATAGATAGATAGATAGATAGATAGATAGATAGGTAGATAGATGATAGATAGATAGATAGATAGATAGATAGATAGATAGATAGATAGATAGATAAATTTTGTTTCCAAGGGCCATCTCATGATGCTAAAATATAGATGAACCTTTAAAACATACTAAATGATGGAGCTGGAGAGACAATTAGGCAGTTAAGAGTACTTATAGCTCTTCCAGAATACCGGGACTCCATTCCCAGTACCCACATGGCAGCATCCAATAGTCTATAACTCTAGTGTCAGGGGATCTGACCCCCTCTTCTGGCCTCTGCAAGTACCAGGCATGCATGAAGGGCACAGGCAAACATGCAATCAAAATGCCCATACATATAAAAATCAAAAGAAAATATGATAGATTAAAAAAGCCAAGCACTAAGGATCGCACCATTTGATTGAATTTACACACAACATCCAGAACGGGCAACATCACAACGCAGAGTGTAGACTAACAGTTGTTGAGTATGAGGTAAAAGGCAGCTTGGGAGAAATGAGTGAAGGTCTATGGGTATAGTACATAATATAAGGTGATAAATCATTTTCACAAGTGATACTGGTGGTTATACAATGCTGGCAATACACCCCAAACCCACCCAGATAACTGATTTCTTTAAGTCAGTGGAATTAGATATTAATAAAGCTACCTAAGAAAACTTAACCCTCTAGGCTCTTCACACGCTGTATAACTTGACACTACCCATTCTACTAGAATCCCCTACAAATGACTCCTGGTTAGCATATGCCATCCTGGCCACCGATGCAATTATTCATGGTTATTTCCATGTCTGGCTCCACAAATAGGTCCACAAATGTGTGCTTTCAGAGAAAACAAACATGTTATACATTTCCATACCCAGTCCTCTGATAGAGTTAAGTACTTCTGTGAAAATTAGAAAACAAACAAAAGACTGGACCTCATCACACATAGCAAATGCAGACCACGGTTTTTAGCCAATTTGCAAGACACAACTGAAGCAGGTATGAGCAGCAGCCTGGGATCTACCCACCCTCTTCTCTTACCCAACAGTCCAAAGAGCATGCACACGGCACATAAGAAAAGAATTCCACACACACATCGAAAATGACACATTGAAAAAATTCTTATGAGAAGGCATCCCTGGTTGGAACAGGAATTCAGGGTGGTCTCTCTGTCTCTGTCTCTGTCTCAGTCTCTGTGTCTGTCTCTTCCCCTTCACACATACACATACACACACACACACACACACACACACACACACACACACACTTTTACCAGATGATTGTTTCCTCATTATATAAACATATCATGAAAAGTGTTCGTCTCACTAACTTGATTGTACATATGAAATGTAGTGAATAGTTTTAATATATATATTTAATTATAATATTTAATTAAATATATTAATATATATTGATTATATATTATTTTAATTATATTAATTATATATTAATATATTTAACTAAATATATTAATATATTAAATATATTATTTAATATATCTATATAGTAAAAACAAAAGGTACTTTTCTTGCCTCATAACAGTGACCACCAAAGTTATATGCCACTACCCCCAACCACTTATATAGGACATGAGACAGAAAGAGAAAAAGCTGAGAAGAGATTTTGTCCGTGTGTGTGTGTGTGTGTGTGTGTGTGTGTGTGTGTGTGTGTGTGCGCGCGGTGTACGTTCAAAAGATCGTGGTCTTTCTATACTAATGAAGGTAAAATAAAATTCCAGATTCATGTATTGCCACGGTTGTGTGTATGCACATGTGTGCATGTGCCTGAGGAGGTGAGGTCCACATCAGGGACCTTCCTCAGTTGCTTCCCACCTTAGTTATGGAGACACTGTCGTTACTGAACCTGGAGCTCACAGATTCAGCTAGGCTGGTGGCAGGTGAGCTCTAGGGAATGTGACTCTCTCTAAAGCCCCAAGCTGGGGTCACAGACACACACACACACACACACACCTCACTGGGCTTTTTTCTCAGGTTGTTGTGATTACAGAGCACATTAAGTGGCTGCACCATTCCCCTAGCTCAGCTTCAAGTCCGTGTTTGCCGACCATAAATACAAAATTTTGTTTGCACTTCAATAGTATATGAAAGATCATGATGTGTCTCATATCGCAACACTCAGGGCACGCCAAGTAATTTAAATACCTCTCTACCTGGACTAAAGAAAACAGTTTAATAGACGATATCCCAGAGAAAACTCTCGAATTCAAGAGGCTCTTTCTCTCTAAACCTGAGAACCACCTGGGCTGCCATTCTCTCTACCTTCCCTGAGGGCAAAGGTACTCCTCCCTCAAAGGAGGTCAGAACTAACAATGTCTGCTTGTCCCAGAGCTCATGGTGCCTTTCCACTGCAGCACTTAGGATGACTGCATCATTTGTAAGACTGTGAATGGCAACCAGAATTACAAAACTTGGTGCAAAATTCTGAATGCAATAGCTTCGTCCCCTAGGCCAAGGCTTGTGATAAGAGCACTTGTATGTGCTGTCTGTGATTTCAAGGCAACGCCTACTGTCTTTGTCATGGGTGTTGGCGACTGTTCCTCCCCCTTCAGAGCATGAGGTCTCTGAAAGCAAGGACTCAGACTAACCCATGTTAGCATTCTCTAAGGTAGGTTCAGTATCCAACACACTGATATCACAAAATTCCTACCTAGAAGATTGATAACTCTGATGGCAGCCATTGAATTGGATTTAAAGGCAATTTCTGAGGTGTTGTTCGTAAAACAAAGGCACTGAGGATGTTGTTAACACTAAGAAAGATGCACTGAGGGGAGACTTCAAATAGCTCAATGCAGAAAAACAAGACTGAGCTGAGATTTACACCAGCTTCGTGGTGGTGGTGTCCCTGGGTATGACACCGTCAGGTACAGTTCTCTGCAACAACTCTGTGTTGTATCTAAGAAAACCAGCTCCTCGGAAAGCACAATAAAATAAGGACAAAGGAAAACACAGCTGAAACACCCAGAAGACAGTAGTTGAATTATACTGAGAAAAACCAGGGTCAACATACATGCCATGTGGAAGACAAGAAGGCCACAACTTGAAACCATGTTTCCCCTGGGGAGAGACTAGTTCAGATCCACGCCAGAGCAGCCTCCTCAAACGCCCTGCCCTGCCCTGCATGGGGCAATGTGAAGCACAGCCCTGCCAAACCCAGTTGTGGTAGATGCCAGCAGCAGGGCTGCCTGAGGGGTTCAAAGAATCAAAAGGGTGGGGGGAAAAACCCACACTGTGTTCATCCAGCAGGACATGACCTCCTAGCAGCCCTGAGCAGGGCTGGGAGTACACATTCCAGGACAGAAACCCTGCAATCAAGATGCTGGAAAGCTGACTGTAGAGTTCAAGGGTAGGACCAACTGAAAGCCTAAAGAGCTGGCTGGTAGTCATGCTGCTGATCAGATGTGGGCAGATTCTGATGACATCACACACCTGCACTGCCAGCGAGTCATCCATGTCTATCTAACTGCCATCAAGATCCAAGTTAGAAGGGTGTTGCTCCTCGTTACTGGCTGTGCAGCCTTAGAGAGCTGGAAGAGCACTCTGTGCTTCGCAAAGTCCTTATCTGCAACATGAAGATGATCAGAGCACATGGTTAAGGGCAGAGGCAGGCGGATCTCTGTGAGTTCAGAGGCCAGCCTGGTCTACAGAGTGAGTTCCAGAAAAGGCATAAAGCTACAAAGAGAAACAAAAAAAAAAAAAAAAAAAAAAGAGTGAACTCTGATTAATAACTAGCGACTGGGCCTGAAAGACAGACAGACAGACAGACAGACAGACAGACAGACAGACAGACACACACACACACACACACACACACACACACACATCATTTGAAAGAATCACAAGTGGCCAAATAGAAGAAACCTTCCAGTCCACATGAGCCTGTTTTAGCTACAAAAGGGATGCTCAGGCCTGAGAAACAAGCAGTAAGTCAGTCACCATGACACTGCGGAGCCACCAACCTCTGCTTCATGATGCTTTGGAGCCGTTCACTGAGGAGAACTGCCGTCAGAATCACCAGTACCCAAAAGGCCAAGTGCTTAAGACAATACCGTGTTAACAGTACTGTCTTAAGTGTGTGTTCACTATTCCTGGTAATAACGTGGCTTTCACATAGGGCATTTCCACATCCATTACCTTAGTTAATCCCTACAACTACCTCAGGAGGCAGCTAAAACCAGGATCACAACTGTTGGAGCCAAAATGAAGAAGCTGGGCCAGGTGCTGCCTGGATGGCTCTTGACTTTACCATGTCTCCTTCTGCTATCTCCAGACACATGCAGCCCAGAACTATGCCCCGTTACTGAGGGTGATGCCCTTCTCTTCCCAGGATGCTACCAGATTAGATTCTAAAGCAACTTTCTAAATGAGGAATGTAAACAACCGATCTCTCCCATGATCCCTAACTCATCAAATCTTTCCAGAGGTGTCAGGAAAACCAAGGCATGTGTTAACTATATTTTGGGCTTGCTCTGACTTGGCTAAACTTAGCAAAACAAAAATCTTCACTGGAGCTTACCTTCGTTGTCTTCGGAGAGTTGGGCTCCAGCTTTCAACAAAGAAAATGGAGCTGGAACTGGATAGAAGTAACCATAAGCTACGTAAGTAAGCAACAGCACACCCCACCACCACTTAGGAAATATTAAATGCCTATGGCACATGTTAAAAATTACACATTGATACTTTATCATAAGACAGATGAAGAAAATACAGGGTGTGACCCACTTTTCTACAGACTTCTTTTAAAATGATCAGTTTTAAAAGACTGGCCTGAGGTCAGCACAGTCCTTTTAAAAAGGGAACAGCCGAAGTCCTGTGGAGATTCTTCTCTAGGCTAAAGGACTTTGCAAACATAGACTGCTATCTACCTACCTCCTATTTTGTATCTACAACCTATCCAAAGAGCCAGTTAACTCAGTTTGGGTTTGGCTTTTGGATCTGTCTTATTTTGTTTTAACATGTATAGAAGGTAAAGGGCAGGGAAGCAAACGCCGGTGATTCCCATGCCAGCACTGTCACTAACAAGGACACAAGAGGAAGGTGGTCAACTAGCCTCAGTTTCTTCATCGGTGTGGTGTGGGATTCTGTGAAGTAGCTTAGGATCCTCCCAAACTAAACTGCTGAAATTCCAAACAAGCAAACAGAAAATACCATGATCGTCTAACTGTTCCCAAATAGCTAAATAAAATGCTAATTCTGCACAAGTTCTGATACTAAATACAAAAGCAAGCCATTTCAAAACCGTGTTTTTCTTGTTGTTTGTTTGTTTGGGTTTTTCTGAGACATAGAGTTTTCGATAGTGAAAATGCTAGCACCAAGAAATAACAGACATTTGCTAAAAGCTGAGCTGTTCTCAGGAATCCATCTGGGTAAAAGGTCAAAGTCACACATTGGTCTGGCCAGTGCAATGATGTCTTTTCCCTGCTATTAACCAGACTCCAAATGGTTTCCTCCGCCTTACATTTCATTTGAAGACTTAAACAAACCTGCAATTTCTCCTGTGGAGAGGGGAGCCAGGTAGAGGTCTACAGTTCAGCTAAAACAACTTCATATTTCACACAAGATGGCAAGAACACGGGAATGAACCTTAAGGATTTTAACAAGGAAGTCAGGGTGGCCAAAGAATATTCTAGAGTCTGGGGATATTACTGACCAAACCATTCCAATATAATATGAATTTGACAGAGTCCAAATTGAGCATGGCAGGAAGGAAAGTGGGGTCCGCTTGTTTTTTGTTTTGACCTTCTCAACAGCTCAACTTGTTAAACATACAGGGCCGTTCCCCAGAGGGGATGGACTACGGAGCATGGGTTCCTGAAGTGACATGGTCAACTGTGGAGCTGGCCCTCGGTAGCACAATTTAGGAAACACTGGCCAAGCATACAAAGTGACTATGACAGGACATGGCTTCTCCTCTGACAGCACCCTTATCCCCAAAATTAAGCTAAACAATACACCGTGAGCTTGCATGCTTAACTGATTTACCAGCATTATATTTACATATGAACTAGTATGTTTTTTGTTTTTTTGGTTTTTTGGGTTTTTTTTGGTTTTTCGAGACAGGGTTTCTCTGTGTAGCTTTGCGCCTTTCCTGGAACTCACTTGGTAGTCCAGGCTGGCCTCGAACTCACAGAGATTCGCCTGCCTCTGCCTCCCGAGTGCTGGGATTAAAGGCGTGCGCCACCACCGCCCGGCTATGAACTAGTATGTTTAAAGCTATTTGTATCTATAACAAACTGTCATCTAATTCATGGACAATATCTAGCTAAAATCTTTGTCAGCCGAAAGGACTTCTGTTTCTAGAAGGTTTCTTGAGATATAAAAGCATCCTGAAGGATCGGTTCTCCCTCTACTAAGGATGTGTAATATGATATTAGGCAATGCCAAGGGAAAGCTCTCTCTTTCTGCTGCCTTCCCCTCCTCCTTCCCTACCTCCTCTCTCCTCCTTCTCCCCATCTCCCTCAATACAGTTAACTAAAAATAAATCAAGTTTCTTTATAAAAGGAAAAAGAATGACAATATCTGGCAAAGTGCTAGCAAGGGAACATAACTAATAGAGCCCTTTCTAACTGAACAGCCCTGCAGGACATGTCAGGATTGGCCCTGGGCCTCGGTGTTCTCACATCCGCGAGATACGCTGTCACAGGACACTTCTGTGTGACTTCGAGGGATGACCCACTGTTATCACCGAAGACAATTCAAAGTAGAGTACCACCGTGAAGAAAACACAGCAGTGGATGCCCCTCCCAGAAAGAGCAATCTGAGGACGTATCCATCCATATGCACAGATACCTGTAGAAGAGCTAAGGCATCCAAGTGAAAGACTGCAGCGCACAGAGCACAGAAATAAGGAAAGATGTACTGAAGGAGATACGAAGAATGTCTCCATTTCCTGTGCCACCCTTCTCCCAAATCCTGCAAAGCACAGTGCTGGGAGATGTGGCTCCCAGAGGAGGAGAGAAGAAAAAGTGAACATCCGCTGGCCCTCAGCACCAGACCTGTTCTTATAGCAAAGGGGAGCTCACAAAGAAACACCTGCAGTATTCACAACAAAGAGATACAGAATCAAGCCAGGGCCAACTGACCTGACGGGTAAGGGAGGGAGGGAGGGAGGGAGGGAGGGAGGGAGGGAGGGAGGGAGGGAGGGAGGGAGGGAGGGAGGGAGGGAGGGAGGGAGGGACTGACTAACAAATGGATGGATGGATGGATGGATGGATGGATGGATGGATGGATGGATGGATGGATGGTCAGACAGACAGACATTGATGCACACACACACACACACACACACACACAATTAAAATAGTTCAGTCTTTAAGTAAATAGAAAGCTATCATGGTTGATCTCATCTAAAAAATAAATTAAAAAAAGTGAATTTTTAAAGGTTAATTTCTGCAACTTCTGAGAATATGGATGGGATCTGGAGAAATCATGCCCACTAAAATAAGCCAAGAACAGGAAGAAATATGCTATCACACATGATGTTAATTACATGTACGGTGAGGAAACAATCAGCCAAGGGAGCAGAGAGAATGCTGATTCCCAGGAACTAAGAGGAAGAGTAGGAAGCCACTGATAACAGGTTACAACAACTCAGGGACTCAAGGTGAGAAGTCCTAGAAGCCAGGGTCCAGCATGAAAGCAGGGGTCAACATTGTCTTGTACACCTGAAATTTGCGGAGCAATGCCTTAAATGCTGTCATCCCCACGTTCAAAAAAGGGAACTGTGTGTAGTGACAGATCTGCTAACTAGCTTGATCATCATCGGCATTTCACAGTGTAACATTTATCAAAAAACACTGCCCATCGGAAACATACAAACTTTTCATATGCCAATTATACAAGGATAAGGCTGGAAATGCTTTGAAATAAAAGTAAAAAATTCTCAGAGAAGAGAGAGAGAGAGAATTCCAAGGATGTTTTGAACAACGGCAGGGACTCAGGAGTTAGTGTTCTCTGTGTCTGCCTTCCGCCCACGTAGAAACTGCTGCCTGATTACCTCCAACACTTGCTGGTACATGTTCTGGGGTGTTGGCCACAACTACAGCCTTATGATTTCACAGCTATGGCATATAATGTTTGGCCAGCCACAAGCACATTTTGGTGCCTCACTGGGGCACGGGCTAAAAGTGACAGAAAATGAAAAACCACCATTACATGTAGAGAGGTGAAACACAGCCCCAACGGTGCTAAAACACACTGGCCACCCAGAGCAGGGCTGCCGGGAGCATCCTAAAGACTGCTGACAGAAAACTGCTCCGATATCCAGATCTACTGCCCAACACGAAGGCATTCCGGGAAAGACTCTCCTGCCTACGCTCCACCCAGTTCACTTTTTAATGGCAAAGGACAAGAGCAGTGGAGTGTTGGCGCCCAAGAAAAGAAAGACATAAGGAATGAAATTTGATATTTTACATTTTCGTTTTGATTTAAAATTAAATTATACATTTTCATTAGGCTTTAAACTCATGAAAAAAAACAAGTAAATAAATAAATAAGACTTAGTACTCAGCAGTATCCCTCTATTAGCTGATTTATTCTTCTAAAGAGCTCTCTCTCTCTCTCTCCCTCCCTGCCCCCAATTCTTCCTACACACTTTCACCATTTTCAGCCTTTGCCCCTCCTATTACAGTCTGTCTCTCATAGAGAACAGGCCCGCCCCTGTAGGAGACATTCACTAGAATGTACCAGCAGCTCCTTCCAGGCTACTGTATTCATGGAACACGAACGAAACATCCCACTCCAGCTCCTTTGTTGGGTCCCCTGATCCTCAGATGCAGAAGCGGTTTTGAGAAACTGGAACCTTGGGGACATGAGCCCAGCTTGGCCCATACGGGCTACTACGGGCAGACCTCTGAAGGGGCTATGTATCTCCTCTAGCTCTTGCTTTCCACCTACAGCTACAACCTGGCACCGCCACATGCTCCCTAGGCCGTGACCTAAACCATCTCCACTGCCATGCGGTCCCTGTCATGATGGACTGCGATGCTCTGAGACTAGAAGTCAAAAAAACCTTGACCTCTCACATTGCTTCTGCCAGATTCTCTGTCGCAGTGACAAGGGACCTGCTTCATTCACTGGTCACATCCCCTGATGCTGGAGCCTTGGGGCCAGCAATAGGCACCTCCCTAGAGCACTGACCGTGGCAACAGAGAGGGAATAAGAAAGAACAGACAAAGCTCACACCCTTCCCAGGCTACACAGATGTTTTTCCCTCCTTTGTGAAACATGTTAAATTCTGCCCAACATGCTGGGGATACTTCAAACCACTTCTCCTTCTAGAAGGCTCTATTGGTCTACACATGTCTCAGAGAGCAACAAAAAATTACTGTTTCTGTCCTCTGATGACCACAAATCCCATAATTATGTAGCTAAAGGGTTCTCGTGTCTATCTCCAAGAGAAGCATCCTGTAGTAATTGCGACCAAACCCATTTTCCCCAAATGATAAACCTTCATGGGAAGGGCTTATGCAGGTTTAATTAAGCAAATATGAAGATAAAATTCGAGGTGGCAAGATAGCTCAGTGAGTAAGAGCTGAAGCAAATCTAATGACCAGCAACCCCCCAGGACCCACAAGGCAACTCCCACAAATTGCCTTCTGACCCCCTCACGCACGCAGTAGTGTGTGTACACAGGTGCATGCCCATGCAGAAGCACTCACACACAACTAAATAAACGTAATAAAAATCTGTCTTAAGAAGAGAACATTCGTCTAAAGGATAATGCACATAAGTAGCGTACAGGAAGGACTCTATTAAAAAGAGAGCTTAAGAATTCCAGGTTGGAGACTGAGCAGTGTACTGTGTAAGACATAGGAAAAGCCTGCAAATACAGAACAATACATTTCCTATGTGACTAGATAGAGGGAGGACTGAGGATGGAGCTCAGTGGTAGAGCACACACATGTGGAAAGCCCTGGGTTGGATTCTCCAACAGCATGGGGAGGGGGGGTAACTAACATTAACTGAGTGCAACCATGAATCACTGTCAACCATTTGAATATTTTCCAGTACTAACTCTGTCACTCCCGACAGTAACCCTTAAGGGTCACTGGTTTTGCCTGAATTAATAAGAAGGGAATGAGGCATGAGATGCATAGAATTCATGTACTCGGAGAAGGAAATAAAGCTGGCTTCAATCCTAACTTAAGACATTCTAGCTAGCATGTTTGGCTTCCATAGAAGGTGGCCAACATCTTACCCAATAGAAGAGCGGAGTATTTTCTACAAGCAGAGTAAAAGAAGATATGTGCATATGACCTGAGAAGTACCTCAAGAAGTGAAGGTCACTGTAAAGATAAACGTGACTGTCCAGAGTGCTAGTCTGCCTCCATGGAGACATAAATGCCCTGGTACTGGAGAGGGAGGAGCGAAGCTGCCAACTGGGCTGAAATCTTTGCTAACTTGTCTCATTTCTTCAACCTGGAACTTACACATTCTTCTCTGAAGCAGTAGGCTGAACTGCGAGTTATGTTATTTAGTGAGCCTAGGGCCCGCGGCTGGTAACACTTGACCATCACCATTATGACAGCTGATGGCATCTTCATGAAGAGTCCATAGGCAAGGCCCTGCCAGAGAAAGCCTTTTAGCCAAGAAATGGGTGTGGAAATCAAACTTGAATAGTGAGGGGGGCATCTCGTGGCCAATCTTAATGACACTTAATTCTCCGATGAGAAATTCCATAGTAAACAACCTCTTGATTCTATGCAAAACATTTTTAATTTCATGCCCTGGTAATCACACAGCTGTTATATTTCTCTTCCCATCAGTTGTAAAAAAAATAATAAATAGATAATAATTGTAATAATAATTTAAGAAACAGTTGGCCCTCAAACAAAATTTGAGGCCTAATGAATTTTCCCATCTGGAATTAATAATGTAGTGGATAGCAAAACTGCCTTGATCCAATTGATATAAATGTACCTTACATTATTATAAGTGTCAAAATGTAATGTTCTAAAAGCCAAAGGCTTGCTGAGGGAGCCACAGAACGCAGTGTCTACTACATCCTCAGACCAGCCTGGCACTCAAGGCTTCCCTGTGACCGAGTATGACAACAAGATTCCTTGCTATATCCCCATCTCCTTCCATCAACACCAGGCACAATACACACGGCTGACTCCGGGTGACACTGTCACCACGAGCCCGACACCAGAGAGAGGAAGACCAACGTGTTCCGAGCGCAAACACATGGACTGGACCGACACAGGGCGCCAGAGCAGAATCCATCGCGAACGCGGCTCATTAAGTCGATCCGAGCGGTAAGGGATGCAGCACAGTTTACCTAAATATCGGAAGATGAGAGAGGGCAGCCAAAGAGACAAGGCAGTGTTGATGAGCCACATGGGGCAGAAATGAAGGACCAGGGAAGCAAACTATGAATGAAAAGTAGCCAAAGACATATTCTACAAGGACGTTTAAAAAAAAATGCACAAAGACAAAAACGGTAATAATAAGCATAGTCAAATGGCCCAGAGTATCCACAGAGCATCTTGGAAGGAGATACTCCCACATTTCTTTGTCCACAACCTTCTCTGGAAAGCACAAAAAGGTGCTCAGCGTACCAGCACCCTGTCCATTCCTCTGGCATATTCCCCACCCTAAGTTCATCTGCTGAAATTTGTCACCACTGAGAGTGAATCCAAATGCCAGCACCTCCTGCAGTCCCTTACACAAGCCTGCCTGCGGGTTCCCACAGCCTTCTCTCCTTACCTCATCACTGTCCCCATAGTGAACTGTGCTTTCTACAATAGCTTGTTAGTCTCCTAACTCTGATCTCCAACAGGAAAGTAAGTCCTTTGAGCCAAAATGTATTCCTTAATGCCAGGCCTTTATCTTGCAGAGAATTATAGGGAATTTGTGATTATTACTATTGTCAACTTGACAGGGTACAGAACCACCTGGAAGACGAGCCATTGGCCATGCCTGTGAGGGAGTCTAGATTAGGTTACCTAAGACAGGAAGACCTACTTTAACTATGAGCAGTACCACTACATGGGCTGAAGGAAAAAGAGCAGAGTACCACTCAGCTTGATGACCGTACATGCAATGTGACACCACAACTTCTCCATCATGATAGACTGTACCCTGAAAATACAAGCCCAAATAAACCCTTCCTTCCTTCCTTAACATGCTCCTGTCATGACTTTTTTCAGCAATACGAAGAATAACTAATAGCATCCTTGAGGAAAGGGTGCACTTTCTTACAAAATTCTAAAGGACACTTCCTCATAATGTATTCTTATTGCAGATAAGGTGTTTTTTAGGGAATCATAAATGTATTCACAACCATCAGCTTCCAAACCTAGGCATCACAATGATCAGTGAGACGTCATTGCTTGCATGTTCATATGAGAAGTTCAGAATGTAAGTAGAAGCACTAAAAGGCTCCATGAGTCCACAAACTTTCAGCATCATCTAGAAGATGAACAAAAATGCAAACGACCCCACACTACCGGAGGACCCGAAATCAAGTCCACAGAGGGCAGGATTTCTAATGAGTGGATTATGGGAAGTGTGGTCTCAAGGCTTAAGTAGAACCCAGGCAAATGTAAAAAAGGAGACAATAAATATGGGATGTTGAGTCAAGAAAAGACATGATCTATCAGATACCTCCCTGTGGCTGACAGGGGACGTTGGAAAGAACACTTGGAAGTTGGTCCTCAGCTGCTGTTTCTGGACTCAATGGTTTTAGACATCTGTTATTATGACCATGTCTCACTATAAGAAAGAGTTCAGCATTCATTCAAAAACAGTATTTGGTCATTCTCGCCCATGTGGACTTCAGCCATTAAAATGGTTATATGAGATTAAGTTCACAATTTTATAGCTGGATAACTTTAGTAATAATGCTTCAATGTCTAGAAAATATCTATTCATCTTTTCCCCATATTTAGAATATGTATTTTATCCTTGAGAAGTGTTTTCTTCAATTTGGTTTTATCGATATTCACTGGCTTTTGAAAGTTCTTACAAATTCATGCCTGGGACGGGCTGTTGTGCTGACAGTCTCCAGCCTGACCTATAGTTCACAGCTTTAAGTTACGCTACTCTGCCATATCTGAGGATATAGGCAGAAACAGACCATGCAAAGAGGCTCATGGTGGTGATGGGTGTGTACCGGGGTGGGAGGAGAGTGCAGAGACTAGAAATTGACAACTGAAATGGTCAAGGAGTGACCAGTAACACAAATTCTAAGCTTTGAGGATGCACCCTTCTCCCCAAACAGATAGAAGCTCCTTACTAAGAATACTATTCATATCCTCTGCTAGAAGCAGAGGATATGACACTTGACAAAGCCCCGCTGCATTCCAGGGATTCTGAGAGAGTACATTTACGAACAATAACCATTCATAAACTGATGCAACTGAGTGGCAGGGAGCTTCCCTACCATGTACAAGGCACTGGATTCCATCCCCAGCAACACTAAATAAAAAGGAAGTAAGAGCTAAAATGAAGGAAAGGTTAAATTCAGACACAGATGAGGAATTCCCAGACAGCTGTAGCTCAGGGCTCAGGGTGGAGAACTCCAGCCTGGGAAAACCTACATAGAATTCAGAACAGGCCAGAATGGCTGGCACTGCTGTCCACCAGCCACCTGCAGGGGACGAGCCACAGAAGTCAGAGAACAGGCTGCCTTCAGACCGAACGGGCCGACGGGTACCAACAGCTGCAGCGCCCACCTCAGTGCAGTTCCATAAAAGAGCAAAGGTCAACCAATCCAGAGCACTGCACCCAGGTTTGCCTGGCCAGAGAACCGCTGTCCACTTCATCCCCTGTCTTTTTATAAAGCCTTACTTCTCCAACCTCAGGATCCTCAGAGGAAACATTTGAAAAGAAAAAAAAAAAAAAATGACAGATCTAATCACATGTCACCCTCAAGTGATCCTTCAGAAGAAACTGAGGCACAGAGAATAAATAAATAAGAGTGGCCCATGATCACAGAAGTAGTCAACAGCACAGATGTTTTTTTCCTAAAAGAAAGCAGGCTGCCTTTTCCCACGTTCAGCCCTTAAAGAAAGATGACCTAGGTGACATGCACAATGTGCCAAGCGAAATTCACAACAGTATCCAAGGTCAAGGAGTGACCAGTAACAAACACAGACAGCTAATGAAACCTTGGGAAAACCAGCTTGGGAAAACTCTAAACACCCATTCTATAGGTTCAAGTTCCATCAGAGGTTCTGCAGGGAAAACAGAAAAATTACAGTAAAGTTAAAAAAAAAAATAGCTGCTACTCATAAATGTGTCAGGCACAAAATCAAACTTCTGAAATGATGTGAAATCCATTCATTTTTAACTACAGAAAAACATAGCAGCCTTTGTGTGAGGTACAGGAGACGCACACCCCAAATGTGCTCCGTGGGTTAGTAACTTGAACCAGGAATTCACCAAGAGTATGAGGAGCCCAAAAGACACAGTGTTGAGTGAAAAAAAAGCCTTGTGAGACACATTTGAAGTCATATGATTAACAAACTGTCACATCAAACTTTTCTGCAACGTGGGAACACTTTGACACTTCGTATTTTTAAAACTGACATTTTGATTCATTACTGTAAATAGCACTTTGGTTTAAATATTGTGACAGGGAACAGATCATATACACGTACATATATATTCACTCTATATATTATTACACATGTATATTTGTCTAGCTCTGAAACAGTTTATAATATATGAAACCTTCCCCTTCACTGACATTTTAGGCGGGTGTATACATCGGCTATCCCACTCCCACAGTATGTATTTCTTTGGCAAGAAGCCTGTGGAGTGGGAAGATGGGGTGACTGACAGGGTGACTTGTCAAGAGACTCTGAAGAAGCCTCTGTGTTCCCACAAAGGATTTTAGAAAGATTGCATTGACGTCCTGTTCCCAACTTCAGAAAACCACTGCCACGAACATGTGGAGCCTTCCTGTCTTCAGGGTGCTCCCTATCTCCCGAAGAAAATAGACACGAGGAGAAACCCCTGAGAGGGGAATGTGGGAAGAGCAGATGTGCAAGGAGAGATGCTTTTGCGGGTTTTGGTTTTTGCTTTGGGTGATTTTTTTTTTGGGGGGGGGTAATTTTGTTGTTGTTTTTTTTTTCTTTTCTTCTTCTTTTTTTTTTTTTTGCATTGTCCTTTATTTACTAGGGAGAACAACCGTTCACAAGCACTTTAATACAACTAAGCAAAGTATGGCTATCAATAGAAGTTAAGAAATAAAGTAAACAAAAATGTTGAGATTTATGACACTCTTTTCAAAAAAGGTATACTTCACTTCCATCTAATACTAGCACCCACCAACTTATTACTTTCCTGCAATTCCTTTGTATTCCTTTTTTTTAATTGAAAAGAGATTCTTCTCTGATATAATACATCCAGACCAGTTTCCCCTCCCTCCACTCATCCCAGCTCACCCCTACCTCCCCGTCTCCCCTAAACTTACTCCCCCTCCCTTCAATTTCCTTTCAGAAAAGAGCAGGCCTCCAAGAGCCTACAACCAAACAGGACAACACAAGATATAAGACAAGGTAAAAGGCCCTCACACCAAAGCTGGACAAAGGTACCCAACAGAAAGAAAAGGGTCCCCCAGCAGGCAAATGAATCAGAGGCACCTCCATGCCCACTGTAAGGCATCCCACCAAAACCCCAAGCTACCATAAATGCAGGGGATCTGGTACAGACCCATGCAGGCCCCATGCTTGCTCTTCAGGGTCTGTGAGGGCATAGGAACCCTGCTTAATTGATTCAGTGGGCCATCTTCTCCTGGTTTCCTCCATCCCCTCTGATTCCTACAGCATGTCCTCCCCCTCTTCTGTAGGTTCCCTGAGCTCCAAGGAGAGAACCTCAATAGAGACCTCCCATTTAGATCTCTCTCCACATTATGCCTAGCTGTGGGTCTCTGCACCCGCTCCCATCTACCACAGGAGGAAGCCTCTCTAATGATGAGTGGACAAGGCATCAACCCATACCTATGAGTATAGCAGAATATCATCAGGAACCATTTTATTCTATTGATTTCTTCCCCTTTGTTTTCTTTTCTTTTTCTTTTTCCTTCTAGTTGTGTTTGGTTCTACCCTAGGTCTCTGGCCTATCCAGGCTCCCATTCGTGGCCATCCAGTGCCGGGCATGGGCTCCCTCTCATGGTGTGCGCCTCAAGTTAAATCAGACATTGGTTGCCTACTCTCACAAGTCCTGAATTACCACTGTCCCAGCATACCTATCTTGCAGGCAGGACACATAGCAGGTTGAATATTTTGTGACTGGGTTGGTGTTCAGGTTAGTGCCTACATGGAGAGAGCGCATGCGAGCTACTTAACAGCACACCAGACAGCGCTAGAACAAGAACAAGTAAGCCCACTCACGAGAGTAGATGGCAGAGGGCTGAAATGCACAAAATAAAAACAAAGACAACAATGCAAAGAGTCAATGAAACAAAGAGTTGGTTCTTTGAGAAAATCCACAAGATAAACAAACCCAAACTAACTAAAAGACTGAGAAGGATATACAAATTAACAAATCAGATAGCAAGGAAATCCATGGAATCATTAGGTCATACTTCCAAAACATGTACTCCACCAAACTGGAAAAATCTATCAGAAATGGATAATTTTTTTCAATAGGTACCACTTACCAAAGTTGAATCAAAATGAATTAAACAATTTAAATAGAACTATAATCCCTAGTGACATAGAAAACAGTCATTAAAAGTCTCCCAGCCAAAAAGGCTAGGACTATATAGTTTTAGCACAGAATTATACCAGACTTTCAAAGTAGAGTTAACACCAATACTCCTCAAATTATTCCACAAAACAGAAACAGAAGGAACATTGCCCAATTCATTTATGTACAATTATGAGGCCAGGGATACCCTGATACCCAAACCACATAAAGATTCAATAAAGATAATTACAATTTCCCTTATGAACACAGATGCAAAAATACTCAAATGGCTTACAAACTAAATCCAAGAATGCATCAAAAAGACCATCCAGCATGCTCAAGTAGGATTTATCCCAGAGATGCTGGAATGCTTCAACATATGAAAATCAGTAAATGTAATGCATCATATAAATAAGCAGAAAGAAACAAAAAACACATGATCATCTCATCAGCTGCTGAAGAAGCCTTTGACAAAGTATACAACACCCCTTCATGATAAAAGTCCTGGGGAGATCAGGAATATAAGGAACACACCTCCCTGCAATTCTTAAATATTCCTCTCTCCCTGGAATACCCAAGCTTCAGATAACTTTCTATTTGTTGTTAATTCCAAGCTTATTATGTACTTCCTAATTAAGACAACTTAGCCAACTAAAATAAGCTCATTATGCACATGCATGAGCAGATGAGCATGTAAGTGCCAGCGCGCGTGAGCACGCGCACACGTAAAATGCAAAGGTAGACCAACACAGATAGTTGTCTTTTGTATTCACCCTTCTCTCTCGACTCTATACTGTTATTAATCTACTACTCTCCTCCAAACATATGGAAAGGCACAAGAAAGAAACTAGGGGGCTTTATATAACCTGATTTACACTTACTGCAGATTAGTTTTGCCTTAATACTGGTTTAAATTAGGCATCAAAGTTCTCTCTGAGCACATTCTTCTTCATGTAAAAAAAAAAAAAAAAAAAAAAAAAAAAACTAATCCAGTTTTGTGATCCAGGTTTGTGATTTCTCAGAAAAGATGCAAATGTTATCAATAAATAAAATGCTATCAATAATGCTCATCAAGACTTAGTGGGTACAGGTGTCTGCTGTGTAGCCTGGCAGCCTGAGTCCAGTGCCCAGAACTATGCAAACAGAAGAGCAACCTGACTCAATAAAGCTGTCCTTCAACTTCACACACATGACTTTATATGTGTTCACACACACACGTGTACAATATGCACACACACGATATAATTTTTAAATAGAACTCATCCAAAGTCTAAAAACCTTAGGAAAACAAAATGAGCACCATTTAACAAATAAGGTAAATATTAAATAAAGCCTTAAATGGTCAAATTCAAAAATTCCTGCATCATTCAATAATCCAAAAAAAGAATCTAATTGCATTATTTGCTAAATTAATCAAATCGTGTAGTACAAAGAGCCTATATATGCCACTGTTAAAAGTTAAAGGTGTCACAGAAACTATTCAAAAGTTGCTGGAAATTTTAGAAACTAGAGGTAGAAATATAGTACTTTTCCCTTGGCCTACTGAGAAAATACATCAGTTACTGTGCTCCTCAGAGTACAATGTATTTTTTGAACTTGGGTCTTATCATTAATTTCCCAAACTCTTAAAGAGGTAGACAACAACCTTCAGAGTCTGGAGACTCCTCAGTCGTGGCCTGAAGTGCTGGTGAGGACCAAAGCCTCTAAGTGCTATGGCCGAACAGAAGTGATGTTACTGTACGTGCACATAGATTTGCATGATAATCAATTCCCAATCACTTATTTTTTATAATTAATATATATATAATACAATTTTTTTTACTTAATGTGAATGGATGTGCTGTCTGCACACCTGTCTGTGTACAACATGCATGGTGGCCACAGAAGCCAGAAGCAGCTGTCAGATCCCCTGGAACTAGAAGTGAAGATGGTTGTGAGCCACCATCCGGCGCTAAGACTCAAACCTAGGTCCTCTAGAACAGCAGTCAGTGCTCTTAACTACTGAGCCATCTCTCCAGCCACAAGCACTTATTTGAGGTTAATTTCACTTTCCTATGTTCATTGCAAAATGAGGACAATAAAATTATTCTGGCTGTTATGAATATTAAATAGCATACCAGAAGTCTTAATAAAATCTAAATTGGTGAGAACACTTTTCCCCAAAATCTAAATTTGCCAATTTTCAACAGTAATTAATACAAATATTAAGAGCTCATGTGAATCCCACTAAGTTCAATTCAACAAAAATTTACTGTAAATGCTTGACCTGTTGGTCTAGGTCTCCACTTCCTGCCAGGATTGAAAAACAAGAGAAGAAAAGGAGAAGGAAGGAAAAGTCATCCGAGTCACAATTTCGGTCCCTAAGAACTTTCACTCGTTGTACAATGTGACAGTGAGCTTTTAGAAGAACACGTGGCATTTGACAATGAAATACAAAAAGAAAGCCTGGTACAGGCAATGAATGGCTTCTGTGCAATTCAGTGATGCTGGCCATGGCAACAGGGAAAGGCTCAGCCAACAGAACCACGCCATTATTCTTCCAACTGAAGATGTGGAATAGACAGGAAAGCCTGGCCCTTCGTGGCTCTGCAAAGGGGCACTGGGTGCAGTTCAGCACCTCTGCAAATTGCTCTGAGGGCATTAATCCTCATCTCAGTCCATTGTGTTGATCTAACAGAATAGCTCGTACTATGCAACTGAGAAAGAAAGATGGAGGATTAACTGGACCGTGGTTCTTGGGAAGTCCAAGAACATTGCAACTGCATGGGGGGGGGGGGGGGGGCTTTGTGCTGTATCACCTCATGATAGAAGGCAGAAGGGCAAGAGAAGACTAAAGCAGGAGAACAAGAGGGGGAAACGAGTGTTATCATAACCCCATGAGCAAGAGGGGGACACTCCTGTTATCATAACCCCATTTTGAGACAACTCTCCCGCTCCCATGATAACAGCATTCATGCTGGCAGAGCCTTTATAATTTAATCACCTGCTATAAGGGCCCACCAGCCACCCTGATGCGTTGGAATTATGTTTCAAACTCATCCATTTGGGGTGACGCGTCTAAGCTAAAAATCTTGCTGTATTTCTTCCTCTGCACTACTGCCCCTTTTTTGAGCCTTCTCTGACCATTTCTAGGAACAGTGATGTCCCAACCCAGCCGTCTGGGTTGCAGTAGTGAGCAAGGCAGAGCTCAATGTGACAAGGTGAAACACCACCTGGCTGGGAATCAGAACTCAAGCCACTCCTATCCAGGGGCCACAACACCTACTGATGGGCAGTTAACAGCTCTTCTTGCTCCTATGCATTCAATGTCTGTGCCCTACAGGTTCCAAGTGGCAACTAGGAGCTCAGCAGTCACACTGATCCTGAAGAGGCTCTGACATGACCACATCGGCAGTTTCAATTGTGGGGAAGGTCAGTGACTCCTTCAGAAAATAGCTGATCTAAACAGAGCCCAAGGAGTGTCATGGTAACACTGCTCGCAAGCTGCCAGAGGTAGGGAGAAACCCAGCCAATATGCGTGTGCAGCTGCCACATTTCAGAGCAGCACTCAAGCCTCGTTAATATCATCTTGCTTAATACTGACTCCCATAGATCATAAGCTATTTTTACTGTGGGCTGAACAGCTCTGTGAACTGTCTTCTCTGGCAGCACTTCCACAGTCCAATACAGAAGACAGTGCTGTAGAAGCACCTTCAGAACCCTGGGTTACTTGGGTGGGAGAAGCAAAAAAAAAAAAAAAGGAGAAATTAGTATTAAAGGGGAAAGATCCCCACTGAGACCAAAAGATAACAAGGAAAGGAGAGGATGATATAAGAACACGTGAAAGCACACTATGAACTTCTCAGTAAAATACTATGCGCTACTTCTCCAAAGATTCCCAAGTGTACATGGGCAAGAATCTGGGTGAGCAGGGTCCTCCTCCCTCCTCACCAATCACAACCTCTTCTAGTTTTCACTGGCCTCCATAATCCTCATCTCGTAGAGCAGGCTTGCATACCACTTCAGAGAGCCCTGCACCCACTTTGTAAAAGTAAGCACCTAGACACCACATATTACTTTTCGGTGCCTACAAGTGAGAGCTTTTGCTAACCGCCCTATTGCTAAGCAACCCGTCTCCCTCCCGTGTGCAGAAATGGGAACGCTAGCTACCGGTAACAGCAGCCAGCACAGAACCTGGCACACAGCAGATACCCAGTGACTGCTGTCTTATGTCCATCTGTAAGGTCCAGCACTGATGGCACCTGTATCACATTATTCCTAAGGGTCTCTCAAAGGAACAAAGGAGACAGCCAAGGCCTGCGAACTGGTACACAGTGACTCCAAAACCAGCCATCTCCCTAAGGCTTGGTCAGACTGGGGCAGCGACTTCACACCTGCCAGTAACCAGGCAGATAAAGCAGGGAGTGGGGGGTCTGCAGTACACAGATTATTTTAAGTTCTTTTGGAGTTCTAAAACTCAATAGACATGTAAGCTTCATATACCCAGCTCAGATAACAGGTAACAGCAGAGGGAAATATTATTGACGAATATAACTCTATGTGCTGCTTCGTTGAAAACTGTCTAGTAAAATTCAGGGAGAGAGAAGACAATAAAGAGAGGGCAAAACAAAATAACATGTAGGCATAAAACAAACTTGAACCAGGTGTAATGACATATGTTTTTAATCTCAGCTACTTAGGAAGCTAAGGCAAGGACACTTGAGCCTGGGGTTTCAAGACCATCCTGGGTGACAGACTCTCCCTCCAAAGAAAAATAAAAAATAAAAAAGTTAAATGCTAAGGCTGATTCCAAAGCTAAGTGGTAGACATAGAGGACTTCCCTAAACAGAGGGATAGGTTCTAGTCCTTTAGCCAGGAAAGTAAGACAGACAGACAGACAGACAGACAGACACACACACACACACACACACACACACACACACACACACACACACACTGAAGGTGGTGGTGGTGGGGTGTTCAGAAGAGCTAGTCCCCTGCAGCAGAAAGGCCATCAGTCTCTGTGGAAGTGAACGGCTTCACAACTTGGGTCACTTGAACATTCCATGTTTCCTACACTGAAAGCTAGAAGACTGACCACCCACCCACCCATCACTAAAGTGTTATGCAGAAGGAGCAATGAAGAAGTTCATGCGGGCTGTGGGATTGCTACTTTGCCACTTGGCAGGGCAGCTTTAGCTAAGCAGCTTATTTGACTGGACAAACAAGAAATCCTGGAGGCAGAGGCAGGCAGATCTCTGTGAGTTCCAGATCAGCCTGCTCTATAAATTGAGTTCCAGGACAGCCAGGGCTGTTACAGAGAGAAACCCTGTCTCAAAAAGCCAAAATAAACAAAGAAATCTTGTAGAATTCCAGCTGGAGTTCAAGGCGTCTGGAAAATTATCTTGTCCAAGGCCCAAGTGAGGCAGATGAAGAAAATTAAAATTCACACCCCCCCCCCAAAAAAGGGTTTTTTTTTTCTAAGAACACATTTCTTGATCTCTGTCATCTTGTCTGCCATTCCTGATATTTATCCGCCTCAAGCAAACTTTTTCTTGCATGGCAAAGGCTGACTCTTCAGCTCCTTTTATTGCTTATCGAGATCCAGTTAATTACCTTCAAAGCTAACTCCAGTCTCTGGGCATCTAAGAAACCTCTAAGGGAAAAAAAAATAGCATTCTCCAAATTCCCTCACCCCACAAGTATTGCTGGGATTACACCTCACTTCACAAGGTATCAATGTGTCACACACTGCCCTGATTCCTGACCGGCCTTAGTCAAACTCAGCTCCACATGTCTACCGGCTCCATCCCTAGACACCAGGGCAAGCTATTTTACATCGCTGATAAATAAATGCTCAGGAACTTGGCTTGCCATAAAATGTTGTTTTTCTGTCCCTCAGCCAGGTACCGTCTCAAATACACCATGTTGCCTCAGAACCTTACAAGGCTTCATGTAAAGAATCAAACACACTCTTTACGATCACCTCCCAATCTACCAAGTGTCTTAACAGGCTAAAGATGAAGCAAAAGAACTGTGGATAAAGACTACAGCTTGGACATGCAACCATGCACGTGAACAATGGGATATCACTGCCACTGTGCTGCTTGAAAGCAAGTAAGTCACAATGCAGACATGGAGTTGTCTGCCCATAGCACTCACACAGGGTCCCTTGTGGAACAGGGAGGTCCCAGCTCACCTATTCCCATAAGGTACAGTTTGTAGCATGTGGTACAGGGTTGGATAGACAAACTCTCAGTGCCTCGTCCTTAGCTGTGCAGGCTCAGTCCATCTACCGTGCTGGATTAGAGACATCTGCCAAGGGAGCCCCACAGCAGAGACACTTGCGGTAAAGGTTTTACCCTGCATCCACACTCAATCAAGAACGTCTGAATGGGGAGGATTTACGACACAGAACTCTGTAACTTCCAAAGCAACCCACGGCACAGATCAGATGGGAGGCTTTAGAATCCCTTCAGCAGACAAGGGCTTAGACGCCAGCACACGTAGTATAAGGATGGCCCCAGCCAGACAGCTAAGGCATATTGGCACAACCGTAATTTGTCCATCCACCAATATGCTCCACAAGAAACACCCATATGCTTTCTTTTAGCTTCCATATGCTTTTTTAGTGAGGAAACTAAAATATTTCATTAGTTTTGAGTAATTAATAATTACTTATTTCACAATAGTCACCCTCATTAAAAAACGAAAATAACTGATTAAGCTGCAGGATCCTGGCTTTCAGCTCAAGCTCTTTCGTTCTTTTTTTCTTTTTTTAAATTCTTCTCCTGTAGGAATTGAGTAACAGAGGAGAAGAGCCAGTGTGGAAATAGCCACATTACAGGGAATGAAGTGTTATCATACACGTTACTCTGCATTCCTCTTGACTGAGACATTATGATTTAATAAGAAGAGCATGGATTTGGGGATCAGAAAGACTTTGGAATTCACTGCAGTTGGGCTTCTGTGAACAGCACTTTGGAGGAAATGAAGGGTGTTGAAAAGATAAAGCCAGCTGGATCCCTTCAACCTTGTCCTCCCCTACTCCCAAGGAGCAACCTCATAGTGTTCCCTCCCTCTAGCTGGAGGCCTGGGTACCACATGCCCCAAGAATGCTGGCAGCCAGCCAGTGGCTACAAGCAGGGTGTGGCCTATAAGAATGCCCCTCAAATGCTAATAAGCATGGGAACTACCCGGGGGGCTTGTAGCAATGTAGACTGATTCAAGATGTTTAGAGTATGGCCTGGGAGACTCCCAGGTAGCATGGGTATTATTGCTGGTCTTCAGAGAAGACTCTGATGGGCCAGGACCTAAAAGAGATCAAGTGAGGAAACAGGACAAGTAACAAGGGAATTGTGTCTATCTCATCAAGTCAAGATGAGGATTACTAATAATTTAAATCAGCAGTTCTCAACCTGTGGGTCGCCACCCCTTTGGAGGTCAAATAACCCTTTCACAAGGGTCACATATCAGATATCCTGCATATCAGATATTTACATTACAATTCATAACAGTTGCAAAATTTCAGTTATGAAGTAGTGACTAAAATAATTTTATAGTTGGGGGTCACCACAACATGAGGAACTAAAGGCTTGCAGCATTAGGAAAGTTGAGAGCCACTGATTTAGAGGATAGTATGTATTCAACCTCCTGGTAATTAGGGTATGATTTCCATTTTAGAGACAACAACGCTGAGACCAGAAGGAATCAAGTACCCTTCCGAGGGCCTTGTAGCTAACAGAGCTGGTACACAGGCCTCTCAGAGTGAGGCTGTGTCAGCCGAAAGCCAAGGAATAGAGAAGGTATTCCCGCACACAGCTGCTATGGAGTGTTTCCTCTCCATTCTTCCCAGGGAGCTACTAAGCTGCTGCTGCCTGAACTTTCCTAAATTGCTTTCACTCTATTGGCCTCCACCTCCCCACCTGTAAGGTGAGGGTGTTGCCCCTGGCAACCCCTGAGGCCTCCTCTGCTCCTGGCATAGGCTTTCACTCTCTGGCTCCCAAATAAGCTCACAGTGGGTCACCAGCACTAAGTGTGAGTTTCACACATGTGGCAGTCATTACAACTTGGCAGAAACCAAGTTCTAGCTGTTCACATCTGGAATTACGTGGAGCTATGTACGGACAGAAATCTGTCTCTGTAAAAAGTCCCATGCTCAGGGCGACAGAGAAGAAACAACAAACGTTTCCTGAAGCACCAAAGCCCCACACCAGTCCATAACTCAGACTCTACTCAGGACACTATGACCCTAACTGCTTTTTGCTCTCCCTCATCTCATAAAAATAACCATACCAGACATTCCCAAACCAGGGGGAAACTAGGAGTTGGTTATAATTCTTTGACATTCATTCTTCTGCCTGAAGGGATAATTTAACTAGTGAGTTATCACATAAGTGACTCAGAAGGTGTGAGCTTGTCTCTCACCAAAAACCCCAGAATGTAACCACTGCATTCCTATGGGGCCCATTCACCATTTTCGACCAGAATTCCTACTCATACTCAGTGCTATCTCTGGGATGACTCGCGTTTTGCAGTTGTTCTGGATTTAAATCCAAAATTGGCTGATTACTAGCCACACTGCTTTGAACAGATTTTCCTACCTTCTAAGCTTAAGTTCTTTATATTGTGGGGAGAGGGGTGGGGGGTGGGGCTTAAGTTCTTTATATGAGGATAATTTTTTAAAGTAAATAACATACTGTATTTAAATGATAAGCACTAAACAAACATTGAGTTAAAAGGACATTTACTAAAAGAATAAATTAGCAAACGGAACAAGAAGAGTAAGAATTTCAAGGTTAAAACACCACTTCACAGGTGTGTGTGTGTGTGTGTGTGTGTGTGTGTGTGTGTGTGTGTGTGTGTCAATGTCCAGAGTCATGGTAAGGGAGACTGGCAGAGAAGAATAACAGAGTCTATGATAAAAACCCAAGAGACAGGAAGCATGAACCAACCAAATGGAAGACTGAGCTTCTCACATACAGAAATATCATTTGTCTACCCTAGAACTCATGTGTCTAGAGCATTCAGTGTATCTACAAAGCCTTTAAGTTGTAGCTGGTGTTCTTTGAGGCTTTGTATGTTTGAGATAGTTCATAGAGTTGTGGGTGCCCCTCCCTCATCTCCCCGTTCCATCAACCCACATTTTAATGGTGATCAGATTAAACAAGAGGGGTGTTCTGGATTTAGCACAGAGCATGGCTGAGAACTTGCCAAGACAGCTGAGGCAAACTGGAAACTCAAGAGTTGGGGAATCTTTCCCAGCATCTCTACCAACTCTCACCTCACTGAAGGAGAATCAGAGGCTCAGAGAAAAGTCCTGCCCTCCCTAATGTCATAGCACAATGATCAGAGGGAGCATCTGAACCTCAGACAATAAAACAATTCCCAATCTCTGAAGCTTAGTTCTGTGTAGTTAATAGTAAGTACCGAGGTCCAGTGGTCTCTATGTTTTCTTCAATCTCATGGATAATTACTATCTCCTCCTCTGAAGCTTGAAGACTCATGGAAACACCAGCAACGTCTTAGGTCAGCCTAGTCCCAGAACACCAAGGAACAAGATCGGTCTGAGGAAAAGACATCCTCCAGAACTCAGGAGATGGAGACAGATCCCTAGGGTTCTCTAGTCAGCCAGTCTAGCCAATCACAGAAAATAAGGGAGAGCGTGACAGACAGAGGAAAAAAAGATACCCAACTGGCCTCGGGCTTCTGCAGGCACATGCACAAGTGTGTACAACTACAACACACACACACACACACACACACACACACACACACACACGCACGAAAAAGTATGAAATAAAAAGAAATTTTGGTCTATCAATTACACCAACAACTTAGACCAGTTAGATTCTCTCTGTGATCCCCAAATTACTCCAACTCTTAAGTTAGAAATGTAGGGGAGACTGAGTCTCAAGAATCCCTCTGGTTTTGATATTCTGACTTGTCCTAACAAGCCTGATGACCATTCATACTGGATAACTCAAACAACAGGCCAGGAACTAACCTTTATTTAGTGGTGTTGGTAGTGAGTAAGCTTACCAGATCCTCGAAAATGGGAACGCTTTTTTATTATCCATAGGACAGTGATTCTTAACCTGTGGGCCACAACCCCTTTGGCAAACCTCTATCTCCAAAAATATTTACATCACAGCTCATCACAGGAGCAAAATTACAGTTATGAAGTAGCAACAAAATAATTTCATGGTTGGGGTCACCACAACATGAGGAACTGTACTAAAGGGTTGCTGCATTAGGAAGGTTGAGAGTCACTGGCATAGAAGGCTGACTTCCTTCCTTTCTGACTTGAAATTGCAAGTTGTTGCTGGAGATTGGAAGAGCCAGGTGCCCAATAATCAATTATAGAATACATATACTCTACAATTTACATCAGTAACTGTTCTCTGTTAGATCAAAGAATCAAGGGTTAAACACAATACCAATTTTCCACACAAGGCTCTGTGATGAAGACACAGGATTTCGGGAACGTGGCAGAAGGGAGACAGATAATATTCTGGTTACTAGAATATTGAACAGATGAAAATCCATGGACAACTGGTACACCTCTATCTATTAGCAGATGCTGGAATAGATTAGAGTGGGAAGATGCCTTGCTCAAGGTGATACAGCCAGCTGACATCAAGACTAGGGACAGTTACAGTCTCATTGCTTCCAGACCACATGACACACACACAGCATCACTGCCCAGAGCAAAGGAAGAAACCCACAATGACTACTGCTTCTGCCTCCACTAAAAAAAAAAAAAGCAATGGCTGATTAAGATTATTCAAGGCAGACCAAGACAATTTCCCAAAATTGAAAATTACCATCTCATACGGGCAATATATATATAAGTCCATGAGTACTAACTTGATATTATTCCTCTAATGAGTCACCATGGAGAAAATGGAGACAGCCAATGGTCTGCAGGAGGCCAGAAGTCAGCTCTTCCTCTAGTACAGAGACCAACGATTTGGAAATGATACTTCATGTTCTTTAAGAGTAAACAGGGTGTACAGTTTCAAATGCCATGAAGTGCAGCTTTAAATAGATTTGGTTTGGAAACGGGACAAGGAACACACCACAGTTGGTGGATCGACATCAAAAGCTGAGGGAAAACAATGATTACACTCATTGATATCCGCTGACATGTATACTGTCAAGTCTAATTCCCAACTTAAACTGCTATTCTTTATTATCCCCACTAATACCCATTTTTACCACAAGACTGTTTTACATGTGTACATCATGCTCCCAGAATATTCAGTTCTCCATCATCCAAAGGCTGAGATAATTCCATCTGTTAGTCCCTACCAGCCTATAAATCTGAAAGATAGGGATTACATTGCTGGATAGATAGAGACATGGATGGGTGACAAACAGATGCATAAATAGGTAGGTAGGTAGGTAGGTAGGTAGATAGATAGATAGAAAGACAGACAGACAGACACACACACACACACACACACACAGATAGATACGAAGAAGGATGGATGGATGGATGGATGGATGGATGGATGGATGGATGGATGGATGGATGGATGGATGGATGATGGATGGGTGGATGGATGATAGATGGGTGCGTAGGTAGGTAGGTAAATGAAATTCCCCATTTTAAAGAGCAATTTTTGTAACTTTCTAAGGTTTAATTAAAGTATCTTTTAGTCTTGAGACAGATTTCAGTGGGGAGAGTAGATGTAGCTAACTAACTAACCTTCAAAGCTTATTCTATCAGCACTTAATAAGTGCAAACTAAAGGGATAAACATGTGATAACCATAGTCCCTAAACAGCTCTCTAAAGCAGATCTCTGAAGTAGAAAATTTAGGTAGATTCACTTTGGTTTTTGTATTCTGACCTGTCTTAATCGGTCTAATGATTCACCCAGGGTAAGTCAGAGGACAGACAGGGAATCTCCCTCTTCTTCAGGGTATTCACAGAGGGTGAAATGGTCAGATCCACTGAAAGTTAGACCCATATTGATGTCAGAGAATAGAAGAAGGTTGATTTTCTTCCTTTCTTAACTTGAAAATACATGGGAGCTATCAAAAACTCTAACAAGGGAGGCCTTCAGGAAGTTCTCTTTTGATATATTTGTCCATGAAAATGATAGGTAGAAACAAGTTTTTGTGCAGACATTTTGTATAACATAGTAGGACTAAAAGAAAAAATTCTTACATTATTTTGCATACACGTTTCTAAATAACATTTTCTTTTGTAGGACTCGGAAAAAAATTCAACTACACTTGCAACTGAGTTAATTCTAAAAGTTTCTCAATTCATATCACCCACCTGTATCATATTTAGTATATTTGATAAATATTAGCTTTGAAAATCATGTTAGCCTAAAACCCTAATTCCCACTTGATTCTAAACTGGTAATTCCTGTGATTACGGGGCACTACCAACCAATTTCAGGGTTTTCTTTAAAGAACCGTGTGAAGTCATGTTTGCAATCCATCATCACTGAAATGGTACACCAAAGTTATTAACAAATGTTGACAGCAATCTAAAGAGTAACTCCAAATCTTAGACAGCTTTATACGTTGATGCCGCGGGTTAGGAATATCATATTGATGACTTCAACTTCCGGTGAAGAAAGCCTAAAAGATCGTAATGAACACAGCAGCATCCCTGGGAGGTGGACATGCCAGCAAGCTGCCTATAAGTAAAACTAGAAGAGTTGAACTGAAGATGTTCCTTTTCTCTTCCAACAACCTCCGTTTTCTCAGCAACTTCATGAGGAGGTTCTCTGCAAGGATCTCTCTGTCCTTTGCAATGGACCAACGGAGGGGCATGAAATTACAAAAGCCTAACTCACTTTCTGTGTTCCTACTTCATTGCCACATTGCAATCTTTGATGCACAACTAGATGGTTATCAGGCATATACAATGACTAACCAACCCCTAGAAGCATTCTGTAGTTCACTCAGAGCCAAACAATTCTGGCAGTATAGTATAATAAAAAGTACACTCAAAGAAGGAAAGCTGAGGAGACAAGGTGGAAAGTCTGCTTGCAATACACTAGCCAATGACACGATAAAACAGTGGAGAAGACCATCCTACTGTATAGCACCACTGTGGATTCTCAAATGTTCATTAAATGTCAATTTTGCATATTGTCCAGATGTTTCGCTTTTAGGTGTTAAAGGGGTAGAAATTGAAAAGCAAAATTAAACCAAGAAGACATAAATGGAGGGAAAGTTACAACCTTGGATATTTTTCATGATTCTCTTGACCATAAAGTACTTATGTGTGTCTTGCATTGGGAATCAGCCTTTAGCATCATGGGTTCAGGGGTCTATTAGCATTCTATAATTGCGAAGACTCCAATCCTCTCTTACCTGAAGCAGCTTCTGGCTTTAGGGATGGACAATGGACACAGGCTCAGCCAGATGATGGGCTAGTCTCTGTAAATTAAACAGGCAGAAGTCACTTGAAGGCACTGGACACCAAGCCTACTTTAATCCATCAGTAATAAAAACAGTATATTCTGCAAAACATGTCCACATTCATGATCTCATTTCACCCACATGAACGTGATAAAGAAATGGGAAGAGATTATTCTACTCACATATGATGGAGGTAGAACTTCATAGAGGGGCAGAGAATGAAAAGGTAACTGGTAAGTCTTGTGAAGAACTTCACAAATATAACATGAAAAACAGTCATCAGTTCAGAAACGATGACTTGCCCAAGAATATACACTACAGTACAATACGTGGCAGAGTATGAATTCAGAAGGAGGAGCTTTGCCACTGGCCTGGTGATCTCTATTCATTGCCTCAGTTTCTCCTCGGTCATGAGGCTACGGAACACAAACAACTCACTCACCTGATCTTTAAGTCTTGGTAGAGGAGGATACTAAAGTCAAATCAGCAATGTGACTGCCCTGAGGAACGGGAAGAGCACATGGCATTTAGACCTAGTCAACTGTCTTCCTCTCTCCAATGGCCTTGGGCAAGTTACTAAAGTTCCCTATTAACTTCCTCATATGAGAATGAAGATTATCTCTATTATCTAGTCAAAACTGTCCTCAGCTAAACAGGGGCAGGGAGATTTTCCTCCACATCCACAGTGGCCATGTACAAAATGTTAATATTTCTTTTTATGAGCCAAACACACACTACTAGAGCATATCCCAAGATGGCTATTTCTGTGATTCATGGTCCTAGTTTTAACATACCATGAAATTATCTATGTCATTCTTAAGTGGCCTCAACACACCGCTCCCCCCACCCCACCCCCAACACACGAATGCACATGAGCATTCATGCACACACACATGGTAACAAAAATAAAAATAATATTAGAAACTCGAGGGTTTTCTCAAACCCCAAAAGCTTTAGGCAGCAGGGCTGCTCCTGGTGTACAGCCTTTCCAAGCCTGTGCCCACAGCATTGCCCGAGGCTCAAGGAGCTGGAGCTGCTGAGAGAAGCACTGGAACAGAGAGAACTCGTTTGATATTTTACATGGACAGATTGAAACCTCGTTCGCTAAAATGTCCAGTTTTCATAAAGCATTCAAAATGCAGTTGGAAAACATGGCTGGTAAGATGCCCTGCCAGAAACTCATCTCCTACCCCCAAAATCAAAACCTTAACTAGCCTTTCACGTCACACTTTATTTTGTAGTCTACAAAACAGTACATGCTAATTACATCCTAAACCATGTTCATCATATGCTCAATGAGTCCTCACCGCTCCAATTTTACAAACCTAGCAACCAAGCTTCAAAGATCACAAAACTAACACAGAGCAGATGAAAATTTAACCTTGAACCCTCATACCAAACATTTGCCTCTTATATGAGGTGAGAAGGCTCCTGATTAGAGAGAGCGACTTACTTCAGGAACTGGAAAACAAGTAGGTAAAACAGAAACTGCACTTAAGCAAAGAATGCAAAATTCAGAAAAATAAGTATCTCCTGTTTTCTCGCATATGTGGGATGAAAAATAGAGATTTTAGAACAAAAGGGAGGGGGAGGATGGGCAGGCAGGCAGGCAAGCAGGCATTAAAGTTAAAAAGATCCCACTTGAGAACAGGAAACTGATAGAGTAAAAGGGAACAGGAGTGGATGAAATACGGGAAAATAGGAGTAACGTGCATTGTATACACGGTGTACAGCTCGTGATGAAAACCAGTCGTGTGGACAAACAATAGACACTAATTTAAAAATTGACCCCAAAAATGCACTTTAGTTTGGGATCATGCCTCACCACCTAGTAAAAGGACAGAAACAACAACTTCACATCTGTGGTCTCAGCAGAAAGTGACACTTGACTAAGCACAGTAGAGAGTTCAGTTCTGGGTTAGTTACCATGAACACTTGCTCAGGCCTCCCCAGCACAGTTTCACAGATGCATCGTCCTCACCCAAGGTGTTAACACACAAGCCACTAAACAACATCTACAGCGGTGGTTTTCATACAGACTTTCATCCAAACCTCCCCTCACAGGAGTGAAAAGCTGAAGCCTTCTAGCCATGCAGTCACCAGCCCATGCACATGACTGGAGTGTTATGTGTCCTCTGCCGATCTCAGGTGTTTCAGAAGGCAGTGGAACTCTTCTTAACCCACAAGGCGACAGGACAACTGGCGAATCCCATGACAACCTCTGGCAATGAAGCCAGAGCCCCTTGGTTACTTCGGGGATGTCTGGTTTGCTGACCCACTGGAATAGATGGGTCATTTCTCCAATATCTTTCCTCTCCCAAGAAGAATATTCTCACCTCCAGAAGCAATTTCAGCCAAAAAAAATAAAAATTAAAAAAATCTATATATTCAAGCTCAAACTTGTAAATTCTCAACCTATTAATTGGAATTTATATAAATCTAGACTCAGAACCTAGCTGAAACTAAAACAACATTATTAAAATTTTGTTTTAATCACGACAAAACCAAGAAGAAACATAAAATCTGTGGTAGAAAACAATAGAGAAAACCAAGTGGAATGCTTGACTATAAGGACAGACGTGTGTGCCCATGCGCGCACACACACACACACACACACACACACACACACACACACACACACAGACCATGACACACAACAGAGACCATTTCAAGGGGCTTTTTCACAAACCATGGTTCAAATCTATCACTTCAAACAAAGTATAAACCCTAAGGAGGTAATGAAAAAACAAAAACAAAAAAAACTTATGAACAAGCAGACTAAGAAGCAAAACCTAAGCTAACAAATGAGCAATAAAACAGACTTCTGTGGGAAAAACAATTCTACTGATATCAAGTTAGCCCATCATCCCAGAGATGTCCGAATAGGGAACGTTGCCAAGCACAGAACCCTCCAAATAGAGCACTGAGGACCTGGTCTCCTGTAGACTTCCACAGTTGAATGGCTACGGCTTGTGAGGAAATGTAGAGTTTTGAGTTTCTCTTCTCGGAGGTCTAGACAATGGCTGCCTAGAAACCATCTAGAGAACACCGAAAGTTATTTCATCTACATTTTTGTACTTTCATAAATTTAAAATGGCAAAAAGATTACTTATAGGAAGATCTAGTTAAAGTAAATGATGTTATGATGTTAAATGTGAGATTCAGTCCCCAGAAGCAACTGAAATGTTAGATTAGGACAAAGGTATTAAATGACAAGTATGGGTGACCCCCAACTCTGGCCATCAAAACCCAAGTGATTTTCACTGCACTATCTCCCCCACCGTTCTAAGATACTTCTCAAGAATACAACATATTCCACAGCTTATAAATGATCCAGTTGTCTCATTAAGGTAATTTTTGTCAGTTTTTAATTGCTTCCCTCCCTGATTTTAATTTTCTCACCTGTCAGCATCGATCAGAAACAGTGAAATCATCTGACATACTGGCTGATTATGTTCAAATTAATCAAGATTTTTTTTTAAGTAAAATTGCTCTGGCCTACAGGTAATGCACAACTTCATAATGTGATATTTAGGAGAGGCCTACAATGGACCAATCTAGAAATTAAATGGAAGACTTTAGGAATCCTGAGGAGAAATGTAAATTATTTTCACACCTACAGGACTGAACATTGAAAGGTCAAGACTCTTTAAAAAGAAATTTAATCAACTAGTGTTCTCCCAGCAACAGTGTACAGTGCCTGGACCCAGGCAGGAAGAGGTACAGTTATCTCAGAATATTTGAGATAGGTTAGGAAGGAATAAATAAAGATGAGCTTGCCTTAAATAGCATAACTTAATAATGAATGTATAATAATGTAACATAAAATATCATATATAATAGTCAAATAACAATCTATTGAGAAGTTGTATTTCACATTGATAACTGTTAACAGCTCGATATATGTGTTTCCGTGCAGATTAATCAGAGCAACGAAGGGAGCTGAGATTGGTGATATTGGTAATGGTAGCAATCTTTGCATGTGACAAGAGGCAAACTGAAGGCTCAGAACAACAAAGGAATGCCGATTTTTTTAAATTTGCATACGTGTTTTGCCTACCCATATGCCAGTGCACCACGTGTGTGACTGATGCCCAGAGTCCAGAAGAGGCTATCGGTTCCCTGGGGAAGAGATATGGGCAGTTACCGGAGTAACAGGCAGCTATGAGCTGCCATGTGGGTGTAGGAAATCTCACCCAGGTTCTCTGGAAGAACAGCAAGTGCTGAGTCATCTCTCCAAACCCAGCAAAACAACTAGACACCTAGCGATGGCCAGGCCTGGTGGTCTCCTGATCTATCTGAAGTGAGCAATTCACCGCAATTACTCAGAAGACAGGGGAAAAAAATGTAGTGTAAATCCTCCATCCCTAATTATTCAGTGCTAATATCTATCAGAAACAGTGTTTAAAACACACTTAGGAAACCTCGAGCACTAAACTCTTTTAGAAGAAATAAAAGAACTGACAGGAAACTACCCCGCAAGGCGTCCTGGCACGAGATCATGTTAATACACTAACGTTATTCCTACCTAGAAATAGTCACATGCATGGATGCAATAATAATTGGGTTCCAAAGTGAGTTCATAATAGTCGCAAACCTGCATGTGAGTTACTTTGCACCAATCTGGAGGCTCTTGAATTGAACAGAAGAAACGAAGCCACTGGGTGTATGCAAAGGCTGGGAGAAACAAGCATAAAGTCTTAAAAAACAACAACAACAACTTTGGAAGCAAAGGTGACCATATGTGACATGTCACATCATTCTAGTAGACTCTGGCTCTGCTTGACCTCAAGTGTCCCCTTAATATAAAGGTTTTTGGGTACTGCAAAGTTTGATGAGGCAAGTCTTTTTTTCCTAACAGTAATTTATTATTAATATTTACTTGGCACTCACTGTATGTCTCATTATGGCATCTTCAAACCAAACTTGTTTTTGCTCAATTTCTCCTCTTCTCTCTCCTCCCTGCAACTCCCCTTTCCCCTCTGCTTGCCTTTCTAATGTCACTTGTATCCTGTCTGTGTTAGGGTCTCTGTTGCTGTGAAAAGACATCATGACCACGGCAACTCTTATAAGGAAACCATGTCATTGACGGGGCTCACTTACAGTTCAGAGATTCAGTTCATTATCATCATGACGGGGAGCACAGCAGCATGCAGGCAGACATGGTGCTGGAGAAGCAGCCAAGCATCCCACATATTGCAGGCAACAGGAAGCTGACTGACACTGGGTGGTATCCTGAGTATAGGAAATCTCAAAGCCCACCTACAGTGACACACTTCCTCCAACAAGGCCACACTCACTCCAACAAATCCATATCTCCATATTGCTACTCCCTGTGAGATTATGGGGACCAATGGCATTTAAACTACCACCTGTCCTGCTACCCTTCCTTTCCTCAGCACTCCATACTCCCCCTTACTACTGTTCTTTGTAGTTCCTGAGTCAATACCCACTCTGACCTCCATTGTAAACACACATATAAACAGTGCAGGCTAGGGTCTATCTGCATGTCCTTAGATATTTAAACTAAAGAGAAAGATGAGATTTTTTTTTTATCTTTGAGTCTTCAGTCACTTCATTTAATATCATATTTTCCAGATCCATCCATTTTCCTACAAAATTAATTACTTCATTTTACTTCTGAAGCAAAGTCTCTGCTCTGTTCTTGAGGCTTATACTCCAGGCCAGCCTATGCCTTTAGTCCAGGCTAGCCTAAAACTGGTACCCTCACTGCCACAGCCACTCAAGAATTGACATTACAGAACAATATCCCTATAGAAGATCATTAGATAGAAGACTACCAGCAAGCCCAAGTTCATTCACATACAGACCACTTAAGTTACAGTGTTCCCTCACTTCTCATGACCACACACCTTCAAGAGAGTTAGCAAACTTAGTTTCTTCAATCCTAACTTAAGTCTTGACTAAGGAAACAAAGAGAAGGGAACAGGAACAAAAGAGAGATATTTTTATATTGGAAAAAGATAAATAAATGAATACCTATACCTAAGTCAATGTTTGCTCTACCCAATGTACTTAGAAAATGTATGAATTAAAATTAGCCAGACATGGTAGCATACAGCTTTAATCCCAGCACTTGGGAAGCAGAAACAGACAGATCTTTGTGAGGCTGGGGCCAACCTGGTCTCCATAGCAAGCTCCAGAACAGCTAAGGCTACACAGTGAGATTCTATCTCAAAATGGTGATGATGATGATGATGATGATGATGATTATTTAGCTGTGGACTTAGGAAATAAGTCTAGTGAAGTTGGGAGTTTTCATAAGTTTTCATAGCTGTGTTAGTAAAGTCCAGTGCATTAGGGGAAAGAGGAGGCATAAAAGAACTCTTGAAATAATAAATTCTAAAAACCAAGTGTAAATATTTTTTAAAAAGCAGAAATGTTATATAGGCAAAACAACTAATCTAGCTAGAAGTAATGTGTGCAAATTAATACATACAATGGTTATCAGGGATGGGGTGCTGGGCCCTAAGATGGGAAATGGGGTTGAAAGTCCAAAACATAGAATGCAGTAAATATGCAGAATGAACAAGTCAATTTCCTAATATAAAGCACAAGGACTCTTGATAGTAACAGGACCAGTAACAAGATTTTATTTAAACAAAGATTACAGCTGTCCATGTCACATAGGAAGAGAGATGATGGATAAGTTGTACATATTGGACTATACTAGTCATTTTAGTTTATGTGTAGCTGATGTTATAGATATAAAACAGACCCAATAATTTTTAAATGGAAAAAAATTTGCACTCAAAAATTTCAGATAAATTAAATTTAATAAAGTAATATTTATTAAATGTTTCAAAACAGTTAGAAATTTTAAATACATGTATCTTTTAAAATATTCTTGAAGTCATGATTAAGTCTGCTTTACATCTAGAATAACTAGAAAGTAGAAAATTAAATAAAAGGGTGGAGGGATGGCTCAGAGGATTAAGAGTATTTATTGCTCTTGCACAGGACCCAGGTTTGGCTCCCAGGACTAACACTGAAGTTCACAATCATCTACAACACCAGTTACAGGGGATCCAACCCCCTCTTCTGACATTCACAGGGCCTAAGTATGCATGTGGTACACACAGGCAAACATTCATCGATATAAAATAAAAAAATAAAGTCATTAAAAATAAAGACTAAATAACCTAATTAAGCTCACTTATACTTGTGAAATGTCTTACTAGAAATTATACTCTGGCCTATAGATTTACAGCCTCCTACTGCATCCAGCATGTTCTCAGACCAAAGAGAGGGAAGCCTGAAGGAGGCCATAAAGTTGAACAGCATAAAGAAATGCAGACCATAACAGAAAAAGTGAAAGCAGTGTTTATCCAAGTGAGAGGGAAATGCTGGTGACAGGCACACACTGAAGGAAATATCCAGGCAGAACTGAAGCTGTCCCTTAGGATCTGCCCTGTGTAAGCCATAGTGCATGTCACCACACATGAACACTAAGACTGACATAATGGAAAACTCTGTTTCAGAACAATGTGGGGGGTAGCTCTAAATGCCAGGCTGTCCACAGGAGAACACAACTGTTTCACTCAGAGCTTGTATTTGTCATGGAGGGGGTCAAAGAGCATGCAAAAGGGGAAATAGACCATTAAAGGCATGATCAGCACCCTTGGAAGATTGGATCAGGGATCCAATTAATATTGAATCTCATGACCATGATGATACATGGGTAGGAGAGGTGATTTCAAGAGGTATGAAGAAAAATAATAATGTCAGATGCTTTAAATTGCAGCAAACAAGGTCACCTAAAAAAATACTGTAAACAGGGAATTCCTAGAAACAATGTTTCTTGAAGGAACAATGGCAACAGAATGCCCCTCCTTTCTGAATTACGCAGAAGGTGTGATAAAGGTAAACACTGAACTAATGAATATAGATCAACAAGGGACAGAAAAGGTAATCCTTTGTCTTTGGCATCAGGAAATTCCCTGAGGGCACTCTCACAGGCCCCCATGGCAAATTCAGTTCAGTCCTTTCCTGCCATCTTAGAAAAAAACCCTTCTCAGAGCAATTAAATAACCAAATACCTATTGTAATAAACAATACTGATCGGGGTAATAGAACACCTATAGCAGAGAGAATGGAAAGTTCAGGAGAAACCTAAATTTTTTGGCAAACTTCTATAAATGAACAAAGACCATAATTAAAAATAGGAAAAAATGACAATCTCATAGAGGGTCTTGTAGACACAGGTGTGGATGTCACAATAATTGCACCAAAATTTTGGCATCCAAATTGGCCTCTTCAGGAGGTAAATGTCCAGCTGTTAGGGATTGGAAAATTATCTCAAGTGAAACAGAGTGCAAGATGGGTCAAATGTATTGAGACAGAGAGGAAAATTAAAGCCATATGTGGCTAATATAGCAATGAATTTATGAGGACATGATTTGTAACAATGGAATACTCAGATTAACATTCCTCCAACCTCACTAAACTAAAGCATGTTTTTGACATTAATATTAGATGACATTATAAAGAACAGTCACCAGCGATCCAGATTATACAAGAACAGGGCACAACAGCTGTTGATCTTTCAAAGATACCAACAGCTCTACCTTTAAAATGGTTAACAGACAAGCCTGTATGGATTCAGCAATGGCCTTTAACAACAGAAGAGCTGCAGGCCTTGGGATAGCTTGTACAAGAGCAGTTAAATGCTCAGCATATTGAAGAATCAACCAGCCCTCGGAATTTTCCTATATTTATTATTAAAAAGAAATCTGGTAAGTAGAGAATGGTAACAGACCTAAGAGCAATTAACAAGGTAATGATCAATCTACACAACTGTCACATATATGTAGAGGGCCAAAGTGAGACACATCCAGGCTCCCTGGTTTCCGGTTCAGTCTCTGTGAGCCCCTAGGATCCCAGAAGAGTCACTTGATTCTGTAGGTTTTCTTGTGGTGACATTAACTGCTCTCAATCCTATAATCCTCCCTCTCTCTCCTCTGTAAGATTCCCTAAGGTCCACTTAATGTTTGGCTGTGGGTCTCTGCATCTGTTTCCATCAGTTGCTAGATGAAGCCTCTCTGATATCAACTGGACTAGGCACCAATCTCAGAACATCCAGTAAGCAAGACATGCGGTAGATCGAAGATTATATGACTGGGTTGGTGTCCCAGTCCCTCCACTGGAAGTCTTGCCTGGTCAAAGGAGATGGCCAGTTCAGGATATATATAACCCCTATTGCTAGAATCTTAGCTGGGTTCATCCTTGTAGATTTCTGGGAGATTCACTTGCACCAGGTTTCTACCTGGCTGGTTTCTTCTTAATCGACACTAATTTCTTAGCTCCAGCCGACCAGCATCAAGTATCAGAGCAAAGCAAAGTTTTGCTTTAGTAGTTCTGGTATCTTGTTAATCATAGCTGATTCTTCAGGCCCAGCTAACCAGAACCGCATAATCTGAATTCAGGACAACAAATGGGCCTGATACAATCTTTAACCTTCCCTTTGAAACTGAACAAGCCAGGCCTCCATCTTATCTTCCAAGCTCCCACAAAACATCACACATAGCTCTTAACATTCAGTGGCTCTTCTAGCCCAAAGTTCCAAAGTCCTTCCACAATCCTCCCCAAAACATGGTCAAGTCCATTGCAGCAATACCCTACTACTCTGGTACCAATTTGTCTTAGTTAGGGTTTCTACTGCTGCAACAAAACAACATGACCATAAAGCAAATTGGAGAAGAAAGGGTTTATTCAGCTTACAATTGCAAATTGGTGTTCACCACTGAAGGAAGTCAAGGAAAAAAATCAAACAGGGCAGGATCCTGGAGGTAGGAGCTGATATAGAGGCCATGGAGGGGTGCTGCTTACTGGCTTGCTCCCCATGGACTAGGTTTTCTATGCTCCCCTTTTCCACTCTCTTTCTGTTTTCTGCCCCTCCATCCCCTTCCATATACCCCTCCTTTAGGTAAATGCCCAAATGTGCCTTTAGATATAGCTGGGTCTTGAGGTAGATTGATTCCCAATTTTCTGAGAAACCACCATACTGATTTCCAAAGTGGCTGTACAAGTTTTCACTCCCACCAGCAACGGAGGAGTGTTCCCCTTGCTCCACATCCTCTCCAGCATGAGCTGTCATTTGTGTTTTTGATCTTAGTCATTCTGACAAGTGTAAGACAGAACCTCAGTCATTTGAATTTGCATTTCCCTGATAGCTTAGGATTTGGAACATTTCTTTAAGTGTCTCTTAGCCAATTGAGATTCTTCTATTGAGAATTCTCTGTTTAGATCTGTACCCCATTTTCTAATTGGATTATTTGGTTTGTTGATATCTAGCTTCTTGAGCTCTTTATATATTTTAGAAATTAGCCCTCTGTCAGATGTAGCTGGCGAGTTTCTTTCCAGCTCCTGCCAAGCTCTGCCAGCCCCGCCAGCCCCAGTGCCCACTTATAAAATAAACACACCGAATCTTATATTATTTAAACTGCTCGGACATTAGCTCAGGCCTACCATTATCTGGCTCTTACTCTGATACTAAGCCCAATTTTGTTAATCTATATTGTTGCCACATGTTCTGTGGCTTTACCTGTTGCCTCTAAATGATGCTCCCTAGATGGCAGCTGGTGTCTCCCCCTTCTGTCTTACTGTCTTTCCTTTTTCCTCTCTCTAGACCCGCCTATACTTCCTGCCTGGCTACTGGCCAATAAGTGTTTTAATTATCAAACAATCATCCACAGCAATCAGATGTGAGGTTGATGAAGATTTTTTTCCCTTTCTGTAAGCCGCCATTTTGTTGTGTCCTTTGCCTTACAGAAGCTTTTCAGTTTCATGGGGCTCCACTTATTAATTGTATCTGCATGACTGGTGTTCTCTTCAGGAAGTTGGCTCCTGTGCCAATACGTTCAAAGCTATTTCGTTCATTCTCTTCTATCAGGTTCAGTGTATCTGAATTTATGTTGGGGTCTTTGATCCATTTTGACTTGAGTTTTGTGCAGGGTGGTAGTTATAAATCTATTTGCATTACTCTACATGCTGACATCCAGTTACATCAGCACCATTTTCTGAAGATGCTTTCTTTTTACCATTGTATAATTTTGGCTTCTTTGTCAAAAATCAGGTGTCCATAGGTGTGTGGATTTACATCTGGGTCTTTGATTTGATCACTGATCCACCTGTCTCAAACTCAGGTTCTTTAGGCGCATGTTTTGATAGACATTATGAAGGATAGGACAAGAGAGCCTATTATGTCAAGGAAAACAATCAGTATCATCTGTTGTTAATAACAATTCAAGTTTTAAAGTGAAAAAAAATCAGAAATCTGAGAGTCTGATTCTTCACATGTTCTTTTTTTTTTTTTTTTTCAAGAATATTGTGAAATTCCTAAAGATCACTTTTGTTAAATGGAATAAAATGTGGTGACTTTTGGAAGATCTGAATAACTCAGTGAAGCTCCATTTTCCATACAATGGACACATGCTGTCATAAAATCTCAGGAGATTCAAGTGAATAGGCCGGTGGGTTTCAATACATACATAAGAAGTCTTAGTATAATCCTCATTTCAGATTCCACATCAGAACTAACCTTTAAGAAATTACCAAATTTCAGTAATTATGGAAATTATGTTTTGGCAGAGAATCAAAGAAGAAAACAAAACCCACAATTCTATTTTTTTTTCTTTTTTCTTTCTCCTTCCTTCCTCTTTGAACTAGATAGCTGTTTTGAGACTGGATTTTCTTTGTAATCTTGAATCAAAACAATGCACCAGGACAAGTGAAATGCAGACTCCAGACACTGCTTTTCTCACTTTTTATTCTGTTCTGTTTTGGTGGGGAGATATTCTTGCTGGGGCTAGGGAGATGGAGCAGCAGTTAAAATGGTTGCCTCACCAGCAAGAGGTCTCAAGTTTAATTCTCAGATCGTATGTAAAATGCTGGATGGGTATGCCTGTCAACCTGTGATTCCTGCCTTGGAAGTCAAGAGACCAGGGATCCCACAAGCAAGCTGCCTAACTAGACTTGTCTTAAAGGTGTGCTCTGGGTGTGACTGAGGTACCCTCTGTCAAAAATAAAGTGGAAGAGTAACTGAAGAAGATTCCTAGTATCAAGTTCAGGCCTGTACAGGCATGTGCACACACATAAATGAGTATTCCCATATGCATACATGTAAACAAATATACATATGTACAGATACCACACATGCATGGAAAAGGAGGAGGTGGATAAAATGTACTTCTTTTGCTTACTCTAACACCACATAAACAAAAATGTACTTTTGCACACAAACATTTTCATCACAGTTATCTTTTCTCATTTTAAATTTCTAATATGAGATAATATTAGATATAACACAGTTGAATAGAAGTTAATTCTTTATGAGTTTAAAGGAATTCAGAGATGAAATCACTGGACTAGGGAGGATTTAAGCTCTCTCCCTGCTCAGTACACATCTTTATTCTAAAGCCAAGAGGAAAGAAATAGTTACTATCTATTCATCCTTAGGGAACTGTCATTCCACACAGCCTCTGGAACAACTCTATATAAAATCACCATGCAGTAGACCATTCCTTAGTGAAACTAATCACACACTGTTGATCTTCCTTTGAGGCACTGGTTACAAGTCCACCTGGATCAGAATTCAGCTGTCACTATGACTTGAGTTATCCTCTTGCTCTCGATTTTGAGCCTGCTTCCTTATTGTAAAGTAAAAATGATGAGGATATCTTGTAAGAAACAATGCAGACCCAATGAATAACCCATTAGATTCAATATGCTCATCATCTAGGGTACAGTAAACACTCACCCTACCTTACCCACTGCTATTTTATCTAAGATATTTCCTACCAAGAAAACTTACATGCAATGTTCTCAAAACAGCCTGTCTAACCATAGATGACCACAGGTTGAAAATGGATCCTAGTGGTAGACTCATTGGGTTAGATATAGAAAAGAAACCTATTACTTTGAAAGGGAATATATGTAGAGAGAATATAAGGATGGTCCAAGGGTACTGGTTTCTCACCTCAAGAGCAGAAGACTTAAACTTTGGCCAGGAATGAAATCAGGATTGTGATTATGACGCAGCAACTGTATGTTCCAAAGTTTATGTGGTCTAGTGAGCAGTAGCTCAAGCCATGGTCATTTCCAGTACTTTACTGACAAGACACAGGAAGAAAAGGAAGTGAAAATTCCAAGCAAGTTCATAGTTAGGTAAGACAGAACTTTTTTTTTCCCTTTTCTTTTGATAGAACAAAAGGTCTTGTTCAACACTAACCCTACACTTCATTTTAAATCCAAAAAAGCATAAGGTTGGGGAAAGTGGAGATGCTTGTCTACCCAAGGTCAGAGTCAAGGACAAAACGATGTTCTCATTTTTCTAAGAATAGATTGTAAGCAGGAAAGTGAGGAAGAGAACCCTGCTAAATTCCCTAGATTGGAAATATAATGCTGGGGAACAGACATACAAAATTCCCACAGAATTCATAGATAAATATATAAAGGAGGTAATCATTAAAGTAATTATATTAGTCAGGTGTAAGTTCATGTGTAACGAAAAAAGAACACAGCGACCTCTTTATTCGACTTTTCCTCATTAACTTAAAGTCAAATCACTTCAAGCAGCATCTTCATAGCCGTGGGGCCTCAAGGGCTGATGATTTAACAGGACGATACATTATACTTATAGGCTAATGTATAGAAACGATCAACCCCCTTAACAGCACTTGGATCTTCAATCAGGAAATTCAATTTTAGCTGCAAAACTATGTTTTGGCAAAAGTGCAATTGAACTCAGTGTACTTGTCACATTTCTAAATATACTCCGGTCACCATGACAACAAGGGAGACTGATGGATTGCTTAAAAAGAGTACGGTATATTTAATTGTCAGCATTTTAAACTGACTCAGAAAAAAATGCTGTGTGATAGGTCTACTCACCATGGTTACGGCTGGCTGAGTCCATAATAATAAAAAGGTTCATATACGCACATCACTAATGTGCGCAAAATGAACGTAAAAGTCAGAAGATCTGGTGTTTCCAGCCACACCACCAAACACCAAACTGGAGCTATAGAAAGAGCTTGTTGCGATTCAGGTGCCACTCTCCCAGAACAGTCAGGAGAGTTCAGCCCCTTCATTGTGCCCAAAGACAGAAAAGCAAGTCCTAGATCAGACCCTAGCACCGGTTCCCCTATCTTAGACTAAAGAAAAGAAAAAAACTTGATATTTTCTCCAGAGACATACCTACAATCAAGGATGAAAGAGATTCTGTGTTTCCTGTAGACCTGTTTCCTAATGGCATTTTCTTGTATCCAACCATTTCCTAATCAAACACTTCCTAAGCAAAGGTAATTATGGTAGGGGATTTGCTGTAAGCCATGCGTATAAATGTGACAAGCAGACATAAGCCCTACCCTCAAGCAACTGACATCCTAAGACAAGAGGAAGACAAAAAATATAGATTAGCAATCTATTAATAAGAATGAAACAATCAAGTTCATTGATCATCTGTTTGCTATACAGAGTATATCATATATAATAGAAAATACTTCTAGAACAGATAGCTTCTACCAAGAGTTTGCAAAGTGAATAAAGGAAACAAAAACATCCTAATACTAACCATGCATTCAGAGAACTGTATGCACAGTACTGAATATAAAAACAAGACAAAAGAATAAAACATCAAGGGAACCCACAATGTTTGAGCTCAAGATTAGGGATAGTCTCTTAAAGATAGGGCATTTGAAGTCCTTACATCATGACTCCATGTCAGTTTCATCTAAGATAAGAGAACCATCAGGTGGACACAAACTTGATTTGTACACTGGGCCAAGGACAAACTTGTATGTCTAGAGTTCACTGAGTAAAATGATGAGAGGTGATAGTTAGCATAGTTCCTATGGACTGTGGAAACATCCCTTAAATATTTCCATACAAAAGAAAGTCCACTGTGTGTTTTCCAAGGAAAAGCTGTGTTAATATGATGCATTCAAAAATTTTAGGAGATCTGTCTATAAGGTACAGAAAAAGACCACAGCAGATTTACTGTCATAGTCAAAATAATGGTTTAGGTGAACAGAAAAGGGCAGGGAGATCGTTCACAGTGTGGGAAGACTCGGGAAAGAGGATAAACACATACTGTCAAGCATGTGGCAAAACGGGGTTGACAAAGGCCCTGCATCATGTGACGAACCATGACCCATGATCCTACCAGCAGGTCTGGGTGAGGGTGAATATGTGGCCTTTCTAACGAGCTCTCGAGCTCTCGGATTTCATTACTGCTCTGTGGACCACACTCTAGAGAGTAAGAGAGTGCAGAAGCAGGAACACCATCAGGGTGGGAAGGAAGAGGAGTTGGGGTTAGAGTGGTAAGAGGCAGACTATGAACAAAAGGGGGAAAAAAAACATGAGATAAGAAAATAATTGAAGCTAAAGGGAAAAGAATGTGAGTAGAAATGGGGAAACTATTGAATTATTGACTCTGAGCTTTACTAACGCTTTATTGACCACTATAGAAACATGGTTTCTATCTATCCCATGCAGAATGCTTTCACAACCAATATTTCTTCTAGCCAAAGTCTAGAGCCATGGGAAATGGTTATGGTTAGAGATGACAAGGGAAAGAGCAGTCACTTGTTGAGCGCTTATTTTCTGCCAGTCCCGGGTGCTGTCTTCGAACCCAACCATCACTTCACCTTTATTTAACAAATGTCAATCGGATGCGCACAGACATTATGTAATATTCTGAATCACATCCCTTCCAGGTTGGACTCTTTCACACAGCCGACCCTAGAGTCACGGGCCCATCTTTCCCTCTGCCTAGGACACTGAATTTAGGGAACGGTGGCATGCTCACTTGAAACCCTGATCTTCAAAGTCAGGCTTCCCTTTTCCTGTAACTCGGATTCTTCGAGCCTACCCCTGACAAGTTTTTATGCACAGACTCTAGCAGCAGTGAGGCGGGGAGGGAAAAGCAGCTGGTCCAGCAGAAGCTGTGATTCATTTCACACCTAGAACACAGCTTGAGGAGTGCACAGGCCATCCCCTCGACTCGTCAAAGCTGCTCAAGTCTCCACTCTCCTAGCACAGGACTCTTCCACAGCCCCACACTTCACTTCGAACTTTAGTAACATTTTCTGCCCTGCAAGTAACTGTGCCTCTACACAGAGGAGTGTTTGCAGCAAGAATGTGAGAAAGAGGCCCACACTTCAGAAGATGCATGGTGAATGGCAAGAGATATTGACAAGACATCAGCAGCTAAGAAAGATGAGCTCAGATGCTTCTCCCCAGCATAGGAAGTGGGTAAGCAATAAGCCGCAAGATCTACCCTCTAGTCCCCCACACTGTGCTTTCTCAAGATGATTCAAAGGTATGGCTCCACGGGCCTGACAAAGGAGACATCTCAGGAAGATGAAAGGATGTTTTTATGCCTGCTCTCTCTCTCTCTCCCCTTTTTTTTTTATTTGTTCCTTCTCAAGTAATAACTATTAATTGTGCTATGCGGGCAGGACTGAGATGAGTCTACCGGGAAGCCAGCACAAATCCATCAAGTGCTTTTAGTCCAAGCTTTTTAGAAGCAATTGCTTACCACATTTTCACTGTTCTTTTGCTCACAGCTAGAATTAAAGCGGATTTTACCACACAGCCACTCCGATGCCCTTCGCTCCCTCCTCCAAAGTGAGGACAGAAGAGGGTTATTGGCCTATGACCGGCAAAATCAGACATATGTGGGGGAAAAATCTATTAATTTAGTGTTTATAAATCTCAAGTATCAGCATGAGGCAGGTATCCTTCATGCATTAAGGAATGCCAATACTTTTGTAAGGCAGAAGATACGGGCCAAATTAGGTTAAAAAAAAAAATGAATGTTCACTGGCAATGAGCGGTGTATTTCAAGTGATACAACTAGCAAACAGCAGAGGCTGGAAGACGCAAACGGGGTCTTCAGCATTGTAGCTCACAAGAGTATCCGGTATGTTCCATTTTGTCCTACAGGAGAATCAAGGAGGCTGTGCCTAAGTAGAATTAGAGAGCAATGGAGCTACAGAAGATTCCGGAAGGATGGCTTCTGAACAAGACCACACTGCACCTGGTTTGGGGGTGCCCTTAGCTGTCCTGGCACCATGGAAGCTCTTGAATCTTTTCTGACAAAATAACATCACCCAAAACCTGGTCCCTCCTCCCTCCCCAAGTCCTAGGCTGACACCACATGAGAAGGAGTCAAGTGAAGTACGGAACGAAAGACTGAGGGCCTCGAGTTCAGAGAGCACTTGGCTCATTATAAAGTATAATAAAATAAAATAAGGAGAGAAAAAGTCAATTTAGTCTAAGATTAAACTCGCTCTTCCACTATTATCCGCACATCCTCCGACAGACAGGCATAGGAAAGGATCAAAGAACAGGGGAATAATCTAGACCGGAGGCATTCAGAGAGAACATCTGAGCAGAGGTGAGGATTAACATGTGTAGGCAGCATCCTCCTGTCTCCCTCACCCAGAGGGGGTGTGAGGTTAAGTATTTTGAAGGATTCTTTATCAGGAGCTGAGCTGACAGGGCCACCTGATGAGACTAGCAATTATATCAAGAAGTAAATAAACACTTGCATCCAGGTTCTGGAGTTTTGGTGGCTGTCTTAAGAAAATGAGTTGCCTTTTAAAGGTAGGCATTTCTCTCTCCCGGTAAATATAGGGTAGCTTCATAAAATGTTCTCCTTTTCAAAGCATTTCAGTTTCTCAACAAGCAGCTGATTACCTGGCATGTATGTGTGCGGACTTTCGGGCAGTGCCAAGGAGGCTAACAAGAGAAAAGACTCAGTCCTTACTTTCAAAAAGCCAAAATCCGATACCTGTGGCCAAGCACAAAATGTTGTGATTTTTTTTTAAAGGCAGCAAGTTATGTTCTCAATTATGAAAATACCAAATGTCAGATTCTTCTCCAGTCCAAGCAATAATATAAAAGCAGCCAATTCTCCTGAACCAGAATATTTTTAATGAAAATTATGACTGTTGAAGCTTTCCTTTCTAATGCCAATTATTATTAGAACTCAGAATGAGAACACAGGCCACTTTACTGTGTTCTATATTCTCCCCAGGCTCTGACACAGCAGTGTTCCACAGACTTATAATACAAGCAATAGGCATGATTTTGAATTTTCTAGTACCTATGCTTTTAAAAAAAAATGTTAAAATTTTATTTTACAAATATATCCAAAATACAATCCCCTCAACACATGGCTCCAGCCACATTGGAAGTACTCAGGAAGAGCACACAGTAATGGTGGCTACAATATAGGACAGTAGCACATCTCCAACTCTCTACCAGCTTCACCTTCCTAGGTACAAACAGACTACAGCATCTGCTGAAGACACGGAGATAAATTTAATAGGAGTTCTCAAGACTCAGATATAGTTTCTCTCAATTGTGCACCTTGGGACCAAAAGTCTGTAAGACATTGTAATGGCAAATTGCCATGGTTACAAAACGGCTCCATCCATATGTGAAGATGAGGAAAGCCAACAGGGCCGAGGGATACTGACAAAGAAGAAGGGCGCCCACAGCAGTACAGACATCATCCCATCTGAGAACTGGCCTCTTGTGGGGTGAAACCACATTCCTATTCTGGCTCTCACCACCAATGCTTCTGCTTGCCAGCCCTCTGTCCATCCTTGGAAAACAGCACAAAGTAGGAAAAGTTCAACAGGAAGTACAAAGGCTCAATGCAGAAAGGTACGTAATGCATTGAGAAAACATCTTTTATCTGCAACTTTGATCTGGGGCCCCTCAGCGAAGAAAGTTCTAGGCCCTTGTCGAATAAAACAGCACTCCCTCCATCACTCCTCCCCGGGTCACGGATGAGCGGCGGACATCCATTAAGCCATAATTCCCGAGGAATGGACATTTTCAGAAGTCAGTGTGAAAGACAGACATCTCTCGCTCCTTCCTACATTCTCTAGTATACCCCTTTCCGCTGGAGACTCATTTGGTACCAGCCCCCAGTCCATGTACTGACTAGGTACACACAAACTCCCAACTACAGTTTATCTCATCTGTCCATCAAGTGGGCTCAGGATTCAAACTTGAAGGCCATGAACACCAAGCTCCGACATGGTTTTTAGTTATAAACCCTATGTTCTAACTGAGGTTGGGAAACCATGTGCTTTTGGAGCCTAGGCTCTCCATCATATGTCAGTAAGAACACAAGCCAGTAATTTGTAAAGGTGTCAAATGTTAACAGTGCAAGATAACCAGTCTTCCACTATAACATAAAATAAAGCAAAGTAAAACTGGCCAACGCTAAGGTGCTATCACCATTCATAAATCACATTGAGCCCATATACTCACTGACATGAATCAATAAAAACAGTTTTACCATGTCATATTCTAGTCAGAAATAGATAGCTGCAGTCTAATCATGGGAAAGCAATTAAGTAAACAATAATCAATAGAGATTCTACGATGAGCCAGGCTTGGAAATTTGGCACTTCTCAAGTGTCAAGGTCATAAAACGGGAAAAGCCAGAAAAAAAGTTAAAGACATGATAACTACATGCAAAAGATACCCACAACTGGATCCTGGTCCACCAAATACACTAGCAAAAATTGTGACTAAAATTTAGTTGCAATAGTCATGTTACATCAATGTCAATAAGCACACCTTGCTTATGTGTTTATTAGTTAGTAACATGAGAGGAATCTGAGGAGGTACATACAGAACTCTCTGTACTGTGTTTATAACTCATCAGCATCAACAGGGCAATATTACTAGGGGGTAAACACACTCAGACCACCTCGAGACCAATAAAAATGCCATCAGCAAAAGAATCACTCATCCTGAACAATAAAGGGTATTGTGTGATTTCAACTTGGTTTTGTTCTTCTTACAAGAATTAAAAGCATTTCTATGATTCACTGAAAGTTAAAAAAAAAAAATAGCTGAATTCAACAGTCTTCTAAATAAAATGAAATAAATAAATGGATAAGAAAGGTCAACTTTGCCCTCATCACCACATGAGGCTGTTGTTGTAAAACCCCCATTTTTGTTGATGAGGAAATAAACAGTTAATTTTATGTTTGGGCTGGTGACAACCAAATGATCATCTTTACCCAGCTGAAGACAATGGTACACAACTGTAACCCCAGCTCTCAGAAGACTGAGGCAGGAGGATTCTTTTGAAGCCAGAGGAGGCAAAACAGTGAGTGTCTGTCTCAGAAAGCAGAGAAAGAACCATCTTTCCAAACCTCATGAGACGGTTTCCAAGAATACATGGTCCTGTCATACTAAAGGAAGTCTCATCAGAAAGAAAGACATTTAGGACAGCATACGGACAGAGATCTGCTGAGATCAGGTGTGCCCGGATGTTTTAGTCCCTACTGGAAAAGCTGTCAAACTATGGAGCCCTGCTGAGGAAAACTCCTTGTGAATGAATTATGGAATTTGTCTTTCAAAAATTTCCATGACAATTTAGATTTCTATTTTTAAATGCAGTTTACTTAACTCATCAAATCAACCAGGAAAGAAAGAATGAATGAAGAAAGGAAGGGAAAAAAACTAAAAGTCTGCCATATTCTGCATGTCAGTAGACAGGAAGAATGAAAGCTAAAATCATCCTAGCTGAGTTTACAAGCTGAAGTCTTCCATCAAATAAAAGACTTCACAGAACAGTCTAATTTCTAGACACAGCACACAGCACTATAACCAAAACATCTACCTATGTGCCAAATGACTTTTATTTTAATCCTACCATTACAAAAACGTTTTCTCTTAGAGGGAATGAGTGCCACAGAAATACCATGAAGCCCAAAATGTTCTAGATGAGCAGAGAACAACACAATTTTTTTTTCCATGAGAAGCGCTCTTAAGAATTTCCTTGAGTGCTTAGACATGGAATGAAAAGTAGGCCCCACATATCTTTAGGGATAGGGAGCAAAGTACTACAGAAAGAGCAGGTGCAGAAGAATCAAGGTGAAGGCTGTCCCAACGTTCTGCAACCCACTCCTGCCATCCTCGGATGAGTGTTCTTGGAGAAGGCTCTTTCCTAAGGATGCTGTTTTCCCCACAGCCACCCTGTGTGTGTCTGCCTGTCCTCCCACACTCCAGATACACAGGTCCAAAGACAGCGCTGGCGTTTTTCTAATTGCCTAATTGCTCTTGTTGCCTCCAGATCTTCATTTGACTTGCACATACCCCAACTCCAACCACCTGCTCTGCTCCCGCTGCCTTTTTTCTTCTTCTTCTTCAATGAAACTCTTTGTTCCTGAGATCCCCTTTTCTTCCTCAGAACCAGCTCCACATGGATCTATTTCTTCCTAGTTCAAGACAGCAGTTCAAAGAAGAGCCCTTTAAAACAGCACTGTGCATTCATTTTTAGTTCTTTGCCTATCTTGACACCCCTCAATATTGGTTTCATACAGCAATCGGCCTCCCAGTTCTCACGCCTACATTTCTTGGTTGTACTTCACTAAATATAACCTTAATTGGCTAAGCTGGCAATAATGCAAAAATAGCTTTAATAACAATCCTCTTCATTAGCAGTGTAGGCTTAATGAAGCATTCCTTACTTATGACCTCATTTGAGTCTTACAGTCCTAATACATTGAGTACAACAGAACGAGATGCCCATTTACGAGAAGAAGAGGAACCGTTGCAGAGACTGGAAGGAACTGTACTAAAATCTCATTGGGCGTATTTAGCACTTACTGGAGCCTGACGCCAAATATTTTCTTTTGTGGTATAGTGCACTCCCGCCATACCACATGCTCAGAGATGTACAATCATCTACATGAAAAAAGACATGCTAATCATGGTGATCGCCAATCTTTAATCTACACCAGAATCACATCAGCATTGTTGGTGGACTTAGAAAGGGAGAGAAAATATTAAAGAGATTAAAGAGGAAGAGGGAAAAAAAATTCCTCCAACTGATTATGGTAGAGACGATTAGTGAAAATATCTTGCAAAAAAACGTGGGTGTCCTGGAAGACTCATCGCCGTCGTCATTATAATTTCTAATCATGCTGTGTGGGCAGGTGTCCCTGTAGAGAAACACCATCAGCACCCAGATTAGCAGCTTCATCAGGAGACTAGAATGGAAGTCTGCAATTCTTAGACCTCGGAACCTACATCACAGATCCCCCTCTGCGAGCAGCAAGCACGCAGTCTGTGCATTAGCAAAGAGTGTTGGGTCTGCCAAGAGAAGCGATCCAATGTCAAGTCCATCTGAAAATGCACAGTGGGGCAAGACGCGAAAGGCTCCCCAGGAAACAGGAAGCAGCACTGGCTGCAGAGGCAGAGAGCCAGGGTCGGTCTCCTATGACAGCTCTAACTCACTCGGTGTCTTGCAGACACTTGTTTTCTTTGCCTTTTTCTTTTCACTCTCATCAACAGCTTGAGTTTTGAATAAAAGCTGGTTGGGGAAAGAATCACAGGTGAGGATCAGAAGGAAGCTGGCCAGTAGCTAAGGTTCTGGCGTCCAGAGCCCTGTACCATCCCCTCCCCAAGCATGGTCTGCCTTCATCATTTTAATGCTGATGCTGGGTCCCCGAAAGAGTTGGGTAACTTGCCTAAGGCCACAGGAGTCATCAACATCCTGTGATCTCTGCTATCCCACCTGTCCCAGCACCCTGATTCTACTGGAGTACTTTCCCTCACGGGTTAATCTCTTAGAAAGATTATCCGGGTTTATTTGACATAAAAGAAATTGTATTAGTAGAATTTAAAAATAAATCTATTAATATGCTCTGAAGGAGTAATGTGAAGCATGCCTAACATTACCTTATGCCCCCACATTAGCAGATACCTAGAGAGAATATATCTGAGAAAGCAAGGATGAACCCATGCAATGCAAGGAAAGCAGCCCCCAATTCCAGTAATGCCTTGAGGAATGATTTAGTTTACACAAAAAGTATCTCCCTTTTCTCTCTGTTCCTCCTTATATTGATCAGTTGATTAGAAAAGCTACCTCAAAGGACACAGGTGAAGAGATGCATGGGGAAAGGTTTGGGAAGGAGCAAGCAGCTTCATCCTCTGGGCATTGCCAGCTCCTCCTGACTTCCACGTGATCAACTATCCAAAACCTTCCAATATAATTTTAAGCTGTTAATCTGTTCTTTGCTTTTGTGTGTGCGCTTCAGGTGTGCACCTGTGCCACGACACGCATGTGGCAGTCCGAGGACAACTCTGTGGGGTCAGTTCTCTCCTTCCACCTTCCCGTGGGTTCTGGGGATCAAACTCGGGCTCCAAGGACTGTGCAGCAAGAGTCTTGACCCAATGAACCACCTCACTAGCCTACGAAATTCCAAAACTATTTTAGCACTTAAGTACAGGCAGGTATATATAGCACGTGAAAAGCACTGTGGAAGACATAGGTCAAACACTGTATTCTCTCTTATGGAGTCTGCATTCCCCCTGAACTGTCCATAGCCAAGTAAGCCAGCAGAAAACACAAAATACCAACCCATACTTGGTGCACTTAACTCCTCTCAGAAGACCTTAGAGGAAATGTTATAGTATATTAATATTAATTTAAAATCAGAAATAGGGCTAGAGAGGTTGTTCAACGGGGAAAGTGGTGAGCATGAGGCCCTAAGGTCAGATTCCCAGAATCTAAGTATGACCCAGTGCCCCTGAAACCCCAGTACTGGGTGAGGGTCAGGGGTGAGGACAGAGACAGGTAGGTCCTTGAAGTTCATTGGCCAGCCAGTCTCACCAAATGAGTGGATTCAGATTCATGGACAAGAGATTGTCTCAAGAAGTAAGATGGCCATTTCTCAAGGAAAGATAGCCTACATTCACCTCTGCCCTCCAGATACAGACATACAGACCCACACTGACAAGTATATACACTACACACACACACACACACACACACACACACACACACACACACACACACACACAACCAATGTAAAATCAAACGATAAGAAAAAACATCCAAAATAAACTCATGAAAAATGGGAGTTACTAAGATTTAAAAAGAAAATACACATCTAAGTCAATAAAAATGTGGAAGAACCAAAAAGTAAAGGCAGAAGTTGGCTTTTTTAAATAAATAATTAACTTTGGCTATATCAAACAAAAAGAATAGCTAAATACAACAAAAAGCCATAAACTGTAATTGTATGAGAAAAATAAACAAATACTGAGGAAGCACAGATCACCCTCAAGAAATTAAAGTCTACATAATGAACTTGAAATAGATGGGTTTCCTAAAACTTAACAAAAGGGTCACAGAAAATATACATACACAAATCTATCGTTAAAGAGATAATACAAGTTTAAAGAGACTTTAACTTTAAACCGCCCCCCCCCCACACACACACACAAAGCACCAAGTTAAGGTAGTTTCGGGGGATATTCTGTAACACTTTAAAGGACTACGTTGTATAGATGCTCTTTAGTTTTAAAAAGGGGGGGGGGGACCTTTATTGGCTTACACTATTTTAAGCACAACACTCATGTTAAAACTTGAAAATGCTAATAAACACATACTATATGCAGAAAAACTTCCAAACAATCTGACATAAAAATTAATAGAAAAAAAATCACTGAAAAATTACTAACTCTCCGAGTCTAGCTACGTTTGTGCACGTGCGCGCACACACACACAATTTCTGACTAAATATGAACATATCATATTTGAAATTTTACTTATATATCACAGCAAATGTACAGAATGAAAAAATAGACATTTTCTTAAAATGTATGATTTCCATTTTTAAATTGAAAAATCTAAAAAAGATTCAGATAGGCATTTAACAACAGTTTCAATTTTAAAATAAAACCTCTCAAAATAAGTATGCATGCTTTTTAGCATGATATATATGATTCCAAACGCCACCATCACGATTAATAACATTTCCATTAGAGTCAAGTGCAATAGGGCATTTACTCTCAAGCATACTCTTCTAGAGATAGCAACACAATTTGAAGAAACCTCTGGCTTTCTAAAATTACGAAGAAAAGGGTAAATTACCAATTTGGGACAGTTGATACAATGACTTAAAAACATACAGAGAGATGCCTAAAATATTCAGTTAAAGTAAAAATTTGGTAAAGGGGCTGAGAAGAAAGTCATTATACAGAATTCAAGACTTTAAACACACATCCATACAATTAAAAGGTAGAATAAATCATTTTAATTATAACAGGCAGAAATACCTAGGAAGGTAATCATGTAAGAACCATGCAGGGTCTAGATGAAGAAATATTTCATGAGGACATAGCTCAGCTGTGGAACACTTGCCTAGCAATCACATGACCCTGGATTCAATCATTAGCAGTGCAAAGAAAGATGTCCCCAAACAGAAAAATAATTAACATACTATAATGGATGAGATATATAGTAACTGAGTGAGTGGAAAGCAATGCCCATAAAAATATCACCAGAGAATTAATTTAGAATTGGACAAGTGCATTCTAACACTCATGGAAAAATCAGCAAGGATTAAAACCAAACAATTTCCTGGAAAATAACAAAAGAAAGTAAGGTGGCCCATCAGACAGTAAAGTATAGAATACGTCTGTAGTAAGTGAAAGTGTGGCGACCGTACAAGAAGTGTCAAAAAGTCATACCAATTTCTAAGTAGCAAAAGAGTAAATACTTGGATCTAGAGAGACGGTTCAGTGGTTAAGAGCTCACATCTATAACTCCAGATCCAGGGGATCAGGCACCCTCTTCTGACCTCTCAATATAAGTATTCATGATATATATGATATCTGGCACAAAGACATACATGCAGGCCAAACACTCATGGATGGATGGATGGATGGATGGATGGATGGATGGATGATAAAGATCAGAAGTATAAAAATCATAAATATTTAAGCATTGATGAGTTAATATGCAGCAATCATGGCTTTTGTTTCTAAAGATTATTTTTAGTTTCTTTGTGCGCATGTCTGTGTGCCTGCCTCAGTTCTTGAGCATCACCTGAGCTCAGATGCTCTTAAGGCAAAAGGACATGGAGTCCACCTGGAGTGGGGGGGGGGGGGGATTGGAAGTCACCGGCCAGGGTGACAGGAACGGAACACCGCGTCTTCTACAAGAGCAGTAAATGCTCTCAGCCACTAAGTCTCCTCTGCCTCCCCAAAGACGGCTTTTCAGCCAATGTAGGAAAAGTGGATTCCTGGACTCCTTGACACATACTACTTGGACATTTAGATTTAAAAAGAAAATACTAACAGAGCTACCCACTTTATATTTTTAGTAAAATAAAATGCCAGTGGATCAGACAGGGAGAAGGAAGAAAAGAGGAAACAGAGAGTGAATCATGTAAAAAGAAAGAAATGTGGGGAAATGTTTAAAAGTAAAAACAATAGGAAAGGCATTTCTGAGTGGCCTCCAAGAGTCAAAAGCACAGAGTGAAAAGACGGACTGGAATGTTAGTTTTTAATCTGCAGGTAAAGACGTGAACTAGTGGAGTATTACTGCAGCCCCAGAGATATTGGTGCTACGGTTTGTTGGTGAGCTGGTGGACTGGGACATTTCGTCTCACAGTGCAGGGCTCTAAGCCACTGTTCCTGGCATGCTAAGCAAGCAGTGTCCTACTGCTGAGCCACAGCCACAGCCCCCCGTAGTTCTAATTACAATAACTCAAAAGCTAACCCTCAGTGACCCAATTAGAGGGTCAAAGGGCAACTGCCACAAAGGAAATGACACACGAGTATAGGCACATCCTATGGAAACTTATGCTCAAATTCACTCACAACCAGACACTCAGATTAAAAGAGGGCACCACATAGTAGATACTGATAGGGAAATGACATATAGAAAGACATCTGTGACTACACAAGAAGGCAAGGGCAAAAGTAATTGATTTGATACACTCCTCTGTAGAGACCCTAAATATGCTGTAGGATGCACATGTTACATATGTATCCGTGTTTGCTCATGTGTGTGCGCACAGAATCCAGTTTATCTCTGGAAGCAGAAAAACGTGGATATTTGTCCACAGATTGTTTCGAACTTATTTTTTATTCTGTATTGCTTATTCAAATCGACGTTTTGTTTTCTCTATAGAAACACTGGGCAGTAATATACCCCCGGGCATGGCAAAAAGCAGGGCAGAGAGCACAGCCATACAAACGACAGCTTCCAACTCTCTACAACCTATTTTGTACCAGCACGAGAGGAACAGAGCTATCAGTGTAAGGCCTTCTACAACTATTTAATAGCTCTGCCGGGCGGGAAGTGCTTTGTTCTCACAGCACCTCAGCTGCTACAGGTGGGACACAGTAAGCTAAATTGCACAAGTACAAGCTATTGTGAAAATTCAGTAGAATAACACACCTAACCCAAGGTTTGGCCAGGGAGCTACGCTCAGTAGCTAACTTCCTGTCCTTTAAACACTTGGGTTGATGGGGGAGGAGGAGCTGGAGACTAGGGTTGAGGGCAGAGGAGGAGGAGGGGGGGGGGAGGGGGAGGAGAGGAGGGGGGAGAAGGGGGACGAGACTCTAGTCAGCCATACATATCCCATCCACCACTCTGTGCTCAGTTTCCCATCCATCCTCCTGGCACTACAGCCCAAATCCTCGGGAAGTGAAAATGAATAAATAATCACAAGTTCTATCGACCTATCTGCGAACAGCTAGTAAACATCTATTGTACAGGGACTTGAGGGGAGTCCCCACAGTTTATGTCACTAGGTAGAAGGATGAAGACTCACATCTAGTGACACCACCCACCACCTGCATGCCATCAACTTTTCATACTACTTCCTAAGAGAACAGGGAATGGATATCCTTCCATCACAGGGAAGTGGCCACCCTCGTTTCAAGTTTATCTTATCCAGCCCATCTGCCGCCAAGCATCCCTGGCCCGTGTCTCCTGAATACAGGCAGTCATGGAACACAAATGGCCTGCTCATATTCTCATAGGCATCATAAGGTAACACGGCCCTTCTTGTCATATACGTAATGCTGTCATGTTCTAGAGTGAGGTGCATGGAGGGCAGTTAAGGGGATTTTGTGCAAAGCTCTCTCCTGATGGACACATGGGAAGCCCTCTTCCTAGACTCTCACGACACAACAGATGAAGGACTGTGCTCCCCCAAATACTGCATTTGGGGGTGGTAAGGTATTTTGTTTATTCTCCTCTCCTGTTTTTGTTCTTGAAAAAGATTCTGATAGGGATGCTATCAATTCTCATTTAAAGAAATAAGGACAATGGTATTAATAATGAAACAAAAGTACTCCATTTTACTCTCTGTGGTTGGCAAGAAGTTTCACATTTCACTCAACTCAGAACTCCACATTTTACTGATGTGAAAGTATGTGGTTTTGTGATAGCCAAGTTCTTCTAATATTTAATTTTCTGTTGTTTCTTACTTGCAATTTACAGTAAACGAATCCCAACTTTTCCCCTTTGTCAAATCGCCCATTTGCAAAACAACCAGCTACCTCCCACATGGCATGTCCCATGAAAATTAATCAGATACAAAACATTAGACCATGTGACTGAGCTCCACAGCTCCGCTCTCAATGAGATTAACTCAACTTTTACCTTTGGGATACGGAAAATGCACGTTTTTCTAGAGAATGACAGAAAGTCAAATACAACCTTGGGTACCTCCTGTCTCCTCCAGTGAGCTTTCAGGCTAAATTTAAATAGGAAAACCATGGATCATCAGCCTGTCCAAGAGAGAAAAGCCCTCACACTCAACTGCCTTAATCAGGATCCTTCCTGTAACTCAAACTGTCATCTTTCAACTGTTCTCCCGAGCACTCAATCAGCCTACGAAGACTGTGAAGTAAATGAGGCAAAGCCGACTGTCTCCTGTCATCTGTGAGGTAAAACAAGTTCAGAAAGAACAAGTGATGTACTGAAAAGCCATCAGTAACAGGTGGGAAGACCAGACACTCAACCCAAGCTTTATCAATCCAAAGCATAGGCTCTTTCCACTCACCCTGCCTGGGAAAAGCAACCTGGATGTCTGCACATGTGCTTCCAACAATAATTTGCACATCTCTGACTCTTAGCTACCTCATCATGACCCTCCACGACTCCATCAACAATGTTGAGACAACCAGCAAATGCCCCAAGGCCCCGGTGTATTCATCAACCGGGGCATTGCCGGGGCCATATCAGAAGTTGATTGCCTACACTATCACCAAGGCCCATTGATTGCCGGGTAACTTGTTGCAAGTAACTGCTAAAGTCCTAGAGTTCTGAATGATTTCTTTTTTCTTAGAAAATGGCGCTCTCCCTAAGTTATCCCTGGTAAGAGGGTCACTCTATTAAGTCAGCGGAGCAAGAAGATGATTCCAGATTCTTCTACAGTGACTCCTTGCTTTGGCTTGCCAACCTTCTATCATAGCCCATGGTGTGTTTAATATAAATGTTACTCATCCTGAGTGTCTCGAATGAATAAAGGTTGAGAACTACTTCTGTACATGGTGGGTACAGGGCAACCAGAAAAGCTTTTCTGGAAAGGCAAGAAAACATATGAATTCAATGTAGACTGCAGAAATTTCTACCCTTGGTGCTGAATGTGTTATATGGATTGATACTTGGTTAACAAAATTTAGAATGCTCTACTTATCATCACTGAAAAACTGTATCCAAACAGGAAGTATGAGCTGACCCCTATTGCCCCAAAACTCAATCTCTCTCTCTCTCTCTCTCTCTCTCTCTCTCTCTCTCTCTCTCTCTCTCTCACACACACACACACACACACACACACACAAACACACACACACACACACAGATGAGTAAAATGATAACACAGCACATGCAATACACAAGACAGTTTATTCTAATAGCATTTAAGAGACAAACAGCTTTTTATGCATTAATGAAACAATCTTGAACACTACTATTAATAGCTTATCTCACAGAAGCAAGTAGCATTGTTTCCTTCATGGACTGCAAGCTCCCTGTAGTAAAGTCGCATTTATTCAACCGAGTATTTAGTGAGCATCTCTTTACCAAGTGAGGATCTGGAATGTACATCCCGAGAAGAAAGATAAGACTATTGCTTCTTGTTCTAACCAGATGTGCAGAGTACCCACGCTAGGGTCTCACCCTAGATACTCTTGATTTCATGAGTTTGAGAGTAGGCTTGGACAGCAGTAGTTTTAAGGACACTCTGATGCTCCTGACAAACTGCAGGGATTGAGAACCACTAGTACCCATGATTTTGAAGGAACTGATGTCTCTTATCACAGACCATCCATGTGGCCTCAGAAGTGATGTTTAATCTCTCTGAGCTCCTATGTGCTTTATTGTGAGAATCACATGACATATGTACTCGTAGAAAGAACCTAGCACATGGGCAGAGTGTATTGTGTACTGTCAAACACTACAAAGCAAGAATACAGTGAAAATTCTAAGCTATTCGAGGAGTATGTCTTTCATAGTGCCACTCCCCATTTAGCTAAAATGCATCGCTTAAAGACATGCACAGAAGACGTAAACTGGAGAACTGCAGGCCAAGCCTGGTCCTCAGATGGGTTCTGTCTGGGAGTACACAGGGAGAACTTTTAAAGAACTCTGCCGCCCTTTGGACAAAAGTTTGTTTTACTGAGTGATAGCACAGGCTGAATTTTTCCCCCTTGTGGTATTCTTAAAACACTTATACTATTAAGACAACTTTGATTTTTAAACACAGGATTTTACACAGAACCTCACAAAAATGAAGCCTAGGAGGCAATAATTAGCAGGCCCAGATCGCTGCCACCTCTTCTAGAGGTGATACTTGCCAGCTCCCCTCACCCCATCACACCTTGAAGTTCTTTCACCACACACAAGCAGAGACTGTAGCCAGGAGCCAGCCTTGCCCCAGCTGAACACCTGCACTTTTACCTATGAAGGAGAACAAAATGTCCTCTGTCCTCAACCCTATGGAGTGAGCAAAGGATGAGCTGCATCAAGTGCCTTATGTTTTCAGACCCTGGTCCTGGCTCTGCTGGCATCTGACCTCACGTGTCCTGATGCCAAAAGCGAACTCTGCAGACACGTGCCCCTTTAATCCCCAAATTCTGTGAGGTGCTTTTTCATTATCACCAATTCCAGGGGTAGGGAAACTGAGCCTTGAAACAGATCATCAACAACCCTCCGCCACACAATAAAGAGCAGGCTTGGATTCCGAACTGATGGGCCTCAAAGCCCAAATTCTTCCTCGCAGAGAACTTGGTGATGAAAATAAACCAGTGGAAACAGCAGCTGGGTAAGAAAATCCTCGGGTGGGAACAGCATCCACCGCCAAGAGATTCTTGCCCATGTTCCTGCCGCTGCAGCTATCTATCCCGACCAGTTCATGCAGCTCAGTCCTTCGGACCTTGAGAAAACTTCACATGACAGCATGAAACCTTCCCTTCTCCTCTTACCCCATATGAAAATAACTCTATGATTACATCTGCAGCTGAACTCATTACAAAGAGAAAATGTCACCGTGTTTTTAGATGTAACTGTTTTTATACTGACAGATCAATACTGAAAAGACTAGAACACAGTAAGATTCAGTTCAAATTTTCTTTGCTGAAACCTCTTATTCCCATTGCCAGAATTAACTGCCTCCACATTGTAGCATCCACACACAAAATCAACCACATCTTTCTGTTTGCAGTAGTCGATTTGAAACAGAGTCTAGCTATACAGCCCACGACGGCCTTGAACTCAGCAACTCTAGGCCTTGCCTCTAGAGTAGTAGGTTTACAAGCATACAATCACCGCACAGGCAACATCTGTGTCTTATTCACTGTGGGTCCTAGCTCCAGATGATCCCCAAAACCCACGTTGGGCACAAACCATACAAAGTCGGATGTTCAATAATGTGTTGCTAAAATGAGAACTTCAAAATAAAGATGGGTTCAGCATATAAATGGCCATTTCTAAGGATATTTCCTTCAATTACATATATTTTCCATATAAAGCCAACAGAGCCAGACGCCTGTGGGATGCAGAGATAAATTTTTTAAGTGTTTCCCATTTCCAAGAACTAACCATATATTAGAAGGAACAGAGGCCCAATAAACAGCCATAGTCTGAGACAAATAAAACTTACATTTCCTAAGGTATGCATGGCAGGTAATCTTAGTTGTCAACTTTATACCCTTGGGGAAGATGAACCCCAGCTGAAGAGCTGCCTCCATCAAACTGGCACCTGGGCATGTCGGGGGGCATTTTCTTGACTGCTAATTGATGTAGGAGAGACCAGCTCACTGTTAGTGATGGGCCATAAGCCTGGGCGGTCTAGAAAGAGGAGCTGCCCCTGAGCCTGAAAGCCAGCCAGTAAGCAGCTCTTCTCTATGGTTTCTGCTCCAGGCTCCTTGCTTGGCATCACTTGATGATGGACAACAACCTATAAGATTACCAAAAAAGAAAAAAACAACAACAACAACAAAAAACAAAAAACCACCTTCCTCACCAAGTTGCTTTTGGTCATGGTGTTTATTACACCAACAGAAACCAAGCAGAACAGTATGGGAACAAACAAACAAAGAGAATTTTTTTTGGTATTTTGCTACAAATTTCAGATCAATTAAAATATTTCCACCTAAAATAAATGTGCAGTGTCTTTCTCTGATAATTTGCTGGCATTTCTTTTTTGAAGTTGCTGGCATTCAACTATCCGAAAAGCCGTTAAGAAACGTCTCAACTAAAATGGGGGATTCTGCTTCTTTCTAAAGGAAGTTTAAGAGACAGGGCCTTTGTACTCCAGTGTTCCTGGAAGACAGACTTTTCTGACAACATCACTGCCAAAAGGAAAGATGCTCAGGCTAGCTCACGTCTACAACCACCTGCTGAACACGAGCTAGGTGCCAGGAGTTATGCTAAGGTCTCTGGAGAACAGAGCTCAACCTGCAGGAGAGTAATAGCAGCTGGCTGGTCCAGGAGACAAGATTAAGATGCAGCTTCATGGAGTTGGTGAAGGACACTTACTGTTCAACCACAAAGACAGGAGTTCAAATCCCAGCACTCCTATCAGATGACTCAAAAATGCATGTAACTCCAGCTCCAAAGGACCTCATCCCCTATTCTTGCCTCTACAGACACTTGTGTGTACAGGTACACACACACACACACACACACACACACACACACACACACACACACACACAAGATTCCTCCAAGAAACGATGTAACTCTGTGGCAAGCATCAAAGGAGGTATGGACAAGACAAAAGGCTATGGGATTTGAGGAGAAGAACAGTCATGTAAGCTGAGAGCTTCATTATAAAAGTGGCATGGTGAGTGCTATGAAACACTAAGCTGAATAACTTCACATCAGCATATCACATTCTCATACTCTGTTGACAAGTGAGTAACAGAATTCAAACAATTGACAGCCCATCTTTTAGCTGCTATCTTTATGAATGGAAGGTACAACAAGAAGATACAACTACTAGTATCAATTTAATCAGTTTCTCCATTTCATGTGTTTCCCACCAGAAACCCAAAAGCATTAGATCTAGTAACTACACCAAACTTGACATGGTCATTCAAATCGACACAACCTTAGCTTACTGACTCAATATGCCACTTCGTCACAAAATGGCTACAACACTCCCACATCTCAAGGAATGTCTAAAGGCACACAGGTAAGAGTGGATTTCCACCAAGGCAATCTGTCCATTCTATGGCACAGAAGGGGTGGGGTTAACTATAGGTCTAGACACCATTTTTCAATACTGATCCTGTTTCTTGGAAAAGTAAGAATATTATTTCCAATAAGAAATTGTTCCGCCATATCGTCTCAAAATCATGCTCCTTTTCAAGTATAGCCAATCATGTCTTACAACAATCAAAGTCTGTAAGGAGTACAAGGAAAATCCAGGTTAATGGCAACTGGCTGTGAAGATCAGATAAGTGGGCACCTCAGATTAGAGAACTTCTCATCTGTTCATTATTCAGTGGGACTATCTGTCACCTCTTTGGTCTCTTCTGTGCCCTGCTTCTGCCTGCAATGCGCTTCTCCATCTCTGCTTCGTGACCTTCAAGATCTACTCCAAGTATCACCCAGTCCCTCTGATCTGCTCTTCCCTTCTATAGTCCTTCACACTTCCTTAAAGTGTATGAATTGCAAATCCATGATTCCTGACCTCCCACTGGACTATGAGTTCTTAGAGATCAAAGATGGGGTTCCAACGCATTCACTCATGTAGTCATACATCCACTCAACAAATGTGTACCAGGCATCTATCACATACCAAATAATGGAATAGCAAGACAAAACCTGTGCTCTCGGCCGATTTCTGCTGCTGTGACAAAAGACTGGACAGAAGCAACTTAAGGAAAAAAGCAACTATTTAGCTTAGACATCTGGTCACAATTCATCTCAAGTCAGGAGTCTGGAGGCAGAAACCAGGGAGGAACGAACCATGGAGAAACTCAGCCTCCTGTTCGCTCTCTGGCTCGATCTCCTGTTCATGGTCATGCCCTACCTACCTTCCGATAAAGCCCAGGACCACCTGCTCCACTGACTAACATTAAGTCGGTCCCTCACGCGCATGCCCACAGATGAACCTGATAGAAGCAATTACTCAATTGAGACACTTTTTAGGTGGTTCTAGGCTGGGTCCAATTGACACTTAATGCTAAACTGTCAGGGCACAGAATGGAGGTGCTGTCCACAGGTGGACTCTAATTCATAGCTTGGTTTTGTAAATAGCTCTTCCTGGGACGTATGCATACCTGGCAATTGCTTAGATACAGTCGCTGGAAAACTCGAGTACGTTACATACTGAGAGCAGAGTTGCTAGCCCAATAAAGACGACAAGGACCACACAGGCAAGAGTCGTCCCCTGCAGAAAAGGTGTGCTGACCGCTGTTCTGGCGTGCCCTTGCCACACAGCACACATGGGGGCACACAGTAGGCAGCTGAATGTTTAAAGAATAAAGTAAAAACTAAAAATAGAAATAAAATCGCATACGATGAGTTCTACAGCAGAGCGTCTTTGTCCTTTTCTTCTCCATTCTTAATTGTGCCAAAATGAATTCCGACCCAGAATAGAGTGTTTTTAGCAAAGTTATAGTTTAGCATGATTAAAAAAAAAGGGGGGGGACTTTCAAAACCTATGGGAAAGTTAAGAACTAAATGTGCTGTGATTTCAGAAGCCATTACTATTTCGGGCTCATTTGTGAGTAGAACAGCTGTCCTGGCATGAGATATTACAATAGCTATCTTTCTTGGCTTTCGAGAGCTTACCAAAGTTTGAGGAAATTTTCTTCGTTTCAATGATCTGTTCATCTTCCTGGAATGTACCTTGTGGAAAACACCAACGTGAGTTATGTGCCTTGTGGAAACCACAGGTGAGTGATGTGGGTAAGGACAGGAAGGTAGTTAGGGGGTGGGGGCACAGACAAAGATATGGACAAGCAAAGCAGGTCCAGACTAGAAAGGAGCTTATCTAATGTGGCACATGCACAAGGTGACTGAATAATTTACCATTGTTTCTCCAACTGCTTTTACCTCAAGTAAGACAACATAGGCCACCACACGTCATCATGAACTTTCTCTACAGTACTGATTCCATATGTATGAACTTCATCCTTCTCTGAGCTCTTAACCAAATGTACTGCTAAACTCCAGCCTCATGCATGAGATGATATAAAATACTTCAAATACCGCGCCTATAACAAAATATGGTCAACTGTCCCAACCTGACTTTAAAGCACGTCCATGCTTGGTAAGGAGTTGTCCCTTAGCATGAAAGTGGTGCCCTGATGTATCACAACGCATGGAAAGCATAATACAGCATCACAGCAGTTAAAAACTTTTTCGGAAAACATTAAACGACATAGAAAATCATTTCAAGGTTAACATTATATAAGGGAAAAAGAACAAAGCCAGATACACACACACACACACACACACACACACACACACACACACACACACACACACGATGCAGCTTTGAAGGAGAGCATGCCAATGTCACTTGTGTGTCAATTTTCCAAAAGGATCCTTTGTAACCTGTAACTGAAAAAACAGGTTGGCTTTATTTTGGGAAAAATCAAAGTGCTTGTTTAGAGCAACCAAGAGTAAGACATGATGTTTGCAGAGACCTCCCATGGGATCAATTCATCTGAGCCGCTCAGAGAGGGGGGCTGATAATTCCCATCCATGATGGAGGAGTGGTCAAGGGCACACAGTGACAGAGGTAGGCGGGACTCTGTTCCCTGGTTCCCTACTGTACCACAAAGTCCATTCACTTTGCTCAGAAATGGGGTTTTGTTTCACTTTTTTCTGAGAGGACACCAAGACTGTTTCATTTCCTTCTCACCTCCAAGTTCTAACATCCTGCTTCAAAACAGAAAGCTGTACATCATCACCACCCTGGGCCCCTTGAGCCTCATCCCTGCTGCAGCCGTTCAGGACTTCTCACCGTTGTTACTGTCAAGGACTCCCCGGGCCTGTTATCCTCACAAGATTCACATGACCCCTAATGAGGACGTCCCGGCACAGGTTTTGAAAAAGCCAGTTTCAGTGATCTAGAAAGGACATCGGTGAGAGAGATTCAAACGCTCTTAAGACGGCAGTTCCACCCAGGAGAATTAGTCAGGCCCTCAGCACAGAGGAGGCCAGGCGGCTCAAGTCTAACTGCTCTCTCGGTATGAGCCAGCAAAGCTCCTCTCGATGCGCTCCCGTCCCTGCAGCGGGCAGGTTTTTCCATTAGAATGTACTGATGCTATGCTCCCCAAAATGACAGTCAGAGAAATTCGGCGGTTTTCCAATAAGAAAGATGTGACTGCGGAGTAACAATGAGCCCTCCACACGGTGTGCACAAAAAAGAGGCCAGGGAGGGTCCCGTGCTGGGGGAAGGACAATGGCTTCCTCGGTGAGCAAACTCAAGGTCTGTCAAAAGATTCTGACAAAAATGTAAGGAGCCCCGACGGGTGTGAGGTCTGGTTCATTATACAGAGGACATGGAGAGAGAAAGGTTCAGTTTGCTAAGGGCTTCAGTTCAGAAGAAACCGGAGGATCATTAGGAAAACACTGAAGCCTATAAAAAAAGGAGCCTCACAAAAATCCTTCAGGCTAAGAACTGCCCTCGGTCTGCTCCCATGGACCAGAACCTGTGGTGCACACATGTAGGGATAATCAGAGAGCTGCCGGCCAGATTAAAGGCTGACGGCGGGAATAAGCCTAGGGTAGGAAGGAAGCAGGGGGTCAGGATGCTGTCTTCATCCCCTGTCTCCTTGTAGCTTCCTCTCAAGCTGGGACCACACCCTTCTTCTGACCTTTGTGGCCTCTCCTCACTCTTTCCATGTCATCAGTGTCTTTCTCTTTCAGGCACTTTAAGCACTACCTAACTCAGTATGAGTTTAAATTCAATAAATTTTGGGGGGAGAGTAGCCATCAGAATTATCTGAGAAGGGTTTCAAAATGCAAATGTTGTAGCCCACACCCAAAAATATAGAAACACACAATGGACAAACGATCGGCTCATGAATATCTAATAGGCAGTCCTGTTTTCTACAAGCAATGAATGGTTCCCAGTGCCTATTACTGATCTACTCGATTTCTGATTTGTGAGAATCCCCTCTGTTTTCCTCAAACTTCCAAAAAAATGGCCTCTGCCTATTAATTACCCTGACCCAAGGTTATGAAGGAATGCGTAGCTTTTCTCCTCGATTTCTTACCCTGTGACAGACTCAAAGAAGATGCTTGGGAGGGAGACCCAAATCTGATGGTGAGGAGTTATGCCCCAAGTTTGGCACGGAGGAATGCTTGTTTCTCCATGGGGGCTGATCCCTGGACCACAGACCTTGACAGCGTTGCACAAGATGTCAGCAATCAAGCGTGTCCTTCATTTGAAGTTGCATCAGGAGATCAGCCAGCCTACATCACAGACTGAATTACATCATTGTCTGCTCAGAAAAACATCCCAGGTTCCCCACTTGCCCAAGATGGCCCTGTCCTCCTGTTCCAGCCTCCTAGTTTTTCTCCTAAAAGAACTGTATTGACATTGGAGAATGTGGAGGGCAAGAAGCCAGGCAGTATCAGAACATCTCCTACCATTCGGGCTGTTTCCCTTTCTGCTGGGATCCCTCTCTTCTCCACAGAAAAAAAGGCAGTGAATTACAGGACTATCTGGTGTAGAAAGGAACCAGTCATGTGCAAGCCAGTCTCTTCCTCCAAACCTCTGAGACTTCGCTGACTACTTGGAGCTCATACTCCTTGATCTTCAAGGTTGGGGGTTTTCAGATGTGGCCCCTTACTGTGGAGGAACTGCCCAAGAGAAAGTCAAATGACTCAGGCTGCTGTGTTACCAAGGCCACTGAGCAGAAAGACTTACAGCCCCTTCCACAGTCTTACTATTAGCTCCCTCGGCCTGGCATCCTTCTGCATCAGCTTCCACTGGTTTCCAGGAAGGATGAAAGAACAGAGTCAGAACAACAAACAACTGGAATGACATTTGGTGGCCCAGGGCACATCTCGACCCACTGTCAATGAGAAGCCTCAGTCCCAGGATATCTCCTACTTGAATACCGTGAATGTCCCGCCTTGTACAGCCATGCCTCCGCTGCTGTTCATGGTCATGGTTGACTACCTTCCCACGCCCTTACCTGTCCCCACCCCAGCCCCTCGCCTTCTCACTGGCAGCCAGTTTCTGGAATCTCTTTTTCTCTTTAAATCCTCACTGCATATCATCTTTTCCAAGTTGTGTCTTCTTTCACTCTAAAATTATATTGAGATTAAGTCCAATGTAAGTCCAATGTCTACTGAATTATCAATGGCTGAACCATTCATCTCCAAGTCATCTTCTTCAGCCCTCTTCCATTTATCCAAGTTCCTAAACATTCCTGAGACCTTATGTGCCAGGTCTCACACTAAGAGCATTATACTGATTACCATCTTTCCCCCAGGAAGAAGGTATGATCGGCAGTATCTAGACAGAACAGGGCTATATCCACAAAGGTTCAACATCCCAAGCCCATCATGCTCTTTGGGGTGGGGCCATGAGAACTCACAGACTGAGGCAGGGGCAGATGGAAGCAAGACACTGGGATGCTCATTCAAAACAGGTGCCTCTAGATTTTGAGGAGCAAAAGAATTGCCACTGAAAGAGTGCAGCCACCACAGGAAGGCAGCAAAAAACCCAAGTTCTCATGGGCACTGTGCCATAGAAAGCCTAATTGATCAATGTGAACAAGCCTCCTATCCCCAAACCGACTTTGAAAACAGAGGTCTGGATGACTGTGGTTTTGTCACTAGACGGGAAACCAGCCCTGAGGATTGCTAGAATGACAAGACCCAAACCAGATCCACTCAAACAGAGCTGGAAGCTTTCTAGTAACTCTAACCGTGCATGGGTAATGAGCTGCTCGGAGAAGTGAGTCACTTACTGGAATCCACGCTGCCTACATTACTCAGCTGATATTAATACACCCACTTGTTCATTAAAGTTTAATTGGAGCTCCTATGAATTGGTTGCACTGGATACTTAATCAAAGAGGGTTGTTTGTGGATGAACTATGACATGCAAAGGTAGAAAGACAAGCCCCCTCTTGCCTCCACACACTCCCACTAGGATGGTACAATGGCCTACAAGGAAGAGGATGGACAGTTGTCTAGACGCCGCCCAAAACAAAAATAAATGAAACATCCTTCATAAAGCACCAGGCACAGTCTCTCCAACTCCACAGCATAACCAGAATTCAGCCACAACTCAAACGCCAAGACCTAAACTGGAATCTGTTCCTTCTACACCCTTCCTGGAATTCACTAACAGGGTTCTAAGTCTCCTTTCCACCTCCTGGGCACCTGGCTTCCAGCTGTATATCTTTATTTTTAAAATGGGTGGATAAGAAAATTAACCATCATTCAACATAATCACACATTTCTCTTGTGCTGACAAGCACGCCATGAACACAATCCCAAACGCCTATTTATACAATCAGGGCTGTCAGTAGCCTGTTATTTTTTATCAGATATCTCACTAATCAACATTTTCAGGGAGTAGAAATTTTTTAAAGCTCAAAAAACAGACTATGTGCAAAGTAAGGGAACAATATATTTCAGGTTTGGTGACGCTGGTTATGTCAAACGTTTCCTGATTGTGTTCATCTTGGAAAGTATGCAAGATGACTTTGCCCCCAAACAAATCAAGGTGAGTTAAAAAACATGGCAACACATACTACTTTGATTCCCTAAAGGAACTTGGAAAGGTTTTCCACTGAACGGCAGACTAATTTCTTCACACTCATCTGAGGTATAATTCATATACAGTCTAAATTCAGTTGTTGATAGTTACAGACTTGTACAATCATCACCACAATCTAACTTAAAGATATTTTCAAGTTTCCCAAAAGAAACCCATACTATCAGTTATCAGTCCTTACTCTCTACCCCAAATGTGCCAGCAACCACTAATCTACAATCCATCTTGATAGACTATACAGTTTATCTATGGTGAACTTTTCAGAGAAATGAAATCATGGAGCATGATTTTTTGTGACCTCCTTTCACTTAGAACAATGTTTTCAAGATTTGGGCATGATGTAGCATATATCAACATTTTATATCTTTTTATTGTTGAATAATGTTCCATTTTAAAGATGTACAATATGTTGATTTTTTCCATCAATCAACTTTTTAAAAATCAAACAACCTCCATCTACAAAAAATAGATAGTACCTCTTTTATCCCCTAAACCATTCGTGATTATCTTACAACACGTGAGTAAGGAAAGGACTTGTCAAGTGTGGGGAGAGGTGGCAGAGCCATTCTACACAGGATGTAATGAGAGAGGATAGAGTGCATTGCCTTAGCTTAGGAGATCTCACAGTCGGGATAGCCAGGTGATGGTCCCCTAATAAGCGGCTGCAGGCAAAGGCTCTGAGTGGACTACCTTGGAACAGAATAGAAGACCACTATATACTGCCATCTCTCTACACCCAAAAACCACTTTTTCAGCCTCTGAAGACAGAAACCCAACTAGTTAGCAATGAGCATCATTGTGTGCCATGTACCAAGTGGTGATGAGCACAGGACACCTGCCCTCAGGAAGTTCACGATCGAACAGAGAGGACACGAGACCATTCAAAACCTGATCAAACAGAAAGATGTGAGAAACATGGAGGGAAAACCTCCATTGTGACTGCCCTGCCACACTAGTGAGTTCATCTCTAAGTTTCCGTGGAGAGGTGCAGGAAGGGGTGTGCAATACACAGAGTCCCTGAAAGAAGAGATTCCACAACTATATGACCTTGAAACATACAAGTTGATCTGTATGTGATGCGCAAATCACACTAAAAACTATTTCTATACTCCACAGACCTCAAGAAAGACCATCAAACACACAAGTCAAGGGATCAAAAAAATCATCCACACAAATGGAAACATAATTCTGTTTGCTTCCACAGCAGGCCTTCAAGAAGACAACAGTACACTCAGAATTCATAGCACCTAAGAAACTATGTAGAATGAAGAAAGGAAACAGTTTTCCAAAATACACATTCTCTGCACTAGACTTCCAAGGTACCACGGAATCTGAGAGACTCCAAAGCATTTGCGAACGAATGTGATCCTTTCCACTTTCAAGGCAGCAAAGTGCAGAGTCCTCATCATTAATAAGTTCAAGAGCATCTCTGTCCCTCCGTTCCGTCATCTGAGGATATGCTGGGCTCTCTAATAAAGACACTCTGTAATCAGAACTAGATCCTTGAGTCAGGCTTGGGGTTTTGTTTTGTTTTTTATGTGTAGAGACATATAACCTCTCAGATCCAACTTACAAACCAGCTTCGTTTTCACACAAAGCCAAAGTCATTAATATGCTCAAGGAGAACTTCTTTCATTTAACATTTCTGCCAGCATGAAACTCTGTGAGGTGCCCATCCAGGTTCTGCATCAGCATGAGTGCGCCTCTTTAAATTCCGACAGCGGGTTCGCACATCCTGTTTCCTAATCACCATGCAAAAAGGAGCTGTTCGTTCACCTCTCCTCTTCATTAAAGTGAGTTTCAGGAAATACTTTGACATTTGATTTTTGAGAAACACATGCTGGTTTAACTGAAAGTCCTAGAGATTTAATTCTATTTATACTTAATTCATAGCAAATTATAGATGGTTTTAACCAACCTATTTCAAGAAGGAGAGTAAATGTGAGCATTATTAGGATAAATTCCCACTCTATAAAACCTGGTAGCACTTGGTAAGAATGACCTCACTGACCTCAAAGTAGGGTGGCAAAACAGAACACACCCCACAGTTAAATGTTGTGGGTATGCATCCATCATTGATGCAAGGAAATTCACTGCACCTCTGTGACCCTCTGTGACTTACATACAGAAGGGCAGCCCTACCTTGCCTGACTCTTAGTGGCAATAAGAAGCACACAGAAGAAAATGTGTACAAGTGCTTTGGAAACCACAAAGCCCCACCCACACTCAGTGTAAGGCTTCATCTTAATGTTCTTTCCTATGAAGATTTTTGTAATGATATGAACAAGTGTTTCTATTTTTGAGTAGGACAAAGAAATGCCCCCAAATCCACATTATCAATTCCAAGAAATTACACACACATACACACACACACACACACACTCACACACACACTCACACACACACACACTACACTCCTGCTGTTTGGAACAATGAGCCCAATAAAGGATCCTGCAGAAGCCTCCATCCCAGAGTTCACCTCCACACAACACCTATACAACTGTCTACAGTGGACTCACTCTAAGGTAGACTGGATTACCTTTGAAGAAAGTGCCCAGCCCCTGGCACTTTCGGTTTATCAATGCTTTCTAGGGAAGAGAAATGCCAGGCAACTCTAGGACATCACCCAGGCCTGTACAGTCCAAAGAAAGAGAGAACCTGCCAAGGAGACCCAGAAAAATACCAGTCTTAGCCCACGGTTGACCAGCAAACTGACCTGCGGTAGCCACAAGGCAACTTGCCACCACAGTTTATCAGGCACAAAGGTGCATTCCATTCCACCATCCGCTGTCATCTGAGGCTTCTGCTCCCTTGAACTATCTGCAGGCACCAAAGGTCAAAGACAGGGAAACCCAAAGCTCTTCCAAGGACATCAGCGGTTGTGTAAATGCAGCTCCTCCCTCCAAAGCTAAACTTCTTCACTGGGCTTCATTGAGTGGACAAGAATGCAATAGGGTTCTCACGCCACTAGAGCACAGGGGAGCAGAAAAAGCTAACACTGGAAGGGCTTAGAGGTCCTGAGTCCTATTCTGCATACTTCATTTTAATTCCTTTCATCTTCACAGTGGTCCTGTGGGATTTATTTCACTGATGAGGAAACGGGTGCACAAAGAAGTTGTTCTCCAAGGTCACATAGTATGAAGCATAACGGACTCAGGCAAAAACAAAGCAGCTTTGGTGGTTGTTCCTCACCACTACACAAAACTGCTTCCTCTAGGACAGTTCGACAGATGCTGGACACTCACCAGGAACCACGCGCTTCTGCCAACTCTCACATGCTCACATGCCTTTTTTTTTTTTTTTAAGTCAAATTTATTCCCATACTGACACTGGGAGAGAGAATTATCTCCATAGTCATATTAAGAGACAGATTTAGGGACCAGGCATGGTGGCACATGCCTTTAATCCCAATACTCAGGAGGCAGAGGTAGAAGACCTTTGTGAGTTTGAGGCCAGGCTGGTCTACAAAGTAAGTTCGAGGACAGCCAGGGCTGTTACACAGAGAACCTGTCTGGAAAAACCAAAGAGAGGGACAGAGAGAGAGAAAGAGAGGGAGAGACATGTTTTAAGAACATTGACAGGTATCCTGTCCAGTTTCAAATTCATTGCTCTTTGAATGTCTAGGTTCCACATCTTACTGTACTATGGCTCACTGGTCTCCCCATTCAGTCTTCTTTTTTTCCTCATTTACTTACTTCTTTTGCCAAGTGGTACAGTAAGATTGGGGGGAGGGGCAGCTCTGCTATTTGTCAGGTGTGAGACAAGGTCAAGGCCTTCCTCCCTAAGCTTCCTCATCGACACACTGAGAACATAACCAGCTCCTGCAGCTTACAGTTTTATGACAATAAAATGAGATGCTGTGTGCAACACATCAAAGCGTCTGGTACACAGGAAAGGCACCATAGATGCTCACTCAGTGAGTAACTGAACGCAACATGAAAACTAAATGTCAAAGAAAACATCCAAGCTGAGCTCCTGTTATATGATAGGTTCTCAAGGAGGAGAATGGTATCAATTTATTATTAATATCCCTTCTGATAGTAGAAACATATCTTCAGTCCTCTGGCCCCAACTGAGTTAGTCTATAAGCCCCAAGTGGCCTGTACAAAGTTTCACATTAGACTTTCCACTTTGTGATGATAGTCTTTCCTGGAACTTACTGAGCAAACAAAAGATACAAGATGCTCCAATAGCTTATCTCAAAGTTTACGAGCTTCAATTGTCCATTTCCACCAAAAATTTTATCTTCAATTTGAAAATTATTACCATAATTTCAGCCTAAACCACACTAAAAAGCATCAATTTAATGTTCTCTTTTTATTTCTGATACATTTCTCAAGAAATAAAGATGAAAAAAAATGACTTCTAAATCTCCACCTTTTAAAATCCGATCCATCTGCTCTGCAAAGACTGACGAGTTACTTATAAAACTCATTTCTACTCTACCAGGTCCTTCACAGGTGGCAATCATCTTCTGAGTCAGTCAGAGAGAGTGAGAGCAACAGATAGACACAGACAGAGAATGAGACACAGGCTTTAAAGGCAGAGAATGGAAGACACTTGGGTTGAGATAAAATCGTGTGGCAGAACTGCTCCAACCAGTTTACCTAAGCAAAACAAATGAACAAAGAGTTACACCTCAGAGGGACACAAAGATGGCTCGGTGAGTCAAGTCCCTGTCACACAAGCGAGAGGACTTGAGTTTGGATTCCGAGCACCCAACCAATACAGTGGCGGACACAGGCAAATGCCAGAGGCTCACGGAACAACCGGTCCAGCCAAATCAGTGAGCTTCAGTGTTAGCGGGAGGCCTTGTCTCAAAAAGTAAATTGAGGAAAAGGAAGAGGAGACATGCTGACAGGGAACTTCTGGCCCTCGTGTGCTCCCACAGGGATGAGGGCGCCCACACAGACATGCATGTATCACACAACTACAAAATAAATTCAAAACTTTGGGCATGGATATGTTTGTGCATATATATGTATGCACATATACATACAACAATTCTGTGTGTGAAGGTATGTTTATGTATATTGCCTGCCTGTCATTTGGTCTGTCAACGTATGTGTGCGCAGAACAACCTAATGGAATGTGGCTTGCTAAAAATCCTACACCACACAGCAGGGGAGATAATACCCAAATCAGGAACTAGGGGCAGTGATGTGAAGAGTCACCATGTAGAGGTGTGACTAGAGGCTAGAAGAATAGCTCTTGAGTGCCTACGCCACTCAAATGCCTCAACTGGAAGAGTCATTCCAACTCAACTCCTTACTTCTAAGAACGGAGGCCTCACAGAACTGGTATGAAATTCTACCAACAACACATATTTGAAAGTGTTTTGGAAATGTCTGTACAAACAGAAAGGGACATTGCTACTCATGTAGCAATGCCTGGGAGAGCAACTTCTTGTCTGAGCCAACACGCCTCAAGTGGCGTCTATTCCCAGCACAGCCTGCAAAGGAAGACGGAATGTGGACAATTTTCCAGAGAGGGATGCTTTCTAATTCCTCCATTATTTCTAAAACAAAAAAGGAAAACTCTTCTTCCCTCTTTTTGTTTTTCCAAATAAAAATAAATTATAACCCTTACTTGCTAATAAATGCAGGCTGGAGCTGTCCTTAAGTAAAAGCTTTTGATAACAAATTGCCTGCACTAACTGCTATTTTACTGCTGAATTTTTTATTGTTGCTTAAGCACGGCAATTATGCTAATAAGCCTGGGAGGATGGTACATAGTGTATTGAATCTGACAGATAAAATACTCAATAAAATGCTAATCTCACCTGAAAATTGGAATCAGACAGTCTTATTAGTATTTATGGATATGGCATCCTAAACATGATTTTTAAAGATAGATATATATGAAATCGATGTCTCCAAACACAGCCTGCCATTTCTAGGCCTCTGTGTGCTGAAATTCAAGGTGACGACGACTCATACCTTTGCCTTGCTTCTTGCCAGAGAAACAAGAGCTTATTGGACACCTATGTCTCATAAGGAATCAGGCAGACTGTGTTCCTTCCCTCCCCCTCCCCTCCCCCTGCCGCCGCTGCCTCCCCTTCCATCATCGCCCCCTCCCCAAAGAACTGCCTGTCAGAGCAGAAAGAAAGGCAGATTTGACAGCAACGAGAACCGGTTGTCAAACCATCTGGCTCTCTCTTCACCTGACAAGGGGGAGGAGGGATGTGTTAGAAAGAGCAGAGGAGCGGCGTGACGATTAGAGAGCTGGCTTCTCGTCTTGACTTGGCCATTTCCTCAACATGCAACCTTGCTAGACCTCCACTTGTCAACAGGAGGCCTTCCACTCCCGCAGTGACTGTGTCTCTGCGAGAAACACATCTCCATGGGTTGCATCAAAAATGGGATCAGGGGCCCAAGACATGGTCCAGCTGCTAAAGGCTCTCCCCTCCTAGCCTGGCCGCCTGCGTTCAATCCTCGGGAGCCACAAAGCAGGAGAACAGACTCTCGCTCTCTCAAGTTGTCCTACAACCTCCACGCGTGTGCTTTGGCACACAGATAAACATGAGTGCAAATACGAGAGGTAGGGGGAAAGATTGCTTTTTAAAGTGGGGCTCTCAAAGTCATGGATCTATGGCAAGTAATATACTAGACCCATGGTAGGTAGAGGCTGGTGGAAAACTAAACGTCTTCAGCTCAAACTTACATGGTTCCCTTTCAACCAAATATCCCCAGTATGGTACCAGCTTGAATTCAGGGACCACTTTCCAGTTGCCCTCAAGTTTAAACTGATTTTCTCTTCTATAATCAGCACACTTATTCAAGGAGGACGCAAGTATATCAGTTGCTTCTTTTTCTTCCAGTTTTGTGTGTGAAGGGAGCAGGGAATGTAAGCCATGGTGCATAATTCTTAGAAGTCAGCTTCTGAGAGTTGGTTCTCTCCTTCCAGCATGTGGATTCTGAGGCTCAAACTCAAGTCACCAGACTTGATGGCACACACCTTTACCCACTGAATCATCTGACTGGTCCCTAGCTACCTATCTGAAGTAGCTTGAGATCTAAAAAGATTACTTTCAAAATAAAATCCTTCTTGATTTCCAAATCAACCACATAAGGCAGTAAGAGACAGAACACTCTAGAAGCAACCATGGATATGGAAGAAAAGTTCCAGAGACTGACAACCATCCAGAGTGGGTGGGTTCTAGGGTTAGAACAAGTAGCTTAGCCTTCTGACTAATCTTAGTGTACTGCCAAGCACAGCACAGGGTCACAAGTGTGTTGACTCATTCAAACCTGAATAGCCAAGGAACAAGTCACTGGTACACATGGGGAGTGGGGGTGGGGGGCGGGGAGGAGAGCCTCCACATCTGAAGCAGCACCAACCAGAGACTTCTCCCCACCTTCTCAAGGATTCAGGAGCTAAATAACCCTGCAATTTCTGTCTTCCTCTGTGAAAGAACTAAGTACATGGAAAAAAACAGGTTCACAATAAGGAGAATTGTGGCATATTGTGACGAGGTATGGCACAAATCTTAGTCCAAGTCATTCCAAGGCCCTTAGATGTCCCCTTCCTCTAGATATTCTCCCATAGCTCTTCTGACCAGTGAGTCTTTTTGAACCTTAAGGGGGTGCTAGGCCACTAGCAGCAAGCATGGAAGAGCTCACCAATCTCTCCAGCTGACGTCCTCATGCAGGCACACCTGAGCTTATTAAAAATAATAAATAATAATAATAATAATAATAATAATAATAATAATAATAATAAATAAAGGGCTAGAAAGTAAGAGATTCTCCCAAGACAACACAGTAAGCAAGGAAACTCTAGACCTAAAGGGTTCTTTTCCCATAGCTTGGGGCCAAGGGCAGAGGAGAACCACACAGTGGGTAGATTCAACCATCACATTCTAAAACAGCGTGTGTGTGTGTGTGTGTGTGTGTGTGTGCGCACGCGCGCCCAAGTGCTCATCAATTCTTCACTTTCTCAATTCACATATGGGGAACGAGAATTCAAGTCCATATCCCCTTTACCCTTTGATCATATGATCCATATTCAGTTTGAAAACACTGTCAGAACAAACATATCACACAGAAACCATTCTCCTCCAACTTACAGGAGGCAAACTGAGGCAGGAGCATGCAAATCCATTTGTCCAATCCACACAGGTCTCCAGACCCACACCCAGGCCTGCTGGCTCCACAGCATTGGGTGTTTTGTTGTTGTGTTGTTTGGTAGTTTGTTTGGGGTGTTTTGTTTTTCACCATTTGACTATGCTACCTCTAAAGTATCCTTTGTTACCATGTTTTAGGTAAACAACCACAGCAGAAAGTCAGCTCTGAACTGAGACATCTCCCAACAGAGGAACGACTCAATTCATACTTCGAGGAATAGTTTCTGGGAAAGCAGAGGAGGTGATGCCATCAAATACTGAAACTTCAAACTCCTACTCATTGCCTGCCTGGGGGGCAGGAAATGGGGCCGAGGTCCTTTCCCTCCGTGCTCCCCCCGACCATTTCTATCACTCACAGTCATTACCAGACTTAACTCTTTCGTCAAATGAAAGCTTTTTCCTAGCTTTCTGGCCTCTGGGTAAGTCCCTGAACTCATCGGCCCTGTTATTCATACACACTTATGCACAGATATGCAAACACATATGTGGGGTGCTGACTAGAAAGTGGCCCTGAAGAACTCTGCACCTTTAGGCTGCAAGTCTACAACGTCTCAGACTCTATCACAAAGTCAGACTCCGAACTTCAACTTCTTCCTTGGGCCTCTCTTCTGCCGGCCCTTCCTCCTCCTAGCCTTCACCTGCCGTAATTCCAGACCAGGCCCGGGCAAACACGAACTAACCCTCTCCATCACCAGCCTCAATCTTCCCCTACTCCCCTTCTGGATAAGACTCGGCCAGGTTCTTCAACAGCTCTTCATCAGCGAGTTCTAAAAACCCCTCCACCAAAGTGGCTGCCCTTTTCTGTGGTTTATACCCTCCTAAGATCAGCAACTCCAGGACCAGGTTGGTGCCAAGGTCTGGATTCTAAAGAGAAACTAGGGCAGAGGAAGGCAGTATCGCCACAGAGGTGAACTGCGGTCAGCACCTGTTGAGCATGCTACCCCGATAAGCAGGCCCACCATGCAGAGAGGCTGGCCCTGTGGGCAGCGGGTCATGCACCAGACACTATCCTGGGCCCGGACAGGCATCCTCCAATCCTTACAACTTAGCATACGAGGCATATTTATTCCTACTTAAAGTCACTTAAATTGAGGCCTAACCAGGTTTCATTATTCAATCTCACTCAAGTTGTGCATGTCATTCAAGTACAAGCAACGTTATAGCCCAGACTCTCAAGTCCATACATCTTTGCTGAGACACTACTGGTCTTTGTGCTGTCTTATTTTAATTTTCTTAAGTATGTTTATTCAGCAACAATGATACAGTTTAGAATTATAACATGCTTTGGGGGGGGGGGACAAGTTGCTTTCAAAACCCTGACATGCTACTCTTTGAGATATGGGGGCAAAAAAATCAGTGTTCCCAGATCTCCAAATTTTGAACATAATGATTTTTAAGGATACTTCTAACAGTCTTCACGCTCTATTATTTGGATAGCTAGTATCTTCGTTTAAAGAATAAAATACAGCAAGCTTAGTACTTACAAAGAACTACAGCTAACAGGAATACAGTGAAAAACAATTCAGAATTCAGATCTTCCAGTCCGGTAACAGCCTAAGATCAGCATTTCTGTAACTGGGTCGGCTCCAGGGTCTGAGTTCTAAAAAGAAACCAGGACGGAGGAAGGTGATATGGCCATGGAGGAGGACTTGTGGACACTATCCATTTAAGGACTTATTTCCCTAGTGTTGAAGGTACCCAGCAGGCTGAGAAGGGTTCCACCTAAAGCCCAGGACACTCCCAAGCAGCCCTTCCTGACGACTGGCCCCACTTCTCAGATCCTGTCAGACACATCATCTGGTGCAGGCAGGCTGGGAAGCGTATCCTGGGCTTGTTCTTTTTCTATGGTCCCTGCTTCGTATATCTTCATTCTAAGTACACTCTGGGTCAGAAGCCGTTTAAACATAAAGGATTATTACTTATGAGTCACTCGAAGCAGCATTCAATTGCAAGTCAGGAGAAGATGTTTCACAAGTAGCAATCTAGTTAAGATCCTAACAGTGCTGGTGGGAAGTGGATTTATGGAGGACAACAGGGAGCAGTCTGACCCTGGACCGTTCCCAAAGGCCAGAGTCATAAGACAAAGCTGTAACTTCCCCCAATTTCACAAACACAGCACCTTGGCTGTGTCTGCTTTCCCGGTAACAGGGTCAATGCACAGTCTTCCTAGAGGAGATGAATGACCAGAGGCCGGGGATGGACCTCAATGGCAGAGCTGGGTTCTGAGTTCAATCCCTGGTGATAAATGAGGAAAGGAGGCAGAGGTCAAATTCAAAGTCAGAAAGCTGGAGGTCAGCATGTAAACCACTTCCTCGCTCTAAAAGGCAAACATTTCTGACAGCAGGGTAACAGTCTTCAGAACCGGAAGCTGGAGGACGGACGACATCCTGACCTAATTGTAGGAACCCGGTGTCTGAAGCGGGCATGACTCTCCCTCGGCATTGGAGAAGGGAGTTATAGAGAACTGAGCAAAGGCTGCCAACTGCTCTGTAGAGCTCTGCTCCTAAAACAGCTTCCCAGGGGCCTTTCTCCTTACCTGGGCTTCCTGTACTTAACCCTCTACACCTCAGGCTTCCTTGTGAACCCGTGTAACACAGGATAGCCTTCAAGGCCACCCACTGAGTCAGGCTGGAAAGGTGAGAGGTGCCATCGAAACCCAAAGAAGCCCTGTCGAAAGGGCTCTTAAAAGCACAAGCATGGACTCTGGGTGGAAGGGAGAGGCAGCGCTCCAAATGGAAAGCTCACGCTGAGGGGAAGTGGGGACTGAGGTGGGCCTGAAGGAGTTCCTGGCAGGGATGGCCATCTCCTGAGATAAAGCACAGGAAGAGGTCATGTGCAAAGAGACGCTGGAAGGAAGAGCAAAGAGACGTTAGAGGAGGGACATCATGCGAATGAGGCACGTGAGGCTGCCAAAGAAATACAGAACAGGCTCATGACCGAGGCTCTACGTTCCCTGTTCTTGGGATTCGTGGAAATAAAGTCTATCCTTCCAGCAGCCAGAGGAAATAAACGTAGCCCAGCCATTCTCCTATCAGTCTGCACACAGGATAAGAAACTGCACAACTCATGTATTGACCACACCCCGCCATGGCTTCCGAAGACTGAAGAATTGACTCATGTGGCTGTAGGCTCCTGGTGTTAAGTCCAGACAGCCCATCTCCACAGCGTCCAGAGTTCCAGACAGAGAAGGAAGGGCAGTTAGTCATATTAGTGGGGAACCGGGTGATTCAGAGAAGAGGCAAGATGGCCACAGCCTGCTTCTCCATGGGTCCATCACATCATAAATACCTGGTCACTGAGATTCGTGTTAAACGATCAAGCGCTCTAAGTTTGTAAGAAGGACAGTAAGACAAGTAGATAGCAAAGGAGGGATAGAAGGACAGACGGAAAGGGGCTGGGGAGGCAATCTGGACTGGGGACAGACAATCTAAAAAGTGCCAAAGAAAGGAAAAAGCCAAGTCTCCCAAGGCCCTGGTGTGAGAGGTTAAAACAGTGACGCTGTGCTTGTGGACACAAGAACAACTGTACACAGGTCACGCGGAGCACCGCTACTCTAGGTAACCGTCCAACATGCAGTCCTGTGAGGTCACGCAAGAACAGAGGAGGCAGCTTCCTGTCAATGACTTCTGAAGCTACTCAACCAAAATACATTAGGTATGTGAGTGTTCGGAGGAACGAGACACATACCAAACTGATCGTGATGATTACTTCGTGAGAGAAAATGAGTAAGGGATGAGCGTGGGGTCAGTAGTAAGTTGTAAAAATGGTCATTAATTCTCACCCCCTCCCTCCTCTGCAACTTCCCTGGATATTCCTGCAATGTGAGTTTAGACCTTTTCTCACCAAGACACACATTCTTTCTCCACCATATTACTACTGGCAAGTACATATGAACCCACAAACTCAACCACTGCCGATTCTGAAAACCCGGTTGACATGTTCCTACCTTACCCATAACTATGTAAAAGACAGTTGAACGTTCCAGTGCATTCAAATGTCTTCTGAAAAATAATAACCACAGTAACACTGATTAAATGGTTAATGCATGCAAGTTATCTTTCAAGCATTTCACATAAGCTTCACAGAGGCCGTTTTAGGTCCCATCAGTCTTTTGACAGAGGAGAATGCTAAGTCACAGAAACAAAACCACTTGGCCAAGGTCATGGGGCCGCAAAGCAGAGACACCTGGGTTTAAACCCCAACAATGAGCCAGCACTCACTCCACTGTGTCAGTGCTAGGGTCTGCAAATCACCCCACAAAAGACCAGCGCTCACGTCTGCAAAAGCAAGAGCATTTATTTCTCAAGAAACAAATTCCAGCATGCTGGGATCAGCCACACAACAAAATGGCGGCGGCCCTGAGAGGAGATTGCAGGATCCTTTTATACACAGCTAGCGGAATTCCAGGGGCAGTTAGGTCAGCTCCAACAAAGCTGATTGGCTAAGCAAGCAACAGTTAAATTGGATTGGCTGTGGCATCTTTGGACATGTCAGGGCAAGTCCAGACAAGCCCTGGTATGTCTTAAAGAGGAGGTGGGAATACAGGATCTGCACTTTTCTGATTGGTCAGCACCAGCTTGTAGCCCCTCCCAGCCCAAAGGTAGGTTGCTCCAACGCCAGCCATGGTGCCCACCAAGCCATGCATGGGACAGCAAGTGGCGAGGAGCCAGCTGGGCAGAGGTGGCCACAGAGTTATGGCCGAAGTGGAGGCCACTGGCCATCTCATCAGGATGCTCCAACAATGCTGCTAGGAAAAGGTTAAGTGACCCTGCTCTGAGTCCTCATAAAAATGGCTTCACTTCAGAGATGCATAAAGCTGTGAAATACGTCATTCTAGAACTGCACCAGGAATCACAATGAAGTCAGCAGATTCGAGACTCTGGATACCTGGTTCTGAACTGTAACAGAGATCACAATGAAGTCTGCAGGTTCGAGACTCCTGGTACCAGATTTTGTGATAACTGCTGTCTATGTCCTCATCTCCTCACTCTGGCATTTCTGCTGGTTTCCAGGTCTCATCAAACTGATTGGCAGCAGGTCCTCACCTCTGTCCTTTATATCCTGAGATGTAGGAGATGTGGCCCACAGGGCCTGTAATCAATTAAGCAAAGAGAAAAGCTCTCTTCCCTCTTCCTCATGTGCATGAGCATCAATTTCTCATTAACTGCTAATTCTATATTTTGTGGTCCCCTTCTCTCTCCTTGACAGAGAGAAAAGACAGAGGCAAGCTCTGCTTTCTCGCTGTGTTCTGGGCCATAACATCCCCCTCCCCAGGTAACGAAACCGCTAGGCCTCCCCACAAAATGACTCCCCCTCCTGGAGCTCACTGGAATCCCACCCAGACCTGAGCTAACCGAAAGTGAAAGGATATGATTGGCTGCCAATTACGTCACTGCTCCCCAGGCCTGATTAAAGTCTTAATTATTTGAATGCCACTTTCTTTCTCCACCTAACTCCACAGACAAGTAAATAACCACAAAGGGAAGACTGGAGGGTGACAGTGGTAATAAACCAAAGCTCCCGGCTCAGGTAGGAGAGAGGAACCATTTGCTCGAGTCGCCTGTCATTAAGGACAATCCAGTCACCAGGTGGGGACATACAGCTCTCTCTATTAAATTAGAGGAATGATTCAAAGGGGACCAGTTTCAGCTGACAAGAGCAAAAAGAAAATCAATTTCAGGTTGCCAGGACAACTAGACTTTTCCTGCAAGAATAAATCTGATACAGCCCTAAAATCTGACAGCTAAACGTTTCCTCGCATTACATCACATCCCTAAAACGTATGTTGAACCAGTGAGATAATCAAGACGGCTAATTACTTTCCACAACACCCATAAGATAGAGAATTGATAGTTCTGGCTCCCATCTGATTTTTCACCAGCAGTTCCACTCACCCTCTCCATTTTACCACGCGCGCGGGACAGTGTGCTGCTTAAAATAAAACTAAAGGTACCTCGCAGTCAGACCTTGGATCCCAGAAAAAGCAAGGCTAGCATCTTTGTAATACAAGGTCCCCAATGGCTTAGATCTATAGTCATCCTACCCACTCTATCATCCCCGAGCTGCACCAGGGCCCCAGAGGAAGAATCTAAAGTCACTGGATCACACTTAACACACTCCTAGCCCTGAAGTGACTGTGGAGAAAGTCCTTGTTTTACCAGTGAGTGAGTCTGAGACTTGGGTCGGCGAGGCAGCTGCTCAGACTCCATAGGATCAGTCAACAGTAGAGTCAGGACTGTAATCCAGCTCATGCCAACCGCTCCTGTATCACTTCCTCAAATAGCTCGAGTCATTTCATCGCTGCCTTGGAGACTGTGGGAGCCCAAGTTAAATCCATTTGATCTCCTACTAATCCACAGAAGACAGTGACCCCAAATGGCCTTATCCCAGGAGGTCAGAGTCCTGGATCCAGATCCAATAATATCTGATGAGCTGAGCCTACTCTATGCATTTATATTCTCGGAAGGCTGAATATCAACTTATCTCTGGGGGCTATTAAAAACAAGAACAGCTAATAAATCACTGGAAAGCACTTTGCAAATACAAAGTAATACAAAAATGCTAAGCACCAATACTCTAAGTGCCTGAGGCTGAGGCTGCTCCCTGGAGAGTGTGGGGATTTCACGTGGACCAGGCTATACAACACAGCCTCCAACATCATCCACCAGCAGAAGCAATGGCCAGGCCCCTCCAAAAACTTCATTCTGCATCCTCAGGCTGCTTTCAAATGCTCAAAAAAGTCTCTAGACTTCACTGTAGCATAAAGTATGTAAGGGACATGTAAAAAGGAAACAGAGAGGAGATGTGTACATTGCACTGTACTGTAGCATAACATATATAAGGGACATGTAAAAAGGAAACACAGAGATGTGTACATTGCCCCCCAGACCATAGACAGAAAAGCAAATATCAAGCTGTCCCGGCCTGTGATAAACCCAGTAAACCATGAAAATAATGAACTCATTAGAATGTGTTTTGTAGCAAATTTACCCTTGACAGCCAATCCAGAGTCTGAAGAGTCAGATTCTGAATAATGCACACATGGGTGGGCTCCAGCGACAGGCGCCATGGCAGAAAGAAGCAAGAACAGAGCACACCTCCCAGACACTCACACAGTTCTCAGGGGGACCTTTTTCAAGTTGGGGGAAAGCAGAAGAAAAGAGCAAAGGTGAACAGAGTATACACAAATCAAAATCTTCTGTGAGAGAGAATTCATTCTACACCTGACCCTGCCGTGACCATGTGCATGACCTTGGAGCTTCTTAAACCTTTTGAATCTGTCCATAACTTGCCAGTCGATATAAATAACCTCTCTAATGCCCAGGCTGGTTTTGACGATTACAAGAAGTGAGTTATAAGACGCAATTTACCTCACTGGCTGGTACATGCTATGTATGTGAAATCAATGGGAGTTTATCATGCTAGCCCAAATGACCTCGGACTTTCAGGGGCTAGTGTCCAGCATAGAAACAAAAACGGGAGAGAAAGCATGATGTCAGCGGTCTAGGCCAAAAGGATGAAAAGGACCCAGAAGCTCTGCCTTTCTTCTACTTGGGGATAATCACTGTCCTTGCTCTCCAACATTTAACTCATGGTATGGGCAACGGTAGTCCAGGGACGGTCAGGCATCCTCAAACTTCAAGCTTTGGTGGAAATGGGAGAAGAGCATTGCCCAACTCCTGGTCAGTACAGAGCTCAGCTTTCTGAGTTCTGCCACTAAAATCTTGGCCTGACTATCAGATGTGGCCCAGATTCTCATCCCAGAACAAGGCACTAGTCTTCACGGGAGGAGACTGTTCCACTACCCACCCTCTACAGTTAACACATATGGACTTGCTCCATGACTCCTACAGAAGTTACAAAATACATACAACAACATGAAACTAAAGAAGAGGTTCTCTCTTGATGGGCACGGTGGTGCATGCCTTTACTTCTCCACTTGGATCTCTGAGTTCCAGGCCAGCCTGGTCTACAAAGCAAGTTCCAAGAGAGCCAGGGCTCCACAGAGAAGCCCTGTCTCAAAACAAACAAACAAACAAACAAACAAACAAACAAAAAGAGTAAGTTGTTTAACATCTTACTACTAGGTTCTTACCTCTATTACTTATCATTAATTATTATTCAAAATTTTTATCACGTGTGGCCCCTCTGAGTAAATAAAATGCTACAGCATTGCAACGACCAGGCCACGGCCTTTGGAGATGCCACCCTTTCTTTAAAGGCGTCCTGCAGTGCTGACACTAGCTGGTCCCTAGTCAGTGTCCCTCCAGATGCTGGGATTCTCAATAATCACTTCCATCACATGTCCGGGGCAAGGGGAGCAGCTGAGGACAGCTGAGGTTCAGCCCAAATCGACTTCTGCCCTGTGTGACAAGGCCAAGAGGACAAAGAAGAGAGAGAGGGCAGGAGACACGGGTCAGCCTGGGTAAGACTGGCGAGGTGACCATGCTGTGCGACTGCCCAGGAGAAGAACCGCAGACGGGAGAGCGAAGGAAGGGGCAGTATTTCTTTCATCTCGGCCTGTCTTCTAGCAAGTTGGCTTGTTATATGTTTATGTGTACTTCTGTCCTATCAGTGTCTACAATCAAACTCTTGTTCAGACTTCCAAATTTTGCTACAAGGAATTTTCACTGACCTATGCCTGCCTACGAAGGTTCCTGGAACACAGTAGGTTCTGAGTTAAGTCTCTGTTGCAGTGTGCCTGGATGCACACTGCTAAGGAGGAAAGGGCCTTCATGGTCAGCAAGGGAAAGGGTCAGTGGGCACTTCTGCTTACCGGCACTAACAAGATGGGAAAACATTGCGGACACTGTGGATCAGGGCTCCTGGGCGATGGCCGCCATCTAGTCACCCTGGCACAGATGACCTTCATGCCAGAACAAACAAAGGGCGTGCAGTCCCCTAAATGGAATCTCAGGAGAAGACAGGGTCTGTCTAGGGAAGCAGGCAGGGAGCGCAGGGAAAGGCACTCTGTCTGATCAACTAATGTTACCCTGAAACTGAAGGTTCAAAGCCCCAGGGGGCCCTGGTTGGGCCACTGGCTGCTTCGGACAGTGGTGCAAACATCCACCTTTTAAACACTACCATGAAGCTGAGCCCATTGTCACAAATCAATAATCCCAACACTGAGGAAGGGGGAAGGTCTGCCTGGACTACAAAATAAGTTCAAGATTGTCCAGGTCAACTTAGTAGAATCTTGTCTCAAAATTTAAATTAAAAGAAAAAAAATAACAAAAACACAACCATCTGCTAAGAACTGAACCAACAAAGATGATAACCAACTCTTGTTAGATTGAAGAAGGGAGAAGACATGGAAAGGGCGAGATTCCAGCTGTGACTTAAAAGCTCGCCTGTCACTGCATCCTTCAGTTAGACTCCAACCGTACCTCGCAGTTAGTTCCTAGAGAGTTCAGAACATAAGCACTGCTCACAATGGGAAACGTGCCATCATTGGAGGTGAAGGTAGTAACCAATGATAGGGATCAGCCTCAACCAACCACCCTCTACCAGAAGGTCCATGGCCTGCGAGGTCGGCACTTTTATCTGGGGCTGGGCCTAATCTTGAGAAACCATTATTATTTATTACATAGGAAGCACTTTCTATCTGCAGAGTGCTTTGGAATTAGTTTTTATCAGTTACTCAGCATTCTTAAAGCTAAACAAAGCCCTGGTGGAGGAGGGCAAACCCCAGGATTCACTGATTCATCACACTGGGTAGGTCCACACCCAGCCTCCCAGGCAGAGGCCAGGTTAAATGGGGAGCAAAGAGAACAGTTAGAACAAGAAACACAATGCAATTCAACACTCGTTGAATGAGGCCACCTGGCACTGGGATAAATGTTCGGAGTTACAGCAACTCTGGACCTCAGACTTTATACTCTAGAGCAATTTGAGAGGGCTGTCATGGTCCCCTCTGTGGCTGTAAGAAAGTGTAAATAGGTTTCAAATATCATGTGAAGGAATGCAGAGCATGTTCCTACAGAGCTAAAACCTGAGCACTATATGGATATAATTCCACTACCAAAACTGGTATCAAGGGGGAAACACAGGGCAGGCTTACTTCTCCAGGCTTTAGTTTCCAGATTAAGGTGGGAAGTCTCCAAACAGAAAAGAGGGACTTTTCAGAAAATGAGCGTTGACAAATAGAGAGACAGAGACAGAACGGATGAATCTAAGAAACACTTCAGGAAGAAAATTTGAGTCTAAGAGAAAGGCCTAGTTTGTCTAATACTCTGTGTCTTTGTGAGTCACTGTTGGTGAAAATTAGGAATTGAATGCATGGCTCTAAATATTAAAGGTTATAGCTACTCTCCAGTGCAGATACCTCACAGAACAGTCAAGCTGTATTCATCACCAGACACAAACACTGGGAAAGAGCCTGAAAGTCAAGAGGAAACCTGGGCATGCTGGTACATGCATACAACATGGCATGCATGGTCAGGAGGAGAAGGTGACAAATCTGAAGCCATATTAGATTACATAAGGAGCCCTTGTCTTTTTACAACAACACAGAAGCAGAGGCAGGGGGCGAGCACCCAGTAGTTCATGTCTGTCTCTCATCCCAGCACTGGAGAGTCAGAGGCAAGAGGACAGCTACATATTCAAGGCCAGCCGAGTCTACGTGAGTCCCAGGCCAGCCAGAGCCACCCATTTACATTACATAAATGTTTAGGTCCTTTCCAGGCTTCGAATTTGTGGTTCACTTCCGAAGATCAGCATCTAGCCCAAAGCCCGGCCCAAAATAAAAGTTCGAATGATTAGATCTTTGTTGCCTTAAATAAGTGAGAGCAAGCACGCATGAATGAACAGTCAGCAAGCAGACCTCCTCAGTGCCCCTGTCCAGCAGGGCGCCCAGGATAATTCAGCTGTGAAAGGGAACTGATTGACACACGGTGCTGCTAGCCACGGAACTGGCTCAGCAAACATCATCGCTCACAGGATTCAAGACTGATTAAATGCCATCCCCTACCCTCCTCCGCTCTGTGTACGGCTGTGTACAGGGCACCGCGGAGGGTGGACCCTCGTCCTCCTCACTAAGGAAAGCTGAACCTTAAACCAAGTGAAGGTACTTGCCTAAAACACAACAATCTGCGGCCTGCCACCTCCTCGCCACACGATGCCCAGGAGCCCTACCTGAGCCTCACTGTGGTCATTCGTAAAATGAAGGTAATGCTCCTGAGCCTGCCACCTTATGGACAGGTTACAGGGATCTGATGAATTAATGAGTGTGACAGGGCTCAGTCCACTATAAAGCGCTTATTAGCCTACGTCACATATCATACTCCCCAAAGGATTAGTCATGGTCAATAAATTATTACCGTTTATATGACTGGTCTTTCCTGTGGTTTTCTCATAATAGCACCAAGCATTTGTAACCATTAAAATTTATGCTTTTACTGAAGCAGAAGATGCACTGGTCGACTCGGTGTCCCGAAGTCTCCCTCTGAACTCTTTTATAGAGTCTGCTACAGCATCCCAGAAATCATGATTGCTCTTTCCCCTTCAGTTCCGGTCCTGACCCAGAGGCCGCCCTGCCTCAGCGCTCAGTCCCGTCATCTTCTTCACACTCCGACCTCTACAGTACACAGGGCTCACAGTTAGCTCAATTTAGAGATGGTGCCACCCAGGCACCGGGTTTCCCTCAACTAGCAACATCAGTCGGAACTAGGCGAAGAAAGAGAGTCAAACGCTGCACTGGGGGACATGCTCTTGATTATTACGCTGGTGGAATGTATACACACAACGCAAAGGCGTGGCTTTGTTTGGGCTCTGTCTGGTGTTAAAGACAGTAAGTAATTTGGTGCAAATTAGTCCACTTGGGGTTGCAGAGGAGAACAAGAAGGGACAATATGAAACATAAAAAAAGAAAATGGGCACACACCGAGTTCTGGCTTTAAGGTTAGAAGAAACTTTCAAAGGCTGACCACCTTTCTCCTTGCCAGAGAGAGAGATGAAGACCCCAAAGAATGAAGCATCGGGACTCAGAGTGATCTCCGACATCGCTTCATCAGAACCCAGATCTCTTATCTCCCAGTCTCTCTGGAGCAATTCCTCTGCTCACACAGCCTCATCTTTGACTTTCGCTCCATCCCAGGACCAGGACTCTCCAGCCAGCCTGGGGAGAGTGAACTGCGACAGGGAAATGTAGTTTCTGCAGAGTCCTCAACAAAGAGAAGGGGCATTTCTAAGCCACTATGACTTCCTCAGAGCAGTGACTTTCCATATTCAGGATATACAAGCTTGGACGACATACTGCCACTGAGACTGTAATAACCACAGGCTGGAAAACTGTCAAGGAACAAAGAAGGTTCCTTTAGCTCACGTGAGAAATGGGGAGAGGTCAACTTGGACTACAACCTTCTACCAAAATAGTAGCAAGTCACCAATGCTTGGTGATAACAGACTGCAAACCCCATAAAGATGAAGAACATTTGAACTCTTTCATTGTCTCACAGCTGATGACTGCAGTGGACTTTCGGGCCAGAGTTCTGTAATTCCGTTTCTTTGACATCTGTGATAGCCAGGGACGCATCCAGTGAGTGACTGGCTGGGAAACTATCGCATGCCCACTTCCATCTTGTGGAGTGTGAGGAAGCAATAGGACCTGCTGACCCCACTTCTCCCACAAAGTAGGCTGAATGTGTGACAGCAGCAGACAGTGGGCAAGGCCATGGAAAAGCTACATTTAGCCAGTGTAAACCTGCCCCACAATGACATGTATGAGACGCGCCCTCCCCTGCACACACTGCTTGTCCGGCAAGAAAAGGATGAAGGGGGGGAGGCAGACCAAGATGCAAGAAATGCATTATCTGTCTATGAGCAAGAACAGGACGGCCAAGCGAAGGTATATAGCATGCCCCAAAAATACTTAAGGAAATCACAAAGGAAAATGCAAGATCGGTACTTATTTTGTCTTTTCAGTTCAAGTCAGAGAAAGTGTCTGGAAGGATGAGAAAATACTTTCTCTGGGGAATTCCACAGGAAATGAAATTATCTCAGGCAGAATTAGAACTAAGGCAAACAGCTACAGCAGATATCGTACAGATCATCGCATCCAACCCTGCCACTTTACCACTGAAAAAGACACGCCAGGAGGAAAGCGAGCTTCACAGCTGAATGGCAGTCGAACTGGGCAGAAAAGCTATGTCTGCTGGCTGTAAGAATCATTTCTTAGTTCTGATCCCAAGCGAGCACTGACTTGAACACTAACCGCATTAAGCCGACTCGTGTCTGAAAAGCAAGGGAAAATAAACTGTTCCCGGTGGCAGATGCCTGGAACACTGGCTTCTTTCTCAGAACTTCACAGTTCATGTTCTCCATAACATGGAAATCAAGGAGGGTCCTGTTTCTTCAGTACTGCATGCGCATTTCTTAGGAATGCGTTGCCATGTCTGGCATCCTCCCCGGCTCCCTCTCCTGCTCCTCTTTTTACCATATACGGCACTGAGTTCCAATGTCTGGGTCACAGAACTCAGGCTGTGGGTATGAGAATGCAATCTGCTCTCTGAGCTGTTTGTCTTTACTGGAAACCCACTGAGTACATCTAGGAAACATTCACTGAAATGCAGAGGGCAGGGAGAAGTGATTCACACCCTAAACTTAGAAAGGAAAGAAAGGCTGTGTTTTCGTTGGTTTTCTCAGGCTCACCTGAAGGGATGAGAACCAAATTCGAAAGAGAATGGGGCAAGGTTAACAAGGGTCAAAGGCCTCTGTACTCCATTGCTGGAACATGGTCCATGATTCATGCTGTGTAAGAAGATTTCTGAGACCTTGTGAGAGGGCAAGGAAACAAGACAAGAGCCTTGTGACCGCAATTTCTTCAAAGCACAGATCTGTTCTTGGAATGGGTCTCCGTGCTCCTCCAGGTGGAGCGGACAGGAGTGAGTTGACCTCAGCTCTTGCTACTCATGAGCCTCTATGGAAAAACACGTTCTTGCCATGAGTGGCTGGTCCTTGGGACTGTTCACTTACCTGAGGTGACTCTTCTTAACCCTCAGAGTACGAATTGTCTGATGCTCTGAATAAAGTTGGTTATTGCATGAAACTTTAGTCTGCCTCATTTTTAGGTCCCACACTCCCAGGTTCAGGCTGCCAACTAAAGCGGTAAACACTCTGTAATTGTGTGTATCTGTCTGGGGGTGTATGTGCAAGAGCATAGTCATGCTCATGTGCTTGGAAGTGCCGGGTTGTGTTGTAAACATAAATGCTAGGGACCAAAAAAAAAAAAAAAAAACTCATCCCAAAGAAAGAAAGGGGTAACCGAGTTGCCAATCAGAACCTGGGTTGAGGTGAGCATTTGTCTTCCTGCTATGATACAGATATTTCTTCAAGTGGAAACTCCATTTCAGGAGCCAAAATGTTATCTGAAATACCCCTGATATTGTTTATTCTATTTAAAACAACATTTTAGGTATCTATAATTAAGTCCAAACACCATTTTCTTAAAGCACTATTCAAAGAAAATCCAATTTACACATCCCCGAGTCATATAAAACTTACAATGGCTTGGGCAGGAAGAATAACTATTCTATTTAGAAGAAAACAAGGTATCAGAAGTAGAAACGCCTTGCCTGGTACACAATTCTATAGAGTAGAAGATTAATAATTTCAATATGAAATGTATAAAATCTTAATTAAAAAAAAAGCAACCAATGGAAGGAACGTTATGAGGCATGGTAGCACCCAAGATCAAAGGGAAGAGGAAAAAGCTACCTGCAGCCCCTGAGCAGCATGTAAGAGCCATACAGTACGTGGTCACCCACAAGACACCTTGGCTAGTTTGGCGGGTTTTGGTTTTTTGGGGTTTTTTTTTGTTTGTTTGTTTGTTTTTTAACTTTTCTCATGAGGACCGAGGACAGGCAAGGATCACATTCTACACTGGAAACCTACCCCCAAGAGGTGATTTTAATTAGAATCTGAGACCCTTCAGTTCTGCGAAACTCAACAGAGAACAACGTATTAGCCGCCGTTTAGTTAGTCAGTCTTCTGCAAACTGGACACAACCATTTCTACCTTACAGAGTAGCTGAAAAGATTGAATGAGCTTTTAATGAAGTATCTAACTGTGGTTGACGTATAACTGAGCACTCAGTACCCTGAGCCTGTCAATAGTGTTTCTACTTCCTGCTGAATGACGGTGACTGCTATAGCGCAAAGGCAGGAGCCAGCAAGCCTAGGCTCAAACTCCCACAATTCTTTGCGGCCCGTGAATTCGGGCAAGCATGTATAGTCTTGTCCAGTTGTCTCCATGGCCTTAGAGATACTGTGAGACTCCAGTGAGACCTTAGCTAGACAAGTTCTCTAGAAACCACTTTGCATTGGAAGAATATGAAATGTGATCACAAAGGTCAGAAGAGCACAGTGCCACACGAACATGGGTGCTAGATAAGTATCAGCTAGCTGCTGAGGAGAGAAAAACCCATGCTGTATCTTCCACTGGCCGAACAAATTCGGCCTGATGTTTTCCTAAAAACAACTGAGACATGGTGTTTTTCTTCTCTTAAGTGCTCCTATGACAGAGGCTTTTGTCCCCGAGTCCAAACACTAGGGCAAAGGTTTCCTGAGAATGTCACTGTCGGACCACTGCGGTGTTATGAATGACTCTGAGGGACTGGCCCAGTTGCCCAGTAACTGCCCAGACAGGCAAGTCCAGACTGAGGTATGAAGGCCTGAGGAATGCCGGGTACCGAACCTACTGAGAGAAATGATCTAGAGTGGGCAAGCTAGACTCGTGCTAAGCCCCTGGGAGGCCCATCCTCCTCTGTACAGACGCCATGTTCTCAGGGTTGGGAGATGGAGAGAAGTCAAAGACTTACAGAAGGCAGGGCAGAGGATGCCAGGTTCCAGGTGAAGCATTAACACAGTGGTTTCCACAGTGGGTTCCATGTCCACACCAATGTGGACAGCTGACTTAGCCCAGGGAAGGTAGAAGCCAACTAGATTTTTGTGAAGAGTTTTTGAAAACAGATCCCAGTAAGAGAAACATTGAAAATGCTGAGGCCAAAGGATTTACCGCTCCTATCTATCATAGCCAGCCAAGGCCTTCAGAACATGCACCATTGTTCAGGAAAAAAAGGCCTCCTGCCTGTTGGCAGGACCCTAAAGGAAGGAGCCAAGTAGGCAAGAGGAGACATGTCCGACTCCTCGGATGCTTTGGTGGAAGAGCAGCGGAAATCTCTCATGGCTAACAGTGTGCCTGGGCTCTTCGTTCCTCGGGCCAAAGTGGACACTATCAGCTCTAAACTAGTGGGACCAAAGGGCAGCCAGGACTCTTTAACCTGCCCAGTAACAGCAATAGAAAGTGCTAAATAAGTGAGTCAAGAAATATTTCTGGAAGCACACAGCTCAGCTGGAATGCATGGAGAGCCACCCGTCCTGCAACCGCTGGATCTGTCCTGACTTTGAGAACACTCATAAGCCTGGGTTTTAAAAAGGACACGGCTGCCAGATAAATAAATAAACAGAGATCTCCCGGTGACTCATGGAAGCTATTAGTGAGAAAGTTATGCTCACAATAAAAACTTGATATCTTCTCCCCACCCCCCTCCTCCCTCTCCTGCCCATTAGAAACAAGCAGAAGAGGGAAAGAGAATTCCAGGGACAGGTGCCTGCTGCCCGCCCTGTGGGAGCAGGGTGTTCTGTCACTGGGGAGGGTTTTGATGGGGGTGAGGGGGGGAGTCATTGTTCCAGACCTTCTGAGACTTTCATAAACAAGGAAGAGAGAAATAACGCTCCCCTATCCCCACCCTGGTTTTATATCTTGTCCCAGACACATTTGGTAGCAAGCAGTTTGTTCCACATCCAAGGGAAGCGTCACAGTCCCAGGCGCTGGCTGCACAGCCATTCCATCTGAAAACATATCATCTGTCTGTGAGGCAGCAAGCCCAGTCGGAATCAGCAAGATCTGTGCGTTCAGCTAGAAAGCACCTTCTTGTGCTCGCTGTCAAAATACTTCTGCCTTAAACTCCTGGGATATGTGACTAATGTGCCTGGAACCTTTGCGAGCGAGCGGCTGGCTTATTTATTTTAGGGAGGGGAGAGCGGCAGCTGCTGGGGGTGGCTAGTGACAGAGAAAAAGGAGGAGGAAGAGAAAAGGGAGGGGAAGAAACAGCCAGGGCTTGCACTGGGTCGGCTGTGAGGTCTCAGCGCAGCGCCAGGGGCCCTGCTGCCACACTTCATTATCAGGAGCATGAGCTGAGCCAGGCAAGAAGGAACAGGAAGGGAAAGGCACAGAAAGACAGGCAGGGTGCATTCCCAGAGGTACAGTTGCCTAACAGTTCCTAAAAAGACAGAAATTTAAAATTAAAAAAAAAAAAAAAAGCAAAACAAAACACAACACACACGCCCCAGAGTAATCTTCTAACAGCCTTTCTCCAAAATTCCACAGTAACAGCTCCCCACAGCTTTTAGAAGAAGAGCCCCAAACATTGTAAGCAGGCCCTGGAGAATTCAGTGACTGGAGGCAAATGCCTCACCTCCATGAGCCTTCCAGACTCAGCCTGCCAGTCCCAAATTCCACTACATATCTTCAGGCCTCTCCTATACCCTTTGGCTTAAAACCTTCTCTTTGGTTTATGAAACGACTAGAAATCTAGGCTGCCACTCTGCAAGCCCTCTCAGTGGCACGGCTGGGCACCTGGCTGTGGCTGAGCACTAGAGACTTTGCAGCCTGCCTCCAAGGATGCTCAACTGTGGACAGCACCTGTTCACCTCGCCTGGCCACCTCCAAGCTTCTTCCCCAGAAGCCAGTCTCCCCCAGGGACCCCCAGCTCTTTACATCCCCAAAGTTACCTCAAGTCCTGTATCCACAGGCAATTGGCAAACACATGCCCATGGGGGAACTTTCTTTTTATGTGTTCCTTGGCAAATCTTAAGTAGTGAATGTAAGGGAAGATAGAGACTCATTAGAGAATGGAGAATAGGAAGATGGAGACACATTAGAGAATGGATGAAGAATAGGGAAGATGGAGACTCATTAGAGAATGGATGGAAAATAGGAAGATGGAGGCTCATTATAGATGGAGAATAGGAAGATAGAGACTCATTAGAGAATGGATGGAGAATAGGAAGATGGAGACTCTTTAGAGAATGGATGGAGAATAGGATGATAGAGACTCATTAGAGAATGGATGAAGGATAGGGAAGATAGAGACTTGTTAGAGAATGGATGAAGAATAGGGAAGATAGAGACACATTAGAGAATGGATGGAGAATAGGAAGATAGAGACTCATTAGAGAATAGGAAGATAGAGACGCATTAGAGAATGACTGAAGAATAGGGAAGATTGAGCAGACAGAAACCCAAGAAAGCAAAGAATAGCTGAGCACTCGAGGGCCACAGCTACAGAAGCAGGAAGATGAGTAGAGTGACCAGAAGCCTGGCACAAAGGGGAAACACTATCCGCCACTATTAGGAGAGAATCTAATAAACTAACAGCAGTTTCTATGCAGTGGACTGTGAACTATGTAGCGCCTCTTTACATATTAACTCATCTCTGCCTTATTAAAACCCTGTTTCCGGAATATAAGCGGTACGGTGGCATCGGCAGGAGAGGTGTGGAGCAGCCTGCTACAGAAACTGGCTCTTATGACCCCCTCTGTAGATATCGTTAGTTTATCTGGGAGGCAGACCGGAGGTGGTCCTGTCCCATGGGCACTGGGAAGCACATGAAGGTGCTGGGAGCAGAGCGGGATCCGGCTTAAGTAGAATGAATGATTCGGGGGTTTGTATTTAAAACTGATGGGAGTTGGTGAATGGGCTGAAGCCTACACGGTAAACAGACCCCAACACCCCCGCCTCGACTCGACCTACTCAGAAATCCCTCTTGCACTGTAAGAGACTTGGTCCAACAGCGCATGTGCTAATTTATTTTTCTGTGTATTCTCAGACTCTAAAATTGGATTTTTTTTTTTTATTGGAATAGTTTGTTCCCATCTGGTTTCTGGGCCAAGGATTCCATGGAATCTGCCATGGGGGAACAGCAAGGTTTCAGCCAGTCGTGAATGGGCTCTCAGTCTGGCCAGAACACACCAAGAGGCAGCATTGTACGTGGACTGAATAGTCATAAAAATAGCTCAGCTAAAGGACAGAGAAAAACAGCCTGCACTCTGAGAACTGACGTGGTTTCCCCTTCCTCCCTCTGCCACTGCTTCTATGGCCTGGTAAGAGGGTGTCACTAAGGAACGGGAAAGTACTGGAGGTACTCATGGGACCTGGAATTGAGAGCAATCGCCACATCTGCTTTTAATGGCATCTTTGACAAGTTCTAGAACTTGGGCTGCTTATCTGTAAAATGAGACTGATTCCATGGCATAATTTTCTCTACTTGTGTAGACGTGTGTGTGTGTGTATGTGTGTGTGTGTGTGTGTGTGTGTGTGTATGAGTGCACGTGAGCATGTGAGCGTATGTGTATGAGTGTGTGTGTAAGTATGTGTGTGAGTGTATGTTGTGAGTGTGAGCATGTGTGAGTACATGAGTGTATTTGAGTATGTTGTGTGTGCACAAGCATGCACACATACAGGCAAACACAAAGCCAGACAGAGGGGAAAGATATGTATTAAAACTACACAAATGCCATTTTAGTTGAGGTGAGATTGCTTTGTTTTCTTTTCAATCCTCAGTGTTATATAAAGCAGACCTGAGAAGCTGGTTGCAGAGGGTCATATTGCCAAGTTAAATTCCACAAATGAAAGGGACGGTGGTTAGCCAGCAGTGGGAAGATCACAGATAAATGTCTACCCCCTGCACGTCCGTAAGATCTCATCTGAGGCATGAGCACATACTATGCTTTTGTAGATGAAGAAGAGTGTGGTGACTACAGCCATCAACTCCAGGCTGCTTCATGGCTCCCCACGGCACAAGCCCCTCTCTCTCATCGATTACATTTATTACATGTGTTGGTATGCTGTGCGTGCAGGCTTGCACGTGCCTCTGTGGGGACACGGAGGTCACGAGCCGACTTTGTGACATTTGTCCTCTACTACCACCTTTACGTGGACTCCAGGATCGAACCCTGATCCTCAGACTTGCATTGTGAGGCCACAGAGCCTTTACCTACTGAGCCACCTTGCTGGCTCATTCTCTTTCTAAGTATCCTTTTTTTAATGCATGTGCTTCGCTTGCTTAGAGCCTCAAGGGGGCAGGAATAAGCATATTGCCCACTTTTCCATCCCAGCACACAGCACAGCACCTGCCACATTCTAATACTAATTGTAGTTTCCTAGATTAAGAGGAAAGATTTCAGTAGCAAGTATACATAATATTCAACTGCAACTACACTATTGTTTTAATCAAGAGTTATAGCATTTTAAATATTACCTGTACTTAAGAAAACTATATTTAAAGTTTGAGGCAAAATATGTAGCCATTAAAAAGATTATATGGATGGATGGAAGGAAGGAAGGAAGGAAGGAAGGAAGGAAGGAAGGAAGGAAGGAAGATAGATAGATAGATAGATAGATAGATAGATAGATAGATAGATAGATAGATAGATAGATAGATAGATAGATGGACATACAGACAAACTCATAAATACAAATAATACACATATACATGCACACATATACATACATACAGGGAGAGAGAGAAGGACTATTTTTTCAAGTGCCAGGCCTGGTAACAGGTGGCAGTTAATTAGTCCCAGTTAATTACAGAGAGGAGGGGATATCAGGACTGAGGCAGGAGGATCACATCATAACAGGAACTGAAAACTCACTTGGGGAACATAACAAGACCATGTCTTAAAAGGGCAGGGGAGGAGCAACTCGTAAAGAGAAGGATGAATGGCAGGGAGGAAAGGAGATGGGAGAAAGTAGGGATAAGAATGACCAGAATGTACTATAGACCTGCAAGAAATTGCCAAAGAAGAAAATTAATGAAATGTATACGACCTTCGATGACACAAGCCACTGACGGTCCATTAAAACTGCCCCCTGGCATCTTCTAGTTCTGAGACTGTACCATCGCTCCAACCCCATCCTCAACAGCTGACTATTTGTACTTCTATGACCTAATATCCAATCCATCACTAATTCTTAGCAACATTTCTTCCATGATAACTCAGAAAACTATGTTGCTTTGACCATGTCTCAGAGCAGATGTCCCCAAATCTTCTTCTTCTCCTCCTTTTCTCGTGCCCGTATTTTAGAATCTCTCTCTCTCTCCTCACTGCCAAGAAGGTCCTTTCTACCATGGCCTCCTACCATGTCCCTATAAGTGCAACTTCTCTTTTTATTACCACCATTTTACCTCATCATCTCCCTACACTTGAACATAAAATGCTACATACAAATATGAAGGAGCAGCTGTTCAGTGTTTTTAAAGGACTTTCTAGGGGCTGGAGAGACGGGTCAGAGGTCAGCACTGACTGCTCTTCCAGAGGACCTGGGTTGGATTCCTACCACCCACCTGACAGCTCACAACTGTCTGTAACTTCAGTTTCAGGAAATCCGATGCCCTCTTCTGGCCTCTGCAGGCGCCAAGCACACAGCGGTACACAGACATCCATGCAGGCAAAACATCCACACATATAAAATTTTTAAAGTTTTTAAAGAAAACTAATGTTAAAGACATATCATTAGCCAATCACACCAAGGCCCATGTCATTTATGCAAACTGTAAGTACAGTCCCTCACAGAAGTGAATGTGTACGTGCACATTTTTATAGTACTGAGGGAGAGAGGGAAGCAGGAACGCAGTGAGGAAGGCTAAAGGAACCTCATTTTCCAAAAATGTAACAATGATCATTAATGTTGAATGTACTGAGGGTGAATTCTGTTTTCTATTTTGTCCTTTCCTGCCCTGCTCAAAATCACTATAGTACTTGGAAAACATTTAAGTAATAAAACTGTCTAAAAATAAGAGAACAAAATAAAATGAAAACTCAGGAAACACGAAGGCAGAAAGGAAAAGCACCCATTAGCCCTCTGTGGATGGCCAAGCATCCCCAATCACAAACTCCACTATCCATCCCAGGCACGTCGAGGTTAAATGTGACAGGCTGGAAGGCGGGACCCATTCTTTTTTCTTCTTCCGTGGTACTTGGAACTGATTCCAAGACCTAAAGAGGCTCTGCCACTGAGCGACGCCATGCAGTGTTCTTTGAAATCACCCCTGCTGTTTGTTTCCTGGCTTAGCTAAGATCCATCACTATAAACTAGGATGATATGGAGACAGCTGGAGGCTTCCAGAACCTTCCCTCAAGGAACAAAAGCCCTTGGATTCTCTTAGGATTCCAACCAGAGAGAGAGGGGTATACCACGCCTTCCCACCACCTATGTGTGGCCTGCCATCTGCCACACCCTGCGCATCACAAGGTCACCACACCATCCTCTACAGAGACTGTCTTATTAAACCTTGGTCCCCCTGAGTTTTCTTCTTGGGAGCTTTCCTCACACCGCTGTTGCTCAGGCAGAGCCCAGGCAGAAGAGAAATGCCCAAGCCCTTTGAAATAGCAGATGCTTGGTCACCAGGCTGCCATAAAGTCCACTTGGGCGCGACCGCAAAGGTAACAGCGTATTGTGGCTCAGTTTCAGGAAGACAATGAAAACAGTCCACCTGCAGGGCACAGTGGCCTTCTCTACCATTTATGAAAGACATGAAGAATCAACCCCCACACATAAGCACAGGATACCCCACATTGCCATGTATATTAAACCAGGACAGGTCTGAGAGCACCAGCCAGCAGCACACGAGGTGAATTTTATTTTCTTTTTGAGTTCTAGTCTACATTTACTGGATTTTCTACATGAGAATTCATTATTTTCCGCGCTTAATAAAAAGAAAAAGAGAAGGTCCCTTAAGAAGACATGCCAACAGCCAGCACCTTAAAAAGGCAGCATCTCCCTCCGAGCTGAGGCCGGAGCCTCCTGGGTAGCAGGGATGCAGGGAACGGGCTGTAACTAGGTCACTGGATTTTGCTTCCTCACAGTAGACCTTTTGCACATGCTCACCACAGCTTCCAAGAGCTCAGGAGGCTAACTCTGTACAACTGCTGAGATGAACTAAAAGGAGCACAGTTACTCATGAAAACCGCTTTGGAATGCTTCCCGTATTCTTGGCACAGGAGAAGGTGCCAGAAGTAAGCAGAGGCCACCCCACCCTCCAGAAGCGGACAGTGGCAGACGCTCGAGGCAGGCACAATGTGATGAGTTCTGAGTGTTCCCACTCAGAGCACTGGGCGGCTCTAGCAAGGGGGAGATTATTTCTAAATGGGAGAATGACAGGTGGCTTCAGGACAGTCAGTGTTCCACCACCAGGAGACACCGGAACAAAGTCGGATGGGACAGATCCAAGGCCAGGGTACAGCTCAGCTGGCTGGCACCCAGGGGCAGTAAAGGATGACCTTAATTCTGAAGAGAACACTCAGTGCCAGGCTAGGGACTTTGGGTATTTCCACAGCAGCAAGGCAGACTGTCACTGTATGCACAGTATGTGCCCTAGGGAGTGTGATAATTCATGTGCATCTTTGTATGTACTAGTAAATTAAAGTTGTTGGGGGGAACAAAGGAAAAGACTATAAACAAATGTCTCACTTATTGTAAACAATCCATAATATGTTCTGGAGGGAATGACTGTTTCTCCCAACTGGAAAATACATCCTTTCAGGGTTGAAAATCTGGTAAGGAAGGAAGAAGAAATGGAGGGGATGCTGACAAAAGCCACCCCTCTGTCTTCAGGTGGCTCTCCCTGCTCCAGTTCAGGTGGCTCGTTCCCCCTCCTGAAGACCACAAACTTCGACATCCACTCCGGCCCATGCCTGTAACATCCTTTCCACAGCCTTGGCCACCCACAGAAGCTCTCAGGAAAGAAATCCTGCCCTTCAATGGAATGATAACATCGTAAGATTGAGGGTTTGCTGCTTTCAAAATAGAAAGTCCACCACACCAAAAAAGGGATGAAAACAAGAAGCAGCTGTTCTCCTTCCTAGGCTGAAGAAAGCCACTAGCCAGGGCCCCAGCCAGCCCACTCCAATCAGAACCTACAGAGGGAAGCCTAAACAAGCTTATGAAAAAATATCTCCTCCCCAGGTGATTTTAACATGCAGCCATGGCAGGAGGTGACGGCTACGTGGAAATGCTCAAGGGATGGACCAGAATGTGGTGCATCACAGCAACCCCGGGGAGAAACCAATTCTCTTGCAAAGTCTGTATCCCTGGCTCTCCCTGAAGAGTGAGCTTCTTGGAGTGACAGTGTCCGGGTTGGCTGGGCCTGTCAGCAGATATAGAAGAGCATCCTAGAAAGAGCATCACTCAAGGATCTCCTGCACATGGGGCCCAGAGCTAGCCTCGCCATAGTCTCCTCAGCACTCTGACAGGGCAGAGGAGGGAAGAGTGAGCAGGCCCAGTCTCTAGCCCTCTGTGTTGGAGCACTGTGATGGGCGATTAAGATACAGGTTTGGCACGGAGCTAAACAAGCAACACGTAAACAAACTCTATTATATTCCAAGGGAACATGAGCAGGCCCTCTCAACCTCTCTGAGCTTCACTTTCCCCACCTGCAAAGTGGAAATTACAGTGTATGTTTTACATAGTGTTTTTCTTCCAAAATCCAGCATGACCTTGATCCCAGTGATTATCAAGCAAATAATTTAATAGGAAAATTTGACATGTTCTACAAATCTCATTCCATGACAAGACTATCTGCTGAAAACAAAGATGAGAAGTACATGCAGGAGAAAAACAATATATAGCTCATATACACACATACATGTCACTCGCATGTACCAATAACAGTTCTCTTAGAGAGGAAAAACTAATTCTCTCTAGGTGGTAGTAGGGGAACCATTTACAAGTAAATTGATAGGCGATAAATGGGGATTTTTTCCCCCCAGTGACACTTGCACCTCCCTATACAAATAAAGATCTATTGCTATAAGAATTGATCCAGTACCAAATGGCTAAATGTTAAAATCAGTATTTAGCCAAAGCCACTGCTCAAATCCACCACTGTCCCCATCTGAACTCTCATAGAATAAACAGAAAGTTTCCTGACTCTGACCCAAGTTCCAAGCAATAGTGCAGCTATTCCATTTCAATCACTAGATGTGAAATTCTTAAGTAGACTTTTCCTTGAAAGATTTATGGCCTTAGGTAAAATTAAATAATTAAAAATTTAAAATACTTAATGGTCATTCTGCTTAATGTTACAAATGATTTCATCAAGCAGTCCTATAACAATTATAATTACGTTATAATCTAATCTCATAAAAATATTGCCATTCTAATTCATATTTCATAATCACTTGATGACTTCAAAGAATGTAATGTTCTTCCCAGGAACTGAGTTAATGTACTCTACGATTCAGCTAGTCTAAATATATATGAACCACCAATTTCTTTAATTGTTTAACTATTTCAAAATTGTTAATAAAGTGTTTTAGCCATAAAATAGTTTGCATAACCATCATAACATTTTATTCATAATATTTATGTTAATATTTCAACAGATTAATTAAAGAATATAAACACTTTTAAAAGATTTTCCTTGCATATTACATGCAAAATGTTCACCTACATTCAGAAGTACATATCGATAGCAACTCTGAAATACTTATTTGCTCATATTGCTAATGGTTTTGTGTGTTCATATGACAGTCACCACAATGGTGTTCACATCTCTGATCATGCCCGCAATGGTTACTATACACAAATTCAAGTGATCAAAATGGTAATGAGGGTGAGACATGGCAGCTTTACCCTCCAACAGCTGAAGGCAGACATCTAAAACAAAGAGCAGGTTTTGTTCAACTATTAAAGCAGAAGTCAAACTGGAGCACCCTTAAATTGGGCTACCTAATTGTAAGATATATGGATGTTTAGTATCCACATGGAAGTGCAACAAATACAGCATGGAACAGAGGGTAGAATTTCCAATGTAGATGTATCAAGTCCCTACAACCAACCAGACATTACAGCAAGACATCTAAAAGAGCTCACATCTAACACTAAAGACAAATGTGCACGCAACTGACCACTACAGTGTGCATGCAGAAAGGTCTATACATGGAGTGTGCAGTCAGGGGAATGGGAGAGTCAAGAAAATCTTCACAAGACCTTCAAGCCCTAGACTAGAGCTTGCTTGCCCAGACCCATGAATAGCTTAGAGCACAAATAACCCCTGACATGATGTGGCAGGTGGCTGGTACATGGGAAAGCACACATTCCAAGGCTATCTCAACATGACTGACCCTCAGTTCTGGGACTGCTAACTTGCTCTGTGACCTGGAGAATAGCATGGTTTAAGTTTCTGCAGCTGTAGTCGAGAGCATATGTATAGAGTGCATGTCAGATTATGCAAGCATCTAGCAGGCGCATCCTGCCCACTCTTTGGAATAGTGCAGAATTAACAGTCCCTTCTCTGCTACTTTCCCAGGATGAATTCACACAGTAGGTGAGCTCAAACAACTCACACAGTAGGTAAGCTCACATAACTGCAGTTGGGGACACTGTAGCAGAAGCAATACTTACATAAACTACTCTACAGTTTTCCAGCTCCCTTCCATGGAATAGGTAAGGCCTCCTGCAGCTTCAGCTATATGGGCTCCAATCTTTGAGTTTGGAAGCATCATGTGTAAGTAGGGTAAAAGAAGTTATCTGAGTTTCCCCATGATTACACAGAGGGAAACCATACAGTGACAGACAATACAGCACATTTAAGGTCTCCAGAGGTCTAAATACCAATGTATGTCTACTGAGGAGATCACCACGCAGGAAGACAGCCCTACTTTGGGAGCTGGGTTAGACAGGCCACATCTTTTAGCTAATGACCTGAGGAAAGGCAGTGAAGGATTTCTCTCCTTGCCCCGGATGGACATGGGATGTTGGTGCCTTCAATTCTGCCTCAGTCATCCTTCACTACACAATGACTCTGACAACCAACTAACTTCTGAAGCATCTGAAGCATTCTGGGGCACAGGAAAAACACCAGTGATGATACCAGCAGGTAAATGAATGAAAACTCACCATCCCAGAGCCATGTGACTATTATATTGAACTGATCACAGGCTCCCTTACACATTTGATTAATGCAAGCCAGTTCCCATCAGGAAAATCCTGATTGGCTTTTTTAAAAGGGGGATATCTGGGCCTAAAATGATAGAACAACAGATGCAAACAGCACAGACCATGGAGTACAAGCGGGCCTGTCTCAGAACCATCAGACGGTTCCAACCCACCATAGGCAACACCTAACATACTGTAAACTCTGCTTCTTCCTGTCCATATAAGGGTAGCTCTGCTTGTTCTGGCGCTCACCTTTCTTCTGTAGTTCTGGAATGTATCATATGCCAAGTTGAATTTCTTAAGAAAAGGTGGGCAGATCTTTTTCTAGCTTAATGTGTACTCACTGAAATTTATCAGATACTTTGTATGAAACCACTATGTATACAGATAGCTTTGGAGCAAGACCCTAGAAATACAAAGGGGAATTGAGCAACAGTCATTTTATTGACATAGCTCATTGCACTTAGCGCAATGTGGCCACTACATGAACAGTAACTATGGAGAGTTGCGATACCAAAATATTGTAAAAGTTCTTTCCATGAAAGTATTCAGGGAAGTACCTGAAAACAGAACTGGTTTAAAAGGCAAGCAACAGAATAGCACTCCATAGTGTGCGTGTGCACACACACACACACACACACACACACACACACACCTTACTAACATTATACACTATCACACTATCATTTCATTTAGGATAACAAGATTATAAATAATTCTTTCTTCCAAATTCCCTCCGCTTATTCCTTTTCCAGCTCCTCCTGTGCCCATGGGGCGGGGGGGGGGGGGGGGGGGGGAGAAGTATAATTTCCAATGTTTCTATAAGAATTAATTACATGCATATCTTCAAAGAGCACCAATAAAAGTCATTTTGAATATAAAACACAGTAATACTCCAGAGACAGAAATTGAAAGTAAATGAAAAGGGAGCTGGAATGCTCAGAATGCTGAGTTCTTCTACAGAAATAACATACTGGTCCTTCACAAGAAGGACGGTGAAAATGTGTGTGTGTGTGTGTGTGTGTGTGTGTGTGTGTGTGTGTGTGTGTGTGTGGTGTGTGCAGACACCCATCCACACACACACATGCACAGATGAGACTAGATCATTTGTAATATGTCTCACTCATGGGATCCTGTTTGGATGTGAGTAAGTTCAGGAAAACTGAACAATTTCCAAGAGACAGACAATCATCAGAATACCTGCCAAACATGGCTACAGAGGTGGCTCAGTATTTAAGGGCACTGGCTGCCCTCCCTGCCAAAGGAGTCCCAGCACCACACGGCAGCTTCCAAACCATCCATAACTCCAGGTCCTGGAACCCAATGCCCTCTTCTGGCTGTCCTGAGAACAAGACTCACGCTGTGTACCACAGTACACAGACATACATGCAGGCAAACACTCAAGCACATGAAATGAGAAAGGAGAAGGAGGAGGTGACACCCCTCCCCCCTCCACTGAACAGGAAAAGAGGAATGACACATAGGAAACCAAGACCGGGATCCCGCAGACATCCCCAACTGAAAAGCAGGATCGGCAGATGAGTGTGCTGCTTAAAGGATAGCCCAATCTAGGTGCTCATTCTGGGCAGCACACAGCTAAGCTTAACCATGGGTCTATGTCTATTATTATATCTGTTTACATATCATTAAGTGTTATATATTACATATTGTGTTATATATTATAGATAGATAGATGGAATATATATCTAGATTATACTCTATGTTCCCATGTGCCTATCTTGGATGACTCTGGGCAGCAACAAGCAGAAGTCAAACGTCTGTGTGCGACTGCTCTGGGTGGTGAACAAGCATGTTCAATGACTCACAAGTAAGCCTCCCAACTTTAGGGGAGGCTAGGAAGTTACATATACAATTCCGAGTAAAATATGTTTATTGATTTTTTTTTATTCTAAAAGTAAGAATCTGTTGTTTAAAACATCTACATTTAGGAGGCGGAATCAAACCACCAACATTTCAACAAACTAAATGAAAGCTGACAGCTCCACACTGAGGAATACTCAACCACCACGGCTATATACCAGGCAGCATGGGGGGAGGGTACGCATTAATGCATAAAGCCAATAATCTGCCTGCGGAGAGCTTAACTTGGAAAGAACTTAAGGGAAGACAATAAATTAGGGGACAAAAGGAGTCCCGACACAATCTACAGCGCCATCACCGTAACAAGTTTGCCTGTACAGACCAAACGGTGAATGTCCTTAGTCGGGGAGCAATGACAGATGTCTGTCCCTAACAAATAAATTTGAGAAATGGAAGTAAACATAGTGATACACATTTGTAATCCCAACACTCAGGAAGAAGAGACACTAGATTCTAAGTCCTCTGCTTTCCAGGGTAACATAGTGAGTTCCAGGCCAGCCTGACCAAATAGGAAAGCCCTGCCTCACAAAACCAAGAGACAAGGATGTAGCTCAATGCTGGACCACTTACCTAGCATTTGCCAGGCCTAATCTCCACTTCCACCACCATCACCATCACCATCATCATCACCACCACTACCACAATCGCCACCATCACCACCACCACACACAGGAGGTGGGGAGGACACACAGAGAGACTGAGTCATAGGAAATATTCTGAGAGGTCCTACAGTAAAGAAAGAAGGTCTCAATTTGCTTAAGTTAGTATTTTTCCAGATACACCTGTTCACAAACTGACTCCCCTTTTCATGGACTACAGACCAAACCCCAAGAAGAACTAACAGCATGTGTAAAGAGCATCAAGTTTTGGGGGAACTATTTTTATTCAAAGACAGTAAAGCTTATGCTTTCTACAAAATTTAAAATGTCTTCATTCTTCGAGATCAAGAAACTTACTTTTGGAATTTCTCATGGCCAATATTCTGGAAAAAAGATACTTCTAGTTCCCAACTTGCCAGGGAACTACAGACATGGAAAGACAGCCCAGTCCACCACTTCCCCAACCTACCTACCTATCTACCTCACACAGATCATCAAGCCCCCAATTTTCTCAAGTCAGCTTCTCACCCAGGGTGGCTATATGTGTCCTATGGGCAAGGGCCCACTGAAACAGGCAATCTGCAGTGAAGGGCACAAAGAGGACCCAGCACATGTCAGGAGCGACAGACACCTGAGTTCCACTGCTGTCAAAGACGCGTGCAGCCAAGTCTCCATAATGCACACTGGGAGACAGACAGCTAAGAGCGAAGGCACTGGCAATCCCTAAACCAGTCTTTGGGCCACGCTCCTTTCTGTTAACTGTGCTAAACAATCTGGGGAGGGAGGGGAGGAGGGAGGAGACGACGGGAGAGATCAGAGAGGCAGACTTGGAAAGGTCAAATATGCTTAACTGATATAAAGGGATTTCAGCTTTCATCTGATTTCTGATATCATCAAACTAGGAACTCATTTTTCTCTAATTTCCCAGCTGCCTCACCAATGTTCGCCCTCACACCTACTCAGAGCTCATGTTAATATGTAATAACCAGTAACCGGGGAGATGGTGCCCTTGTCATCCCAGCTACCGGGATGCTAGGGCAGAAGGATGCCTTCAACTTAGGATTTCCAAACCAGCCTGGGCAACAGAGCAGCGGCCTGTCCCCACCTAAAAAAAATAGTAAGAGAATCAAGAGTAACCACCGATTACAGATAATAAGGGCAAAGATGTTTTCACACTAAATCCTGTTGGAACATTAGATATCCTTTGGAAAAAGAAGCTAAAATTAGATTAACTTGAAAGTGTATACACAGACCACAAACTAATCGGATCTGAAGGTAAAACCTCCAACTGTTTAGCTAGGAGGAGACACTAAGAGTGGACGCAGGGTAGCTCACATCTGTAAACCAGCACTTGGAAGGCTTCAGTACTTGGGAGGTTCTCTATGAGTTGGAGTCCCAAGCTACCCTGGGCTAAGGGATGAGACTCTGACTTGACAATACATTGGTAGTGACGCTAGTAATAGCAAGCAAGATATGAACAACTCACAAAACTGAAAATCATAAAATAAATAGAATCACTTAGACACTGAATAAAGATGTTCGGGTTTATTTATGCCAAGGGTACAGGCAACTCCAAACTATTTCTCACCCATCCCATCAGGTTGGCAAGAAGTTGAAGTCTGACAGACACTGGCTAGAGATGCTGGCAGGACCTTCCATTAAAGTACCTGCCAGCAGACAGATAAAACTGATGCCGTGATTACATGGGTCCACGTAATGTGCGTGTGTGCGTGTGTGTGTGTGTGTGTGTGTGTGTGTGTGTGTGTGTGTGTGTGTGTGTGTATGTGTGTGTGTGTGTGTGTGTGTGTGTGTGTATGTGTATGTGTGTGTGCATCATTTCCTGAGTCTCGTGCTGGTGAGGACACAGAAAGGAAGTTACCAATAACAATGAGCACACCTGGCATGCAGACACTGGTATCCAGGGACATTCTCCACTACAAAGAATGAGGACCCAGTGAGGAAAAGGTCTTTCCAGGGGTGAGACAAAGAAGACAAAGGATGAAGCCAAAATGCCTTTTTACTCCCAATAGCTATAAAAACACCCACAAAATCTGAAGGGGGCATGCACCCAGCTACCTCACATTCACTAGCTAAACCTGGAACCCACTGAGGAAATTAAAGCATGGCAGTAGTGAATCATGAAAAATGAAAATGAAAGTCCTAAGAGCCAAATCATCTAAGAGTGGCAGGGAAGGAATAGGAGGAGACTCTGCTTAGAGCGGATGATAATTTTCATAGAAGCAAGATTCAAGTATCTCCTCATAGAGTGCTGAGTAACTGCAAAGGAAAGCCAGGCATGTCAGTGCACGCCTGCAGCCCAACACTTGGGAGGTACAAGCAGGAGGGTCAGGCGTCGAAGGTCAGTCTAGCACATACCGAGACTCCATCGCCAAAGAAACCAAAGTAATCATAATTAGAGTAGCGGCAATAAATGCAAAGGGCAGAATAATAGCTACACAGTGGATACATCCAAGAACATCTTGAAAGTGACACCAATGTGCACTCTGACCCTGCCAGTGTGACACGAAAGACACACAACAGCCACACAGCATTCTCTAAGGGAATGCACAATTCAACGTAAACATAAATAGTTAGCTAATAAGAAAAATGGGTCTTTAAATGGGGTTCCGGTTTGCACAGAAATGCCAACACCATGGAATAGAAAGGATGTAGGAACGTTCCAGATCAAAGAGAAATGACCATTAAATGACCATCAGTCTCTGGCCTGTGTGCTGAAGGAGGAAAATGCCATCGAGACTCTAACTGGGTTAGCTGATGAGAGCGGAGTGCAGGACTGAGTCACCACACAGCGACAGGAAGAGATGGCCGTCACCTCCCCTATTCTTAGGAGACACGTGCTACATCCAGGGGCGGAGCACCATGCAAAATTCATACAACTTGTTCTCACTTGATCTTACCCAAAATTTCAAGAGGCACTGCACACTTATTCTCAAATACTTCAGAAAAAAGAAATGTATATAAACTAGAGGAAAAAGCAGACACACAGGTGGGAGATGATAAAACTAAAGAGACAAAATATAAACAACAGATGACTCTGAATAAAAGATATGGACTACACTTGCTTTCAAACATTTTAAATTGGAATTGTTTATAATGAAGGGCTTCAGGGAAAAAAATAAACACTAGGGAATAAAAGAAAAATGTAACAGTCGAGAATTCACTCTATTTTTTAACAGAATTTGAAAATGGTTTATAAATTCAGCCCAAACTATTTCATTGCATAAACTACTTATGTGTGTACATGCATATGTACCCACAGATCCCTTTCTCAGAGCTACCTAAAAATCCGTGTATAATTTCTTAGCGTGAGGGGGAAAAAAATCCTAAATTCTTCTAAAACACTATGGACAGACCACAACCCATGTCCTTAAACACGGGGAACATAACTACATCTACCATTACAAGACTTGTAGGTCAACAGAAGCCTCTGAAATTCCAGTACCCTGTGTGTGTAATCTGAGTGCTGTTTCCCTTCTAGAAAAACAAGTTCCGAGCTGGAAGATGAGCTATATCTAACAGCATCAATTTTTAAAAACCTATTAGTGGTGGCCTTTGGGGTTAAACACTGTATTGCTGAATGGACTGAATAGGGGCACAGAGCTCCCCTCCTCCTAAATATGGATTAGGTCATATGTGCTGTCCTTCCAACACCTGTGCCTCCAACAGGAAGTAACTAATGAGTCCAGTCTCCTTCTTGGGTAAGTTTGTAGAAGGAAAAATAAAAAGATATGAAGGTTGGACATTATGAGGTCAAGAACCATCACCAGAATTGGACTGGATGCTTAAGCAGAAACGCATTAAATCTCAGGGAAGGGAGCAGACCCTCAGCCTCAGATTCCAAAGTAAGCTCTTCTGCATGAAGATACAAATAATGAAAAGTTATGCTGTAGCATAATACCTGGTATTGTTCCCTTCCAAAAAGCATTAAAATATAAAGGTCAGTTAAGCTTAAATGGTATTTTATTGCATACTTTAAAAAGACCTTGAACAATTAAAGCAATGAAATATACTACTTGCTATCATTTTTAAACATTCAGGGAAGCATAAAAAGGCAGCACATCCCGATACTGGAAAAAAAAAAAAGAAAAGTTAACTACTACTCTTCCTTTACATACTGACTTCAGGTCAGGTAGGTTTTTTCAGAGAGTTCCTGTAACACTCTTGCTGGCATGAATTCCTCATTAGACAGCAGTTTTCACTTGAGTGTTAGGAGGTGATACCCAGAACTTAAGACATTCAAGAAAGACATTAACTAAGATACTATCAAAGCAATGGCTGGAACTCAAGGCTAGAGAATGGTCCTCAAGCTTGGGGATGTGACGAATATTGTCACTCGGGTCCTCGCCATGGACATTATGATGCAAACAGGCAGTTTAAAGACGAATCGTCTCTTTAAAGTTATTATGGAGAATTTAATAGGGAGCCAAGTTTGCAAGCCATGGGACTTGAGAGTTATAAATTACTGTTCAGTTCCTAAGTTCCAGGAAAAACTTCTACCCTCTGATACTGCCCTTTAACCTTTAACCTTGTGACTCCCATTGATAGTACCAGCTTACTTTTTATCATACTCAAACTTCCAAAACAATAAAATGTCAAAACAAAGAAAATCAATTTTGCCCCTCCAAAGAAGCAATTAGTGAAGTTTAAACCACTCTAAAAGCATTTTAGCTTCGTTAACTTCTCTACAGTGTATAAACTATCCCTTAAGTTTCAAAGGTACTGTTTTCCTACCAATTATCTAACAAATGAAGGCCTTAACCTTCTAACCAAAGTACCTAGCAACCAGTACCTTGGGAATATGGGGAGCTTATTGAATTACAGGTCTCGGGAAAAACAGCTTCTCCAAAGGTCATCAGGATAGTTCATAGCCCCATTTCAAAATGGCTCTAGGGAGGCCCAAAAGATCCAAGTGACTTTTACTCACACACACACTCAGGCCTTCACACTGGGTTTGTGGGTCTTTATTGATTAGGTAGCTGAAGCTATGGCTCAGCAGTTATGAGCACCGGATGCTCTTACAGAGGACCCTGGTTTGGTTCCCAGCGTGTGTATATGGTAACTCACAGCTGTTTGTAACCAGTTCTGGGGTATCTGACACCTTCCTCTGGCCTCCATGAGCACCAAGGATACATGTGTACACATCCTACATGCGGATGAAACACTCAGACAGGTAAACAGAAAGACATCTGAAGAGAAGAAGAGGACGCCGACGACGCCGTCAGTGCTCCCTCGGCAGCCTTGCTTTGTCACTCTCTAGCAAAAGGCACCGAGGCCCCATAACTTCTGGACAGAGGTCTTAGAATCAAAGAGGTCTTAGTTTCAGACACCAGTAAGGAACAGAGCCACTTGATTATAGTGTGTTTAAGCAAGCAATTTACTGCGACTAAGATGCCATTTCCCCACCAACAAAGGAAGAAAAATCTCACACCAACGGAAGAACTCAGGTGGCACACTTGAGGAGTGCGGCCCCACTTTGTCTCCTGCTCACACCAGATGGAAGGAAAGAGTGGGTTCCTTGACACTGTTGGTTTCCGGGGGCCCCCAGGCTTTCACCAACTTCCAGAGACAAGGAAGACCGGGGTAGCAAATGCTGGAAGCGGAAAGAATATTTATAATCCCAAGTGCTATCGACACTATTAAATTAATTGAGAGGTGGAAAGTCAGCAAAGGGTGCAGAGTAAAAGACATAGAACACAAGTGATAACAGATCTGTGAGAGGAAGGAATTCCCTGTCATTAAATTTCAATCAGGGAGTTTAGGATATGAGAAAGGGCAGAGGATGCTAATCACAAACAGATTAGTGAATAAATTGCAGGCTGTCTGCTTCCTACCAGCTTCTGAGAAACACTGAGCAGGATGGGTCATCATTCCTACTGAGAGGGCAGAAAAAAAACGAATGAGACACCGAGATATACCTGTCTGCTCCCAAAGCCCTTAGCTACCCCGGATCTAATGTTACTGAAATAAACCGTGAAGGAAATTATCTTGTTCAATAACCACATTTTACAGGTCACTGAATAAATAAGGGCTAAAAAACCACCCACAAAGACAAAACAATTAAGACACAAACAGAATATCCCAAGAATAGCCTAAGCAGGTACTCTTGAAACTACTCAGGGGACTAACACAAATGGATGACAAGTTCAAGGCCAGCCTGAGCAGCTTAGTTATCCAAGGAATACAACAGGAAAAGACACAAAATCGTTTCATTTTCCTAACCAATTTAAAAAAAAAAAAAAAAAAAAAAAGATGCTGTGGTTATTTTGTTTGTGCTATAACAGAGGACTGGCAAAAACAAAGTTCAGGAAGGAGTTGTTCTGACTTAGTTTGAGGCTGCTGTCCATCATGGAAAAGAGGATATGCCAGCAATAGCAGCTCTAGCCATGGCCACAGGTGGGTGAGGCTATGGTCACATGGCAGCCATGGTCAGGAAGCAGAGAGATGGAGGCTAGCACCCAGCTCACTTGCCTTTTGGTCATTCTGGACCCTACAGCATGAGACGGTGCGGCCTCCATTCATTCAGAGAGGGTCTTCCCTCCTCTGCTAAAGAGCTCTGGAAACGCCCTCTCAGTCATGTCCACGGGTCTTTCCCAAGGCAGTCTAAGATCAGTCAGGGAAGACTGTCGATCACAGATGCCATGGCTGAGGAACAGGAAAGGCGATACAGCATATCTGCCAGGATGTGACTCTGTGCAAAAGCCGGGCAGCTCCAAATGCAGGATCATCCTTAGCAGTGGCAGAACCATGGCTCTCAACTACCCAGGGGGGTTTCGTGTGAAGAGGTCACAAGACAACTTCGGCCATCGGTTCTCTCCTTCCATCACGTAGGACCCAGGGATCCAACGCCAGTCATGAGAAACTAAATGTATAGATAGGGACAGAGATGAGAGCTCAGGAAGAAGAAGTTCACAGTCTGTTCTCATCGATGTGTTCCGTGATGTGCTGAAACTCACAAAGAGATGGAAGATTACGTTTCTGGAGCGCTACTCGAAGGGAGTTTCTGTGAGGCTGTGTCGATTGTCACCATGGCATTTCTTATTAGGAAGTCTCCTACTGTCATTTTTTTTTTTTTTGTTATTTTAATTACAGTTTGATCAGAGAGGAGCTATTTTGAATCTATGGGACTTTCCTAACCAGATTGCTTTGGCATTTTAAAGTCACTCAAACTCAGGGCCTACACAATATGGCAAGTATCTTTTCCCCTTCTCTCCTTTCTACTCAAATGCTAAACAAAGGAACCATCTGTTCCCTCTGAAAACATCAGCCCTTGTTTTCATTTTTCCATTAATAATAGTGCCTCAAACTTATATAATATCTTCCTCCAACTTGCTTATTAAAGCATTTTGTAGACATGGCCACATTCACCTTCAGCGTTATAGTCTACAAATGGGAGGGAGGGAAATGCTTGCCAATTTTTCAGCTTGATAAATAATTGTTGGGTAGTTAATGAATTTAACAACAGTGTGAGAGACGGCATGTTAGCATCAGAAGGGCCCTTCGCTGATCACCGAGGCCAATCCTGCCTCTTGCATGTGTCAAGAGAGACTGAAAAGGGAGAACCGAGTCCATGCCCTATTTGTGTGCACTTGGCTCTCTGCTCCTGATGGTAGGCAGAGGGGGTCAGAGGCACATCTTACACACTTCGGTGTCTCCAGAAGCTGGTGTCGAAAGTGCTCATTTAAATACTTGTTGAATGAGTGATCGTGTCTGTAAATAGTCTGGACACAGCAGGTGTTGCAAAGTCGGGCTAAGAGCTCAGTTCTTCTGCCTCCCCCCCCCCCCCAATGCAGTGTGTGAGCATTTGGTTATCGACCTAAACTCAAAAAGAACCAAAGAGAGAAGAGGCGAGGAGAAGATAGATCCTTATAAATATGAAATTCATTGAGCAAATGCAATAGCTTATCTACTGGCCATGTTAAAACTAAACCCACATGAAGTCAAATATGAATGAAGGCAGACTACCAATGCTGTGCATCCTTTGCATGGTCCCTATACTGGGAAATTTGATGGAGTTATTCATAAAACTTTATACTACTGGAAAAACAAAACAGAACAAAAACGAACAAAAAAACTACCTAAAGGCTAAAGGACAGTATGTCTCTATAGCACATATCTGCCCAATAAGGACAGTCCTCTGTCCTCCGATTTAACTTCATCAGTCCCTGTTACTCCAGAGGACACTCAGCATGAGGTCATGAAATCTAGCAGTCCAGAGTGTTCCAAGGAGCAGAGAGGCCACTGGAATAAAGATCTTTCTTTCCATGGGCCTGAAGTCAGCCGTTCATCTGGCCTCTTTTTCTTATTTTCAGAATGCCTTATTCCCTGCTGCAGATCCTTGTTACTGTACAGGCAATTAATGGTTCCTAGAAAAGCAACCCAAATCTGAAATGCTACCATCCAAATTGCTTAGTAGTTCCAACACAGTCAATAATTCTCCAAAGATCCTTCAAAATAGGCCGTCCCTGTAGATGAGAAAAGTGGGGGGTCTAGGTCTAGAGAACAGAGGAGCTTTTCCTTTCCATGGCTGGGGATCCAGCTCAGGGCCTCATGCATACTAAGAAAATACTGCCACTGGGCAACAGCCTGAAGCCCAAGATCACTTTCTTTACAGTAGATGAGAGGGGAAGTGGGGTGGGGAGGACACGAGACAGACAGACAGACAGACAGACAGACACACACACACACACACACACACACACACACACACACACACACACACACACAGAGAGAGAGAGAGAGAACCAACTATGCTACAATGTGATCTCACATAGGGTAGATCATTAAAAGTGAGCCAAAAATAAATTATTTTCCAAATATAAACAACCTAACACAAGTGAAATGTCAGCTCTGATCTCCTCGCCTGACAAAGGAGAAGTACACGGAGACAGAGCAAACCATGGAAGGTACCTGAGCCCCTCCGGCATCACGTTTCACATACACAAGCGACTGTCAACAGCGAACACCAAGGAGGAGTACCCAGATCCTGTCCCGCAGAGGGGTCAGCTGGAGATCCACACAGTCGGTACCCGAGGATGCCCAGCAGTAGTGGCCTGCACAGATGGACAGGTCACAGCAGGCCCAGCTCGGGTTGGACAGAGTCCTTTCCATACCTAAGATTTGCTTACTTAAGGCAGCAAGATTCCCAGGACCCTTCGGGGTTCTAGCAGAAAGTGCATGGAATGTTAACCCTTTCTGATACTTTCCAGATAAACTGTCCTTTCATTCACTTGGGCATTCTTGCTATAAAACCACCTCAATAATAATAATAATAATAATGTTTGGGGATTTAGCTCAGTGGTAGAGCACTTGCCTAGCAAGTGCAAGGCCCTGGGTTCAGTCCTCAGTTCCAGAAAAATAATCATCATCATCATCATCATCATCACTTTGGACTTGGCATACAAACCTCATAATTTAACATCCTAATTAAATATTTCATGTTTAAAAGCAAAGGGTCCCATATTTAACATATAAAAGCCCCACTAAACAGAACAGATTTTGATCTCTGAGCCTCTTTCAGGGGGTTTACTTCAACACAGCTGCTGAAAAGGCCATGGTCCCGAGTATTCATGCAATCGCTGATTGTGTGCCTGCGCTAGTCTGCAAGGACCAGGGGGCCTGCCTGATACAGGATTCTCATACTCCAGGCCAGGCTCCTGCTTCAAAACATTCATCTGGTAACAGAAACTCCCTGAGAAGGTCCATGCTTCCTCTCACATGCACACCCCACTAGCTAACTAGTCAATATAATCCTTTTTCCAAATGAAAATTCCTAACAAAAGACGCTGCTGTCCTAAATATGGTAAATAATCAGTCGGCACTGGATGGTATTGGGCAAGAGGCTCGGCCACTGTGGGCATCAATCAGTGTCTCTTTTTGCAAAATAAATGGTCAACTCAAGTAAGCACTAGACTTCATTCTGGCTCAGAAACTCAGTACCTAAAATGAAGTTCCTACCTCTGCAGAGTTTAACATCTCCTACAGAGTAGATTCCACCCACTCTCATGCCCCCACCCCCTGAAACACACACACACACACACACACACACACACACACACACACACACACACACACACACACCCATCACTCTTACCCAATGATCAACCTTTCTGTGGCAAGCTGCAGACCATTCTCACTCCTTCCCTTCACTACTTCTTTGCTAAAATTCAATACAAAATAGGCTTCTAAATAACGGGAAAATGAGACACACAGACACCATTTAACACAAGCCCCACCTTAGGGTGATACCCTCTGCAGGGTGAGCCGATCTTCATCACTCCGGTCCACAGAAGCAACCATGCGCTGTGTCCTCAAACCTGACCCTGCAGTCCCTAAACTTACAGGCATCCATGGAACAAAATCAATACCAAAGTATCTCCCCATTGTAGTGGTGTACCCCACCGGAGAGCTTTTGAAATTCCTTAAGAAATACAAGCAGATACCTCATTGGCTCTAGCTCCTGGGGTTTACCTGGCACCTCCCCTACAAACAAAAAGTAACTTTTTGCATGATGTTGTGAGATCTGTAATAACAATGCATCAATGGGAAGGAACAAATAGTTCTCATTTGTGTTTGTTTGTTTATTTCCAGGCTAAGGAAGTTTCCGCATCACCCACCAATGACCTTGGGAGACTCTATAATGTCTTTTCAGGATAACAGGCCCCAAGGTCAGTAACTAAAATGGTGAAGGTCAAAACCACACAATAAAAATACAGAGCCTATATGGCAAGAAGATTATTTGGGAAAATAAAATAACAGCAGACTCCTATTTAAAACTTGTTCAAGGAATTTTAAAAAAATAATAATGGCTAAGAAGAGGTGATAGAAAAGAAAAGTAAAATTGAGCCCAGAAAAGACTCATTTGCCTGAGATCCCCTTCAGCCATACAATTGAAACTGACAGGAGAAAAAATAATATTCACGTTTCTATTTGCTACCCCCAAACGACATGGTTGGCCGTTTGTTTTGTTTTAAATAAAATGGGGAAGCAACAAATATATTAAATCCATCTGCAAAAAAACCCGCATTTGCATGTGGAAAACAAATCAGTGGGTGCCTGAATGGGTGATTAGGCATGCAATTGCCCATCTGCACGGGCCGCGCACCCTTGCAGGTGTGCGCTGCACAGGAGCAGAACATCTGAACCGGGAGTCCGCCACCACGGAGGGCTGCAGGTGGGGGCAACCCGAAACTCTCAGGCTCTAGACTTGAGCCACCTAGAGCCACAATCCCATTTCGGCACATCTTTTGGTTACATCTCTGTGGATCCTTTAAATGATCGGAGTAATCTCCCCTTCCCCAAGAGCACCGTCCTGCCCCTCTCCCCCCCCCCCCCCCCCCCCGCAGTGTGCCTGATGGCCTCTGTTGTCACTCCTGTTATTAGACTGTGTGACCTGCCCCTTGGGTCTTGGCTCCAGCTGCGCCAGCCTATCCCTTCACGGACCGCGCATACTTCTGTCCCAGGACCTTTGAGACACTTTCACTCATTATGAAACACTTTCTCCTGTCCCCATTCTGGTAGCTCTGGCGTTCCGCTTCACTTCCTTCATACGCCTGTTCCCATGTGCTCCTATCATCTAGAATAGGGTCTAGCGCATAGTAGGCATGTACCAAAAAGGGGTTAAATTAGTAAGTCACCATTACTATGGTTTGCTATGTCAGGCACCATCGGACCACCCATGAAATTAAAAGTGGGATTCAGTAAAGTTTCAACCCAGCAAAGAAGGGAAGATTGGAGATGTGTTAACGCAACACAGCACAGCATCACGAGCGCTCTGCTGGACAAAAAGATGAAGCATCGAGGCAACACAGTAGCAAACCACTGAGTGGGAAGGGTGGAGAAGGATTCTCTGGAACTTTCTTGAAAAGAAGAAAAAAAAAAAAACTCCACCCACAAAAATACATTCAGTTCAGAGAAGTTCTATGGTGTCCTCAGTTAGCTCCTAGTGTTCCTTATCAATAGCACTGCATGCGATAAGAGTTCCTTATCAATAGCACTACGTGTGACAAGACTGCCTGAGCTATATCAGTATTTCCGGGTGCCAAAGTCTGCAGAGAGAAGAAGAATCGCTGTCTTAAGGCTTTCATCCCAAAAGGGAATTTGAAATGCACATAAAATTTGTCTTCAGAAAGTTCTAGATTAAGACAGGGGAAGTTTTCAAAAAATGCTAAGGGTGGGTCTGGAGAGATGGCTCAGTGGCTAAGAGCACTGGCTGCTCTTCTAGGCTCAAATCCCAGTGCCCACATGGCAGCTCACAATCATCTGTAACTCCAGGTCCAGGTGTTCTGATATCATCTTCTGGGCTCCGAGGGTACCAGGCACACAGGTGGTAAACAGACATACATGTAGCCAAAACACTCATACATATAAAATAAAAATAATCTGTAAGCACTCACACTTGTTCATGCCCCTATAAAACACCAGTGTCGGCCCCTACATAAATAAATGCCCACAATGATACTCTGACTTCCCACCCCGCCTACCAAAAAGTCCTAACTGTGGCTTGTCCTCCATATTGAAAAGGCAGCCTCACTCTGTCTTTCTTGCTCCATCCACACTCCCAGAGCTCCTGCTGAGGTCAAAGTGAGCTTTGTTCCTTCCATGACAGAGTCCCACAAGAGTCCACTACCCCCTCTGCTCGCTCCACAATGACCCCTTCCCGTTCTTTCTTCACTTTCCAGCCTTTTTTTTTCACGTACCTCATCAGTGCAAAAGGAAATCACTAACAAGAGCAGGAAGAGTGGGAGATGGCCACGGTAACGGCCTCCTCCATCTCCTCCATGCCACTCCCACTATTCCACGGCATGACTTTTGAACTGACCTAGCACATAGACAGTTGCGCTCCTGGCTGAGAGCTAAGCATTGCGCCTGGGAGAGGAAGTTGGAGACACAAGATCTAATGGAGTCAAGGAGCAAGGTCAATCCATGACAGACTGCCGGCATCAGTTACTTTTACGATCTGGACCTTCAACTGCCATCTTTGGCATAAATTAGAACATTGTCAGAGTACTAACCGCTTGGATGCAAACAGGACAGACAAAGCCAACTCCTGGCCCTACTTCGAGGCAGAGACACAGAACATCAGAAGTCTTGGAACACGTTCTGTAAGTGAGGAGCTTCTACTCCTTGTCCAGCTTCTCAATTCTTCCAAGCAGCACAGACAGACAAACGTGGTATTAGAGTATGGAGCTTCTAACCTTCTCCATAACTGAGAATTGAGTTGAGTGCTACAATTTGCTGTGTGGTCTTGGAAAAGACACGTAAAAATCAACAAACCAAAGACTCCCAGAAAGCAAGGCAAAGAGAGGACTTTAATTTTGTTTGTTTATTTCCTGTCTGGCGGCAAGTGTGGCAAGGCTAGCAGACAACATCCGGTGGTGTTCTTCCTCACCATCATCCGCCTTGCATTTTCAAACTGGGTCTCTCAACGGCCCAGGGCTCGCGGAGCAGGCCAGGCTCCCTATGTCCCCAGCACAGGCATTACAGGTGGATGCCACCACACCAGTTTTTGTTTTTTTCTTTAAACATGGGTTCTACAAATCAAATTCAGGTCCTCGGGCTCGCACATCAAGTACTTCACTGACTGAGTCCTCCCCATATGCCCAAGAAAAGCTTCAAACTCTCTAGTGCCAACAGCCACGCAGCTTCCGGTATGCCCTTAGCTCTCACTTCTCTGCCATAACCACAGCAGATTCACTGAACGGCCTCAGCTAAACAGCATGCAGTCCTGGGATCCTTTCCACCACAACCCCTCCAGGATACCCTGCCAATATACCAACGGCCCACAGAAAATGAAATGCAAACCACCCATTCCTCAGATCGGGAAAGATGAGGCCCAGGGGCAGGCCACAACCTGGATAAATTTCAGGACCAAGAGCCAGGCTAGAAGAAGAAAGCCCATTCCTCCTCCACGGAGTCCGATAAGCCGTGGCTATTCTCTGCTACTGCGTTAAGTAATGAGAGCCCCACATCAAAGGTTTCTAACAAGGGGCAATAGGTTCTGAAAGGCTGGAAGGTAAAGATGCCCGTTGGCCTGCAGGACACGGGTGTTATGAGCAGAGCCACCGTGGAACAGGTATGGCTAGCAAACGACAAGTGGAGAGCAGGGTGCCCCGGCACAGGAAAGCTGGGGAGGGATGCTGCAGGGAGATGCACGGTGGCCGGGGCAGCCGGAGCCACAGAGGACAGCAGTGAGCAGGAAGCGGGGACCGCGGGAGACAAGGATAGAAGAACAAACCAGGCTCTGGCCAGGGTCACATGCTCCTGGTGAAGTGAACTTAATCGTATGGGAACGCAGAACGGGAAGGAAAGCTAAGAAAGGAGTGCCTGGGAACATCAGAGCCAGAAGAGGTTTCTATCCTCAATAGCAACTGTATGACAGGAATATTTTCATGATGTAAAAGCCTATTCTGTTTTCATGTCATTCTTAGATTACATCATGGAGTGGCTACAGCCGTCTCATACCTTATTATACATAAATCACTAGCTTAAATCAAGAGAATGAGCCAGGCCCACTGATTTAAAAGGAAAATATTAGATCATTTTTAATAACCGATATAATTCAAGTCAGTTGCCGTTGAGGCGGTGAGGTAATTCTATGCAAAACAGGTCCAAGGAGGAACCAAGGAGGGTCAGTGCTGGGCAGGTCGAGAGACAACAGCATTTAGAGACGCAGAGGTGGCTACCAGCACTTGCACGAGGGTCATTCTTAGATCAGGAAAAACACCACTTACACACTACTGGTGCCTCCAAAGCCCCCCTCACCAAACAGTTTATGGCCATTTTCCTCAGAACCACTATTCCCCAATTCCAGAAAAGGTGAGCATCATGCAGTGTTTGAATTTATACCCCAGAAGTCACTGGGCTAAATGAGCAACAGCAAGGCTTTTGGATATTCAGCAAAAGAATGAGATCTGTGGTGATTAACACGCAACATGGAGGCGTTCCCCCAGCCACCAGGGCACGACAAAGTGAAAAACATCCAGACAGCGGTGCAACAGGACTAAGAGTGACTTCCAGCAAAGAATCACACATGCCCGAGAAAAAAGAAAACCGGGGGCTGGAGAGGTGGCTCAGCAGTTCAAAGCACTCACTGCTCTCGCAGAGGACCTGGATTCAGTTCCCAGCACTTAGAGTGGCTCACAACTGCCTTTAAACTACAGTTCCAGGAAATCTGGTGCCCTCTTCTGGCCTCTTCAGGCACTGCACACATGTGGTGCACAAATACGCATGCAGAAAAACACTCACATAAGATAAAAATAAATAAATCTTAAAAAGAAGAAAAGATAAAACTAATGCTACATCAACTACATAGAAAGTAACACACTCAACAGGCACTGAACGATTCACAACTCCCTTTGGAGCACAGAGATCTGTGAAGCCAGCACCTTACAGCCCACGATCAGATGGGAAAGCAGATCTAAAACTAAGATGCTTAAGTAAGATTCTGCATCTAAACTCAGCCTTACTGGGTTGCCTTCACCCACAGAACTCTATGTCGTACTATGTGCTTTCAATACAAATGAAATCATGGGTAGGAAACACTTTGCATTGAGAATGTACTAAAAAAGGAGAGTTGAAAGACACCATCGAGCAGAGAGCAGTGGCCTTCTGGCCAGTAGCATTTTTAATGACCACAGCTAGGTTTTCCTCTGCCTTGGGCTCCGGGGCTACTAATAACCTTGACCCTGATTTTAAATCTCTCATTTCCATTAACTTTGAGAGGAGCGATTGAGATGAACACTATGGGAACCTGACACCGACTATAAGATGACCTGCTGAGCCTGTTTTTATGAAAAGACTATTTGGGTCGGGAAAAGAGACAGATGCCCTGGAAAGAGACTCTCTGCCAGACAGAAGGTATTGGCTGAGGTTTCCTGTCTGATCCCGTCATCCTCACAGCACCGATGTGCATCAGCTCTCTGTTCCTAATGCAAATGTTATTCATAACTACAGAGACACACTGTCTGAGCCAAGAAATACTGATGTATTCAACTTCTCAGGACACGGTATGACCCAACAGAGGCGGCATATCCCTGAAATATAATTGAAGGGACAAGATGGAGGCTCAACAGGCCAATTTTAACCTACTTTCACCTAATCCGTTTCTGGAAAAGAAGAAAGGTTAGAAAAAGAAGTGAAAACATGCCTAAAGGTTACATGGACTGATTACAAAGAGCCAAGGTGGCGGCCAGGTGGGAAAAAATATTGAGAGGAATTTCATGAATTCTCCCTGCACTACACACGGAGGCAGGCCTGTCCCCTCCCCAGCTCTTGGCGTCTCACCTACACAGCCAAGGGCTCAAGCAAGAATTCCAGTCATTTCCACCAAAGCAGCTCTGACTGCTGATGAAAGCCAAAAATGCAGAGGTGGGAAAGGCCAGCATTAGCTGAGAGCCTGTGAGTCTCCTCCAAAAACTCGGGCAAATTTTACATTCCATGCTGTTGTGGACTAATGTTTTCATTTCAAATTTCTAATGGAATTTTCCTGCAAAAAGTTTCCAAGGCAAACTGATCTACAAAGATGCTGTTGAGTTTATTCGGTAGCTTCCGGTAACCCCTGACTCTCATCTCAGCATATCCTAGGTAGCCTGGAAATCTATAACCAGCATGCCCTCAGCCGGTCCTATAGAACCCACATCCTGGGAGTCATGTCATCCCCATCCCGTTCCCTACGTGAAACACATCTAAAACAGAGATTAGTGTATCATTTCCAATGCTGGGAATAAACATAAATAAATTTACTTTAAGAAAAAAAAAAGACCATGGCTTACAACATGGAAAACCTTTGATACTCAGAAGCCAACTGCCTGGAGCTTGCCCCATGGACAGATCTGCACAGCAAGAGTGGAAGCCCTCAGAGCAGCAACCTGAGGGGAGCTAGTTACACCCTGCTGTAGCCATGTGACTGGGCTTTGTAGAGAACCTTCAGGAAAGAGTACAGGGATGGGAAAACTCACCTACAACCCCATGAGAAGTCCTGAGAGACCCATCTAAGCTGCCTAATCTCTGACCTGTAGAAACTTTCAATGAATAGATGTTTCTTTGTTCTGTTTGTTTTTTGTTTTTTGTTTTGTTTTGTTTTTTCCATCACAGGGTTTCTCTGTGTCGCCCTAGCTGTCCTGAAACACACTCTGTAAACCAGGTTGACCTCGAACTCAAGAGATCAGCCTGCCTCGGCCTCCTGAGTGCTAGGATTAAAGGTGTGCACCACCACCATACAGTTTGAAATGATGTTTCTTGTTTTAGCTGATAATTTGGGGAAATGTCACACAGAAACAGTAACTGATAGTACTGCATTAGAGTTTGAAATGTTCAAATTCTGGAATATTTTAATGCTCCTCCCCACTAAATCTACTATTTTTCACTAAAGCTAGGAAGATTTAGAATCAGACCACCAAAGATACAGTAACAGAAACTCTGGAAAGAAACCCTTATGCTCAAGAACACAGAAATGCTTTCCAGCTTTGAGACACAGACCCAAGCACATCATGGTCACACACACATAACTATAAATATAACACCAGTGTATAAAAAGTCAGTACAGCACTTTCTGATGCAACTTAGGGTTAGAGATGAGCTGGAGACAGAAGCACACATGAAATTATGACCTGCTCAGTCAAATTTTGATATTATCCACTTCCATTCTCAGATACTAACCGGCCTCTGTTGCCCATACTGTGGTCACAGTCTCCCCATACCATCCACCTGGGCTTCTCTTAGAGAAAAATCTTCCCCCTGAAAACTTTCCCTCTGATCCCAATTCTCTCCACTCTCCATGCCCTTTGTCTAGGCCCCAGGAAGATCTAAGGCTGTGATTTACTTACCTCAATGTGCCAATATCATAAGGCTTGAAACAATTTTGTGACAAATAAAAATACTGTAAGCAATCATCTTCCCATTGTATATGATCATCTTCTCTATGCATCTCTTCCCATTGTGTGTGATCATCTTCTCTATGCATCTCTTCCCATTGTGTGTGATCATCTTCTCTATGCATCTCTTCCCATTGGGTGTGATCATCTTCTCTATACATCTCTTCCCATTGTGTGTGATCATCTTCTCTATACATCTCTTCCCATTGGGTGTGATCATCTTCTCTATGCATCTCTTCCCATTGGGTGTGATCATCTTCTCTATGCAACTCTTCCCATTGTGTGTGATCATCTTCTCTCTGCATCTCTTCCCATTGGGTGTAATCATCTTCTCTATGCATCTCTTCCCATTGTGTGTGATTATCTTCTCTCTGCATCTCTTCCCATTGGGTGTGATCATCTTCTCTCTGCATCTCTTCCCATTGGGTGTGACTCTTCTCTATACATCTCTTCCCATTGGGTGTGATCATCTTCTCTATACATCTCTTCCCATTGGATGTGACTCTTCTCTATACATCTCTTCCCATTGGGTGTGATCATCTTCTCTATGCATCTCTTCCCATTGGGTGTAATCATCTTCTCTATGCATCTCTTCCCATTGGGTGTGACTCTTCTCTATACATCTCTTCCCATTGTGTGTGATCATCTTCTCTATGCATCTCTTCCCATTGGGTGAAATCATCTTCTCTATGCATCTCTTCCCAGTGGGTGTGACTCTTCTCTGTGCATCTCTTCCCATTGTGTCTGATCATCTTCTCTGTGCATCTCTTCCCATTGGGTGTGACTCTTCTCTATATATCTCTTCCCATTGGGTGTGATCATCTTCTCTATACATCTCTTCCCATTGTGTGTGATCATCTTCTCTATACATCTCTTCCCATTGTGTGTGATCATCTTCTCTATGCATCTCTTCCCATTGTGTGTGAGTCTCTTCTCTATGCATCTTTCCTCAAAGTTTCAAGCTTCTAGAGATCAGAGTGTGCCTAACTTGCCATAATACCCTGAGGAGTCTAAGACTGGGCTGCACATGTAGTTCAGTGCCAGACAGCTTGCTTCTCACATATAAAGCCATGGGTTCAATCTCTAGGACTCCACTGGGGGAAGGAAAAGAAAACTCGGGAGTTGCTACCTTTCTGACAAATACCAGACTCAGGGAAGAAAACAACTACAGACACTATAACCAGGAGTGGTTGTACAGCAACAGGACAAGGGATCTTCCACTCATCTGTGCAGGATTCAGACACCTTCAACCACACAGTAACCCAATGAGAAAGAACTCTTAGAAACAACCCTGAGCGCCTCAGTCTATGGCAAGCAAAAGAAAGAGGCATCCCTACCCCATCAGAAGCCAAGAAACAATACTGTAGACCTAGGGGAAAGGCTGAAGAGATTTCTCTACCTTTTCTTCAATCCTATCTCCTATAAGATGGCCCTGTGTTACATGAAGTCCCACAGACTCTGGGAGACTGTGTGGGCCTTGGTTCACACTCAGTAAGTCCTCTTGTAATTTGTGGAACAAGTAAATATAAATGAAACCTGGCTTAGCAGATGGCGACAAATGCTCAGAAGCCACCTGGCCAAGTAACCGCAGGGAGCCAAGACATAAACCTCTAACAGAAAGGACCAATGTTTTGCTTCCGGCAGACACTAATACCTGGTAGTTCTTAAGACCAAAACGGAAATATTAAAACTCAGAGTCCTTGGCTACAACAATTGTACGCTGATATCCAAAGAGGGAAATAATTTCCTTCCTGACTCCCACTGGGCCAGGCATGCTTGGGGCAGAAGGTGTGATTATGTGAACAAACAAAGCAAGAATCCCACAGGCTAGACTACAGCTTCTCTTGGTCTCTCAAGTACTCAATTTCCTAGGTCTCTGCATCTACCTCCTGGCACCTCTTCCTGATTTAGGCTTCAGCTTTAATGATTAAAAAAAGCTCCAAATTGAGTTTCTTTCCAAGACTCAGACCAAGTTACTGCTCATCTAGTCTTGGCAAGGAGAGGGCCTGGGTGTGGAGAAGGGTGAATGCCAAGCATAAGTACTATGTCCTAGGCACCATGCTGGACTCAACCTTTACAGTCTCTTACTTCCATTTTAATTCATTGCGAATCTTGAAGGAGAAACCAATTACAATAACCTATAAAGGGACCACACTTGATAAATTACTACCAACAGACTTGCACAAAACAAATGAAAGAGGCCGGTAAGACAATCAATGTGACCTCAAATTCTGGGATTTAGAAAATGAAGGCAAAGAGAGGCTAACAATTGGCAGGCTTTCTGTTAGCTCATCCTGCCATACTCTACCTTTGCATGCACTCACAGTAAGTGTCTGAAGCCACACCATTCTCAAAAGCCTGTTTCCGTACAGTCATTTGTTTAACCCTTATCAAATCATGCTGTCCAGCCCTATCTGTATACAACAACCCCAAGAGATTCAGTCAGTACCGGGTAGAGCAGCCTTGGGGAAAGGGACCCTCACAACCTTCAGATTTATTCTTCTATCCCCCAAAATGTGTCATGTGCCTTTTAGGCACCAAACATCCCACTATACTATGGGACACAGGCAGACACTGTCCTTCTTCTGACTAGGTATATATTTTTTATTTTGTCAAAAAGCAATTTATTTTTATTTTATGTGCACAGGTGTTTTGACTGCATGGATGTCTGTGTGAGGGTGTCAGATCTTGGAGTTACAGACAGTTGTGAGCTGCCATGTGGGTGCTGGGAATTGAACTGGAGTCCTCTAGAAGAGCAGTCAGTACTCTTAACCGCTTAGCCATCACTCCAGCCCCATGGGTAATAAATTCTTGCAGGTCAAGATTGCGTATGACCCAGCATTCTGCCTTTTCCAAACTCACTCTTATAAGCAGCTCTTGATGGCACAGCCTCTCGGTATCTTTGTGGAGTTGCTGGCTCACATCCCTCCCAGAAGAGGACTCCAGCCAACTGAAGCATGACACTCTAATGAGGGCTGAGAGCAAGGCTTCTCGTCCTTTCTCCCCAATAGTATAAATGCTCTGAGGAGCCACTTCATCTGTGCTCTGCCATGAGGTTTGAGTGTTAGTCTCTGGTGTGGATATTCCAAGTAGCACAGTCCCCTCCTTTGGGCCTCAGTGACAGGTTCATCACTGGGGAGTAACCAAAGCCTATGTGAATGTGGCAACAAGGCTCTCTCTCGTCCAATCAGGGAAGCAGATGTCTTCAGCTTGGTCAATGGGCAGCTATCTCCTAACCAGAAGGCAAATACCTTGAGGGTGATGAAGCCAGCAACCCAAAGGGACAGAGCAAAGAAGACTGCAGAGCATCCATCCAAGCTGGTGCCCTGCTCAAGGTGAGACTGAAGCCACCTCCCTCTGAACCAGGTCTTCCGTCACTGCAAGGTCACCCTTCCACCTTGTTCTAAATAACCTATGCCAAGGCCACGTCATTGCTTCAGAAGCAAGAGTCACCGTCGAAATCCTAACAATCTAAGGACAATAGAACCTTCCAAGCCTCTTCCAGCTGACTCATTTGGCAATCTTTCCTGTTCTGCCATTACACCGTTGGAGTTCATTAAATCCAAGTTCAAGGCTCCCACCATTTCATTTGAAACCCTGAGAAACTCAAAAGGTGAAGCAGGTAACAAAGCTTCCCATTGATGCTGTAACCATAACCTGGGGCGGGGGGATATGCAAGACCATGTTTGAGATTTTAATAAATACTCAAAGTCAAAGCCAATGAGTACCAGTTACCCACACTACAGAGACAACAATGAAGAAAACAAAATGACCAGACACAAGGATGAAGTCAGTCACACTTTCAGAGCAAGTTGGGTTTTTTCCAATCACTACAGCATTCACTGTGTTCTGAAAAACTCCACAACACTCATAGTGAGGTGTGGTGGTATTGTATTCCCCAAAATACTGTGCACCCTAATAAACTTATCTGGGGTCAGAGACCGAACAGCCACACTGTTAAACATAAAGGTTAGGCAGTGGTAGCACACTCCTTTAATCCTGGCATTCCAGAGGCAGAAATCCATGTGTTCAAGGATACAGCCAAACACGGGGACTCACGCCTTTAATCTCAGAAAGCGAGCCTTTAATCCCAGGGAGTGGTGGTAGAAAGCAGAAAGGTATATAAGGTGTGAGGACCAGAAACTAGAAGCATTTGGCTGGTTAAGCTTTTAGGTTTTGAGCAGCACAGTTCAGCTGAGAGCCATTCAGATATGAGGACACAGAGGCTTCCAGTCTGAGGAAACAAGATCAGCTGAGAAGTTGGCCAGGTGAGGTTAGCTATGGCTTGTTCTGTCTCTCTGATCTTCCAGTTCACCCCAATACTTGGCTCCAGGTTTGTTTGTATTAATAAGAACTTTTAAGATTCCTGCTACAGTGAGGTCTATTATTTACCTAGTTTAAGGCCAATCCTTGCAGTACATAGAGACTGATCCTCATCATGGAGACCACAGAACTAGAGTCAGTAGATGCAAGAATCCCCCAACTCCTTTCCCTCAGCTTGTCACCAAGGCACCACCAGGTCACACCATGCAGATGATTCTTTGTGCCATAGCCATCCTACCTATCTACCTATGAAACAGAGAGCCACTGCAGGGCGACGCATCTGACCTCCGTTCTCCTTCCCAACAGACAGCAACAAAATCCACACTCAACTAGCACTGTGGCTCTAGCCGGTCATGAACGCAAAGGCTCCCACGTTCCGCCAAGGCTAAGTTAGCCCTCTCTGCCGCCAAAGGTTGATGGGAAAATAAAATGAGGTCGCCAAAGGAAAAGGCACATTACGCAGGAGTAAACAAGAAGCATCGGATTATTCCCTGTCCTCGTCACGTCAGTGTCTCAAGTTCAGTGACACTCAACCTCCTGACAAAGGAAAAAGAAGGGAGCCACACAGCTACTGGTGACAGGGATTCGTTGTCACTGAGTCTTCCTCCAGTTTCTCTGCGTGCCCCCTGGCCAGAGGAGAAGCCCATCTTTGGTTTGCCATGTGTTTTACTGGCACTGGTATATCTATAGTCCGTTGCCATGAAACCAATTCAAAAATAATAATAATGATGATAAAGACTTTAGACTTCTCAGTTCTCCATTCTTGTTTCCAGCACCCATTATTTTTTTTAAATCTGATTAAAGAATATATATATATTCTTTAATATTTATCTTTATATATATAAATATATATATATAAAAAGAAGATATTTCTGTGTAGGACTCACCAGCTGAGGGAAAATAGCTCCCCTCCACTGAGGGAATAGAGAACAATGGCAAATGCAGAACCAGCTGACAGATTCTCTCTGCTTCTGTCCTTGAGTTCCCACCTGTGGAAAACAGAGAGCACAATGTTTGAGTCTCTCAGCTCTGACCAGCTTCAGAACTTCCTAGACCGACAATCAATGTCTCTGATTAAACCCTCCTGGGTGATGTCTAACTCTTCTAGACCTCCCAAACCTCCAGTAGGTACCAGGCACTCTTGCTTGATAAGTTTGTCTCAAAGGAAGGGAGAAGAGAATGCTCTCACTCTTCATATCTCAGCACCCTGGAAAACCGATTCATCTGAGTTGCTGAAGTACAAGACAGATCAAAAGGACGCAATTAAGGAAGAAAAGAATACGACTTAGTGGCCCTCTGAATTTCAATTTCCTTACATGTACAATGAGAACCAGTGGGACACAGAGAGCTGCAAAATCTCAGTACTCCTTGGTAAGTCCTCAATGCAGACTTAGACCTTTGAAAACTATGGCTCTTTTCTTGGGATTATACGGCATCTATTCCAGGAGTGAACTATATAAAACTTGCCCATGGTACAGGGAATAGAAACACACAAACCAGAAAAACTCCACCCTCATTCCCATAATATCTTTGAGCATTTCTAACCAATCATATAATTGCTCCATGACCCTGATATCAGTCTTCCCATCTGTGTATAAGCTTAAGAGTTGGGGGGGGGGGGGACCTTCAATGACTTCCCCAATTCTTCTACAACAAGAGAGCCAGGCACCAGGAGAGGGAAGTGGCCATCCAAGAAACCATCACTAGTGACAGGGATTCAGGGCTTCCTCCACTACAGCTAGTGACTGTCCATCTTTAACACAGACTAACGAGGACAGGGACCTGCCTTGTGTTCTCATACACTCAAGTTTACCCAATAACAAAAAGAAATTCCGTAAGGAAAATGGAGTTCACTCAAGATGAGCCCACTTGAAGCAGTTCATTCCTGAGAGTTTGAGGACCTGAGAATTATCAGAAATCTCAAAAGTCATTTTTACCAGAGCTACAACTTCAAATTTGCTGACACACTGATTGCTACGGACAGTGCAATCTGATAGAAAAAAAAAAAAAGATACCCCAACCCAAAACCCCATAAAATCCAAACTCCCTTATGCAGAGCAAGGACTGGGGGAGAGAAACACAAAACAGTTTCTATGAGAAGCAAAAGGACTTCTGACTCCCCAGAGGTCTAAGCCTCTATAAAAGACGCAGCTCTGCCCCTTGGCCCCGGGAGAGTCCCATCCTCTCTCCAGCTTTCCTCTGTGTGCCAGGGTAAGTGGCCTCCCTTTCCTATAGTCAACTTCTCTTTTAATAATTTTCTCCTTCTTTGCCATAAAGAGAACAAGCAGCTTTGCTAAAGAACTGCTGCGAAATGATTGAAGTTCCCATGCAAACAAACCATTAGCAGAGTTCAAATGCAATTTAAATTACCAGTTGTTAAAGTGCTCCTCAATTTCGCAGTAAGTTTCCAAGGAGAATTATATGCTATATACTATTTAATTGGTTGTTTTCTATTTTTTAACATCCTTTTATTCGCTCCACCCTTATATTTCAGAAGTGTCTATAAGAGCTTCCCTTTAAAAAAATTATACATTGTTGAATAGATTAAATGTAAAGATTGAAAAGTATCACAGAAACAGCTGCAGGAGTATGCAGCTCAGCAGAAATTGACGGCTGAGACCTCAAGAAATGTAGAATTTTAAAGCCTTAGAAATCAACAAAAGTGCCCACACTCTTGCCAGATAAATACACCAAGGCTCTGGGAGTGAAAGGAGGGATCAGTCTGAAACCCTCTATCAAGGGAGACCTCACAGCTCCCAATTTCCAGCCATTGGACATCTTTTTCCCACGGGGTCTGTAGGTTCCAGAAGACGGTGAGAAATACTAATGAATTTGATTTGCCACTTACATGCTTTAAAAATAAACATGGAGCCCTCTTCACATAGTCTCCTGGCTTCCCAAGTGGAAATGGCAAAAGTCTCCCCAAAAGAGAGGGAGAGAGGTAAAAACTGAAGAAGGAGTTCAAAGAAGCAGGGAGAAAGCGCATTCTCGGCAACGAAAGCCAAGAAACTCATCTCGACTCCTCACAGTCTAAGGGACTTCACGACTGCAGATTGCTATTGCTTTATCTGGCCCTAAATCAGAAGCTGCCATGGGGAAAGAGGACAGAGAGAGCAAACAAAGCCAGACTGGCCATGGCACGTGTGTAAATAGAAGAGTTTCTAAAAGCCATCGGGAGCACAATTTCAAATCCAGGGCTTCTGTAAAGGATGTTAACCTCTCCAAGCTCAAGTTTCCTGTCAACAAAACAGGGCCAATACTACCTGCCCTTCAGGGTGTGGACGACTATTTCCTGGAATTCAGCATCCAGCATATGTAATATAGAGACCACACACTGCACATTAATGCATGTTCACCTCTTTCCAATGTTTTTATAACTTCTCAACAACCACGGATCTAAGATATAAAGTATTTGGATGAAAAGCTTAATATAAATCAGTTGTGTTCTCTAAGATATGTGATATTCCTTCAAAGTAAATTCATTATGTTATCATTTTCAAAAATAAAACACAGGAAGAGTTGACATGTATTTTCTTTCTAATGCAAACTGTTTAAAAATGATACTTTCAAAAATATTTCCAAACCTAATTCTTAATCACACATTAATCAGCTTCACATGCAAAATCTTATTTAAACTCTATCAACACTGAGAAGGAGTTTCTACTTATACACAGAGGAACCTGAAGATTGAAATATACATCAAAGATTTGGGGACTAACAGTACCAGTCTTAAACCAAAGTCTTCAAAACCAAGCTCTGTGACAAGGGTTTTATTAATTATAGTCACAAATAGAATATGGACATTTATTCTTCTTCTCGGGGCAGAAATATACCTTTAAAAAAAAACTGCCATTTTCACACTTCGAATTGCTTTGGTATAAAAATAATGGCTGTTTTTTTTTTTAATGTTCATGTAAGAAACCTGCAAATCTGTTGTCTATTCTACTTTGTTAAGCTCTTTAAGTAAAAAGCTCAGAGACCTGGCATTAATCAGAGATCTATAGATGTCCAGAAGAAGCCTGAGAAAGGATAGTCATGAAATACCATCAGATCAATTCTAAAACAGATTGCAAATCGCTGTGCTCTTGATCAAACAAATCCCGAGTAACCCTGGTATTGACTTCTGAGTCCCCCCTGGGACAGCTGTTAGCTGACGTGGTGGCACATTCCCCGCAGTCAGGGTACAGAAAACAGCTGTTTACCAGTAGTCGGGTTTTGATAAAGCAGGGTGGGCCAAGCAGGCAGGCATTGGTGCTGAAATGTGTCCAGACTCTCCAAAGAACTCACAGCCTCCCTGTGGGAATGCTGGAACACCCAAGACTGGGAGAAAGGCTGTGTAAGCAAGCCCATGCCATATTTTGCTGCTCGGGGTCTCAAAGGTCTCTGCAGAGGCTGCGACTTTTCAAGTTAAGCCTGAAAATCCAAGAGGACCGCGGAATGGGCACAGGGAATCAATGGGCACGGGCGTCGAGGATGAGCCCAGGGTATTCTCAGAAACCCCAGTGAGGCCAGCAGCACAGAATTAATGGGGCATGGAGGGACAGGAAGCTAGAGAGGGTGTTACAGACAGAACACGGAGGACTTGGTATCCTGACCCAAATTACTTGAATTCATGGTGGCTGTCGATTTTGAGGGAATGATACGAGAAAAAGCTAAACGGCTGAACCACCATTTTAATAAAGGATTCCCTTCCATAGCCAGCCTTCCTCAACAGCAAGCTATGAGCATGTAAGGGAGTTCCCGGTGGGGGGGTGGCTTTTGAGTGGACTCTAATCCACAGCTCCACTGTCCCTTCCTTCTAACTCAGCAACTTTTACAGGAAAGAAACTAAATCACAAGATCCCCACTCTGCCATGAGGGACAGCCAGCAGTCTGAGCACCCAGGAGGCTGAGACAAGCTCTAGCAGGATCCCATCTGACCCATCCCTATGTGTGCTGAGAATCCCACAAGAGAAAGCCCCTTCCTGGCCGGCCTAGCACAACAAAGTGGAACCTTCAGTTAATGATGCTCGAACCAGATGAGACCAATTAGGATGTATGGAATTGCTCATTCCTTTAAAAGGGGCCCTGGCAGCAATTCCGTACATCCACAGACCCAGGACAATGAAACTCTCTCTCTCTCTGCCCTTAAACAGCTCCATAGAAAAGGAGAGAGATATGACACATGTAAGTACAAAAGCTGAGGAAGAAACACGGACCAGGGCACAAGTGCCAGAACATACTATGACATGGGGTGATCACTTATTCACGCCCATCTAAAGAAAAAGAAAGTCAGTCGTGTGTTTCCGACACGCTTCACCTCGCAGCTAGGAAGTACCACAGTCAGGAGCCGAGCCCGGATCTTGTACTTGTAAGCACGGTCACGGGCACTCAGCTGCCTCACAGCTAGCTACCTGGTGCAGGTTAACACAACGGAATCTCTTGCAAAGGAGGAGGTTTGTGGGGAGCAGATGGTGCCTGCGATTGATTCCTCTATAGGACAAGAGGAGTTCTACAGATAGAAAGAAGTGAGGTCATCTCACTTCTAAAGGGCGAGCGAGCGCGGAAGCGTGGAGATGAGCAAACGCAGGATAACGGGGAGAGGCAGAGAATGAGCTGAGAGAGCAGGGATAGGACTGGTGTCTACGGCGGACACATACGTGATTCCGGTTATTAGAGGTGTGCAAGACTGGGGACAAGAGCAGGGCTTAAAACTGTGACGACCAGAAAAATCACACATTCCAAAGACAACCGTGGCACGGTTTCAGCTTTCCTTGGGATTTCATATTCCAAGGCTGGGGCCAACCAAAAAGTCTTTCAGGCCCTGGGCCAGGAAACAAAATGGGCCCTCGGGTTTCTTTGGGCCAGGCGCACAGAAGGATGCTGTATGCGGCTTTGATGTCAGGGGTCAGAACATCCTGACCTTGAGAAAAGGCGCTAGTCAATTCCGGACACTGGCTGGAATGTAAGCGCCCAGGCTTCTGAACACAACGTGGGGAGTGGGGTGAGAATGAAAATTAAAGAACTCCACTCCACTCGTGGCTTTCTCCAGTTCTTAACTGCAGTCTCCAGCAAGTCCCTTCCCGTTAGCCAGAGTACAGTCGGAAGATGAGAATCATATTCCTGGAGTCACGTTACAGTCACAGCAACTCGTCTGCGAGGTTGAAGGTGAGGACATGTGTTCCTACATGTAAGCTGGCATGTTCAGCACAGGTCCCCCCACCCCCACCCCGCAAAAGGTACCATGATGATAGCTTAGCATGAAAACTCCCCGGTCCTCCTGGAGAAGTGGTCTAAATCGGGAGTTGTCAACAGTTTTTTTTTTTTTTTCCTCCTGCTGAAAATTGAGCTGTATTCCCCAGGCAAAGCCATTACATCTTTTTGTGCCAAATTGTTTTCATCTTTTAAATGACCCAGTAATCCCACTTTGGGCAATATACATAAGGGAATAATCCAGAAGGAAAAAAAAGACAGCAATTTGTTCAGAGATGTTATTCATGGTGCTATTTCTTGTTCTTTATATATCCCTCTATTATAGCACTGATCTCACTGTGCTGTAATTATCCGCTCCCCTCCCATACGCCTCCAAATTATCTTTGAATCAATCCCCAGCACCTAGCACAATGCCTGGCATACAGTAAGAACTCAATAAATGTTTGTTGACTGAATGGGTAATATGAAAGACATTTTGGGGGGAAAAAAGGGAGTGAGCACAAAGTACTGTTTTTTAAGAGATGGTGTTAAACTGATTTTTTTCCTTTTTTAGAAAACCTGGTAACATTAGACTGTAAACTACTTGAAGAGAAGTGTGTAAAGAAGCCTCAGGAATGACTACCCCCTGACTTAGTTTAGCAAGTTTTGGAAGAATGTTCAGACCCAGACAACTGCAGTACAGGTAGCCAAGGGGTACACAGAGGCATGGGATTCATGCAAGGTCACTTTGGCTTGATGACTAGAGGTAAGGGCTTCGTCACTTTAGCATCTCAGCCTGATTCTGACCCCATTTGTTGTGGGACTTTGACTAAACTACTGCCTAACCACTCAGAGACCCTTCTCTACACTGAAAACCGTGGGTATTTTCTGGAAAGCCCAGCTCCTTCGAAGGAAGCCCGGGGAGAACCAGGCAATGGCAAGCTAAACTCAAGGGAAGACGGGGAGGCAGCCAGCTCGTCACAGCCTCAAATCACAGGGGTTTTGATGCAGCAGTTTCTCCGGGGTCTTCGCAGGCCCATTTGACGGGATGGAGGGTGTGTTGCTAAAAGGTCTAGGAAAGAGAGAGAGAAATCTCCTCATGAACAGAAAACACACTGAAAAAGGCCTGGAGACACAGCTCAGTGGTAGAACATATACCTGGCATGTGCTGAACAAGACAAAAAGGTAACATTTTAAATATCATCACTCACAGGGCTTCACATTCTTGGTGGGAAAGAATACTTTATGAAAAAACAAAAACAAAAACCATCCCGAGAGAGAGAGCAGAGGCAGCTACGCATTCTGACGGCCTTGTGTGGGGCACGCTCGTGGCTCCAGTCAGGAGTCAGAAGCCAGAAGCAGCTGCACCCTCAACTGCCTGCCTAGAAGCTGGAGATTCTGATTCAAAGTCCATAGTCTTAGGTCTGGAGTTCTAGTAGCTTCTCCACAAAATGACACCGCTGTGTCTTTATGAAGCTCTGGGTCCATTCCGCTTGACATTTCTCCAAAGGAAATCACACTGACATCCTACTGAAAACGCTCGAACACGTCCTGAACTTCCTCTCCTCCATCCCACGGCTACAGCACTACATCACAGCTGCACCACCACCACCCGCCACACACACACACACACACACACACACACACACACACACACACACACCATACATACACACCACATACACACACATACACACACACACACCACATACACACACACTACATAAACACACACCACATACACACACACACACCATACATACACACCACATACACACACATACACCACATACACACACACACACCACATACACACACTACATAAACACACACCACATACACAAACACACCACATACACACACACACACACACCATACATACACACCACATACACACCACATACACACACACACACCACATACACACACACTACATAAACACACACCACATACACAAACACACCACATACACACACACACACACACACACACACACCTGGAATGCGCCAAACGTCTCCAAGTTTTATGCTTCTACTACTGCCTCACCTGTCAAAGAACTCCTCAATCAGTTGCCAGAGGGACGTTTGTAAAACGTAACTCGGGCGGCTACCAGCAGACCTGGACATGGGACTCGGAAGCGAACTGGGGGCCCCCGGTTTACTCACACCATCCAGTCCCTTCCGGCTCTCCTCTGTGGCTTTTCTGCACCCACAGTCATGGGCTGCTGGCACAACCCGCCCCTGTTCCCCACACATGAACTCCTTCCCACTTCGTGCCGGCTGCCCAGGGCCCGCACAGGCCCTTCCCATGGCTGGCTCTAGGCACTCAGATTCAGTGAGAACAGACCTGGCAGAGCCCCTCCCCCACATCAGCCCTGCGCCCTTGGTTGATCTAACTCTGGATTATCGATCACTCCCCCTCATTTCCATGTTTCCTATCTCCTCCCCGGCACACCCTTGCTGTTTTGCATATTTAAATATGCCGTCTGCACCCTGCGCAGGGATACTGCCCACAACAGAACAATGCACAGGAGCAGAGACTGGACAGTGATCGATAAAGCTAGGAGACCAGGGAGGTAGCTCGGTCAGTCAAGCCCTGAGTCCAAGCCCTAGAGCCCGGCTCTAAAGAGGCAAGCATGGCGGCAGCCTCACACATTTGTAATTCGGTACTGGAGAGGTAGACAGGCAGGTCCCTGGCACTCGCTGGCCAGTCAACCTTGCCTGTTCATGAGTTCCAGGCAAATAAGAGATTCCATCTTTAAGTAAAAAAATTCAAAAAAAAAATGGACAGCACCAAAAGATGTCTCTAGCCTAGACAGACAGACAGACAGACAGACAGACACACACACACACACACATACATACACACACACACACACACACACACACACACACACACACACACACACACACACGAGTTAGTAAGATTAGATAGATGCATGACACTGGAGAAGCCTGGCAGATTAGTTCAGGGAAAGGGAACTTAACCTTGGGCTAACCCCTGACCTTTGCAGCAGTCAAACAGACCCTATATGCACTAAGCCTATATGCAAGGGCTAAGACCTAGGCAGCTTCTCACACTTCCTTGGGTCTTGATTTTCTTGCAGGTAAATTAGGATAAGAACATCTACCTTCTAACATGGGGAAATCACAGGTAATTACAGACCAGTTACTGTAGGGCTCGGCACAGACTAAGTACCTGGTGTCAATAGCGCATTGTCTAGGCAAGACTCAGAAGGCAGCAACATGCTCCCCAAGCAAGACCCAGAGGAGACGCAGTCAGGTGCTCCCTCACGTACATCTTCCTCCATCCCCCAGGCTGAGCAGAGCGGTCATTACAAAGGCCTCTTCTGCCTTGCTTACAGGACAGCACTGAGTGTCCTGTGAGGGGAACGGACTGAGAAGTCTGGGTTCTAATCTTTCAGTCATGTATCAGGACAAGTATACTCTCAAGGCCTCCTGCACCATAGAATGCTGTGAAATATGACAGATGGGACTCGCGAATGGCTGGCTCTTTGCAACGTGGACAACCCATCATATCTACACAAGGTCCACAAGACTCTGTGGGCCACAGGAATGCCAGACACCAATGTGCCACAATTCAAGTCCAACCATAGCCCTGCTCCGCAGGGTAAGACCGCCCCTCCCCAAGTTCCCACACACATCCCTCTTGGCTGGTGCTTTCTCCCTGGCAATCAGACAATACTCCCAAATTATCTTTCTACCTAACTGAAGCTAGGCCTCAGGTGGGAACAATATCTGTACAGTTTGTTTGTTTGCTTGATTTTAGGTACAAATAAAAATTTTCCTCCGGCTGACCCCATTTCTAAATCCATCCATGAGAATTGCTCCCCTGGGAAAGCAGCCATCACCCTCCCCCCAGACAAAAGCCTTCAACATTCCTTACAGTATTTCCCACCACCATCCCTGTCTGTGCAAGCAAGCATCCCAGGTCGGCTAGCAGAAATGCCCTTGGCAATAATGATGTACTCACGTGAAGAGGTCACCACCACAGACAGCGGGGGGCCTTCACTGCCCTGCCTCCCTCTCACAAAGCCAGGCCCAGGACAGAACACAGCAGAGATGTGGTCCAGAAGCCTGAGGGGAACTGAGCTGAGTGAGGCGCACTCTCTTCAGCCTCCAGAACAAGGGGCAGAGGCATGGAGGGGGAAGGGCAGGAGGCGGGGGAGGGGGCTCCGCTTGGTTTCTGGAAACAAGAATTCAAATCCTGCTTCTCCCAAACCCTGAGTCACCTCCTTCCCTTCCAATAGATGAGTGTGGTGGGTAAACATTTCCATATATGGAGAAGAAGGCTGGAGGATGTCAGAAAAATCACCCTTCTCTCTGGCACTTCAAGAACATGCCCCACACAAGGCAGCTCTCCTTATTCTGAGTAAATCATTAACAACCCCCCCAGACATGGAGTCTCATCTACTACACACACACACAACAGACAGACATGGAGTGTCATCTACTACACACACACACACACACACACACACACACACACACACACACACACAATCCTGTTCCAGGAAACAGCTTCCCTACCCAGCATAGGAAGTGGCTGGTGTGAAAGCTTAAAGTCTACCTTACAAGGGGGCTGTCCCAAATGCCACACGAGACCGGCTGCAGAATAGAAGAAAAATCTTCGATAGCTATTCATCTGAGAGAAGATTAATGTCTAGAATAAACAAAGAACTCCGCAGGGTAAGCAAGACAAAACTTAAAAACGCAGATAATGAATGGGCTGAAGACGCAGCTTCCAAAGGATGAAATACAATGGCCAACAAGTATGAAATGTTCAGCATCACTAACCATCAGAGAAATACCAGGGAAAACTACACTGAGATCCCATCTCGCTCCAGTCAGTATGTCTCTCCCTATCAACGATTGCTGCACGGGCGTGGACAAAAACAGAACACTTAAACACTGTTGGTAGAATGAAAACTGGCCCAGCCACTCTGAAAATCAGGATAGAGGTCCCTCAAGAAGCTAAACTTACGACCATCATATGATCCAACTATCCTCCTCCTGCGTAGTGACCAAACCAAGCCAACACGCTAGGGAGATACTCCAACGCCGATGTGTATGACAGCAGCATTCACAATAACTAAGAAACACACAGGCATGGATGAAGAAAAGGTGACAGGCAGGCATGACGGGGTCAGTTCTGCCGTCTGCAGGAAAACAGACGCAACTGGAGACAGTCACAGGAAGGGAAATGTGCCAGTCTCAGGAACAACGTAGGATGTCCTCTCTTGTTTGTGGTTCCCGGACGTTACACAGACACAAAATCACTGATGTGTACATGACATGAGAGCAGAGGAGGAAACCTGTGTAGGTGGACAGCAACTAATCAGAGATGGGCATGGGGAGGAAGGAAGGACGGGGCGGGAGGCCGTAAGGCACAACAGTGTCAAAGTGCATTGTGTGCAATGATTACAGACAATGAACGCTTTTAAGCTAAATTGAACAAAAAGCCAATCGATACCTTACACACGACCATTTTTTTTTTTTAGGTCATACAATACATGGCATTTGAGTAGCCCACATTACACAGATATTGAAAGAAGTGTCCGCAGACCTTAGGGCTGGAGAGCCTCCTGAGCACTTGGTTTAGCTTGAATTCTTATCATGACACAGACATCAGGATCCCTGATGCAGAGTCAAGCGGGACCATGGGCAGAGCATGATTATTAGGGGAGGGGAAGGCAAATCTGATCGTAAACTCTGTCAAATGAATTCTAACCCCGAGCTTCTGTGGAATGTCTGATGACTAAGTTGGAGCTGAAAAGCTAATCAAGAGTGAGTCTGGTCTAAGTGACTCAAGGCCAAATCAAGGGAGAAAGAATGAAAGACAGACATGAGCTTCCGTGGGTGCTGGTGGGGGCTATTCTACAGACATTCACGGCTGTACAATGCTGTGCACACAAGTGACCCTGGGAATAGGTAAGACAACTGGACCAAAGCACCTGCCACCACACACCAGAACCAGAACTCAGGACTCAGTTCCCATGCTGCACTGCTCCCAGGGTCTCGCAGGAGGGTGGGAAGGGAAGAGGTGCTCCTCGTTCTGTCCGGAGCACAGTTTCCACTGGTGTATAGACAGGAGTAGTTTAGTGGAGAATTAAGATGTCTCACTGTAGACACTACCAAGGGAATGGCTGAGAACTTCCAAAACCAAGTGCCAAGCAGCGAGGCGTCAGGACAAACATGAAAATCGGAACGGAAGACTGACATTCACCCTCTCCTCTGCAGACATTTAGAAGCTAGTCTCCTTATCAGCAAAGGGATGTTCCACTCCCTTCATGTATGTGTTCTTTCTTCCTCCCAGCCACGGAGCACCTCTGACCCAATGTGCCTGACTGCTCATGGATCCCCCAGAGCATCCCCACTGTCTCCCATGAGACAGAGATCATATTTCCCCACAGCTGTTAATTCCATCTTTGCCCAAGAAAGTTCTTCCTTATATGGAACCAAGTCTGACTCCCTGGCCTTCAACCTCCTGCCCTGTTCTGCTTCTTAGGACCATAGGTCAATGCTTATCTCACTGGTGTGGCATTTTTGTAGGTAGCTGTGTATACAGAAACAAAGCTATCCAAGACCTCAGTCCATCGTCAACTCTCCTGACCACATCACATTACTGACTCTTCATGCAACTGTTACCAAGATGAAATCCACTCTTTGGAGTGTGTTCCAATAGTAACACACTCAACATATACACTACTATCCTGTGAATTCGGAAGTGCCATACAAAATCCAGTCTCTCCTATCCTGTAGTGGGTAGCCATTCCATCTTTGGTCTGGAAGTTCAAACCCCCATTGAGGTTTCGGTAACTACCACGTCTACAAGGCGGGACCAAGAGAGGGCCCTGAAGACCCGAGATCCAGATGCACCGCCCTCTCTTGGTTCCCGGACCCTAGACACTAGAGGTAGACTGAACAGAGTTCTCCAGAGAACACTGCCGGACTGCACTACATCCTCCCCAGACCCTGTAGCCTATCCCTTCATTTATGAGTTACCCCACAAAATAAACCTCCCTTTTAACTACGTGGAGTGGCCTTAATAATTTCACCAATATGTTCCCCTCTGTGTATGAGTGTGTGTGTTCCCTGTGTGCGAGTGTATATGTGTTATCCTGTGGTGGTATTGTGTTCCCCAAAATACTGTGCACCCTAATAAACTTATCTGGGGTCAAAGAACAGAACAGCCACTAGATACAGAGGCTAGAAAATGGTGGCACTAAACGCCTTTAATCCTAGCATTCCAGAGGCAGAAATCCCTCTGTATCTCTGTAGTTCAAGGACACACTGGAAATAGCCAGGCATGGTGGCACACGCCTTTAATCATAGGAAGTGATGGCAGAAAGCAGAAAGATATATAAGGCGTGAAGACCAAAAACTAGAAGCATTTGGCTAGTTAAGCTTTTAGGCTTCTAGCAGCAGTTCAGCTGAGATTCATTCTGGATGAGGACTCAGAGGCTTCCAGTCTGAGGAAACAGGATCAGCTGAGGAACTAGTGAGGTGAGATAGCTGTGGCTTGTTCTGTTTCTGATCATTCACTGTTCAGCCCAATACCTAGCTCAGATTTGATTTTATTAATAAGACCATTTAAGATTCCTGCTACATTATCCCCTCTGCGTATGTATGTGTATGTGTGCCACGTGTGAGAGTAGGTGTGTATGTGTGTGTAAGAGAGAGACACAGACAAGCTAGGCAAGTGCTCTACCACTGAGCTGAATCTCCAGCCTTCTTTCCACCTCTTACTTTTAATTTTGAAACACAGCATCCCTAAGTGGATCAGGATGACCTTGTACTCACTTCTATACCCCAGGTAGACCTTAAAATTGAAAGCCACCTGCCCTAGCCTCCATAGTACCTTGGGTTACTGGTCTGCACGACCAGGCACAGCAAATGGACTTCTTTGGTTCTGTGTGCAACAACAAACAGCAACCTTCAAGCCTAGCTCTCCATCCATCTCTACTCCGCCAGCCTTGCTACGTGCCCATCCTTCATGGATGAAGTCTGAAATGCAGATCCCATTCATTCTTCAGCATTAGGATCCAGTCCTGCCGGACGCAAACATGCGCCTCTAAGGCTCTTCCAAAGAACATTAAGGATGAATTCTGTAGAAAAGGAGGGCCAGCACAATTCTCCAAAAGACCCAGGGCAGCAAGGTCAATGTGCTCGTCACAGGGTCGGAGTACCTCAAAGATGTTCAGGCAGTTGGGAGGATGAAGTATTCCCTTCGTCTACAGTTCAGACGCACTACTTGCGTTCACGGTTCATGTAGTCAAAACAGTAGTGCTTCGCGTTACTGGTGCATTCCATCCACCACACATAAATGCCTCCCCAGGCAGTCTCATTGAATCTCTACTCACAACTGCCTTTGGGGCAACAGAATACCCAATGTGCCAAAAGGGAGACAGAGGCACAGAGCCATGGCATACACTCTGGAGGCCACTGCAGCCGAGGAGGTAAACGAAGCTGCCGACTTGAGACTCCAGGTCTGACTCTGTTCCACACTCACTGTGTGACCTCTGGTTTACTATTTAACTTCTCTAAGCCTCGGTTTCTACCCCTGAAAATCGGAGATTAAAGCAGTAACTCTGCCTCCCTCTTGAAGCAGTTATAAGGATCCAATGAGATAACGAGAGCGAAAGCCCTCTGGAAAAGAGTAAGGCATTCTCCAAGTGTGAGGGATTACTGTGTGATTACTTGTAAATGACTGTGCATTCCATTACAAATACAAAAAGCAGTGAGGTCATTCACAAGACAAAGAAACACTAGGCCCTGGGAATCAAGGGAGAATGATTCCGTGTTCTACAGGTTATGTCTACATGCTGCTCACACTCGGAGCTCCAAAGCTCAGCGGCAGCTGTCAGGGGCTCAAATTCCAAGTCACATAGGTCTACAGGGCAACTCAAGACAAAAATCTCCCTTTTCAGCTAAAAGCAAATGTTGGGCAAGAAGGAGGTAATAGAGATGGACATCTGGAAGACCCCTGAGAGCCTCGGCTCCGGAAATGTGGCCTTTGATGTTTTCCTCAGAGTAGCTGTTAGAAACACAGTCTTCAGTCTCACTGCAGTAAGCCCGTGGGGAAATAAATGTTCAGTAAGGAGCTATTTACCAAGGAGGCTGAGGAAGCGTCCATGCATGAATTAATCAAGGGCACAAGACATTTCCAGTTGCAGATAACAAGGGATAAGGATCTCCAACCGGTTAACCCTTCCTGCTCACAGAGGTTCCACCTGGAGCCTGACACCCCAAGGCAGCATGCAGCCAGCCAGCAGCAGGGTGAGCCCGCCCACCCATCCGGTCCCTTTACATACCAGCCTTCTCCCTGGAGACCACCCTGGAGAGGGGTCCCAGGCAGCTCAGAGAGCAAAGCCTCCTGTTTGCCTTCTTTTCAAGCCTCTTTCAACACTCTAGCTGTCAGGATTCTCTTCAGGTCCTGCAGAGAATCAAGGACTCACTGTCATTTAGGATGCGACCATATATCCCCCGGAAGTTCATCTCTAGACTGGTGAGAAAACAGTCCATCCCCCTGCTAGGAAGATACTACTGTGGAGGGCAGGCAGGCTATGGTTCCTTGATTTCCTCCCAGTAGCTGGGTTAGACGTAGGGCTAGGCATTCAAAGCAGCTACAGGGGAAAACAATCACGAAGATGCAAAGGACACAGTAGATAAGAAGAAAGACTTCAATGTAGGCAGTGAGAAGATAGGCTAGGGAACAGCAGCCGACCAGAGTCAGTCAAGAGCATATAAGGTCACTGGTGAAGGGTGTCCAGAGAGGTGGATATAAACAACCCAGAGTGGTAAATAAAACCCACTGTTTTGAGATAAAAGAATGGGGTTTTGCTGTGTTTGTTTTTGTGATAAAAGTAAAGCTCTGATCACACCACTGATAAGATAAAAAAAAAAAAGCTCTTTTGCTCCCCACTGAGAAATACTAACAGCAATAACTATGATGGGATAAAGATTTACTTTATGTTAGCAATTGCACTGCGGTTTTACATGTACATAGATTTGTGTGTGGTGTATTATTTAATAGCAGTAATAACCGTATGAGCTAGGCACGCTCTTCCCGTATTACAGAGGAAATGAATGTTAAAGACAGCACATTTAAATCCCAGAGATGGTAAATGCAAGAGGCCAATACTAACTAACACGTTGACAGTACAAACTCCACCCCTATGTCTGTCTTCTCCCCCATTGCCCACCTTCTAACCACGTCACTTTTAAGAGATAAAATACGCTCCCTATAACTAACATGCATAACAATCACATGTAGCATAGCCACCTCCAAAAGCAGCTGACAATAACAGAGCCATGGCCAGATGCCTTTCCCAGTGAGCACTCAATGGCTGGGTGTGTTCAGACAGGCACTGCCTTAGAAGGCTGGCTCGGGAGCGTAATATAATATGGGCCATAACCATTCACTTTTTCCTAGACAGAAATTAAACCAGTCAAAGCAAGAGTGCCAGGGTCAAAAGGGAAGACCTAGCCAGGGTGACAGACACAGTTCAAGGACACTGTGCACAGGGCAGCCCCCGAGGGCTCTGCAGCTGCTCAGGGCTGCTGTGTGACCCTGAACCTCCAGCTGCTGTTCCCAAGGCCTCAGAGGGAGCTCAGCAGATCAAATACTTCCTTGGAAAAGGAAAACAGCTACATCCCACCAAGATGGGAATGTGAGTTCAAAGAGAGGCTTTCAACTAGGTGTCAGGGAGTCCAGGACATGCAGAGCTGGGTGTCTCCGCCCTGGGCTCATCACAGCTAGTAGCAACGCTAAACCACTTGGCCTTGTAGCCTTCACAAAGACTTACTAGGCTTCCATGGTGATTTCCAGCCTTTCATCTCAGCACAACTCCTCCTCCAAGTGAAGACCAGGAGATGTGTAGTTTTTAAAGTGAGGGAAATCAGAGCTGCCAGCAGGCTTCAGGCCTCCCTCCCCCCACCTCCACTTCTCCCTTTGTTGGCACCCCAACTCTAAGACCACACTGGAGGCTCCACAGCTTGAGAACCATCAACCCTCTGAACTCTTTAAGGAACCTCTAGCTCCGATATCAGTGACTGTAGGGATCTAAGAGGTACCTCCTTAGCAGGTCTGTGGTTTTACCTGGGTGAGAAGCATCTATAGTACAGATGTGGCTGTAGAAAACCTGGGGAAGAATCCTATTTATTGTTCACTTGCCGTGGTGGGGCACACCTTTAGTCCCAGCACTCGGAAGCAGAGGCAGGTGGATCTGATGCCAGCCTGGTCTACAGAGTGAGATCCAGGATAGCTAGGGCTACAAAGAGAAACCTGGACTCAAAAATACTCTCCTCTCCCCCAAAAAACAAAAGAATCCTATGTTCTCCCTGCTGTGGGATGGTCTGTATGTCAAATTACTCTGATTGGTCAATAAATAAAACACTGATTGGCCAGTGGCCAGGCAAGAAGTATAGGCGGGACTAACAGAGAGGAGAAAAGAAAGAATAGGAAGGTGGACAGAGACACTGCCAGCTGCTGCCAGGACAAGCAGCTTGTGAAGATGCCAGTAAGCCACGAGCCACGTGGCAAGGTATAGGTTACGGAAATGGATTAATTTAAGCTATAAGAACAGTTAGCAAGAATCCTGCCATGGCCATACAGTTTGTAAGCAATATAAGTCTCTGTGTTTACTTGGTTGGGTCTGAGTGACTGTGGGACTGGCGGGTGAGAAAAAATTGTCCTGACTGTGGGCAAGGCAGGAAAACTCTAGCTACATCTCCCAGCAGTTAGAACTTGCCTATGGTTCTTAGTCTAGGCGTGGGACCCTGTGAACTATTCCAATGGACATTAACAGTCCATTGATAATAACAGCCTTGAAACCATATACACATCACCAACAAAAATGGACCCAGCAAGTTGTGTGTGTAAACATATATGTGTGTATACGTATGTTACAATAGTAATCAAAGCAAAAGTGAGCATCAACTTGAGAGGGGCGGACATGAGGGATGAGAGAGAGGGTGTCAGGAAGGAACTGAAGGGAGAAGAGAGGAGGGGAAGTGATGTAATTCTACTTCAAATAAAAACACATTTTAAAAGAATTCTTTCATTCCTCTAAATCTCATTTTCCTCATCTATAAAAGGGAAAATATGCACCTCAAATGGCCTTTATGACAATGAATTCGCCCAATAAGTCAGTTAACAGAATGCCACAATATAGGCTGCAGAATGATCATCAGTTAATTGTATCTTGGTCCATAAATGGAAAAGCAGACAACAGCATGCCTCTGTATACTTGTGGACACGTTCAACCCAAACAAACACTCTGGCAGGAGTAAAGAATGAGTAAGAAAGAAGAATGTAAGAGCTGGAGGGTGTGGCCATCCAGAGGTTTCCAATGCTCCAGTGGGTGGAGCCACACCCACCTACAATATGTCACCAATTGGACTCAGTGAATTATCAGAGGGAGGGAGGGAGGGAGGGATGGGGGAAGTAGGTGGGGACTGGGGTGTATATGACATTTCATTGTATACATGTACCAAATTCTCAGAGGTTTTTGTTTTTGGAGTTTTTGTTTGTTTGTTTGTTTTTTATTTTAGTTTGAGAAACACTTTTGAGTCCCAAATTCTCTGAAGAGCTGATGTCCTAACATCTTAAAGTTTGTCTTCAAAAACTTGGAAACTCGGGGCCTTAGCATTTGGATGACAACCAAGATGATCGAGGATGCCGAAATAAAAAGCATGAGAAAAACCACTGTTTCGGACCCTGGGAACAAGGGAAAGAATTAGTCTCTGAATATTGACACCAGCATCCAGACAAGAGCTAAGTGGCCTAAGAAGTCCCAGCTGTCCTCTGAGCCCCAGGTGCCTGGTGTCTACGGATGAGGTGAGAACAATCCCAACACACACACACAATCACCGCCATGCTATACAGAACAAAGGAGTCACAGGTACTTCATCTCCTCCCTGTACAATGCACACGTGACCCCCTAGGACTGTTCTGTGACTGAAGTGTATGAACAGGGGTATTTTCACTAACCTACCCCTTCACTAAAGCTGGTCCCACCAATTAGCAGTCCACAGACATCCAAATCATGCCAGGAATGTTTCTACAATTCTTTGCCGTGACAAAGTTTTCCACACGCCTCGCCTCCCTTGTTTCAACGTTTCTTGGCAGATAAATGCAGGTTGCCCATCTTACATATCTGCTAGTAATATTCGAGCCAGCAGTCTCACACCACCCTTAGGATCTGCCACACGTGCACTGAACGCTCTCTCCCATAGCAAGGTGCAATTCAAGGTCTGCAATTAAATTGGGGGAGTGGGGACCCAAGACCAGCTCACCCGGGACCCTAGGCAAGTCATTTCCGTTCTCTGAACCACAGTTGCTTTATCCATAAGAAGAGACTTATCGCGTCACCCTACACATCCGCATGCCCTTTCCATATCACCCTGAAAACTGTCAGAAATGAAGCCCGGTATTGCTTCGTAACAGCACAGGCCACGGCACGCGGCTGCCATCGTCACACAGACCAGCGAGTCACTCCCTAAGAACAACTGCGGTCACAGTCACAGTGCATGCACTCTGTCGGCAGAACGCTGGTCTGAGTGGCCATGACCATTCAATTCTACATGCAAGGGCATTAATATGAAGGGCCCAGCATGCACCTGGCATGCTGCATGGCCCAGAATCTAGGCCCTAGACGGTCTACAAGGAAGAGGAGGAAAACAATACACTTTCCTGGAGGACTCTTGGAAGTACTGCTTCTCTGGTTAGCCGAGGCACCTACTCTGCCACCTGGCCGCCACATTCTTCTCTGGCTATGGAGATGACACTGACATGGGGGCCAGCACGCCCCCTGTTTATTCTACAAAGAGCTAATGCTGACGGTCAGGCTCTCCCCAGACTACAAGATCCTAGACCTGGCAAAAGTCAAGAGTCACCGAGGCCAAGTCCTGGAAACCATTTGTCTGGGGCACTCATTCACCAAAAAAAAAAAAAAAAAAATGCTAATGTTTACATGGGGCACATGGTAAGTGAAGGGTAGGCCTATGCTCTCAAGAACCCTGCTCCAATATCCTATGTGGTGTGGTTCCTAAAAGCAACAAAGTCCCAGAGTTTTATTTAATGGCTCCAGTATCTCCAGAAGCCAGCCTCGACCTTCTGTTCGCATGGCCACCCAACACACATTCTTTAGAGTGAAGCCTTGGCTTAGGAAGTCCCTCCTATACGCAGACCCTCCAACTGGAAGATGCATATTCTACACATCCCTCAAGGAACACTAGCAGTTCTCAGCGGGAGTGGGACTGCCTTAGGAGAAAGTCAGTTATTTATCTACTCTGTGTCCTGTACTAAAGGACATCGAGCACTCTTGGACATGCCCTCTAAATACCAGTGGTGACCCGGCCTCTGGGGACTAAGACAACAGAACACGCCTGTGCCGTTGCTAACTCCCTTAAAAAGATGGCACTGCCCCCAGTTCTGAATCACAGGTCTGCAAAAAGCCCGCGCTCCCAGCCCTTTCGAGTGATCCGCTTCCCTGGATTTGCCAACCTATGCACAGCACCCGCCACCAACTTCCTTGTGTTACTCTCCCTGGGCATTTGATGTATTCTCCTTCCCAGTATGGGCTCCCGGAGGTAGAATCCAGGCTTAATCTCACTCCACATTGCCAAAGAAGGCTCACGGTCAGGTTTGTAGTAAGTGTTTATTAAAAGCTTGAAAACAAATTATGTTAAAAAAAAAAAAACCAACTGTGCTAGAGGACAGAGCCTAGGAAGAGATTAAAATGAGCTGGAACATCACAAACAGCCCGCTCCTGTCAGAACTAAGGAAAATGCAATTAAGAAACGGGATGTAGGCAAACAGCCTGCTCTTTGGGGATATTAAGCATATTAATTTTATATAAATAAACTTAAATAGTAGATATTATATTCAATTATATTACTACAATATTAAGATGAATTCTAAACATTAAGTATTCCAGGATAATAACTCCATGTGTTGGGGGCACAAAAATTCTCTCAGTTGGTTAAGAGTCCATTTCCCTGCCCTGAGGTTCCTTGCACGACAAGAGCATTCTGCTGCAAAGGCCGGGCCCCACCCTCTTGAAGCTGGGAAATGAGGCTCCATACTGAGATGTACTTGTGTGATAGTGAAGTCAATCTTCATTCTGCTCTCTCTCCACTCCCAAAGGGCAATATACAATCAAAGAGTCAAACCCACCGCACTGGCAACGTCACGGCCAGTCACCAGCTAAGGGGACCGTGGGACAGCCAAGCTTCAGACACCTCAGTAGTGGCTTCCTAATCCCACTTTCACTGACCCTAAATTGTGACAATATGATCAGTTTGGAAACCCAACAGCTCCAGATGCCACTGTTCACATCTTTCCAAAAATTCTGATAGCACCTCTGGCTCTGAATTAATTCCTTTCCACTTAAACTATACAGAAGGCTTCTAATAGATACAGGAAGGAAAAAAAGAAAGAACCGGTTTCTTGATTGGACCATCCATTCCTCTGTTTCTCATCTGTCCCACACTACGTCCTAAGACATTTCCTCTGTACAGGCCAAAATTCCTCCCTTTACTGCAATAAGCCAATAGATCTAGAATTCTCAAACAGTAATCTGATCACAATTATACAAGCAAGCTTATGGTCAGTATAAACACCAGGTCACACAAAACAAAGCATGCTTATGGCATAATTATTGACCTTTTTCCTAAAAGCCCCTGGCTTAGCCTGTTTTCCAGACTTGTCCCTCACAGGCTTGCTTGCTCCTGGACCATCTAGTCCCACACAGCCCCACAGCACCGGGATTGAGAAACATTTGCTCCTCTCTCCTCCTCTTGGCTAAAAGGAGACTCTCCACTGTGCTTTGAAGGACGACCCCAGCGATATGCCCAGCTCTGTCAGAGTTTTGCCACTGTGGCAAGATTTGAAATCTCCTCCCTGAAACTCGGGTGACTTTGGGACCACTACAGCCAACGGAGGAGAGAGAGACGGCTTCTGATTATCGCCTGCTGTCCTGCCAGCATGGGTGGTCAGTGTTCATCTCTTTCCCTCCATTTCTCCGTCCCTCCTCCCCCCCCTCTACCTGTCCCTTTCACCCGATCCTCCAACCACCACCTTTCAAGGCCTTTAAACCAAGCACGTGCTGTGAAGACATGCTAACATGAAGAAACACAGACAGACACCCTGACCTGTGACTGTCACCATGTGATGCCACCATGGCCTCCCTCTAGTGTCCAGCCTGTAAGTCTTCCAGCCACAGGCCTCATACCATAAAAGCCTGAGCCATGTAGAAAAATGCCCTCCCTCCTTCATTGACCCGCCCAAATTCTTGACCCAGAAAACCCATGAGCATAAATGACTGTTATATGCCTTACATTTTAAAATAATGTGTTATAAAGCAAGAGTCCACAGAACAAGGGCCTGCCTGCCCTTCGAGCTTTATCTGGTCCCTGCTCTGACCGTTCAGACCTGGCTTGCTTCACTGTTAATACTATCTATGGACACCGGCCCCTCCACGTGGTCAGAAATGAGGTATGGGTTCCCTATGTGTCACAGCAACGCTGGGACACAGAGGAGTTAACGGAGGACATAACGACAGACAGGCACAGGCCAACTGCGCACCTACCTAGTAAGTATACTGAGGACTATGGCTTCTCCGGTCCTCTGTTTTCACATCTGTAAGATGGGCGAGCATGATTAGAAAGGCCAACTGCGGAAGGGCTTATGAAGATGAACGGAGACAATGACCGGGGGCACCTCTCGCCCAGCACCTGAAGTCTCAGACACTAAAAAGAGCCATCTTAGGAGCTGTGGGCTGCCCCAGCATTCCCTCCCTGATCCTGTGCTCACGTCTCTTCCTGCTTTCTCACTCAGCGTGGATCCTAAGGCCTCAGACGCGCGCAGCATGCAGGTGAAAAACACTAAGTCCTGGCCAGAAGAGAAGCAAAAACTCCTAGCGCTTCAAGGCTACAAGCTCCAGTGGCTAGGAGGGTACACCCTGGAATCTCTGGCTCGGGTTCAATTCACAGCTCTGTCAGGACTCGCTGGTGGCCTGGCCTCCCTGTGCACATTTCCCGATATGTAGAACAGGGACAGAAATGACAACTTCCTCGCAGAACCAGTACAAATGAATCAGCGCCAGCAATAGTGAGCACGGCGTCACTCACGAATGTCACCAAGGGTGGAAATGGAGGAAGGACACAGATTTAAATACTATCTTATGAAGGACTTAATGAAGAAACTGAGACTCATTCACCTGTAAAACTTGTCCAAAGCCAGGTGCCTGTTGTACAAGGTAAAGGGGCAGGATAGGGGTCCACCTCCCCAGCATCCTACCAAATCCAAAGCACTCCCCATTCTGCTTCCCGACAAGCACATATCCTGACAGACACATCTAACTGGAAAGGGGGGAGCAGGCCAGACATAGCAGGGCTCTACCTCTGGGCACAGCAAGATGAGAAGGCCAATGTCAGAAGCCCTGTCTTTCTGCGCAGTCAGCTCCTGTGGGTAAAATTAGCTCAGCTCTGCTCCAGTGCCAACTGGAGCCCCAAAGCAAAACTCACCCCAGGCAAGGCGCGACCTCACCTGACCCTCACTCTCAGGAAGGGGTCCCTCATGCACCTCATTAGGGCCTGCGATGATTCACTTTGCTGTTTCCTGTCTCAGGCTGCTGAGGTCACCTCTCTGCTACCAGAAAAAAAAAAAAATGCAGCTCCACAGGAGAACTAGAGGCAAATGCAAGGAGTCCTTCTGGCTTCCCTTCCTCCAAGGCAGCTCCCAGCAAGGTCTGAAGAGCCTGCCCGCCCGCCTGCTAGGCCAGCTGTGTGCTGAGAGTGCGCTCCTGAGTTGTATAACCAAGCTCACAGGCAAAGAGCAGGCACTGGCCCAGACAGACCCCTAAGGTGACCATCCTTAGTTTACGGTGAAGAGAACACTGTTGACAAGAAGACGGGTCTCTACAACACCTTTGTGCCCCACATAACACAACCCAGTAGACTAGATGGCCACTAGACACTCCTCTGTCCCCTCTCACCCAGTACCACCAGCTCAAGGGTCATCTCTCCTAGGACGCCTCCCCAGTCACACTCCTACCCGGTAGAATTCCCACTGGTTCTACAACACCACACCTCTACCCTTTATTCTTGAGCATTTTCTTGCTCAACACCTATCTTGGACCTAAAGATACAGCAATGAAAAGAATGGTCCTTTCCCTCAAGGAAAGACGGCCAAGTTCAACAAACAGCCTAAAATGGGGGAAGTGAAGATAAGCAAGGTCAAAGGTGGTATGAGAGTGAAATCCTGGCGGCACACAGGCCCTTGAGAAGAAAACAGTGTTAGTGGAGACTACAGAGAAGCCAGGTGCTCACCTGAACACACAGCTGCCGCCTGCCGCCTCTCCCCTTCAACAGATGCAAAAAAAAAAAGATTTGGGATTTAACCCCGGGTGAAGCAATCGAGAATGTGAAAAACAGAGACAAACATGAACAGATTTCTGAGTCTACAGCTCCACTCTCGAGGCACAGAGAACACGATCAGAAAGGGTGGGCACAGGAAAAGAGGGCCGGCTGAGCACGCTGAGTAAGAGAAAGCCTGGACTCGGGAGGGACACTGAAGGCTTACAGGAAGGAGTGTGGAGGGGCAGCGACCACAGCTGACATAATACAATCTGAAGACAGGGGACGGACGGGAGAAGTATCCAGAGTCCCCGTTTCTTAGGCTCCGGTGACTCAGCACATAGATGGTGAGCTGCTTTCCGGAGTGACAACGACTTTCAGAGTCTCGGGTCTCTAAACATTTCCAAGTGGAACGTCTCAGAATCAATCACATGCACAGGCCTACAGGTCTTGAGCTCCGAACCAGAGAACCTCCAGGACCGTGGCGGGAACACAAAGGTACAAAGACAATCCAAGACCACGTTCTGTAAGCCCTACTACCTCTGTGGCATGTGAGAGGGGCAGAAGCCAGCAAGGAAATCATGAAGAACGGCTAGAGAGCTAAGGCATGCCAAGGATACCGGCCGGTCAAGGTAACTGTACCAATGAGGCCAGGAAGAACGGAGTTGAAAAGGCCTGGAGTTGGCGTCCTGGAGTGGAACACCTCTCACTGGACTGAACGGGTTAGGGCAGAAAGAAAGAAGGGTGTACAGGCACATGTAAAGTCGGAGGGAGAGCCCAAGCTCAGAGACTGGCATCCCCAGACTTCGCGTCTCTCCTTCCAGACTTCTAGACTAGCCTTGTCCTCAAGAAGCAGTGTGCGCCACCCACATCATTGTGTACTTCCTGGTGGTCACATTTTTGAAAAGTAACAGATCGATTTCAACAGCATATTTCATTTAACACGAAGTATCCAAATACCATTTGAAAAAGTAACCAGAATAATAAAAGTTATTAAAAAGATATTTTACATCATTTTTGTGCTAAGCTTTGGAAACCTGATAAGACTTTGGCATTGACCACACATGTCAATGCAAGGTATCCACATTCTGAATCCTCCACTGCTACATGTCATTCTGATTAACATGGATGAGTCGGGGCTCAGCATGGTACCCGGCATGGCACACTGCGTTTTCTTAACTATGATGAAGTGCACAGATAGACAGATGCGTGGAAGAATGGGTAGAAGAGCTACACCGTCATTTCATTGAGAAATTCCAAGTTTCTTCCCTCAATCGACTGTACTTTAAGTATGAGTCTTAGGTTCTATTAAGAAGAAAGCCTTGATATAGCTTAATGTTAACATTTAGCCGCACAATTTCCATTCCTTCTTCTTTTAAAAATGACAAATGTTGTCAATCTCTTTGGGAAAGCAGAGGGGGGTTTACAACAATTCTGTCACATACTAGTCAGAGGAACGACTCTTCACATAGATCTCAGGCAGGTGACTTTACTTCTTCGTGAGTTTCAATTTTCCTTACTACACACTCCACTCGGCGTGTCGTACAGGCTCCCTGGGAAGCTCGTGTGAAATGTGACAGTGCAGAAGGGCTACTGAAAGCCAGCACAGAAGCCAGAGTATCTCCCTTTCCCAAACACACACCACAGGGAACTGGAGATGTGACTCAACACTCAAGAGTGCTCACGGCGGGCCGGGCGGTGGTGGCGCGCGCCTTTAATCCCAGCACTCAGGAGGCAGAGCCAGGAGGATCTCTGTGAGTTCGAGGTCAGCCTGGTCTATAGAGCGAGATCCAGGACAGGCACCAAAAACTACAAAAAGAAACCCTGTCTCGGAAAAAAAAAAAAAAAAAAAAAAAAAAAAAAAAGTGCTCACAGTTCTTGCAAGGGACCCTGCTTCAGTTCCCAGCACCCACATGGCAGCTCCCAACTGCCTGTAACTCCAGTTATAGGAGATCCAATGCCTTCTTCTGGCATCCAAGGGCACCTGCATGCAAGTGGTGCACATAAATTCACAGATGCCTTCACTCGAATCCATACTATACAGGACACACTGAAGCAGTTTCTACACTAGAGAGGATGTAGCACTAAAATGAAAACTTCTTAAAGGCAAATTCACCAAACAGGGACAAAAAATAAGATGACTGACAGGCTGATTTTACTGACCAGAGTCACCAGCAACAGCCTTGACCATAAATCTTCCTTCAATACTCTCACACTAGCATGCAAGGCTTAGGGCCTAATAACTTAAGGTGCTGGACACAGATGGACCACCCCCGATCTGTCCTTGCAGTAGAAGGCGGGGTCTGTCCATGAAACTTTGTTAACACATACGTGGTATTTGGTATATGCCAGGCAGTTTCCTACACATGTTAGAAAGACTAGTTCATTCCACCGTCCCCGCAGCCTGGTGAAGTGGCTGCCTTTATCACTGTGCCCACCCTACAGGTGTGGAAACTGATACAGCAAAAGTAGATACAGTAGTAGACAGCGGCAGAGCTGAGGACCAAAGCCAGACGATGTGACCCTGTGTTCTTCATCACAGCACTATGCTGCCTCTCTTTGTACCCTGGCTTTTATTGTTAGGGGTAGGAGCATAGTAGATCACCCACCTACGGATGCACAGCAAGAAATTAAAGAGCGTGTGGACAGCACACAATCAGTATTCTCTCCCTATAACGAAGTTATAGGAGAGGCTAAATCTTTACCAGGAACCATGCCATTGACGTATGCCAAAAAAAAGTCCTGTTACAAACCAGAAACACCCACCATCCATATGATCAGCAGCACATTCCCTCTGTCATCAGCAGGATGTTGTCTCAGGAGAAGGAAAGTCTCAGGGGCAGAGCAGACAGACAGACTGAACCATCCACGCTCTCAGGAGCAGCCTTGCGGCAAACACTGGCAAGCTTTGGATCTGACGATTCCTTTTCCCTGAGCACTGCCAGCGTTTGAGGCAAGAACTTTCGACCCCATTTTGTAAAAAAAAAAAAAAGTAAAGACACCTCCAGTTCCTCTTAGCACTCATGCTTCTGTGCAAGGAAAAGGCTTGTTTCTCACGAATGTCATACAAATGGATGGGATCGGGAGGCAACGGGGTCTTACTGGTGTAGAACAGTCAGGCTTGGCAGGCGACAAACCTGAGCTCAAGTACCAGGTCTGTCATTGTGTGACCTGGTCCCGGTTCTGAGCTCCTAACCTGGAAGATGAATGAAGGATGAAAATTCCTACCTCGTGGGTTGTTACACGATTAGGAAAAACACTTACACTTACAAACCGCCTGACACTGTATGTATCATAGATGGGTTTTTTTAATAAAAATAATTAAAAAAAAATAAACCTCTCTATCTTTTCCCTAACCTTTGAAAAGGATAAAACGGATCCGGTGTTTTTCTTTCTTTCTCCGATGCTTTCTCGGCGGGTACTACTACACTCAAAACTACCCGAGCTCCAAATCCCAAAGGCTCGCTTCACTTTTGTTTCTTGCCTGATCTCCCTTCTTCCTGGATTTACCAAACTCCTATTCTTTTCACAAAACCCAACTCGAGCATCACCAACTCCGTGAAACCCTCACAACCATCTTCTCTGTTCCTCGGGTCAACATCAATTATCATACTGATGCCACCATGAGAGAAAACCAAGAATGAAGAAGCTAACCAGGACACGGACACAGGGCAACGCATGTCACTAAAATATTAACGCATTTCCTTACACACTGTCTTAAAATAAGCAAAGAAAAAAACCTTCTATCCTGTGACTACAAAGTATGCTAACACCAGCCTAGTTTTCCCAGCCCCTTCCCTAGGACCCCTTGATCTTCCACACACCAGCAAGAAAGTTTCCCCCCCAGCAGAACTGGTGATCATCAGTACAGGGTATGATAGGCACTCAACTCAGTACCATCTCTGTCTATGTAGACGACAGCACGTCTACCAAGTCGAGTGCAGATTAACTGTGGGTGGATTGCTCCTTCAGGCAGAGTGCTTAACTCCCAGCATCCAGGGCTCTCGGCTGTGCAGATGCTAGGCTGATTCAGTACCTCCTGTGCCTCCTTGCTCAGCAGCAGCCTGGCACAGCATGAGTCTGCAAAAAGATGTACCCCTCAACTGCCCCATGCACACAACTGTGACGTCAGACCCCGTTTGACCCGGGGCTCTCCCAGTTACTCAGTTCACCTCCTGACCAGGGAGGGACCAGGGTCCCGCTTGCCTATCCTCGCCTCCTTTCAAAGCTACAACCAGAGAGCCAGCTCTCTGCTTAACACTTCCAAAGGTCCTCTTCTGTCATTGCTAATCAAAACCTAACTCTCTCAAGGCAAGCAAGAGGGATCGTCATGTTTGCCCTCGTTCCAGGAATAAAAACAACCAACGGAAACAGTTGTTTCCTCCAAGCACACAGAAGGCAATAAATAAATATAAAAATCTCCCTTTGAAAAGTAACCAAAGCTGTCCTAAAAACAGTTCCTTGTGCACAGATAACTGAAGGCTGTTGTTTTTTTAAAAAAGTGGGTACTGAACCACTTCACCTCCATCATATAGTGATGTCACTATGACAGGGAGGTGACTTGCTCAAGCCATACAGCTGGTACATCTTATGGTTCAGGAGAAACTATAATCCCAAAAATCCCAGCACTGCGCTCCTTGGCTTCCTCAGCCCAGTGCGTCCACACCCACTGTCCCAGAGTAGAATGTGCAAACACAGACAAGCCACTGTCTCTCCCTGGCTGCTAAAACAGCTGCGTTCTTCTGCTTAGCACATTCACTAGATCTGAAATATGTATCTCCTTACCTGGTTCCTATCTAGCTTTACCCATAAGCTGGAAGCACCGGGAAGCCCTGGGCTCTGCCTGCCCTCATTCTCCCCAGGATCTACAAGAGAGCAGGGCACAATTTTATCAAGCCAACATCAATTCTCTCCTCCCTTCCCAGTCACAGAACCACACACAGCCAGAGAGCTCCATGCCTCAAGCCCATTCTCTTTAACATCCGGGGTCCCACGGCTCTTGAGACAAGAAACGTGCCTGAACCCACAGCCCACACGAGAGAAGCACTCAGGAGAGATCTGCAACTCTCCTCTTCTCCACCAGGCCCCGGCAACCCCAAAGGGCTCCTTCTACCAATCCCCAACCACTCCTTGCCCCCAGCACCTAAATCCACAGGCCTGCCCTTCTCAGCTTCCCACTGTCATTCCTGAGGCAGGTGTCTACAAAGGGCAGGGCTCACAGCTGGAGCTCACCACACTCTCCAGTCTGCCGAGCTCTGACCTACTTCCCACTCAGACTGAGGCAGGTGATGCTGCAACTGATTCAGCAAGGTCTTTTTTTGCTTACTTTTTACTTCTAAGTTATCTTGGACATGGGACCTAATGCAGAAGAACCACAAAGTTAAAAAAAAAATCAGAGCAGAGGAGTCACTACCGCGTACCAACTGCCACCCTATTTTGTAGCCATGGAATGTGTGATGTGGAGAATACGGGCATCCTGGTCAAAGTAAACCCCAAATTCCCTAAACATTAAAAACAGCAGCAATTAAGAACGAGCCCTTCCTGCCACTTGCCCTGATCTCGGAAACTATTCCTCATGTCTCGGATTAAAGTCCTCCTGAGGCCATCCCAGGCAAACGTTGGCTCTCCATTAAATGCGCCACATCTTTCTAGATGAAAAAGTTCCGATTTCTACCTTCATAAAGCACAGTTCACACAGAGAAATTAAGCTGCACACATTTTAAAATCCTAAGAGGTGGCGGAGGAAGAGATCAATGGAGGCAGAGAGGCAGGAAGCCTCATGCTGGCTCTGCTACACACGCCCGACCAACCCTGAGCGGACTGAAGCCCATCTCCCATCCCGGCCCTCCTTCTCATGTTGGACCACAGCCACTCCAAGCTATTGTACTTTAGCTCTGTGTGTCTCCTCATCACCTCCAACACAACATTGTCACCCAGTATCTAAAATAACCAGACTGTGAGTCGCTAAGCCCAGAGTTTTTCCCCCGGTGCCACTGGGTGTGTGTCCTTCAGTGTGTGTTCAGTTCTCATCAATGAGTTAACACAGGCTCATTTCTCCACGGTTATGTCATTCTCTGGTAACCAAGCTGTCAAAGTCGCCTAACGAAGTTTCACAAGGCAACAGAACACTAAGCTTCCGTCATACAGCAAAGCATATGCTTCCCCGGACGATAGCTTTCTCCACAGCAGTCTGTTTGCTTGAATACCACCCAGTCCTTAAGTCCCTTCCTGCTTATACCAAGTCCATAAGCAGCTGCCAACTATGTACAATGTTCTGCAGAGACGTCTTCTTTGCTTTTTAAGAAAGAGTCTCATTTTCCCAGAAGTCACTGCGGGGAAAGAATTGTAGTAATTACGGGTGGTGATCAGATAGGAGGTGTCAGTGTTGTGATACAGCTGACCACAAAATTGAGGGTGAAAGAATAATTCTGGGCCTAATTCCTGGTGTATGAATACCCAGGCAGCACCAAGACCAATATAAGTCATAATGTATTTCCCTGAGGCCACCAAGAGATGCGACTCTTCTCCCAGATACTACAGTTCCTTTCAAAACCAAAATTCTTAAGTGAGAAATGCCATATGATCCACTAAAGCCCATCACAAGTACTGTGAGCGAGAGTGGTACCCAAACACGATGGCACTGGCACCCACCGGGAATAAAGCAAAAAGAGGCGTTCTCCATACAGAGATGTCCACAATAATGTGATCGATAAACAAGCACCCTTATTCAACAGTGTGCAGAAGCGGCACATCCATCCACTCCGTGCAGCAGGTGAACGGCCACTATAAATACCCGAGAACTCTAAGTTAAGCTGGGAAAGTTATGAGTACCACAGGAGGGGGTGAGGAGCAGATGAAACTGCTTAATAAAACCAAGATTGAGAAAAACAGAGAACACTATTTTAGTATATCTTCTCTTGAAAAATAATGACACAACTCAAGAGCCCCGGAAGGATACCTCAATGACAGTCCAGAAATATGAGTCTACAATAAGACAGGTGCTCAAATAAAAGATAGTATGGTGTGAACAGAACCCTCACAGTGTAAGTCAGTCTGTTTCTTTTTCCTAGAGAAAAGGATGTTGTAGGCTACTTCTTCAGAATTGAAACATTCCCTACTGGCAGGAAGAGAGATGTTGTTAAAAGTCAGGAGAACTCAGGAGTCACGGGGCTAGCGGAAACGTACAAGGCTGCGATTTCTAAGACTATTGGCAGATTCAGAAGGCCACGGGCAAGGTTATATAAACAGTAAACAATCCCTAGGGAACAGGAGACTCTCTGGAAGAGGTGCCTACAAGCTGGACAGGAAGCTCCTTGGATGAGCTTCTGTGAGCTTTTCCATGATGGGATGCCAGCGAAGCTGCTACCTGTCAGTCACGCATGATCCTGTAAGCAACTCCAACAAACTCAGGGCTTCACCAATCTCAATTTGGGTGGAATTACGTCTCTGGTCTGCCATCAGCACCATCTGAAGTGAATGGACAGCTGTACAGGGCTCCCCAAGAATCGTCACACATCAGGAGATAATAGGAGTCTCCAGGGGAGGAATTCATCAGCCATAAGAAAGCATGCCCAAATATGCAAAACTTGTCCAGTGGAAGAGAATAAGTGGGTGGTACAGGACGAAGAAATCATGAGGCAGACAAAAGACATAAAGGATGTGGTGCAGCGTGGTTAGTTTCCTTTCCCCAGCAAGAGAAACAAACCTCAAACTCCAGGAAAATAAAGACATCATAAAAACCAAGAGGTTCACTGTAGGATTAAAATCAAGATCTGGGGTGATTGTGAAGAACTAGAGGAAAGTTGGATTTTGATGTAAGGAAAATGTTAGCTCCCTGTCAGTGGCTCCAAGGTCATGACCTCAGAACCCTAAGAAGGAGATGGGGCCTCACATGAGCTACGCTTGTATGCAGCAATGTCACCGAGATCATAATGTACATGCACTGTTTTCAGCTTGGCGCCAACCACAGACGGAGCACAGAAGCCTTCGATGTTGCTGGGAACTACATAGAGGTGCATACGCAATTCATTATAACCCTGTAAGATGGCAAACGTAGCTGAAATCATTACTGACAAGTTCAAGGGTAAACCAGAGGATGAAAGTTGAAGGAAATGCCAAAAGGCTATGTGAAGACATGATGAGGGCTGACTCAGCAATCTCCATTCTGCAGATGACATAAACTTGTAATGAAAACAAACAGTTAAAACACAGTCTACGCTACTGGCCAAGGACTACGGGAATTGACATGTGAAGTGGCTATAAATGAGCTAATCCTCGTATGTCCCAGAACAAATTCAATGGGCATATTTTAAACCAGTAACTCAAGAAAGAACGATGGAAACATGTTTTTCCCAGACATGACAGTAAACACAAGACGGATTAAACAAAAGTTGGTACAACTGGTTGATGATTGGGGATGGGATTGTGTTGGGAAGAACGAGGACAAGAAATCTTTATTTTATTATAAACACTTCTGGATTGTGTTTGTATTTTAAATTACGGGCATGAAAGGCAAAAATGAGGCAGGCACGATGGCATGTGTCTTTAATCCCAGCACTCGGGAGGCAGAGGCAGGTGGATCTCTGTGAGTTCGAGACCAGCCTGGTCTACATGGTGAGTTCCAGAACAGCCAGAGCTATGTTGACACCCTGTCTCAGGGGAAAAAAAGAAAAGAAAAAAGACAAGGAGACAGAGACAAAAGTATCTCCAGGTGAAGAGAAACTGCTTGGGCTGGCAAGAAGGCTCTGGGGGGAAGGTAGCCACCAAACCCGCCGGCCTGAGTGGGATTCCCAGAACACATATAGTAGGACAGAACTGACTCCCAAAAGTTGTCGTCACCTCCATATGCACACCACACACACACCTACACACACACACACACACACACACACACACACACACACACGCTAAAGAAGTAAATGTTTAAAAATACTTGCTGTTTAAATGTGTTTAATATTTATTTTACTTAATATGTTTAATAATATTTTAAAATACCATGGCTGAGAGTTAAGCAAAAAGAGGAAGGAAGGAAGGAAGGAAGGAAGGAAGGAAGGAAGGAAGGAAGGAAGGAAGGAAGGAAGGAAGGAAGGAAGGGAAGAAAAGGGGCTTTTCTAGGAAAATGCTAACAAAATGTCAATCTTCTGAGAACACTCAATGACAATGGGGTCCACACATGCCACCTGGCCGTCATTTAAAAGGCCCCCCCTTCCCGTGTGCTCCCCAAACTTGTCATCTTCCAGCACAGTTTTAGACACTCTTTGCCCTTCAACTCTCTTGGCTGGCTTCAAAACACAAAGGTGTCCCCAATGCAAGCCTGAAAATGTGAAGCATCCCTGAGGAAAGCCGGGAATCAACAGCAAGCAGAGACTGCAGAGCTGTGGCCCAGAAGCGCACAAGGCCTGGAGGTTGGAGCTATATTTAGCAACTTCAGGGCAGACGACAAGGACTCCTGTTCCCTGGAAAGGAGGTAATTAAAGGAGGCAGATTTAGGCCTGAGGTGGTAAATCTCAAGGATCTGCAGCTCCAGGCAGTCACAGCCTGCACCCTGAATGAGGAAATGGTACCCGCAGGCCTGACATCCATTCCTAAACCATCTTTACCTCTCCTCCCAGGTTTCTGAGGCCCAAGGAATGCTCGGCAGCCATCAGCCCAGCCTCTTGCTGTTGCATATTCCCACCAGGGCCCTTTGCAAAGAACTTACTGTACGCCCGCCCGGCCCGGGATGTGCTCAGGGCCCGGGGGCAAGCGGTCGGTCGCAGTGAGGCAGACCTGAACTCTGACCTCCAGCAGCGTGCGGGCGAGACAGCACCAGGTAAAAAGGGATCCAGTCTGTGACAGGATGGGAGAAAGCCACACTGCCCGCTGGAGCACCCGTGAGCCCCCAGAAATCATCCAGAGGCTTGACCTGAACCAACAGAAATGGTCTGAACCTGCGAGGAAAAGACGGCTTTCTATAATCAGGAATTATTGAGTGAGACCCAAAGCCAGCAACATGGGGGGGAGGGGGGAGGGGTGCCATGAAAAGAGATGAATGCTCGTGGCTCTGATCCACACCTCAGCTTCCTAGGTCCAGTTTGACTGTGTGTGCCACAACTCCCGGCTCCACGTGGATGCTTCACAAGCATGTGGTGCCTTGTCATGTGTATGTGTACGTGTGCGGGTAGAGGCCAGAGGACCACCTCAGGGGTCTTTCTTAGTTGGCATCCATGTTTGAGACAGGGTTTCTCACTGGCCTCGAACTCACCAAGTAGGCCACGCTGTCTGTGACATGGTTCAGGGAGCCACACGTCCGTGCCTCCCCAGGGCTGATCTCAAACCAGAGTGCAGGACCACATGAGCTTTTTGTCTGCGAAGGTTCTGGGGATAGAACCCAGGCTGCCATGCCTGCACAGCAAACATCTGACCGTCTGAGCCACTTCAGAGGCCTCAACATGATTTCTGATGCATGTTTTTCCCCCGCATCCCTGCATCCCATGTCCCAGACGGTAAGAACGGGTACCCTTCATTTTACAGCAGAGAGTAGAATCATCTTTCTCAAGGCCAAAAACTGTGAGATACTGACAAATTCCAAAGCTCTGACTCAAACAGACAAGTCTCCCCGTGCCCCCCCCCCCCCCCCCCCCCCCCGCAACCAAAAGTGATGGAAAGGAAAGGCATCGTCTAAGAACAGCAAGAAGGTAAGGCAGCCGCCATGGGCAAACCCCTCTTCAAACCTCAGAGCATGGTTCTCACAGACTTCCCTTGTATCAGTTCCCCAAATCCACACCCATGAGCACCTGGGTTCACCTAACAGCTGAGCAGCCACCAGTCCATCTTAGAGCTGTTCACCAGCTGGATGTATTTAGCTTACCTACGCGGTCCCCCTGCCAGAAGGTCCTGGCCAAGCTCTCCCTCAAGCTGATGCTTACTCCTCCTTGGAGGTCAGCCCCCACTGCTCCACCCACAGCAACCATATGGGAAATGCCTGATGAACTAGGAAGGGGTAAGCCTGCTCGCGCTCTCTCGCTGTCTCTCGCTGTCTCTCTCTCTCTCTCTCTCTCTCTCTCTCTCTCTCTCTCTGTGTGTGTGTGTGTGTGTCTCTGTCGCTGTGTCTCTCTGTCTCTGTCTCTCTTTCTGTCTCTCTCTCTCTGTGTGTCTCTGTGTCTCTCTGTCTCTGTCTCTCTTTCTCTCCCCCCCCCCCCCCCCGCCCCGCCTCTCTCTCACCATCAGCAAGGATGGTTGAACAGCACCCTGTCAACTCTGGGAAGAAGGGGGAAATTCACTCGGCAAGGGTCTTCACATGGGCCAGCCAAGTATAGTGATTCAATGACATTACCGGACAACCTCAACTATAGTGCCATACAGCCTTCAAAATCCAAGTCATGTGCAATGCTAAAAAAAAAAAAATTACAATAAACTCCCTCCTCATTGAACTTAGGTACGCACGCACGCATGCATGCACACGTGCGTGTGCTCACACTTTCCTGATACTCTCTGGCACTGGACAGCTTATCATCTTACGTTGGAAAAATGTTCTCCATGCCTTCCTGAGCAGGAGGCTCCATGTGTTAAAGTTCAACATCTGGAACACTACGAACCCAAAGGTGCGTGGTACATCGCAGGTAACCAGGAACTGTTAACAGCACAGCTCTCGGGATCATCTAAACAAAATACTTCCATACTTCGCTCATGTCCTGCCTATACAATTTCCCCTAATATTGCTCTATGAACTGACTGTCCAATAAAATGACCCATGCTCAGTCAGTCCCCACCATGGCTGGGCTTAAACACCTCCACTGAACAGCATCCATTATTACTTCACTGTACTCTGACATCTCTGACCACGTCACTAGACTCTGAGTTCAATCCCTCTCCACGGGTTTTCTGGTTAAATCCCTGGAGAAGCAGGGTATCATGACTTTGAATTCAAGCAGAACTGAGTTCACCTCCCAGCTTACCACTGAGGAAGTCACTAGTCACCCCTCATCCCCTCCCTCACGGCTATTACAGGATTAAGGGAAATGATGCAGGCAGAGAGAGCACTCAATAAATGGCAGCTATCACGGTAATTAGTTCTATTCCTGTTCCCCATTCCGGCCTGCCACACAATCAAAGCGCTAATCACACCCTTGGCCCCAGTGAGGTCCGTAAGCCCTTCCATGGGATGGATGCCTTTGCAAAGCCTCAGCCTGCATCCCATTTGCCTTGCTACTGACTAGACATGACGGACCAGAAACAAAAGGTTGTCTGGGGTTCCCATTAAAGGCTCAGACATGGGGGCAAGGGGAACCACAGAGAAACCAGCGGAGAACACAGCTTCTCTTGCCCCTGCCCTTCAGGGTGCTGTTCATGACTGCACAAAGACAATGAGGAGAGGACTCAGGCGCCATACAAGGTACCTAGGTAGAGCCTCCCCAGCCTCTCCAGCCTCAACCCAGGTCACCTGCAGCATTTTGATACATCGGGCTTGGAACAGTAAATAAGGGCTCCTCTTCCAAACCAATGAGCAAGCTGGCTAGATTGGGTGTTCCGAGCTGAACCCAAAGGCAACGGCACGTGATGTAGTTCTGGCCTTGCTGCTCAAACTTGTGACCTTGGGATGCCAAGGACCTCTTCAGACCTCATTTTCCTTACCTGTACAACACTGACTGAGGCTGCCAGTCCTTTAGCCAGCTGAGGAGAAATGCTAAGGCACACTTCTAAATGGCCAAAGATGCTGAATCAAACCAGGGCTGGAGCTGAATTAGAATTCTCTAACGCTAATGCTTAAGAATTGCAAGCCTGCCAGGTGGCAGTGGTGGTACATGCCTTTAATCCCAGCACTCGAGAGGCAGAGCCAGGCGGATCTCTGTGAGTTCGAAGCCAGCCTGGTCTACAGAGCGAGATCCAGGAAAGGCACCAAAAAACTACACAGAGAAACCCTGTCTTGGAAAAAAAAAAAAAAAGGAATTACAAGCCTTACAGAGCCCTACGTTCACTCAAATTAAGTGACTACTTCATCCACCACCACCACCACCACAAAAACAACAACAACAACAAAAGCAGAAGTCACCAAATAGTTCACTAGGCAAGATGACAGTTGGTACCACTTGTGAAACTAACTGTGAGGACTTCCAGATGGATTCCTGAACCAGTGAAAACAGGCAATCCATTCACTGGAGGCTCTAATCCTTGAGGAGAAGGAGGTAGAGACACCTGTAAATAAGTAAATGCCCAACAGAAAGGACGTGAGGCCCGGAGAGCTACTTTGCAAGTCTAACGTGCAAATGAAGCAGTTGAGGCACAAGTTAAGTTGCAGATTCTGGCGTGGGGCTGCATGTCTAACAGGCCCAAGCTGATGCTAGTCCACTAGCCCAAGAATCCGATCTTGTCAGCAAAGCTCTGAATGCAAGCATTCAGCAGAGGTCAACTTGGAGCCTGAAGCCAGCTTCCTATATGGATTTGCTGAGCATCTACTAAGTTAGACTCAGGGAATGTGCCAGGCTGGAAAACCAGAGATACCCAAGACACAGAAAAGCGACATCCGGGCAAATACCCACAATAAAAAGTGCCTTAAGGTCTGTATCAGACAGAGGCCGAGGCACTGCAGCCATTCCTGTAGGAAGCTACTCATTATACTTGGCCAGCGCGAACATAAGCTTAAGGAACAAAGGTGACGTAGCTCAATTGTGAAAGAGAACAATTACGAAACAGTAAGTACAGAATCGTCCTGAGGCAAGAGAGAAAGACGGAGACAAGAGCCCATCAGCCAGAAGTCTGTTCACCTCTGGCCAGTTCAAAGTCAAAACTTAGCCAAGTCTGCTGTGGCACTGACAGCACAGAGACACACTTTCTTCATACAGAGCTATCTCCGAGATATTAAAATAGCAGTCAGCCATGCTTATGGGCGAAGCGTTTACAGTCAAGTTTGGCCTGTCTCTTTTCCCAGCTGTATACCTCTCATTTTCTAGGACTCTAGTCACACTCAAGTGTGACTATAAATTCCATTTTCAGTAAAAGACCAGCCTTAATCTGAATCCCCTTGTGTAACCTTTATAACACATGGATTCAGGTAGTAATCCTACCCAAGGCTCCCCCCTGTGATCGCATTTCCCAAAAATTAAATAAATAAATAAAAATGAAAAGGGAAAGATGAAGGATAGAAAAGGGGTCTCCTAGAAACCAGCAGCCATAGCACAGCTATTCCCAAGACGCTTAAATGGCTGTCTTGAGAAGCACACACCCACACTTGGGTGTGTTCTAACACCCCTGCTTGAATCTATGTCAAAAATCTCTTAATGAAATCCAACTCTACTTCAGTGACTCATCCTGAAATTCTCTTGTACTGCACAGTCAAGCAAAAATCCTGACTTCACCTGAGTGGAGTTCTCTAAAGAGAAGCCCTCAAGATGCCCCAGGAGGGAACGGTGTCCCCAGCCCCCATTCGCAGTACCGCGAACAGCCCCATGTTTGAGAACAAGATCCACAAACAGTATTTATAGATCTGCTCCCCCAAGAATAGTTAGTACATTTTAAAAAGAACAGAGGAGAAAGATCGAAAGAGAAGGAGGAGGAGGAGGAAGCCAGGGGGCGGGGTGCAGAACTGGAGCACTGGGGAGGCGGAGGCGGGCAGATCTCTGAGAGTCTGAGGCTAGCCTGGTCTACATAGCAAGCTCCAGGACAGCCAGGGCGACACTGAGCCAAGAGAGAGAGACAGAAGCAGAGACAGAGAGAGAGAGACAACAGAGACAGAGAGAGACAGAGACAGAGAGAAAACAAGGAGAGAGAGAGAGAGAGAGAGAGAGAGAGAGAGAGAGAGAGAGAGAGAGAATATACCCTCCAGAGTCCAATATATTTTCCTAGAGAGTCTAATATATTTTCAGTCTGGCCCTTTATAGACAGTATCTTCCGGCCCCTGGGTAAAAGAAACAAGAGACACACAGACTCAATTAACATCAACTTTCATATTAGTTACTACAAGTAACTACAGGTAGCTTTTGTTTCCTCTTCGTACATTCCCAGATGTTTCTACCTTTTCTCCAGCGACCATCAGTTTCTCTTGAAATTAGGGGTCAAAACAGTTCTTGCCTCTCCCGTGTCTAAGTGAACCCCCTAATAATCCAGCTTAGAAAACAGGAAGGACTAATAATAACAGCACGGACATTCATCCCAGTGCTGTTCAGTGGTCGGAAACAAATCACCGAGTTCTCCTGTGACGGCAAAAGCTGCCATTATCATGTACAGGAGGGCTCCCCCGCGCCATGAGAAGGTGCTCATGCTCTCCCGCTCGGAGACGAGACATAAAACCACACGTCCAGTACGACCGAAACCAGCACAACGCAGAGAAAGCAATAAACGCATGGACTCACAAAAGAATATTAGACGCATAAACAGTGCTTGTGCCTAGAACCTGAAGGTATGAGTGATTTTCGTTCTCTTTATACGGCTCTGTTTTTTAATTTTTCTATTGTGAGCATGTGGCACTACTTTTTATTACAGAGAAATACAACACATAATAAAACTTCTTGGGGTTTGTTTTGGCCTTCATTCCTTCCTGGGGGAGTTAGAAGACACTCAGGGAGGGGGATACATCTGTGCTGCGCTTTGAGGGATGAGCAGGCATTTACCAGACAGAAGGAAGGGGCAGTCCCTCGGGGCTGCAAGGAGACGTGCTAATACACACAGGCATGCAACCCAGCAATGCTATTTCCGGAACGGGGATGGCGGATGATGGCGGATGGCGGCGGGGGAGGTGGAGAGAGGGCAGCATCAAGCAGGAGCGTAACTGGCAGGGACAGGGGAAACCTTGGGCACGGGGGCAAGGTCAGGTGCCGGCAAGACTAAGGTGTGTGGAGTAGAGTACCTGATCCCTAACCGGGGAAGACGGTGAGGGAGAAGGCGGGAAGCCAGGCAGGCGTGGAAAGAAAAATGCTTCCTCAAGGGCTCTTAATCACAGCAGAATTGAGGCCCCGCAGAGCCTACGCTGGGCAGAGCAGCAGAGAGTCAGCTCTATTCACAAATGGTTCTCTTCCATTTTCTTCTGACGAGGCCATACACGTTTGCGTCGGGAAGTAGAAGTCTTTGTTATTGTCCAAGCATTTCTAAAAGACAACTCTGACTTCCTCCTGAAGAAAGCTAGCACGTGGTTGCTTCACAAGTAACTTGTGACTGCTACACACAGGTACCCAGCAGACGGCATGGCCTGCGGGTCTGAACAGAAGAGGAAAAGCACCCCCCCCCCCTCCAGGGAGCAGAGAGAAGATGCTGGAAACCATGATTGCTGGTGCCCGGGGAGGTGAGACGAGGCTACCACGTCACTTGTCACAGCCGGAGGACACAGTCTTGGAGGAGACAGGAGGCTGCAGAAAGGCTGCTGATGCCCACTCATGGCTGGATTCCTAGCAGGATACCAAGAGGGGTTCCAGTAAGCCAGAAGGAATGCTGTTGGCAGGAGACGCTCAGACCTCTCCAGAGGGCTTTAAATGGAAGTGGAGGAGCAAGGGGAAACGCTAACGGCAGAAAATGTGCCAGGCAAACAAGAGTGGCCCAGATATGGGGACCCCAGAGGGGAGGCGCTCTGGAGTCTCAGGGAACCAAGGCAATGCGGGTCTAGCCAACCCTCCAAGCCCAGCGGAGAGGGAACGAGGGAGAAGGTGAACTGGAGAGGTGAGCCTAGAAGGAGAGGCAGAGCTAGGATGGAAGGGCTGCCGGAAAGGGGAATGCATGTAAGACAAATCCAGACGCTACACCAACCCAACACTAAAGCACGTGACTGTCAGAGACAAGTGTGGCCATGGCGAGGGGGAGGGCAAATTCGAAGGGGCAACATGCTTATAACATGGTTATTAACAAGTGAGGAAGGTTCTGAATAAGTAGGATCCACATCCATGTTTGGAAAACCTCCATCTCTCTCAGTGTCTCTCCCTCTCCCTGCCCTAACACGCCACACGGCCACACCACCACTAAGCTACAGTACTAACGGACTCTCTCAACTACTGGGCAACCTCTTCCACACGCTTCCATATACACACTCATAACACAACTTCAATGCTGGCCCAATTTCGGCTTGCAAGTCTGTTTCCTGTGCTGACCAGAACCTCCTACCCAGGCAAAAATGATACTTTCTGCATCTGTACCAAGTCTCTGGAATGACAGAGAAGAGGATAGGGTCAACGAGTGTTTTTACTGCTCCACCAACAGACTGTCAATCTTCTTCAAAGGGCACATCCTCTGTAGCGTCTTACTCTGACTAACCAACAGTGTGACCGAGAGCAAGGGGATGCAATATCCTCCCAAGAAAGGCAGGTGAGAATGGGCAGAAGACATAACACTGTGGGAATGAGATGGTGCTGTCTGCATTGGGGCCAGGGAGAAGATTCCAACACCTGGGAAAAGTGTGGCGCCAGCCACCGACAAGGCCCATGGAGTAGCTCCCTACAATAAAAGGAAAGAGAGGAGTGGAGTAACACAGACCACCTGCCTGTGAGGGGGCTCAGCATGAGGAGGACAACAGGGACCACAAAGAGAAAGGGGGAAAAGGATGCACTTTGTTTTTCAGAGGCGCTTCCTCAGCCATGCAGCATCCTCAAGTAGGGCCAGGTTCCCAGTGGCATCGTGCCCCTGACCTATGAAGTAAGGTGAACCATTGAGGTCTCACTATGAAGTAACAGGAATACCTGGAAAGCCCAGGAGTGCCGTCAGAGCCCTGACATCCTCCTGGAGCGAGACCACAACAGTTTCGTCCTTCTCACAGTTATAAACCAAGAGTGTCACCTTTGGGGTCTCTCAGGTCTACCCACGCAGCCAAGAGAAAGATGTGGACAAGAAAGAGAACATGTACCAATGAGCCGGACACTTTACATGGACTCTTAACTGTGACACCAGAGTCTATACAGTCATCGTCCCGGCCGGTGTCACTGTCCCGCCTTAGTCAGTGGCTATCAAAGTCCTCTCCCAGATAGACGGTCCCCTGGGCAGCTTCTGTACATCTCACAAGCCTGTGTGCATCTGTCCAGCTCACGGTCCTCCCCAGCTCTTTGGTACGTTCATGTAATCGGAACACGGTGTACTTCTCTAGGATTTTATGAACATGAAGTGCCTTCCTACAGCAAAGGTCTTCGATCTCCAGCCCCAATGGAATGGAATCAACCACCTCAGTGTCGTCCCCATCACCACACCCGCTTTACACACGAGGAAGCGGATGTTCCTGGAACACCTTCACTTTATGGTCCTTGGTATTCCCAACTTCTAGCCAACTTTCTGGGCCTCCCTGAGCTCCTAAATCCATCACAGAACACACAGCAGTCACAGCCAGTTTTCCTGGCCCAATCCCTTTACGGCTAGAGCTTTCATCCGACTTTGCTTCTCTGCTGCTGCGGTAAGACACTGGCCTAAAGCCAACTGGGGAAGAAAGGGTTAACTACATCTCACAGGTTAGAGCTGGTCATCATCTGGAGAAGTCAGGGCAAGAGATTAGGCAGGAACCTGGAAGCCAAAAGCATGGAGGAATACCGATTACCAGACTGTAGCCACGGTCATGGTCAGCTGCCCTTAGACACTCCAGGCCAACCTGCCAAGGGATGGCACCACCCACAGTGGACTGGGCCCTCCCACACCAATTAGCACTCAAGAAAATGTTGCACAGACATGCTCTCAGGCCAATCCGATGGAGGCAATTCTTCAACCGAGGATCCTTCTTCCCAGGTGTCTCTAGTCTGTATCAAGTTGGCAAATCTAAGTCGCACAGGTACTCAGAAATCAAGGTGCCAAAGTCAGTCCAGGTCTGAACCACAGAACAATCTGCTACCCATCAGCAGTCTAGGATACAAAGCCAGGGATGAATCTCATGACCCGAGTCCAGAGCAGACGACTCCACCAAATTGCACAGATAGTATAACCTCCCTTCAGGGAGCCTTCCCTCTCTGGAAGCAGCCCTGCCATGGAATGATTCCCTCTCGTGAATTTAGGGCAAGTCTCTTCCTGGGATGGACCACTTACTCACCTGCTAGTGGACCTGTCACTCCTAAGTCTGGCTGCCCCTCAGATGCCAAGGTTTGGGTGCCCAGGCCTTCTACCAGGGTCTTTCTCCATCAGAGTAATGCCTCATCAGTCTGATACCCCATCGTACCTGGTGATCCTCAGGCCAGAGACACAGCTCCACCATTAAAAGGCTAAGGTTCACAACTAAAAGGTCAAGATCGCTACCTCTGCCCGTTTCCCGTCCTGCCTCTTGTTTACTGTGCTACTGTCTGGTCTCTGTGCCCACCCACTCCACACTACCGTTCAGAGGGGTGCTTGTCCAGGACCGAACCTGAGCTTGATCTCAGCACTCTTAATTCCCAATGTTGAGTTTCTCTCACTAAAGCCTAGTTTTCTCTTCCTGCTGCACCTTCCAGGAATCCACCTGTGCATAAGGAGGTGGGTCCAAATATTAGAAGTGACTGGTGCTCAGTAAAGGAAGGAACCTGCCCAGGCCTCTACCTGCACCCATGGGAGGGTAAGATTACCCTTGCTGTTAGGTTAGAAACTGCAGAAGGGAGGCAGTGAGAGGGAGTGGGGGGGGGGGGCCTGCAGTTGTGATGTAAAATAAATTAATTAAATTTTTTTTTAATTTGAAAAAATAAATTTCAAAACTAATTACTGGCAGTCTGACTCATAGTCTATGCTAGGTCACCACAGTGCTTTATAAACTTTAGTTCAAACACAAATCCAAATGCAACTCAGTGCCAGGTTAAGTCCATTTAAACATCTACTTGGAGAGAACCAAACAGAAGGCCCTGGAAAGACAACCAGACTGAGTAATGTTAACGAAACTGATTTCTGAGCCTGAGGGGGAGCTAGGATTGATATCACTCCTTGACTATCACAGGTGACAGTAGGGTGTAATCCAGTCAGGCCAGTCCTTTCCACAAAACTTCAGGGTCTAGTTTCTCCATCTTTATTTTTAGTAAGAAAGGGGGAAGGGACCAAAAGCTGGATTAGATCAGCAGTTCTCATCAGCACTGGAGGGGCCATGAGCCTGTCAGAAATCCCAACAATGAGCTCTACCTAATTACCATGTCAGAGGCTTCAGGGGAGGAGTGGAGGGCCCAGCAAACTCACCAGTGGCTGAGGAACTGGAGACATGGTCTCATGATCCTTCCAGCTCTACCACTCAAGAGTGCCCAAAGCTTCCTCGGCTCGATGTCACCAACCCCCACCACACACATACACCACCACCACCAACCACCACCCATGCACACACACCACCAACAACAACGCCCCCACACACACACACCACCACCAACAACAACCCCTCCACATACACCACCAAAAACAACAAAAACCCCATACACATACACACCAACAACAAACCCCCCAACACACACACACCACCACCAAACCCCCCCACACGCGCGACACAGATAGACACAGACACACACACACACACACACACAATCCTTCCACTCTGACTTTGATCTGGTATAACTCAAGTCAGCTGGGTCGTTCATGTGGGCCGTTCATGTGATTGGATTTGACAGCTTCCTCCTGTGATTAATACAGAGAACCATAGGACACACTCGGTCTCCTCCAGGGAACTTTATTCCATTTACCACCTCAGCGGTACATAGTCTATCACTGTACTTAAAAAGAAAAATCAAAACACAAGGAAGGAGGATCAGCCTTTTAAACACAGGCATCAGGTACTATCTTATAAAAATCTGTAAGGGGGGTTATTCCTGGGGTAAGTCAATAAGGAATTACTCTAAAATGATAAGAAGTGGAGTCTTTGCAAACCCAGTGGTCTCTTTTCTAATACTAGCCCACCTGAATGAATTAAAGCATTTGTTTTGTACGCCAGGGTACAGGTAGACATAACAAACCATTTCTTGCTTGATCCTTACATATCAAAACAATAAAAATAATCAAAGCAGGACATGACAGAGTATGCCTGTAAACCCCACATTAGGGAGAAAGAGGCAAGAGAATAAGGAATTCAAGGTCAACCTCAGCTACATAACAAGTTCAAGGCCAGCCTGGGCTTCATAAGACTATCTGAAAACAAGCAAGAATAAAACAATCCAGACAAAGCTTAAAAGTCTGAAAATACACCACAAAAAAACTGTGGACTGCTAATTCCAACAACTCTTGACCTGCTACCTAAAATTACCATGGAATGAATGAATGAATGAATGAATGAATAAACGAGTGAATGAATGAACATCTTGCTATTATGGCACCAGAAGGTATAGATATGAACAAGGCAAAACGCTAGTCTAAAAGAACTAAATTTGAGTTTAGTATGAGCAACACCAAACCTGCCCATATGTCCACCAACTCTTGTAACGAACGATCCATGCCTGTGTGCAGCCATTCTTCAAATGTCTACTGTATGTCTGCCCAACCCCAGGCAGGAAGGAATATTCTAAAGAACTTAAAAGCCAAAACTGAGACAGGCCAATGGGCAACCACAAGAAAGGATGAAAAGTGCCAGTGATAAAGAGAAAAAAAAAAAAAAAAAAACAGTCATGGGAATAACTGTTTCCTGTTTGGGGTACAGGAATCATGGCTTACTTTATGGAGATGGTATTATCATGCTTCACCCTGAAGATCAGCTTGGGTTCAAAGAGGAAGAGTAATTTAAACTAAGGGCCTGCCGGGACAAAGATGAGAATGAGAAAGGCATGGTATGGAGGTTCCAGGTCAGCTGGCCCCCTTCAACAGCAAGACAAACAGATACACAGAGGACTTACTGCCCAGCAGTTCAGCTTCCACCCACCCTCGGCCCCCACTCTCCTCTGCAGGACCCCCTCCTCTAACTCTGCTGGCACTGAGCACAGAGCTGTGCACCTGCCGCCTGCTGAGGCTTCCTGGCTCCCGTGCCAGCCCTGCCGCCTCATCCGTGCCTCCCTCTAGGAAGTTAGTTAGTGCCCATCCCAGGCTCCACCGTTCTTACTACGCCATGCCTTTACACTTCTGTTTTGTGTAATTTATAAAACACATACTGCCCACGAGTTTGTATTTTTAATTCCTGTAAGAAGTTTTGGGATCCAATTTGTGTGAAAATCAGGCTGCCACATAAGGTTGTATTGTATGATAAAAGCCTCCAGGAATAAAACAGACAGTACATCCCTGCTTATCAGCAGCTCCTCGCTGGTTCCACTCCGTGTAGCACAGACTTCCTCATGAATGACTATTCCTGGTTTTTCATCAACTTTCCCCCAGTCTTCTTGAATTAAATTCTAGGGGTGGTGCAGACTTTCGGGGGCTTCTTTTGCAAACTTTTCTTGAGAAGCTACTGTGTTCTGAGCTGTTGCTGATGTGAACACCTCACGAGGTAAAACTGCTGTACTGTGAGGGTGGATATTTCAAGGCTTTGCAGGTCACCTTCCTGTTACCTCCTCTAGGCTCCAACTTCCCCTAACACTGTCAGCCTGCATCTCCTCCCATTAAAAGCAAGGGCATGCACTGCTTTCCCAGGGTCTCTTCACAGAGGGGCAGGAGGAAAAGTGGGTCCTATTCCACTCCATCCTTAGCCAGCCCCCTTTACTCATCGGACATTATGAGCTGTACCAGGTTTTCCCACAAAGCATCTTCTCAATAGCAAAGAAAATGCAAGCATTAAAAACGCTCTTAACCGGGGAGAGATGAGAACTACATGTACCATGGTACCCAGGACTGCATCTTGGACAGGAAGAGGAAATTCATGGAGAACCTGAAGTCAAGACAGAGTGAGTATGGAATGTGCTTCACAGGAGTATACCCATGTCGGCATCTTCCTTTTGACAAATACCCAACAGCAACAGACAATATCAAAACTGTGAGCACCTAGGCAAGGTGTATGGAAATTCACGATGCACTGCTCACAGCTTTTCTTGCCAGAAAACTGTACGTTTATTTGCTGAGAGAACAATAACAACAAAAGACCCCCACTCATCTGCTTGCTCTCTCGTCTTTTCCAAATCAATGTTCTGAGAAGAAACAGGGGTAAGACAGAACAACACTGCCTAATACGTATGAACTCCTGCATGCTGCCAACAATGAGAGACCCAGTTTTCAGAGTCTCATCTTACGGATGAAGGAACAGAGGCCTAAGGAGACTCAATTAACAAGCTGTGACACGTGTGTAGAGCCAGATGCAAATCTAGGCAGGGTAGTTCAGAAACCCATGCTCTTCGACGCTACATATTTAGACCAACGTTTTCCAAATACCTCCAGAATTTTCAAGTGGCCTATCTATCTAGGTCTAACAGAAGACTAATCACAAAGAATGAAGTGTGAATACTACACTTAATGTTCACACTCAACCAAAAGCTTCTTAAGGCAAGCGCACAAATCCTGAAAATCTCTGCTGGAGAAACAGTTATTATTATGTGGCCTTTCCACATCTAAGCACATCCCTGCACTTGTCGTTTACCCTGACTTTCCTGGCACATTGTTCTAGGAAACTTGGAGTCCTAGTTCACAGTACAGCCTCCAGCCTGATGGTACTGCCCTCCTGAGGTGTCAGTTCCAGAAGACGGTGAAATTAAACACAGTTCTCTTTGATCTTCTGGGGTCTGCAATGCAGAGTAATGCTTTGCAGATTACTGATGGTGCTAGGTACTGAAAAGTCATGGGAGTACCTAACAATACCTTGCTCAATCTGAAAAAGAGAGATTTTTCTCCTTACCTCCACTATGGGCTACTTAAGGGACATCACTGGTCTCACTCACTGAACAATGACGCTCAATAAATAATGGTCCTCAAGAACTGATAGCACCTCAGAAGGACTAGTGGCTGGCCAGATCCTAAACCCCCAGATTCCTCCAAAACTGCAGCTATTCGTCTTTTTACAAGCTTCCCAAGTAGACAGCTTCCAGGGGCAGAAGCTGAAGAACGAGACAAAGACTGAGAGCAGTAGATAAAGGAAAGTGAAGCCGGGTGACAGAGTGTGACTAAGGGCAACATAGTAATAAGTACATGAGACCTAACTGCGGCGTGGAATTCCTGGAACGTCAGCCTATGTGTGGGCATGCAGCTACGCTCACTATACAAGCGTCCTCATAGAGCCAAGCTCGAAAATGTTGTCTGACCCACAATATAGGTTTACTACAGCTTATATTGATTTAGTAGATGTCAAAACTCAGCAGTTTCCACTTGAAATAATGTCCTTTCAACCTAAACGGGCCTTAAGTGCATCAAGCCCAAAACTGACATTTCATGGACAGGTAAACAGGCTCTGATAAGGGAATATTCATGCACAAAAATATAATGAGGAAAAAAAGTCTCCCAACTCTTTTGCCTATACCTGTTTCCATATCCATGTGGAAACTAGAAGAATATTACAGAGACCGAAAGAATGCAGCCCGGGGCCACATCTTCAAAGATACGGTGGGCCACATTTGTAGATTATCTCTATACCTTCTAGCATTCCCCATCTGCTGGTCTCCAGTAAAAAGAACATTGGTGGAATTATCTGTAGTGAAGTATAAAACAGAATATATGAAAGAATACATGGTCTTAAATGAAGATGATCACACAGATAAAACTCTCGGGGGAAAAAAAACCTAGGAAATTCAGCAGAATAAGAAAAGCTGGGGGGGGATGGAAAGATGGAGGATATGATACATAACAGAATAAATAAAAATTGACTTGTAGTCATAAAGCTGCCCACCAAGGCATCAGGACTGACTCTCGAGCCAGGTTGTAGATTCTCAAGGGTGAGGCTCTGCCCCAGGAATCAGAATGCCTTCCTTACAGAAGACTTGGTGATGACTTCTGCAGATGGCAGTTGCTCAGAGTTAGGTACCAACAGTCTCCTGCCTCTCGCCCTCCGGATACAAGCTGTCCTAAGAACTAATCTGAGGTATGTCACCCTGTCAGCAGCTGAATGATTATTTGGCTCCATGCAAGTTACTCTACTTCCACAGTCTTCATCGATAAGACCCACCTGAGAAAATCTGACCTTCCATCACACCAGCACCAGCACTAGTTCTGAGGTCAGAAATCATCTCCAGCAGGACTTGTGGTTATCTATCATGGCAACTAGAGTGAATTCACACTTGTCCTTGGCTAGGAGAGATGGCAGATAGGAACCATAATCCAGACCAGCTCAACCAAACCAAACTAGATCACCTACAAAACATTCTGGCGGCGCGGGGAGAGAAGGGGAATACACTCACAGGAAAACAACCCTCTTGCAAGCTTACTAAGGATCCAGCAAAGTCAGGTAAAGATAAGCACTTCCTTTGACTTAGCTTGGACTTTCCCCTACTGGATTCAGAGAACAGCTTAGCACTTTGGGAAACAGGGTCTCAGAGACGAGCAGCATTCTAAGACACCTTCCTACGCAGCACCTCCCACTGTAGACTGTGGGACCTCCTTAAGGACAGACCCCTGTCTCATACCCCTGAATACCTCACAAAGGGCCCTACTCACTCCAGCCCATCCTTGTTGCATGAATGAACGGAATCAACTCCTCTCAGTTAGACGAGGAAACACCAAAAACGTCAAGACGCCCTTCACTGTCTCTTCCCTGGTGTTTAAAAGAGTAACACACACAGGAGGCACTCGCTACTCCTTGAAGAGTGGAGTGGGAAGGCGTCAAAGGAAAAGTTTCTCAGCTCTACGTCAACCAGAAGTTCCCATCAAGACCCCTGCCTTGTCTCCTCCTTTACCCAAGCTGAGTGTCAAACAGAAGAAAAGGAGAACGGCGGAGAAAAGGAAAGGACCGGGAACATCGAGTGCCCTTCAGGGGCAGCTGGGGGGAGGGGGAGGAAGAACAAGGAGAATGGATAGGGCTACACAAGACCTTTCTGTATCTAATTTAGACTTAATAAGATAGTTTGCTGAATGTTAATTAAATACTCAGTGGTTGTTACTAACTGTGGTGATTAACTTAATTTTGAATTAAATAAGCAATAAATGCTTAACTGAAGTTCTATTAAATTTCACCCAGCAAGTGAGGAATATGAGGCTCTTAATTGACTTTAAACAAGATAGTTATGGCAAGTTAGTTGAATTTTTATTACCTGATGATAACTGCCTTATTAAATCTAAATTGACTATTTTATTTGATGGGAAAATATGTCATCTGTCCCTCCAATTTACCAAAACTATGCCCAAATGGGTTCACAATCAATCCAATCTACTTGGATTATGAATCTTCTGTTTTCTGGTCCTGTTTTACTATTGACTTTATTCATTTAAGAGTAAATGAAGCAGCCAGGCAGTGGTGGCACACGCCTTTCATCTCAGCACTCGGGAGGCAGAGGCAGGCAGATCTCTGTGAGTTCGAGGTCAGCCTGGTCTACAAAGTGAGTTCCAGGACAGTTACACAGAGAAACCCTCTCTTGAAAAAGAAAAAGAAAAAAAAAAGAATATGGCAACACACACACACACAATCACAGCACTCAGAAGGTCGAAGCAGGAAAATCACAAGTTCAAGTTCAGCCTGGCCACACAGGGAAATACCTGTCAAAATAAAACAAACAAAAAGAATGGGTATGCATCAAAGCACACAAGACCTAGGGAGGAATTATATACAAGATCGAAAGCGAGAATATGGACACTTGTTTCCTTAATGCAGATACAACCTGGAGATAAATTTAATCCCACAAGACTGAAATCTCCAGTGTCCCCTGCGTCACGGACAGAGTAACCTATCTGCGGTCATTAGTGTGCAGACATTACAAGAGTAACTCAGTGGTGGCAATGCCTCGTAAGCACAAAGACCAAGGTTTGATCCCAAGCACCACCAACAAATAAGTAAACAAATAATCATATTCAAATGAACTATAAACCCTGCTGTGGAGCAAGCCAGATGACGGCAGATAATTCACTCACTCAGTCGTCTAGACGTCACTCTACCTGTCAATTGAACAGGCTTGAGATCACTACAATTTTTGCAGTCATTACTCACAGCCCTTGTGAATGCTGGCTCATGTGAATGGTTCTTCAAATGAATGGACCTGATAATCATCAGGCATGAATAGAGGAAGGACTTGAGCAGGGGAGGGCAGTGCTAACTATCACTGCTGAACTGTTTCTTACCATTATATTAAAAGAGCAAGGAAATCACTGCCTTCAGTTATGGACCCGTCAAGGTCCATAACAGGTCCTATGTAGACTTCCAATCCAACAATCACAGACATGGCTCTGGTTAAACTAAACAAAACCAAAAGTCATGAACCTCAGAAAAGGACAGGTGGGAAGGAGGGGGGATTGATAAGGCTAAGAGAGAAATGAGAGGGTGGAGGGAAGGATTACTCAAAATGATATGCATGCATTGTATACGTGCATGAAACTGTCAAGGAACTAACTTAAAAGAAATACATATCCTGGGAACAGAAAAATAGGTCAGCAGGTAAAGGTGCTTGCCTCCCAACAATGCATGACTACCTGAGTTCAATGCCACATAAAAATGGATGCAAAGATCCAATTCCACAAAGTTGTCTTTTGATGGCTACACCCACGCTGTAGTGTACACACACACACACACACACACACACACACACACACACATACACGTCCTACATACACACATATGTAACACACACACACAAAGAATATGAAAAATAAAAAGAAACACAAGTTAAAGCCATAGTGAGATATTGTTTCTTACATACTCATTTAGTAAAAACAAGTCATAAAATTAAATCCCTGTGACACCATTATAAAGAAACAAGGTGATTCATACACGACAAATGACTGCAAATCAGTCCTCTTCCAGAGGCTGGATAAAAAGTAAAAGAAGTACATGGAACTTTTGTGCCAATAACTGCACCAGTCAGGATGGGGCACACTCTACAGAGAAGGCCCTGGTGCCTGTGCCTGATGGTGAAGACGGCGCACCCACTGAGAAACACAGGGGTGACATTCTTCGGAGGCAAACTCCGGCAGACTCTGTCACTACACTGACCGTAGCATTCAGTCTGCAGTCGGATCATAGATCAGGCACCCTTACCCCCCTTTTACAGATGAGCTGCTGGAAGGTTCGAGGAATAAGTTCCCAGAACGGGTCATACGGCTAACAACCGACAAGCCATGACGAATCCACACCTCTGAGTTCTGAACTAACCCTGAAGTTCCTCCACCTCATCCCCACAGGAAAAACAACAAAATATTAGATAATGTGACAAGGGAAAGCAGAAGCGCCAAGGACATAGTTATCTACAGGAAATCACTCAGAAGGGACAAAAAGCTCTCTCTGCACACCGATGACTATCCCTACATTTTTAACATGTTACAGTTCATTTTTATATTTTACTGTAAAACCTAGTCGAGTGCCTATCTACATGGGTAACAGTCACACTAGAACTGAGCGATCTCAACGAATTTGTCACACAGTCAATGAAATAAATACTTTTTACGTCACAATAGTAAGTGGAAATAAACATTAGACACACACAAAAATGAGGACAAACGCTTTGGAGGAGTTTTAATGAAGAATATGACCTGTAAAGATCAAAGAAAAGGATTCTAGGAAGAGAACTGCCGTGGCTTTTGTGTCAGTGAAGATGAGGATGTGGATTTTAAATGAGTTAATTGTGGGGGTTTGAATGATAACAGTCCCCATAGGCTCATATATAGGAACACTTGGTCCCCTGTTGATTGGACTGTTGGGGAAGGATTAGGAGGTGTGGCCTTGTCAGAGGAAGGATGTCACTGGGGGTGGGCTCTGAAGTTTCAAAAGCCCATGCCAGGCTCAGGGCGCCCTGCCAAGTGAAGAACAACTCTCTGAAACCTTAAAAAAAAAAATGGTGATGGGAAGAAAGAATCATTACTGTATTTGTGAGTTATGTTTGATCAGGGCCATACAAACTGGCCTTAAGCCCCAAAGACATCGATGATCAATGTGGATGTATGGGCACCAGAATGGCTCATTCACAGTGCTGTGTGAACCAAGGCCCACCATTCTCAGAGCCCCATCGTCCGCTTTTAGCTCTGACTTCTGTCAGTATTTAGCTAAAATAATCCTAGAGAGGCAAACGGAGAATGTACCTCCACCAAATAAGATTGCCCAGCATATATTTTCCCAGGAATTAAAAACAAAAAGAAAAAACTCAAGGGTTGCAGAACTCAAAGACCTTCTAGAACATTCTTCACACCACCACAGCCTGAATTTTCACTGTACCAGTCCAGTCTAAACTGTCACTTTTCTTCGGGGATTGGAGTCATTATCTCCCAAAGAGCACACCGTCACGCTCACACTGAACAGGTTGCAGGGGATCTGTACAAGAGAGCAAAGGGTTGACGTCATCCTTAAGAACACTTCTCTCCACACCTCTCCATGTGTCACCCTTTGTGGCTTGGATGAGCGTGGATGAGAAGGTGTGGCTGAGGGGGCGTGTCACCGTGGATGGGCTCTGAAGTTTCAGAAGCCCATGCCAGGCTCCCTGTCGCCCTCCTTGCTTGAGACCTGGGGATCCGATGTGAGCTCTCAGCTACTGCTCCAGCACCAGGCCTGCCCGCCTGCCACCACACTGCCCACCATGATGGTCTCGGACTCACCCTCTGGAACAACAAGCCAGTCCCCAGTTAAATGAGTTCTTCTATAAGTTTCCTTGGTCGTGGTGTCTCCTCACAGCAACAGAACACTGACTAAGACACCCTTCTACGGCAATAAGTAGAGGAAGACAAGGGCTCTTCCGAGTTGTGCTGACACCCGCCATCCCCGAGTCAGCTCTGCCGCGCAGTCCCACCCCCATAAATCCAATTTTCCCAGACACCATGAAGTTCCTCACCTCATGTCCCTGCCCAAGTTACTTCCCCCTATACATTCTCCCTCTTCCCCAGCTCCCCAAATTCCCACTCCGACTTCAATGCCCCCTCACATGACAATCTTTCCAGCTCGGCAGAACTTCCCTGTAAAGGACCCTGGAGTTAGTCGCCAGCAAATCACAGGCAGCAGATGTTACCTACATGAATGCGCACTTTCTCCCTCTAACATAGGGTCTTTCTGGCTACAGCCCAGGCTGACCCAGAACCCACGCCCTTCCTTCCACGGCCTCCCATGTACATACTGTCTTGGCAACTTCTATGATCACCAAGAGGTGGGCACTCACTCAGCACTCAGGCTTCCAACTCCCAAGGCCATGCCAGAGTTCCATTGTGCTTTTTGTTTCTGGTCAACACAAACCTAGGCATATCTGGGAAAAAGAAATCTTAATTTAAAAAAAAAAAAGTGTCTCTACAAGATTGGCCTGTAGACAAGTCTATGGTACATTTCCTTGATGGGTGACTGATGGTGGGGGGTGGAGGAGGCCACCCCTAGCAGATGGTCCTGAGTCATATAAGAAAGCTGACTGAGCAAGCGTCCCTGAACAGCATTCCTCCACGGCCTCAGCTTCAGTTCCTGCCTCAAGTTCCTGTCTTCCCTCAGTGACAGACTGTGACCGGGAAGAATAAGCCACATACCTTTCCTCCGCAAGCTGCTTTAGTCACGGTGTTTGACCACAGTAACGGGGATATTCGTATATCTGTAAGGTCCCTACATGCGGTTGAACAAATGAATATCCAAATGGGTCAGACTGATGGGTAAATGCAGCATCATACTTTCAGGGTCCTGTCCAACTGCCAAGACTAACCCTCTCCAAGTGAACTGGCTAACCTCCAGGCAAGGAAGAAAAAAAAAAAGACTGTTGGGGTAGAAATGACAAACTGCTAGGCGGTGACCTCCCTTTCACCTCAGTCTAAGAAAAGGTGCCACTTACCTGCCTGGTCACCACAGAGTTTATCTTTCCCATGAGTCAGAGAACACCTTGCCCTCTGGGTGACCACACCTTTCTACAGTCCCTGAAAGTGATCGAACAAGACAGAAGATCCAGGTGCCAACAAAATTGTTTTCTTCCTGGAAGGTACACAAGGCGGAACTGAGTGGAAACTCACTAGACACAGTAGGTGTGGGTAACACTGTGACCGCCTGGCCCTTAGCTATGACAGCTGGGCTTCCACAGTCCCAGTTAGAGAGCATTATCAAGATGGGCCACAGCACGGGAAAATCACAGATCCAGGAACTCGGCTAAATTAGCACACAAAGAGAGAATCAATCTTTCTTAGCTCTGAGTAGCCAGAGCAATTAAGCCTTCCTGTCCTCCAATGTCTCAACAAGCCCAGCACTCCCGGGCAGGCCTCCTCCACAGCCCCCACAGCATTTTCTAGGTAAGGTGCTTTTAGCCAGCCGAATGAACGAAGTGGTTACAATCTTGACATCCATCTCCTTCAAACATTCGGAAACCCGGCCTTTCCCAATGCAAACCATTCAACCGTGTGCCGTGGGTGCCTAGCCTCACCCGAGACAAGACAGCAGATGTTTGCTGAGTCCTTAATTTAGGTCAGGCATTATGCACACCACTTACAAGGCCTCCTTCCATCTTCACATGGAGGTAGAATGACCTATAAGTGACCCTCCGAATCGGCGCACCACTGAGAAGAAGAGGAGGAAGGGCAGAAGGAGAAACAGGGCAGCCAGAAACAATGGCTGCTTCACCCCTGGGGCAGCTGGCGCTGTTGCGGACCTGCTTTTAAATCTATTACATTTACTTCTTTATTTTCTTATTTATGTATCTGTTGTGTGTGTGCACACACATGCTTGCATGCTGCAGCACACATACAGAGGTCAGAGCAGGTACTTTACATGGTGAATCAACTCCCTAGCTCGCTGCAGATGTTTTTAGATGTAAGAAAATTGAGGCGAACCTTAAAGACAGAGATCTTTTGATGTCCAAAAAAACACTGTTTCAGCCAGGCCTGATGGCACCAGGCTGTAACCTCAGCTATTTGGGAAGCACTTCACATGCACCTGACTATTCCCTCTCTGCCCCCAAGGCTCTCTGCAGGATGGCACTGACCTGGGAGCTACCAGACCGAGTGACGAAGACACACAGGGACCAGCTTCAGCAGAGAAGATTCCATGCCGAGAGCTGAGACACCAAGGGTCAGTGACCTGGCCTGGCCCGATCATCTAGTTTATGTGTCACACAAGATGCTGCAGAAAGCCTGGATCAACCCTCCAATGATAACTTCCTGTTTCAACTACCGAGCAGTCCTGGAGTGGCGTGAGACCCATCACAGTCAGTGACTACAGAAGAAAATGCCACCATGGCTAGAAAGACGCAAACAGAACACAAATGAAACCCAGGCCAGGGCAGGGCAGTCATGGCGGAAGGAAGGGCAGTGCCCGGCTGTTCTCTGAACGTTCTGCACAGCTGGAAATAGCTGAGAACGTCTGAAGCCCTCACTCACTGAGAATGTCAGAGCATGTGGCACTTCTCACGGTGGCGCTCTCATTAGCAAGAGGTCCCAAAGTCATGCACGGAGAAAGTCCCCCTGTTAAATGGTACAAGTAGGACTTGATCATGGCGGTGCCAGCATCGAAACGCCATCTCTTCACATCAGGAGAGTGTCACCACAGGTGCCAGAAGCCATGCTGGACACCCTGAACTGGCCACACGGATCTGGGCACCAGACAGAGATCTAGGTCCTCGCAAGATATCCGTCAGGTGAACGACACAGACCCCCTCCCCCATCAGCGCTCATGAAGCACGGTCACGAGCATCCCTCTGATCTTCACCAAGTGCGTTCTGATCCATCATACGATCCCTTTGAAAGTGACTGAAGCTCGGGAATGTTCCAGAACTAACTGAAGATCACTGAAGCTATGAGTGGCTCACAGGCACGTTTTGTTTTCCCTTCAGCAAGAGCCACTGGTGACGGCGCTGTCAAAGTGACAGCCCACGAAGACCCAGACCTCGGGGCTCAGCAGGCACAAGTGTCACCTTCCACCTCGGCTTGCAAAGCCCCACGCGCGCCGCTGGCACTGCCATGAAATCACAGTCCCAGTGAAGTCACTGCTCCCTGCCCGCACACCTGCAGCAAGGGCATTCACAACAATTATCTCGTGTTCACACGAAGAGCTTAGAGGGCAAGACAGAAGAAGAAGTCTTGGGCATGACTCCAAAATTCCTACCCTGCCACTCAAAGCCCTGTGCCTCAGTGGGAAGGTTTCTTCACCCGGGACTTCTTACCCACTCTCCGCCAGACAAGACAGATCTTACCAACATAGCTCTTGAGTTGCAACCAGGAAACTCAGTAATAAAAATGATTATAAAATACACTGACCACGTAACAAGCGCTATTGAAGACAATGAAAGACTAATGGGCTTGGAGAGAGAAGTCGGGATAGGCAGGCTTAAAGAGACAAGGAAGAGTGTTCATGCACCCCAGAATGGTGGTCTGCACCTTTCATCTCTGCACTAGAGAGACAGAGGCAGGAGGATCGCTGCAAGTTGGAGGCCTGGCTGGTCCAGCTAGCCCTATATGATGAGACCCTATTTTTTTAAAAAATAAATAAATAAAGACTTGAATGGTGGAGAATGATGATGACAAGGGCTGTCTCAAGAATCGTGGAAGCTGCCGGGCGGTGGTGGCACATGCCTTTAATCCCAGCACTCCGGAGGCAGAGCCAGGCAGATCTCTGTGAGTTCGAGGCCAGGCTGATCTACAGAGTGAGTTCCAGGACAGGCACCAAAACTACATGGATAGACCCTGTCTCGGGAAAAAAAAAATAAATAAATAAGAAAGAAAAGAATTGTGGAAGCTAGCAGAGATTTGGGAGTCTGGTCCTTGCCAGCCAGTAGCAGGCATCGACAGCAGTAAGGTGAGTAAATCCCAAACCACACTGACCGGAACTGAACCACCACCGTAACCACACTGCTTTCCAAGTTCAAAGTAAAAGTTTCAAGCCTGAGACAGACACAGTGATCTCCAAGCGTAGGGGGGTGGTATTCGGGTCCCCTACCGAGCAAACTGAGTATTCAAAGACCTTAAAGGAAAGGCCTCCGTGGGAATAAGAGCCCAGGGCGACTGAGCAAATCTGCACCTTTCCTGTCTCACCTGTGTGACATCGTGTTTCATCATCTGTGATGTCAGAGGCTGCCCACACTTAGTTGGAAGGTAGGCCCTCGCGGCCAGCTTGGGCTTCTCCTACTGCCTGTGAGCTTTAGTATCCACGAAAGAGTTTTCTCAGTCAAGACCAAGAAGCTGGCAAGTGAGAGAAGAGCAGGAACTAAGCAATTTGACAGTACTCTATCAGCTTCCAGAATCCGCTGTTCCCTCTCCTTCTACACTAATAAGTTCAAGGCCACCTCCTCTGGCCTGGAACACCTCAGCAGCCTCCTAGGCTGGGTCCCAGAGTCTATCTAGTCTTGACCTGCTACCACTACACCACCAAAGCTGGGCAAAGCATGGATCCAACCACCTATAATAGAAGCCCCTCCACGACGCCCTCTGCAGACTCGTCAGCTCAGCTTACAGACTTTACCCTCTACTCTTCCCTGGCCACTCCCATCACTCACGGGGATCTCTAAACCCACCACTTTTGTGTTGCCCCAACACCCCTAGGTCTCAGGCTGGGGTACACAGTCTAACGTCACTCTGCCTAGGGGCCGGTGAGAAGGCGGATCAGCTGGTAAGAGCACCTGCTGCCGAGCCTGAGTTCAAACCCTGTGGACCTATGCTACAGAAGGGAAGATTCAGGTCTCCCACGTTGCTCCTCTGTCCTCTGCCCTCCACACTTGCACACGTATGTACACACACACCAACGAAAAAATAACAATGACAGAGAGTTTAAAACTCCCCTGCCTGACAAGTTTTTCTGTCTCCATGATGAGAATGCTTAGTCACTCCTCAAAGTCCAGCACAAAGGTCTTCTTTGCCATAATCTTCGCTGGGATTCCAGGTGATGGGCCACGCCTTTCTGAGTGCTCCCTCTGGCTGATTTCTCTTCACTTCACTGGGGCCTTAGCCTGCCCTACTTTGCTCTCTCTCTCCTCGGAAGCACAGACTTACATCTTAGTCTTCCCTATAAGTCAGCATGCCGCATTTCTGCCTGATGTGGTCATCACACAGGACCCATGTACTGAACTTAATACAAGATAGAAGCTATTAACTATCATACCTATCATGGGGTACAGAGGGTAAAAGTAGCAAAAAAAAAAATCTAGAAATTCCTTCATGGCACAAAGTGGATTTTGATCTTTGATATTGAGAAAAAGGTTTACAAAGACTGAGTCTATGCCTATCAGGGAAGGAAACAGAGGGGTACATTCAAAAAGCAGAAGAGCATTCAAGAATAACCAACCACAAGAGGAATTACCCCCGCAATAATTCTTTATCATGGATAAGCCAGCAAACCCCACTCATTCCCATTCCCTAGTCCTGTGACCTGACTGGCCAATGCCACCTGTAGTAGGTACAGACAATTCTCAATCCCATTCCAGGTCTCTGCATGCCCCAGGCTCTAGGCAGTCAAAACACTGGTCCTTCCCCAAACCTGCATCCTATGGTTGCAGTAATCAATGGCACCCCCTCTTCGGGCAGCAATCTTCCAGAACAGCCATCACATTCCAGACACTCTTCCAGGTACTGTGAAGGCAGCCATGTATAACGCAGACCCTCTTACAAACCTCGAGAAGCTGCCCTTCTTGCTGAGGATTGAGCCCCGAGTCTGACAACTGCTAGGAAGTGCTCTACCACTGAGTTGCATCTCCAGCCTGTGAAGACGGTCTAAGGTAAAGAAGAGGTCTAGCGGCAAACACCTGTAATCCCAGCACTAGGGAGGCTGAGGCAGGGGGATAAAGAAGAGGTCAAGACCATCTTCAGCTACATAGTGAGTTCAATCCTATCCTTGGTGGCATGAGACTGTCTCAAAAAGACAGTCAAAGCAGAGCAGAGGTAGAAAAAGCAAACCTGTCCTGTGAAGTGGCTATCTTTATATTATAAACATTCTATTTACTTAACAGTTACTTTAGAATATCAGAGATAAGGGGTACTCAAGAATGAGGGGGAAAAAACAAAGTTTTATTCATTTTGCCAGGTTCCATACTAGGCGCTGGGGCAGGGGTCTGTCTTTCTTCCATGATAAAAGCTTATATACTGTCAACTGGACAAGATCTAGAAAATCTAGGCAGGGAGGCTCCATCACACCTGTGAGATATTACCTTGATCAGGTAAACTGAGATGGGAAGACAACCCCCACAAATCTCGGTGGTACCCTTCAATGCGCTGGGGTCCGAGACTGAGCAAAGCCAAGAAAGCCAGCCAAACCAAAGCCTGCATCTCTCTCACTACTTACTGAATGTGGATGCAATGTGACCAGCTGCCTCGTGTCCCTGCCACCGTGGGGGACTTCACCACTGTGGTGGACCTAACCCTCTAACTGTGATCCGAAACCAAACACTTCCTTAAGTTGCGCCCATCGAGGTGTTTTAATCACAGCTCCAGGCAAACCAGCCAAGATAGGACTTTTATCTCTGAGTCAGAAAATACAAACTATGTACCTGAGGAAGGAAGGCGGCCAAAGGCAGCACATGATCCCTTTCAGTCAAGAGCCAGGACTGTTTATTTCTAAAGGGTCGTAGCCTATGGAAGGGCAGGAGCCAACAGGAAGGATACAGTTTATAACTACCAGAGGACACCCAGGATCCTCTGGAGGAGCCATAAGGCCAGAGAAATGACAGAAAAGCAATCTCCCCAATATTGGATCACTTTCTTATTGCCCCAACTACCTCTCTATTGGGTGCGTGGAAACCAGATCACTACAAAGGCTTGGGAGGGGAGGCACACTGAAAGGAGCATTAGCTTGCTGGCTCCATTTCCACACAATCTGCCGTGGAAGGAGGCATGGCAATGTGCTAGCAGACTGATCGGGTCCGTGGTAACACCAGCATGGAACCAAGAAGTCCACTTGCCCAGGGTTCATCCTCAGGAGCAAACCCAAGGTCCAGGTCACGTGCACTGAAAATACTACGGACCTCAGGTTTTCTTGATTGTGGACAGGGACAACAGTGTCCAGTTAGGAGGCCACAGACCAGGCAAGTGCTTAGCACAAAACATGCCACTTAGCTGGGCAACCACGTGTCACCAAACTCATTTTCTCATCTGGAAAATGAGACTGACAGTCATCATACCGGCCAATGTTAGTCCTCATAACCTAATACCTGAAACTGGGGACCACAGTGACGAAAGGAGGAGGCTTACTTAACCCAGGGTTCCTAGACGCTCAAGGCACATCACCACTATCACCTCTGCTCTGATGAAGGCTTAAAGGATGCCACAAAAATCACAGAAGTGTCCACAGGAGAAAAAAATCGCGTCACCCAACAGGAAAACAAAGAGCCAATCAGGAATCAGGCTCACTGTTCTGTAACTACCTACTCAAGTTAGGTTTTGAAAAAAAATCCCTTTTAAAGGACACTCCCTTAATGATCTAAAGACCAACCCACTAGGCCTCACCTCTAAAAGTCCCACTATAATACTGTACATACTCGAGAACCAAGCCTTCGACACACAAGTCTTCGAGGGACAAACCACACCCAAGCCACAGCAATCATAAATCTTAGGGAATCAATGTGGTAATTACATGAGTATACGCTAATCATTCAAAACTTTGAAATTATCTTGCTACCTAGAAAGGCTAGGAAGATAAACACTCTCTAGCCTCAGCTTTACGGCTCTCTTCCAAGCCTTACAGCCTTTAGCCCTCAGCTAGTGACCAATCTCATTCCTGGGATCTATGTTAGGAACAGGACAAGCCTTGAGGCAGCTACAGCAGACTCCACAGCATACTTCCCACTGCCCCTCCGCTCACCCTCACGTCCTGTACTTCATATGCACCTTCAGGCTGACAGACTTCGGCCCACATTCAACCTTCACACCTGGAGCAGCAACAACCACTTTCTCCGTGCACGCTCGACCCCTACCCTCCCCACTTCCTCACCTCCAGTGAGTTTAGGCAAGGCCCTGCATTCCAAAGCCATATTCCAGGAAACGTCCCCACCCACCAATGCACACAACTCGAGCTCTGAGGCCCTCCTTACTGTGCTGGGTCAAAGTCTCAAGTTCACTCATCCACTTATGAAGAGTGTTCTTGTGCCTTCTGCCTACAGTCAATCCCACAGCGAAGCTCCCAGAGGCCCCTGCCCAGCCTTGTTCTCCTGTGAATCATGACCCTCAATAGGATTGATTAATGGCCCCCACAGCTGCAAGACAAATATAAATTATACTTTGAAAAAAAAAGGTCCTCTCAGGCTTAGTAGGCAAAGGCACTTGCAGTACAAACAGAAACATGGTGCTTGAGTTTGTGGAACCCAACAGACTCCACAGAGTTGTTCTCTGAACCTCCACAAACACTCTGACCCTTCCAAACACAGCCAAAACAAACCACCCTGTTCCCAGCACCTGCACAGAGGCTCCTTTGTCCAGCAGCCTCCATCTCACTCCTTCCTTCCTGCACTTATATTTCTCTTTCTTAGTCCTGGAGATTCAGTTCAGGCACCTCCCTTCTATGGTGGGTTACTTCCCAGAGGCTGGTCTTTTCCAGCCTCTGAGTAGCCAAAACCCTGACCACACCCGCCAAGCTTCTCCACCCTCACACACACCTGGTGCTCCTCTGGGCACAGGAAGGATGCCCTCCTCAACTTGTGCTCCCAGCAGCCCGCTCAGTGTCTCTCTGGTCTATGGGGACCGGGTCAGAGGCATGCTTTCCACACTGGGTCTCCTTCCTGCATTTCCAGTCTCTGCCAAGTTACCCTGCAGTGGGCTCCCAGCCCTTATAAGTTATACTGTCCTTGGTGTACTGGGCCCCATCTCCCCAGCATATAAACCAGAGTTCTGAAATCAAAGCCAGTGTGCCCCTGCTCCAGCACCAATTAACCCATGCTGGCTCCACAGCAGGGTAAAGTTACAAGTGCCCACCAAGAACCCCAAGTTTGGAATTAACAGTTTTGTGTACACCTCGAATTAGCTCTGTAACCTCAAGGAAAGAGTTAAGGTGGAGATGGGACTGTCACCATGCGTACTTCTCCAGAAACTTATGCAGAATATTTGATGGAAAAGTATTTTTTATAAAAATGCAAAAGTACTATACATTTATAAAAGACCCAATGGCAACCAAATTTTATCAAATTGAAAACAGTGACTGTAAGACGTGTATCATTATCAACTTTAGAATAGAAACCTGTTCAACTGGGACACATCTATGATTAAAAGACAATCACATGTCAGTGGTATGAAAACATGAAAAAGACACGTGTAGCTTAGAATTTACCTAATAAAAATAAGAACCTGCCATACAATTTCCACGTTTGACTGTGGTGCATAATAGGTGTTCAGCTACGCATGCCAAGCAAATGAAACAACCCATGATCATTTTCTTAAGCCAAATTATCACCTCTCTCACTGAAACTGGGCAGCAGGAGGTTTCTCAACGCCAGTTCTCTCAGTCATGTTCCTGCCTGCTCAAAACCCTCAAAAGGCATATAGCCTGACATTCCTAAAGCCTCTCAGAACCAAGTCTCCTCTCCTACCTATCACTGCCTGGAAATGCCTACCCTCTCGGAGGAATGGCCTCCTGGCCAGAATGTCTCTCCATGAAGGGCGCTACTCAATCCCAGCAATAATTATCAATTCAAGAACTTGCTCCCTGCCCACTGCCTATTCCCTACCCCAGGCCAGAGCTGCTTACAAGGAATTGGGAGGAGAGGGGTTGGGAAAGGAGAGAGGAAGGAGAAGATGGTCAGAAGATGCAAAACAAGGCAGGGTCCCAGCCTCGGGGGCCCCTGGCATGTCCCCCTACCCTTCACACAGCTAGTCCTCACTAGACAGCCTTCTGGACTCCACAGCCCACCTTCCCAAGATGACATGCTAGATACATCATGTCCTCTTTAAATGCCCCTCGGTGCTGGCAAGAACCTCACCAGGAGACTCTTGGGACAGCAAGCATCTTACTGGGTTTCTGTACCTCCCCACACTCCCCCCACCTCAATCCACCATTATCCACCAGAGACCACAGGGCTGGCACTCAACTTCTGTGGATCTGGGTTTGTTCCCCTACTTGTAAAAATGAGAAAAGAGGTCCGAGAGAGGTCAATTTACCCTGCAGCAGCCACATACACTCTCCCTCTCCTCCCCTCGAGGTTTTCTGAAAACTTGCTTGTGCAGAGGAGGGAGAGGGGGGGACAGTGAACCATTAAGTCACTAACACCTTTGAGAGACAGTTGTAGTGCAGAGGCAAGATGGCAAAAGGGGGGGGGGGCGGGAGGAGGGGGTACAGAAACAAAAAGAGATGAAAAGTCTATTGAGAAAGCCAGAAGGGATCGACGGGGAGGTCCTGCTAGGCCTTCCTTGTGGGGGAGGGGAAGCAGTGGACCCCCTTCCTAAACAGAAAAGCGGCTAGAGACACCATACACTGCCCCGTCCAAGTACCCCAGCCACAACTCCACTGGCATGGTCTCCAGTCACACTCCAAGTACCCCCAAGCCGCCAACGAACGCCATGTCCACTATCCACCCTCACTTAGCTTTCTCTGGTCTGCAGTGGCCTCCCTGACAAGGAAGGCCTTGCCTTTCTTACTCAAGAAAAGTCCCTACCCTTCAAAACAGTCCATCACACACACACACACACACACACCCATCCAGGACCACTTCGGGTCCCTTCAGGGAGACCAAACTATGAAGCTCCTTCCCGAGGACCCCCTCTCCCCCTTAAAAACCTGATCTTCGCGTTCTCCCCAGCATCTGGTCCCTTCCTACTTGGGGTCAGGTTTGGCTCCCGCGTTCCAGGGAGCTCTCCCTGAGGGCAAAGTCTGGTCTCGAGTAACCAACCTACAGTGCTTGAAAACAGTGGAGGCTCCAGAACCTCTTACAAAAAAAAAAAAAAGGCGGTGGGGGGTCCGGAGCCACCGCTCTTAACCAGGGCTCCACCTTCCAGGAATGACTTCCAGGAAAGCCCGCCTCCCCGGTGCCTCGCCAGCCTCGCCAGCCCGGGCTGTAAAATGGGAAGGCTCTCTCGAGTCGCTGGGTCCCTAAAAGGCCCTTTCCGCGGTGACAACTGGGATTCCGCGAAAGCTCGAAGCCGACGGGCGCGGCCCCGCCCCCCTGGGCACCCCAGAAAGGCCCCGGGCCCCGGGGCGCGCGGAGGGCGCCCGCAACCCCGCCCCTCCCCCACGCCGTGCACCCCCCCCCCCCCCGCTTCCCGGCCCAGGAACCCGCACTTCCGCGGCGGCCGGGGCGGAGCAGGGCGGTCCCGCGCTCCCGCCACCGCAGCGGCCCGCCCCGGGGGTGGGGGGAGAGATCGGGGGGTTCGAGCGGCGCCCGCGGGCCGAGGCTGCGGGAGGGAGGAAGCCTTCGCTGCTACTATACCTGGGGGAGGAGGCGGACGGGGCAGCGGCGGCCGCGACGGCTGGAGGCGGAGGCTCGGGCGGAGGAGGAGGAGGTGCCGGGCACTCCCCCTCCCATTGTCCCGGCCCGGCCCGCGGCCCGCAGCGGCCCGCTCCGCCCGGCCCGCGCCCTCCCCCGTGCCCGGCCCCCCGCCGCCGGCCCTTACCTTGCAAGCGGCCGGCTCTTCCCGCCGCTAATGCTACTTATTCCCGGGGCAAGCTGGAGCGGGGCCCGGGAGCGAACCCACAGACAAAAAGTGAAACTTCGGCAGGCCGGGAGCGGCTGCTGGTTGGTGCTCTCCCCCTCCTTCCTCCCCACCCCCCTCCCCGCGGTCTCCCGTGCGGTGCCCTGAGCGCTGGAGGCTGACGTCAGGGGCCTGAATTCCTGACTTTGCCTGCACGCATTTGTCCATGTAAGGTATGGGGAGGCGTGTGCCCGCGGGGCCGCTGCAGTAGCCGGGCGGGGAGGGGGCGCGGCGGGCAGCGCCCGCTCGAGGTGGGCGACCCTGGGCAGTGCACTTCCTGGAGGAGGGGACGCGGGGGTTGCAGGGAGCATGGGAAGAGGAAGGGAAAGAGGGATCTGCCTCCACTGGAGGAAGAGGAAGGAGATGCAGGAGGAAGTCGAGAAACCGGCACACTTGGGTCGGCTCTGCAGGCGACAAATTGGAAAGCTGAGCTGGAACGGGGAGAGGAGATCCTGCCGTGGAACACCCCCTCACCCCCACTCCCTCCACCCCGAGAGCCTCGTCGGAGCCCCGCCCAGGACTCCAGCAGGACTCCTACGGGATGGTGGAGTACAACTTCGGTTCACTTCCCACACGTGAGAGCGCCGAAGCTCTCAGGAGCTGGGACCTGACCCAGCCGTGCGCTGAGCAGATCTAGGAGCAGATCCCATTCTCTGCTCCCAGCTGGGTTTCCGCCTCCAGGCAGGACTCAAGCTCGGGCGCTGTGAGCTCAGAACCAAGTTAGACCTGGGCAGATGACCCGACCACCCACTGAAGTGACTACTAGCCCCAGTTCCTGGAAGGTTGTGGTTGATAAGCCTTGAGCAACAGTGGCAATCAGGGCAACTTCCTGTCCTTTGTTCAAAGAAATGAACCTTTGGAGTTTTAAGATTTACTTCCCAACCCTGCCCTGCCCCAAAACCAGAAAGCTTGCTCTGTTCTTACAGCTTAAAAAAGAAAATACACGAACTGGGTGAACTGGTTTCCATAAAGACAGACCTGTTCTTGGAAGGTTGGGGTTGGATTTTTTTTTTTTTTTTGTCTTTGATATTTGTAAAAGTGAGCGAAGATGAGATCCCCATTACAACGTTAAGACATGAGCTAGGAAGTACTGGTGGCCCTCTGGCCCCCAGGACTGAAAGCTTTTAAGGGAGGCCGGTCTATGTGGACCCTGTCACAAACAAAACAGCCTCCGATTTGTTCTGTGTTTCTATCACGTACCCATACAAAATGCCTCACCTCAACCCACCCTAAGGGCTCTCCCACCTGTTACTACCATCTCGGGTGGGTTAGATGAATATGGCAGAGTGACCTGCACACTGTCACTGTCGAGCAAGCTCCTGACTCTGCCACTCCTGGGCCACCTTCCGTCCCGTGCCGCCGCCCCCCCCCCCCCCGTGGGCCCTGACCTCCTGCAGCCTAACCCAGTCATGCACATAGAAAGTACACCAGACGCAGGGACGCTCAACCGTGGCGCTTCTCCGGTTAGATTTTGATGAACCTTTCTGACTAAGAATTAAGCACATAAGTGTCAAAGTACATATTCTTGTACTTAACGTTTATTGAACAACGCCTCTCCTGCGGTCTTCAAATTCAAAGCTACTTAACCCCTTTGCCCTCTCAACTTTCCCAGCTACACATTCAAAAGCAGGAATGCAGCAGGAGAGATCAAGAGTACCGTGCATTCCACGCAATAATGCAATATTTTCTCTTTATAATTAACCTGATAGCAGGCAGGAAGCATGAGCTCCTGAAGTTCAGACTTAAAAAGATCACAATTTATTCACTCTGTCTGAAGCAATTTGGCCGATCTGTGTCCTGTGTGCTACTATTTAGTATGGGGAAATCGCCCAGTGCTCATTTTAGACGTAACGGAACTTGACCAGCATTGCTTGCTCGCTTTTATTCCCTTCTCAGTAACCCACTTATAAAGAATAATAGGGTTCTAATGAGGATTAATAAAATTTAATAAGGTATAATTAGAGTCATTCATTTCCTCCATCATACACATTATAAGAGTGCTGTGTTGATCCAGAAATGCTACTAATTATGTTGAAACTGTTCTGTGTGTTAGGGAAGATCACTGTGTTGCTTCTCCTGAAATACTGATGAATTGCTCAGGTAGGCATGGTGCTGGCATGAGCACTATAGAAAGTTAATCACAAAAAGGTAATTGCAACTCATGAGGCACTCACCAGGAGTGTAAGTGACAAAGTCATAAATTGGATGTTTGGTGAACCACATGCCGGGCCATCAGGAGTCCTAACCCAAACCAGAAGCCTCATTCCGCTTTGTGGTTCTGCTTTCTATGGTCCCCTCACGTGCCGTGTGCAGAGACTTGGGCCCGATGGAAAGATTGCTCACAAACTGGCACTCACGGTGCAGTCAAAATACTGATTTACCATTGCAGGGAATAAAGGCAGGACAGGATTCCAGATGAGTTGGAGGGCGTGGCCCTGTGGCCTGGGGAAGGCTCAGGGTTGATATGAAGCTTTGTCAATGGTCCAGCGCTGGCACAAAACACAGGCAGGCTGGCTGACCCTGCTACTACGTTGTGTTCATCACAGACCTACACCTGAGCGCTTCACAGAAGTCATGATCACATTTTTCTGGAGTCTGTGTCAGGCGAGATTGTAAGGAAGGACTTTCCCTCTGCAATCCACTGAGCTCGCAAATCCCTTGGAGGGACTGATGTTATTTCTGTCGTTGGTACATGAGGAAATGAAAGCCAGAGGAAGCTAAGCAGCTTGTTCTTAATACTACTAGTTCTTGAGTACACTGAGATGCCACGGGGAGCCCAGGAAGCCTGGCGTCTCTCTTCCCACGGCGGAGTGGCCATCTGCTCTCAGTGTGAGCCTTCCATTGTAGGGGCTCCTAATCTGCAGCGGTGGGGAGGAAGAGCACAGAGGAGCCCACAAGGGAAATAGGAAGGCCATGATCGCCGGGGGAAGATGGGAGGCCGTATCACTCTGATGGCGCTTCATCGGGGCCGGACTCCTCAGGATGGTTTGCACAGGCCTTGATGATTTGGCACCAACTTGGGCCTTCTGCTGCGTTTCTACAGCCCTGAAAAGACCTCCAGCTTTGGCCAGTTGAAGTTAGGGCCGCTGGCTCCTAAGCACAGCGCCCCACCCCCACCCCACCACCCCACACCACCTCACCCCACCCCCTGTCCCCTCTGTCTTCATTAGTCTGTGCACAGGTTCTACTCTAAGGAACAAGCTTCCTTCTCCATCTGCCTGGCAACCCTTCAGGCTTCTGTGCACTCTCATCGCCCCTGAGGACTTCTCTCTCCCCTCTGCCACCTCCAGAGCACTGCTTGCTCTGTGTTTAGGACCTCAGACACTGTTGGCTAATGTGTCTTTTCCTCCAACTTTACTAACATCTAGAGTCGTTAACATCATTCCTGCCTCGGGCATTCATTGCAGGCACTCAGTGCTTTGATTTCTTTTACCTTTCTGTTGACCCTGTCCAAAGACAGAGGCAAATAGAGAAGGTAGAAGGCCCGAGTGTTTAAATAGTCAGAGAACTACATCAGGAAGTGAGATCTGGATGCAAGCAGGCCAATGAGAAGGTAGAGAAAGAATCAAGAGACCAAACTTTTGAAGGTAACACCAAGACTAGTTCGTGGCGGGACACAGGAGAGGAAGCCTCGTAGGCCCTGATTTACCTCCAGACTGATGTGCAATCTCCAGGAGTCACTGCCTCCGTGGTCTCAATTTCTTCCTCCCATGCAATTAAATTCTTGGATTTGGTGTTCTACAACATTCTCTCCAGCTGCCAAGCTTGATTCTGCATTCTCCTCAATAACCAAGTTTATCTTTTCAAAACCCGGCATGACACTCTAACTTGCAGAGGTGCCTTCATATCACTGAACTTGAGTGCAAAGTCTTCAGCCGCCATTTCGGATTCCCTGAACAAGTCCTGGTGGGCTTTTTCCAAACCGTAGGCCCCACCTGCGCCCTCCACCAGTTCTAGCCCCTCTATCTCACACACACTTCCCTGTCGGGCTCTTGTTCCCTCTCTATCTCTTCTGCCTCCCTTGCCCTCTCCTCCCAACCCAGAAAGACAGACAGAGAGAGAGAGAGAGAGAGAGAGAGAGAGAGAGAGAGAGAGTCCTTCACTTGCTTCAGATTTTTTCTCAGTGTCTTCCTCATACTGAACCTTAAAGACTTCAAGACCCATCCTTCCAATGTAGATTCTGCCTGTCCTGCTGACCTCCCAGAAGGTATGGTCTTACCATTGCCTAGTCTTTCACGTGGCCTCCATTCATGTGGAAATAACCTTTCTGCCTTCTAAGAACAGTAGGTGCTTGCTGGTCCCTTTGTTCTATACTTTTCAGATGAGTTTGAGCCCTTCTTGCCTGTCTTAGTCAGGGATTCTACTGATGTCATGAAACACCATGACCAAAGCAACCTGGGGAGGAAAGGGTTTATTCAGCTTACACTTCCGCACCTCAGTTTATTATCAAAGAAAGTCAGGGCAGGAACCTGGAGGCAGGAGCTGATGCAGAGGCCACAGAGGGGTGCTGCTTATTAGCTTGTTTCCCATGACTTGCTCAGTCTGTTCCTTGTAGAACCCAGGGCCACCACATCAGTCACTAATTAAGAAAATGCCTTAGAGCTGCATCTTATAGAGGTATTTTCTCAATTGAGGTGCCCTCCTTTCAGATATCTCTGGCTTGTGTCAAGTTGACACAAGACTAGCCAGCACACTGTCCCCTGTAGTTTTGTGTTTCCTGATTTGCATTCTTTTCATACCCACCAACAATTGCCTAGCATTTATAACTAAATGTTAATGAGAGAGGAAAAAAAATCCTTTACCTTGTCTAGAAAAGCAACCCAAATGATATATCTTCTCCAGAAGATTGGCCATGTACCGTAGACTAACTCTGGACAGGCAAAGGCAAGGCAAAGGAAACATGATAGTTGTTATTTGTTACATTGTGTTCTTTGAGCCCTTCGAGGACTCATAACATTTTGTAAACATAAATTTTAGAAACTGAGTATATCAGTATGTTACAACAACACATCTGCAATTAAAACAATGGCTATCTTACCACTTTGTAACAAATTTGTCATAAAAATGCCAAGTCATGGTGCTGGGGGATGTCTTTCTGTATGCTGTGAATATATGTTGTTCCCATTGGTTAATAAATAAGCTGCTTTGGCTTATGGCAAGGCAGCTTAGAAGCAGACAGGAAAAAGAAAGATGGAGTCTGAAGAGACACCAGCCTGCTGCCCCAGGAGCAACATGCCAGCAGACTGGTAAAGCCATGGAACAGGTGGCAAAAAAGATTAATAGAAATGAGTTAATTTGAGATATAAGAGCTAGCTAGCAAGAGACTTGCCATAGGCCATACAGCTTGTAAATACTATTAAGCCTCTGAGTGATTATTTTATAAGCGGCTACAGGACCTTGGGGCCAGGCAGGACTGGGAACAATGACATCTACATCATGGACATGGTTGAGATGCAGTCTGTCTCCTATGAGTACACGTGTTGCAGACATGGTCCCTAGTGTGGCACTTTGAGGTGACAAGATCTTTAAGAGATGGTGTTTAGTGAGAGACGCTTGGGTCATTGCAATCCCTGCCCTTGAAGCTGTTAATGGATAAGGCCACTCTCCAGTGACTCTTAGGTATTTCTCATAAGAGAAGTGTCATAAACGGAGAAAGCCTGCTCCCTCCTCCCCTCTTTACTTCCCAGTCTGAGATGTGACTACTTGCTCCTACCACACAATGCCCACTGTCTTAGTTAGGGCTTCTATTGCTGTGAAGAGACACCATGACCACGGCAACTCTTATAAAGGAAAACATTTAATTGAGGTGGCAGCTTATCACTTTAGAGGTTCAGTCCATTGTCATCATGGCAGGGGGCATGGCGGCGTGCAGGCAGATGTGGTGCTGGAGAATTCTACATCTTGATCTACAGGCAACAGGAAGTGAACTGAGACCTCAAAGCCTGCTTCCACAGTGACACACTTCCTCCAACAAAGCCACACTGCTTCCGGGAAGCCACACCAAATAGTGCCACTCCCTTTGGGGGCCATTTTCTTTCAAACAACCATATTCTAGTCCCTGATCTCCAAAGGTTTGTAGCCATATCATAATGCAAAAATGTATTCAGTCCAACTTCAGAAGTCTTATAGTCTGTAACAGTCTCAAACTTATTTAAAAGTCTACAGTTCAATGTCTCTTCTAAGATTCATATGATCTCTTAACTATAATCCCCTGTAAAATAAAAATGAAAAAGCAGATCATGTACTTCCAACATAGACATGCATGGGATATATATTACCATCCCAAAACATAGGGAAGGGAGCATAGCGAAGAAATACTAGACCAAAGCAAGACCAAAGACCAGCTGGGAAAACTCCAAACTCTATCTCCATGTGTGATGTCAAGATGCTCCTCAGATTTCCAACTCTGTTGTGGAATATTACTTTAAGATGTGTTACATTCTTTTAGGCTGTAGAACATTTGTTTAATGATGCAAAGATGTGTTGCATTCTTTTATGTTGCATGTATTTAACTCTGTGAAGCTGTGTTACTTTGCTTGCCTGAAACACCTGATTATTCTAATAAAGAGCTGAATGACAGGAGAGAGAGAAATAGGTAAGGTTGGCAGGCAGAGAGAATAGAGAAGAGAGAAGAGTAAGAAAAGGAGGAGGGGAGGATTTTTGTGTGATATTTTGTTTGTGTCCTGACAAATAAAGCTTGCCTGGAGATCAGAGGGTGGAGTTAGCCACTAGTTAACCATGGAGGCCAGGTGGTGGTGACTCGCACCTTGATCCCAGCACTTGGGAGGCTCACACCTTTAATCCCAGCACAATCGAGAGGTGGAGACAGGAATATAAGGTGGGTAGAGACAGGATCTCAGCCCCCCATTTGGTCTGAGGATTTGTAGAGGTAAGAAGTCTCTAGTGGCTGCTGCTCTGCTTCTCTGATCTTTCAGCATTTACCCCAATATCTGACTCTTGGTTTTTATTAATAAGGCTAATTAGGATCACACTTCATGAGGCATGAATTTGCCAAAAAGCTGCTTGCCTGTGGCTTTGTAGCCACCAGCACACGCCGGACCTGCATGTGGGGGCTCCCGCTGGAGTCACCGCCTGGACAGCTAGGTTTTCCTTTCTTTTTTCCTCAGGCCTCCTGATCAAGTTTGGTGTTTTTCTGTTGCAGCAAACTCCGCAGGGCTTGGGTTCTAAACACTGCCAGGGCTTGGGTTCTAAACACTGCCAGAGTTAGCCCCTTAAACCACTGGCCAGCTCTGCCTTCAGGCAACTTCTGCCACACCTGCTTCTTCCCCACAACCCTCTGCATTTTTCAGCCAGTCAGCTCCCTCTCCCAGTGGGTTGTGGGCTTTCCCTGGATCCCCTCCTCTGGATACTGCCACACTAGGTAGCTGCCTTGACACCTGCTCAGGCGTCTACCATTCTGTGCAGCAGCAGTCAGCCTTGGACTTCACTGTCAACTTCACCGTCAGCAGCAGCAGATTTGGTGACACAGTTGGGAATTCTTAAAGGGGGGAATTAGTTTTTTTTAAAAAAAGGGAGAAATTTTTCCCACATTAAAAAAAATGGGGGGGGGGGGCTGGAGAGATGGCTCAGAGGTTAAAAGCACTGCTTGTTCATCCAAAGGTCCTGAGTTCAATTCCCAGCAACCACATGGTGGCTCACAACCATCTGTAATGAGATCTGGCGTCCTCTTCCGGCCTGCAGGGATACATGCAGGCAGAATATTGTATACATAATAAATAAATAAATCTTTAAAAAAATGGGAAACACTATTACAATGGAGGGAGTCATTTCTCTGTAAGATTATGCAATGCATGGTTTAAAAATGGAACAATTAAATGAAGGGATAATCAACTGGGATTCACATAATGTTAATTATCATTTTGACAATTCTTATTATCAGTTCAATAACTCTTGGTTTATCTCTTAAAAAAAACTTGGTTGATAGCTGTACCAAGATACAAGCCTTAGAGAAACTTATTAAAACAGATCATAGAGATATTCAGTCCGAGACAGAGGAATTTAAAGGAGAACCAACCTTACCATTATACCATAAAATTAGGAACAGCACAAGGTTTTCAAACAACCAACCTTAATTTATCCAGACACATTACAGGAACAACTGCCAAATGACAGATATCCACAACGCTATGCAAGAGCTGACTAGATTACTATGGAAATGTTAGATTTGAGAAAATTAAGGAAGCGATAGTCTCATATGGTATGCATTCACCTTTTGTGAGGCAGATGTTAACTTCATGGTCAACTAGTAACAGAATTGCCCCACAAGACTGGAGAGACTTGGTTACAGCAGTATTGGAACCTGGTCCTCAATTACAGTGGAGGACCTGCTGGAAAGATGAGGCCAGGACCATTGAACAGTGAAGCAGGGCTAGAGGTATTGAAATCTCCCAAGACCAAAGACAGTCTCTATATGATGACCACACCCTGGCTCTATGCCATGCAGCAGCTTTGAATGCTTGGGACAGAATTGAAGAACTTGGAAAGAGAACTGAGTGATTTAGTAAAGTTATACAGGGCCCTTCACTGATTTTTTTTTTTTACAAAGATTGACTTCAGCTATAAATAGAATGATACCAAATTCAGAAACTTGACAAATAATAGTTGAATTTTTGGCTTTTGAAAATGCTAATTCACAATGCAAATGGGTAATTAGGCTGTTAAAGGCAAGATCAGCATTCATAGAGGAATGGATCCCAAGATACAGTCAATATTGAATCTCATAGCCATGACAATACTTGAATAGGAGAGGTGATTTCTAGAGACTTGAAGAAAAATAAAAATGAAAAGTATTTTAATTGTGGCAAACAAGGTCACTTAAAAATGGATTATAAACAGGACATTCCTAGAAACAATGTTATTTCTAGGAATAATCCAAACAGAAGACCCCTCCCTTCTGGATTATGCAGAAGGTATGGCAAAGGCCAATATTGGACCAATGAATGCAGATCAACAAGGGACAGACAGATAACCCTTTGCCACCGGGAAAGCCTTAATGGTCCTCTTGCAGGCCCCCACTTCAAATTTGGTTCAGTCATTCCCTGTCACAGTAGTGGAAACTCCTCCACAGAGCAAGTAAAAGATGCAATGGCTATTGTAAAAAACATATTGCTCTGGATGATAGAACAGCTTTAGAAGATAAAACAATTTCAGAAGAAATCAGAATAAAAGAGACCTCCTGATTAGAAGAGGTGATAGTTCATTAACCACCATGATCATTTAATCTAAACTAACATAAGAGTAACAAATGCTTTTCATTTGATCAGATATAACTTGCCAAAAGGGAAACTCCCCAAAGTTAGAGTTGGGGCAGAGTTTTGTTTTTGTCTTTCCAGGAGAATGATGGCATTCAGCTAAGGAATCTAAAGATCACGGGACAAATGAGACATGGGGGGGGGGGGCGTGAGGATGAATCGTCCAGAGAAAATATCCCAAGCAAAAGAGTAAATTGTCCTATTTACTCTTGATATATCACATTTCCGACAGGATAAAATTTCATAAATCTTTCTAAATGTTTATTTCTGCTGTTCTCTGCAGACATAATGTAAATGGTGTATTTGTAGTCCCAGTTCAATTAAAAATTAAAGCTGGCTTTGGAGTTAGAGCATGACTCTCTCCTTCTCTAAACCTAAGATTGTTGTTAAAAGAAAATTCAGAATCTCTGTTTCCTATCAGAAAAGCCACCTGTATGGGACAGAAAGTAACCAAAATTGAGGGACTATTATTGTTACAAATCTCTTAGCCCTCAAATTTATTTTGACTCTTTAAAATGTTTCTTTAGGTACAGTACCATCTTAAAATTTAAACTTTCTGTTTTGATATTAATGATGTTTAAGTTTTCTACAGTGAATGATAAACTTTCCTAACAGTGATCTCTGAAGACTCCAAAAAGATGATGGAACCCCACAACAATGATTCCACCTGGACTATAGTAATGCCACTAAGCTGACAAGCACCACCTAAAGATCAGCTTTGGACTGCAAACTGCTTGGGACATTTTAAAGGTGGCTGGTTGTGATGATCCAGTCTCACAGACTACTCTAGCCAGGACTTCAGTTAAGCCCTGTACTTTCCCATTGCACAGAGACTAGACAACAAATGATACAGCTAACTCTCCCAGGACTCAACAATTATCCCAATTTTTTTTCAGGGTCCCCTAAAGATGCCATCACCCCCAGACAGCAAGAAGTAATTTTAAGAACACAATGTATGGAGGCCAGCTCCCCGCTTTTCAAGGGTACTTATGAGGAGAGAGGGACAAGAAAAGATTAGATAGAAAGACAGTGAAGAGGAAAAAGACAGAAACACAGGATAGGTACAGGAGGACCTGGGTCAGTACCCAACGGCCTTTTCCATTTATTCACAAGGGCTTTTTATAACAATGCCAAGGGGCGGGGCAAAGACCTTTCCCTTGCTAGATCAAAGCACACAGCACAGCCAAGTGTAGACCCTTCCAAACACCTGGTAAACATGCCCATGGTCAGACCATACCCTTATGCAGCACTGCTGGGTAAAGCAAGTTCAGATTCTCGGACCCTCAGTAAGTTCTCACTAGGAAACCTCTCTGGGTCTCCACAACAATGCTCACATTTCCAAGAGGTGGGGTGGGTGGTTTTGGGTCTTTTAGTGGGTTATGGATATTTATCATTATTTGGGGTGGTGGTGGTTACAAGTTATTATTAGTAATGGTCAGGAAAACGCTGATCAAAGGAGATTAGATTCAGGGATTTTGTTCTAAAAAGAAAAAGGAGGTATATAGAAATAGGATAAAAAGGTAAGTTATTGAATCTACTTTTAGACCCAAAAAGCAACTACTGATGTTAAATATTTTACTTTGGCTTGGATTTTTGTATATGGATACAAATTTGAGATTATTTTTGTTACACTGTATATATCTTAAAGAAATGATGGCATTAAAAGGTAGATTATTGAATCTATTTTCAAACCAAAAGAGAAACTACTAGTTTTAAATATTTTACATTGATATAGATTTTTATATTGATACAAATTTAAGGTTATTTTAGTTAGAACATACTGTACATATGTTTCTACTCTTGTTCAAGGTATTGTATCCATACAGTTCATTTAACAATATAATGTAAATTTCTAGTCCTTGGAAATTATGACTAAACTATTTAGGATAATAAAGAAATGCAGGTTAGTGGTTATCTATTACAATCAAACATTTAGTCAGGTTAGGTACGTTTTCAAGGTCAAACAGATTTATTTTAGATAGACAAGTGGTCTTCAAACACTTCAGAGACCTACAGAATATGGCATTTAAGATTTAATAACAAAGTTCTTTTTTTTTTTTTCAATGACAGTGAGACATGTCGGCTTCTGGTAGCACCAGTCTACTTCAGAGAAGATGATGGGCATCAAAGAAACTCCACATGGAGTTTACTTTCTTTGTGGAAAAAGTTAGCCACTGAGTAAGAAAATGCTCTTGCCTCGACTGCTGACAGTATGCTGTCCAAATTGGACAAGCAGGACACAAAAGAAAGTGACTACAGAACTTTGCCAAGACAAGGTAGGACAAACCTTTAAAATTCCTGCTTCACAGATAAGTCTATCAGATAGTTGAGGCCTGTAGGCCAAAGATGGCTACCCCAATGTTGCAGAGGAACCTTGGGGGACTGTCCATGCAGCCAGCTGTTTCTGTCATTTCTTATTTTTGGAAGTTGTTTGCTGTACACTTCCTATTTACTCAGGTAATATTGTATTCTTCTCAGGATGATGGAGTTGAAGACTAGATAGCTATAGTTATAGTTTTTGTTGTTACCAGACTCAGAAAAGAAACTCACTAAAGAGGTATAAAGTGTATAAAGTTGAAAGATATAAAATGATAGTTTTGGATTGGTACTTCAAGTTAGGATAGAAAGTGAATTAGGTACAACACTTTGAACCAAGATAGGATAGATAATGGAGTAATTTCTCTGAATTTGTCAAATGCTAATGGACCAGACATTGTTAATGTAATTATTGCCTTATATATTTGCACATAGTTATTGTACTTATTGTATATAGTTTTTCTATGTTACTTAAACCCTTCACTTTTTATTTAAAAAAAAAGGGGGGGGGATGTGTGATACTTTGTGTTCTGACAAATAAAGCTTACCTGGAGATCAGAGGGTGGAGCCAGCCACTAGTTAACCATAGAGGCCTGAGAATTCATAGATGTAAGAAGTCTCTAGTGGCTGTTGCTCTGCTACTCTGATCTTTCAGCTTTTTCCCAATATCTGACTCCTGGATTTTATTAATTAGAATTGTGCTTCAAAAGGATACCAGGGCCCAGCTACTTAGCCATACAACCAGACACAGAATAAGAAGGAAAGAAAAGATATGCAGAAATTGAAAAAGTTAAAAGCCCAGAGGCATAAGGTAGATGGAATAATTTAAGTTAAGAAAAGCTGGCTGGTAAAATGAATAAAAAATTCCTTAATAAAAAAAGAAAAGCTGGCTAAAAATAAGCCAAGATTAGGCCAGGTATTTATTAGTAAGAATAAGTCTGTGTGTATTTATTTGGGAGCTGGGTGGTAGGATCCCAAAGAGTCAAAGAGTGAAAACACAAAACAAAAATCAAAATAGATCCACCAACTACACAACTCCTTTCAGCTTTGTTGACTACAACATACTTCTATCTCTTGGGCTAGTTCTACTCCCTGTTGGTAGCTCTCCTCAGCAGATATCCCATAACTCTGGCATCTCTAACATCTTGGGTTCTCCAAGGCAATCCAAACATTACCTTCATAGCTTCATGCAATGCCCCTCTGTTGTTAGATTTTTTTTTTTACTCTAGCCCCACATAGGAACACCAAAAATGTTTTTGGTTGTTTTTGCTCTTTGGGGGTCCACCACTAAGCTCCCATATAAATATGCAGAGATTTTTTTCTTACTTATGAATGCCTGGCCTTAGCTTGGCTTGTTTCTAGCCATCTTTTCTTAAATTATCTCATCTATCTTTGGCCTCAGGGCTTTTATCTTTCTCTATTTCAGGGTACCTTCTTTTTCCTTCTTACTCTGTGTCTGGCTGTATAGCTGGGTGGCTAGGTGGCTGGCCCCCCGAAGACCTCCTCCTTCCTCTCTTGTTCCTTGATCCTTCTATCTTCTTCCAGATTTCTCCTTCTATATATTATCTTTGCCTGCCAGCCCCACCTATCCTTTCTCCTGCCTCACTATTGGCCTTTCAGCTCTTTATTAGACTATCAGGTGTTTTAGACAGGCACATTAACACAGCTTCAGAGAGTTAAACAAATGTAACATAGCTTAACAACATAAACAAAAGTAACATAGCTTAAAATAATATTCCACGCCGGGCGGTGGTGGCGCACGCCTTTAATCCCAGCACTCGGGAAGCAGAGCCAGGTGGATCTCTGTGAGTTAGAGGCCAGCCTGGGCTACCAAGTGAGTTCCAGGAAAGGCACAAACCTACACAGAGAAACCCTGTCTCGAAAAACAAAAACAAAAAAAAAAAAAAAAAAAAACCAAAAAAACAAAAAAAAAAAGATAATATTACACAACACCTCTGTACTAGGCCTCCATTCAGGGACACCACTGACACATGACTGGCCTCAGCAGCTTTCCTTAGTCACAGAGGAAAATTTCATAGCATCTTTCTCTTGTCCTTGACTCTAAAGCCAGAACCATGTGACCAAAGCTACCAAGGTCTGCTGCTTACTTGCTGTGATCCACACAAATGTGAAGCAGGAATTCAGCTGACTATGGCAAAGCTAATACCTGGAAGAGCAGGGCTCTTCCAAAGGATAAAACCAAGCCTCAAGGAGTCTTCGTGATATTGGCTTTTGAATATATTAGCTGTTTCCTGCAATGAATTTCTTGTGTGCTATTGTGGCTTTCCCATTTGATTCCTTTCCCAAGAACTTCCAACAGTGTGGTTGATCATTCATTGGGCACACTTCCCTTATACAACTGGAGTATTGGGATAACATCCCCCAACTGTGCTGACAGCAATCACACAGTCAAGACCCCTAATTTCAGGCCTTTCTGTAATTATCATCATTAGCAATATCTGACCAAGACCATCACTGGACAAAAGTATTTTATCAGAGATACTTCCCAGACTTTCTAAGGACAGACTGCAGATAGATAAGCATCCAGACTATCTGTTAGTTCTGAGAGAAGATAAAAATTTACAATGAGACAACCGCCCAGGCCAGGCAAATGTACTCATTAAGCTTAACCCTCCTTCTTCCAAGTTCTAGATCTTCCTTTAACAATTAACTCAGAACTAAGGCTTTTACATACCAGGTACATTAAGCTGTGACTTAGGTTGCCTAGTTACCTAACTACACTTCCCCTGCCCTGCCAGAAAACTGCGCAGCTTGGACAGATTTTGGCACAAAATGAAAATAAGGCAGGTTTATTCTTACTTGTGACTTAGTGACTTATAGAATCCTAAGATTGTACCTAACCACTTCTAAGAATATAGTTTGAACACATAAATTCCCCTTTTCGATTTATTAACTGAATTTAGCCCTTAGTTGATTCATTCCCCATTAGTCACTTCCCTTTTGGGTTGCTAATGACAGCTGACAATTACTGCTCTTTGTGTGGATCTTATCACCCCTCCTTTTGACCCTGAAAGAATTCAAGTCTGGTGACCTTGCCTTGGCCACAGTATTGCTGACTGCATGGGTGTATAACTGTAAACAACAGAGATTTGAGGGAGAGTTAAGATGGGGAAGAATTAAGATAGGAAGAACTAGATGGAAAAGAACTAGATGGGAAGAACTAGATGGGAGAATTAAGATAGAACTTAGAGAGAGCAGCTAAAAAATGTAGAGAGAATCAGGGAAGAAAGGAGCTAACTATGAGAGAAGAACAGAAGCTGTGTAGAGAGAGAACTGACTCAGAAAAATAAAGTGAATGGACTAAAGAGTTTCATGTACATGGATTCATTCAAAATCCCTCAGATTAATTAATTCACCGCTGGTAACGTCTCTTCTGGAACTGTGGGAAAAGACTATAGAGGAGCTGGGCGCCAATAGTCTTTGATACTTACTGGGGCTGGAGTATGGTCCCCTCTCTCAATTATATCTTCAGCTTTGTGTTTTCCATGGTTTCCTTTGCTGCCCAAGTTTGGCTGTCCTGAATCATGATCTATAGACCAGGCTGGCCTCAAACTCAGAGATCCACTAGACTTTGCCTCCCAAGTGCTGGGATTAAAGGCATGCACCACCACACCCAGCTCTAAGCTTTTCTTTAATTCCTTTTCACAAGTTGGAAACTTAGCTGGGTGGGATCTTGCCCTGAGGTCACCACTCCTTTTATTCCATTTCTTAATCTGCTTATCTCCTTAAACACAGGACTTAGCTCCATTCCACTTCCTGGTGCTTCTTTCCTCCTCACATTTTACATTTTGTAATTTACCCTGCTCAGCTTGATCCTTTTCATTGTAAATCTTCATTAGAGTTACCACTAATAACTACAGGACAGAGTCTAATAAAAAAAACTTTTCACATTAGTCTCAGGCAGACTCCTCAGACAAGGGCAAAAGCAGCCACAATCTTCACCAAAATATCCCAAGAAGGATGTCTAGGCAACATACTAAAATTCTTCTCCTCTGAAACCATTTGAGCCAGCCCCCCCACAGACCAAATAACTCTTAGCACCACTGTCTTTCATGCTCCTACTAGTATGGTACGTTAAGGAGTGCTTAAAGCATTTCACTGCTTTCCTAACCTAAAATACCAAAGTTCAGTTCCTCCAGACAAAGACATGGTTAGGCCAATCACAGCAATCCCAGTCCCTGGTACCAAATTTTGTCTTAGTTAGGGCTACTATTGCTGTGAATAGACACCATGCCCATGGCAACTCTTGTAAGGAAAACATTTCATTGAGGTGGCAGCTTATCATTTCAGAGGTTTAGTCCATTGTGATCATGGCAGGGAGCATGGTGGCGTGTAGGCAGACATGGTGCTGGAGAATTCTACATCTTGATCCACAGACAACAGGAAGTGAACTGAGACACCAGGAGTGGCTTGAGCATATGTGGGACCTCAAAGTCTGCCTCCACAGTGACACATTTCCTCCAACAAAGCCACACCTCCTAATAGTGCCGCTCCCTTTGGTGGTCATTTTCTTAAAACCACCATATCTCCTAAATGTAGGATTTCTTCCTTTAATGGTACTAGAATATTTCATCAGTACACACTTTCTTCATTGTCTTAAAAGAGTTGAAACAATGATGAACCTACACTGGGAGTTTGGCCCATCTCACCCCATTTTCAGTGTATCGCTATAGAGACATCTCTGGTTAGACCTTGTCAGAGTATAGAATCAGATTATCCAGATGAGTTTGGCCTATTGTAGTTCAACCTCCTATACCAGGATGCTGGCTTCTCATTTCAACTGAGTCGAGAGCCTAAAAGGACTGTGATTGTCCCTAGTAGTGATGCCCATAGAGACCAATATATGGTATCAGTGATAATTGGTAACCAGAACTTTATTCTTTCTTGGTTTGTGTTCATTGGAAAGAATCTGAAACTCAAACACCAAACCACACCATTTGTGTCCCTGTTGTTGTTGTTGTTGTTGTTGTTGTTGTTGTTGTTGTTGTTTTTGTTATATCAAGTATCTACCATGGACACACTGTGATGGCTAATCTTGGTTGTCAATTTGACATACCTGGGAAGAAGGTAGTTCCATTGAAGTGCTTCCATTAGACTGTCACATAGGCATCTCTGTGGGACATTTTCTTGGCTGCTGATTAATGTAGGACTGCTGTGGGATAATGCTTTTGTACACTGGTTTAATAAAATGCTGATTGGCCAGTGGCCAGGCAGGAAGTATAGGCGGGATAAGCAGATGAGAATTCTGGGAAGAGGAAGACTGAGTCAGGAGTCGCCAGCCAGACACAGAGGAAGCAAGATGACAAGGCAGAACTGAGAAAAGCTACCGAGCCACGTGGCTAAACATACATACGAATTATGGGTTAAATTAAGTGTAAGAGCTAGTCAGTAATAAACCTGAGCGAATGGCCAAGCAGTTATAATTAATATAAGCCTCGGTGTGCTTACTTGGGGGATATGAATGGGAGAGATTTGTCCTGACCACAGGGTAGCTGAGGTACAGGAGAACTTCCGACTAAGAGGAGGCCCTACCCCAATATGGTTTGGGCTGTATAAGAAAAATAGCTAAATATGAGCCATAGAGTAAGCCAGTAATTAGTGTACTTTTGTGGTTTCTGCTTTAAGCTCCTGCCTCAAGTTCCTGCTTTGGGTTGCACCAATGACAGACAATAACCTGTAAGATGAAATGAACCCTTTTTTTCCCAAGTAGCTTTTAGGCATGGTGTTTGTCGCACCAACAGGAAAGCAAACTAAGGCACCCCTAACTATTAGGTTTGGGAAAATTGAGAAAAGTAAATAGAATTATCACCCTACCCATTAACACAAAGGTCTGTAAGACTGAGGGATCTGTTGAGACAGCTTAGTTGAGACCACCCAGCGAAGGGACTGGAGCTGCTGTGAGTCCCTCTGATGGCAATAAATGTGCCTGGAGATGCCTAGGGCCCATTGGGGAATACAAATACTTCTATTTTCATACACCAGCCAGACAGTAGAGGATGATGTCCAAGGATTTGATATGTACAGCCAAGACTTCTATCAGTAGCCTCACCAATCCCTTTAGGATATTTTATAGAAGAGTATCTGTTCAGCTGGACCTTCAGCTCATCCCTGCTTGATGCAGAAAGCCCCATTCCTCTCTCTCCAAACTCCACCCTCTCAGAGAATCTTCAACAAAGAAAAGCTACCAACAAGCTCAGTTCTGTATTCTTGGCAGCTGCGGTGGCTCCCCTCCTGAAGTTGCCAGTAGCCCAAGACCTCTCCCAAAGCAGTCAGTTTTTGGCCATACTTGGGCTCAAACCCATCTTGTAGAGGACATCACCCCTCGCCTACAGGGTATATAAACTTCTTGCTTTTGTTCGGCCTCATGACTTCTCTGGCCTCAATCTCTGGGGCTTGAGGACTCACCCAGGAGTTGCTATGTTCAAATATACCTATTCTTTCACTTTTTCAATTGGACTTGATCTGGCTTACGTGTCAGCAGAGGAACCTATTCTGGTGATACAGAAAACCTATAATTATCTACTTGTACTTGGTAACCAGGAGTTCATGAAATAGGCTTACGATAAACTTTGCTAATGGCTGTAATCCGAAGTATCATCCACTCAGTAGGCATCACAGACTCCAGGGCATTTTTACATTTATATTTTTGAGGAAGGGTCTTTCTCTGAATGGCCTGCAAGGGACTATGTGGTCTGGGCTTACCGAAAGTTTCTGATCCTACAAGTGCTACAATAACCAGCATGTGTCACACACAGCATTGGGATTGTTTTCTTACAGAGACTATTATGAATGCTTTCATATGGAGACTGATATGACTATGCATATGCAACTATGTTCATAGCCTTAGTATTGACCTGACTAGGATGAGAGGACATGAAGAAATGATAGACAACATATACAGAAAAGCTGGAATCAGATGAGCCATGTGCTCTGATGGAATTGCACCAACAGCAACCTGGAAACTCAACACATTTATTATATAAGTACAAATGAGGGGATATTTTGGTGTCAGAACACGGTCCAGGAATAGAGTCATGTGAGGGAATTCTGAGTGCCTGTAAAAACACTCCAAGAGGCCGGGCGTTGGTGGCGCACGCCTTTAATCCCAGCACTCGGGAGGCAGAGCCAGGCGGATCTCTGTGAGTTCGAGGCCAGCCTGGGCTACCAAGTGAGCTCCAGGAAAGGCGCAAAGCTACACAGAGAAACCCTGTCTCGAAAAAAAAACCAAAAAAAAAAAAAAAAAAAAAAAAAAAAAACACTCCAAGAAAACAAGACAAGGATCTTGAGACCTCAGTTTCTTCAAAATCATGGAATTATTCTTGGAATGTGTTTGTGTATCCCTCCCAGGTATATTGTATAGAAGTGAGTTTATTTCAAATTTTTCATTATTACTTGCTGTTGTTATTCAATTAAATGTTTACATGCCTCTACGGAAAAACATGTTTTTGCTACTTGTGGCTTGTCGTGATTGTATACAGCATGAACTCATGAGCACTTCACTATGTGGCCTTTCTTAACCCTCAGAGTATAAATTGTCAGAGGCTCTGGATAATTTTGGCTATTGCGGGAGACTTTAATCTGCCTCATTTTTGGGCTTCACTCTCCCAGGTCCCACCACCTCTAGAGCAGTGACATTATGGTATTGTGTGGGCTTTTTTGTTTCATTTTGGTATTTTTGTCTTGTCATTTTTGTTTCGTCACTGTTGTTAGTTTGTTTCAGTTTTCAGTTTTTGATTTTTGAGTTTTTGTCTTTTTTTTTTTTTTAAGAGAGAATCAGGGAAAGAAACAGCACTAAGTTGAAGTTGGGTGAGATGGGAGGAGTTTGGGAAGGGAAGGAATATGATCAAAATATATTGTATGAAAAAATTTTAAATAAAATGTTCCCATATTTTGTTCAACATGCCCCCAGCTAAAAGCTAAGGGAGTAGTGATCAGTCCTAAAGTCAAGGGGAAAAGGGTTATGATGGGCTCAAGGATAATTTCAAGACAAATCTGTACTGCACATTTGCATTGAGCTTACTAACATTGGCATTGAATAGGATTCTTCTATTCAATGGTAAACAGAATATTTAAATGTGGTCTGAATATGCAATATTAATAATGCTAAAATAAACAAACGAACAAATTTTCTTCTGTAGTAAATAATGAAGTAGTGATTTATGTTTGCACTTTGATTTTAACTTATTAAATTTTATATGTATGAATTTTTGGCTTCCTGTATGTATGTGTGCCGCACACATACCACACATCCCCTGGAACTGGAGTGGCAGACATGTTATCTGCCATATGGATGCTGGAAATTGAACCTGGATCCTTGCGAGAGTAACAAGTTCCAGTTCCAGCCTCTATGTCTGTATTTTTTTTTAATGGTCATTTTTAAGCCCAAAGGGCTGCTGTTTTTAGTTTATAGAATCATACTTCTCTTTATGTGCTTACTCATTGAGTAGTGAAAAAAATCTTTGCCTCCCACTCCCCTCTAGATCCAGATCCCTGAGTGGTTGCAACCTAGAACCTGAGTCACCAAGAAGGCTGGCCTTCTGGTTTTCTTTGAGCAAGATAGTTTATTATCAGCTTTCTATCTGCCTAGGACACATCATGTGACAGAGAATCAGAGAAACACTGGAACCCTTCAGGTTCTCCTGAACAGAAATATAAGCAGTTACACTACATCTGTAAATTCCAGGTAGGACAGGTCACAGATGGAAATTTCCTATGGGGGATACTCTGGCTGCACCGGTGGAGACTCTTGCTACTCCTGACTCTGAAGATGAAGGTGTGGTCTCGGGTATTTTCTCTCCCTGAGCCTTCGTCATAATCCAGTCACTTATTCATTCATCTACTTCTGGCTCCACCTTCTTTTGTCTCTTTATGGCCTGAGTAAGGCAAAGGAATGAATGTAAAAGTGTTGGAAACTGAGCACTAACTCTTGGTACTTGAGTTTACAGGTTTTTATTTCTTTTGAGACAGGCTGTCATTATGCTATATAGCCTTGACTAGCCTGCAACCTGCTATGTTGATCAGTTGGCCTTGAACTCACAGAGATCCATCTGCCTCTCCTTCCCTAGTGCTGGAATTAAAGGTATACACCACCATCTAACAACTTCTTCTCTAAGCTCTATTCAATAGCCCTTGACTCTCAGTCAGCCTCTAATGCTCTCTTGTGGTATATTTGGCCCTTCATTGGTCAATGTATAACTAAGAAAAGAGATCCCAAACCTCAAACTGACCCGAATTCAGTGTATACAAGCCTTGATTTCCCCAGAGCAAGAACAACTTTCTAGCATTAAGTTCTTAAAATAAAAGTTTGATGTCTAAATGATCCAAATTGATGTCTAAATACCCTGAATGTTTTTCTTTAAGGACGTAAAGTGCTTGCTACATTCGGATGAGAACAGAATCCCTAATTAAGTTCTTTAAAGTACACGGCTTTGACATTTTACCCTACCTTTGATTACAGTTAAAGGTTTGCACTTGATCACCCCGGCAGATGCGAGAAGAAACAGATTTGATTTTTGTTTCTTTCTATTTTATGATGACTAATTATTAGAACTCACAAAATCATCTAAATTGCTATGTCTCCTATTTATTGCATGTTTCCCACTTCATCAAAAGGCAAACTGCATTCATTGGGGCAAAGAATAGAGACTTAAGAATCCTGGGCAATTATCTGTCCCTATCACTAACTCACTGTTAATACTTGACTATGTGATAAGAAACTTTGGATTTCAGTCTGTCCTTCTGGAGAGTGGATACAGTGCTGGGATACTCCTCCCAATCTGGCACCTTCAGTCTTGAATTCAAGTCTAAAATATGAATCCCAGCTGTGAGGTGTTCAATAGGGAGATCATATGTGATGGGTAGCATCTCTGTGCTTCGTAGTCTTGTGTCAACTTGACACAAGTTAAGTCCTCTGAGAGCAGGGAACGTCAATTCAGAAAAGGCTGCAGACGTTTTCTTAACTACTGATTGATAGGAGAGGGCCCAGCCCATCGTGGGTAGGACCATCCCTGGGCTGGTGGTCTGGGTTCTATAAGAAAAAACCATGAGGAGCAACCCACCAGTAACCAGGACTTATCCATGGCCTCTGCATCAGCTCCTGCCTCCAGGACCCTTCCCTGTGTGAGTTCCTGTCCTGACTTCCTTCAATGATGAACCACGGTGTGGAAGTGTAAACCAAATGAACCCTTTCCTCTCCTTTTGCTTTTTGGTCATGGTTTTTCAACCCAGCAATAGAAACCTTGACTATGACAATTATCCTTCTCAAGAGTATACAAATTCAGGGAATAGAAGTCTTGCTTAACCTGAAGCATAGGACTTCTTCAGGCAAATCTTTTGTGAGTAGTTATTAACTAAAATGCTTCTGAGCATAATCTTTGAAGCAGTCATGCATCCTACTGTTAAAGAAAGCAGAAGTGATAAGATGTATACAGATACTTTACGAAGCATAAATTTATTATGTTTGAAAGTGCTATGCTGTGTGTGCCTTAAAAATGAGAAATAATTACATTCTATTATTAATTAATTAATTTGGTTGTTTTTTTGAGGCAGGGTTTTTCCTGTGTAAAAGCCCTGGTTGTCCTGGAACTTGCTTTGTAGACCAGGCTGGCCTCGAACTCACAGAGATCTTCCTGCCTCTGCATTTAACTGGGATTAAAGGCATGTGCCACCACACCCAGCATCTTTTATTCTTTCTTCAATATTTCAAGTACCTACTAGAAAGCAGATACTTGACTAAATATTAAAGATCTATCAGGGAACTATCCATCATTGCCAAGGGGCTGCTCCAGACTAGTTGAAGCTTTAAACACCAATGTGTCCAATTACCATAGAGAGTGATATATGTTTGGATGTATGTGAAAGGGAGGGGGAAGGGAGGGTAGACAAGTGCTAATGAAGTAAGAAGTAGAGCAGGAGAAATGATTCATTGGTTAAGAGCACAGACTGCTCTTCCAGAGGACTAGAGTTTGTCCCCAGTGCCCATATCTGAATGCATCTCCAGCTCCAGCTCCAGGGCATTCAAGGCCATCTTCTGCCTCCCACCGACACCTGTACACACACACACACACACACACACAATCTTAAAAAGTAACAACAAAAACCAAACAGAAAAAAAAATAGGTTAAATGAGACCTAATATATATACACACACACACACACACATATATATATATATATATATCATGTGAGGAAATAGTAAAGCAGTGAACTGCACTCCAGGCAAAGCATTCAGCATCCCACAAAAACACAAAGACAGCTCTAAGAGACCCTAGTAGAATCAGGGAGTTTAAAATAGTTCACTGAAGCCAGCATAGGCTATGGCAAAGAAAAAAAAAAAATGAGCTTATGCAGGCAGAGGCAATAGAAGTCACATAATTTGTCTAAAGTAGGAAGAAGAAGAGTATGCAAAGAAAGGAACAGAGCAAAGCCTGAGGATGTGGCAGGACAGGAGGCAGTCTGCCCTAGACATTGCCATTACTGGTCCATGATGGATTTTTAAGTACAAGGTGGGCTTCGCAGAGCTGTGCTCAAGATACTTGTCTTAAGCAACAATACTAACATGATGCCAATTCATTTCATACATCTAATCAATCCTAAGTGCCTCATCACCTGCATGTTACACACACACACACACACACACACACGTGTGTGTGTGTGTGTGTGTGTGTGTGTGTGTGTGTGTGTGTGTGTAATTTAGAAGTTAACAGAATCCAGGACTCTGGGGTGGTGGGCAAAAGAAAGCTGGACCTCTATGACGATTTGTACCAAGCAGATTATTATAAGTCATCCCTTGGCCCATTAGATCTCTATTTCTGCTTTCTCAAACTAGACTACAACAGCCCCAGTCACAGACCTGCATAGGAGAGAAGCCTGAAGATATGCTGAATGACAGCAGAAATAGAATATGATGTTTAACCCTCCAGTGGGAATGGAATTGACCAGGACCCACATGGACAGGATAGAATAAAGGGTCGACCACACTATGGAAGCAGATGATCACTCGTTTGAGGAAAAGTAAGGAGAAAACAAGACAGCTATGATGTCTACTTAAAATATATTTATCATAACACTTGGGAGGCAGTGGCAGGCAGATCTCTGTGAGTTTGAGACCAGTCTGGTCTACATAGTGTGTTCTAGGACAGCCAGGGCTATGTAGAGAGACGCAGTCTAAAAAAAAAATACCAAAACAAATATACATAATGTTGGGCAGTGTTCACCCTTGTAAGAAGTGAACTGGGCTCTAACAACAGAAGCAGGAAATAAGTTATTATGATGATACTGAGTAACATTTAGAGTCTACTATATGCCATAAAGTTATTTAACTAGCTAATGGGGACATTTCTGGCACACCTGCTGCCTGGTGACATCACTACCCCTCTGGGGTCCCCAGCACTAGGCACTACCTGAGAAAACACGAAGTTCTGCTCTGTTTCCTTGAGCATTAGTCAATGTCTGGAGTAGACACTCTCACTGGGCAGCAGAGAGACCCATGTCTATTGTGTCTGATCCTGCCTTTAAGTTGGACGTTAGGGGAACTCCTGTGCACATACAATCTAAGGAACACTAGCTTATTGCATGGACAAAGATGAGAATCACAATTGACGACACAGGACTGGAGAGTGATGTCATAAAATGATTGACATAAATGACAGAAGCGAACTGAGCAGTGACCCCCTCTCCTGCCGCCCCCGCCCCCGCCACCCCCTCCCCTTGTCAAGAGGTCACCAATCGAGGTTACCCATGAAGACACAGCACAGCATGCCTTACAGGGCACAGAAAGAGATCTATGCCCCCTCACAAGCATCTGGAAAAACTAACCCATGTTTTGGACATGCATTTTCCCTAAAAGACTTAACTCATGCCTAAGATTGTGCATGGGTCAGAAGAACTCAAATGTAATTAGAACATTATTAGTGGTGTTGTGATTAGTGTACTCAGGTCCATGAAAAGAGTACTGGAGAGAAATGGAGCAGATTATTATTCGTGTTTCGTTTTTGAGACAGCCTCAATATGCAACACTGGCTAGCCTGGGAACTTTTTAATAAACCAGGCTGGCCTCCAGATTTTAGTGACCCTCCCGCCTCTGCCTCTCATAAGGTCAGATTATAGGAATGTGCCACCTTGCCCAGTCAGAGAAATTTATTAAGTGATAGAAAAATATTACTTCTTCTGAAATCTATTTTCTTCAAGTGTTCTTAATTGACATGATTAATATAGGCTATAAAGACAGGCTACGTTTTTAAAATGTTTTCTACCACGATGAAAATACCTAGACAAGAAGGCAAACCATGGTTCATTTCTGCTGATTTCCCTGAGTCTTTCTTCCCAGCAGTGGCTCTCAACAATCTTCTTCCTATGCTTTATTCTGATGGATCCTAGCTCATATCCGTGTGTATTGTTTACTAGAATATCCCCCTCTTGGAAATGGGGGGATGGCTCATTTGGTAAAGTGCCCACCACACAGCATGAGAACATGTGTTCAGATCCTCAACACCCATATGAGTGGCTGGGTGGCACACATCTGTAATCCAGTGCTGGGGGTAGGGTGAAGTAGGCAGTTTCCATAAGCTCATCGGCCATCCTGCTTAGCCAATCATTAAGCTCCAGATTCAGTGAAAGACTTGTCCAAAAAATGTGTAAAGTAATCAGTGAACACAACCTCTGGGCTCTGCATACACTGGAACACATGTATATACATATTACTGCATATGAGATATATACATACATATATGTATATATACACCATTCTGGGCTTCTCAAAATGCCTGTGAGCACAAGTTCTATGGTTGTTCAAAGCCAGCCTAGGTGTAACCATTCGTGAAGACTTCCCTAAAAGTCAGACCACTGCTATTGCACCCATCTCTGGATCTGTGTGCCTCTTAAGTGTTTGGCTAAGCAACAGTGGTAGCTGTAGTCATGGTAGCATCAGTAGTAATACTGTATGGCAGGCTCCTGAAGGGCTCTCGGTGTTTTGAAAACACCCCATAATAATACGCATCAGTGAGTGGTAGCTTAGTGGATGACGGACCGTTTGTCCTGGAGTTTGGGCAGATCCTAATGGGAATGCAAGAGCCCGTTAGTCCTCCTCTTCTTCTCACCAGTGCTATAGCCCCTCTCTACATCTGCTTAGGGTAGCAGGACAGTGGGTGTCAACAGCTCTGAGAGGTTAAAAAGAAACAACTCAAGAAAATACTTGCATTTCTTTTTTTAAAAAAAGTTTCTTTTTAAGGCTTATTTGTATGTCTGTGTGTATGTGTGTATGTCCACGTCTATGTGTACATGTGTCTATATGCACCTGGGGACAGGGGTCTGCCTAGCGGGAGCATATTGGATCCCCTGAGCTGGAGTTTCAAGTGGCTGTTTCAAGTGAGCTCCCAAATGTTACAGTGTTTATTTATTTGTCTTATTATGTGTTATGTTATGTGGTCTACTACATTTCCTTTTGGAACTGATACATCAAAGTCATAAGTTGTTTTACGCACAAGCACACACACACACACACACACACACACACACACACACACACACACACACACACACACAGGCACACATACGCTCATGCTCTCCTCCCTTGGGAATGTTACTTCTTTGGTTCTAGAGAAACAGTTTGTTCTAAAGTAGGAAGAAATGAGTTTGGACTGAGGTATTTCTAAGGCTCCTTCCAAGACTCGCCTTCTACAATTCTAAACTGATGCCGAAGCCACCCTTTGCTTTCAGAGGGCTCTGATGCTGTGGTCCAAGCGTTGTAGTGTCAAAAGTACCACAATTATTAACAATGCTTAGCAAGTTACAACAGAGTTCAGTCTGGTTCTATCTCCATTCTCAAACCATCGCTCTCCTACAGTGTTAGGTAGTCTTTTCTTTCTAGGAAGATTTAAAGCAAGGTTTCCTCTAGGAGCTGCTGACCTTCTTAAGTGAAGACAGGCTTTATGCAGACACAGCTGTTTCCAATTAATCAGTCTTGGGGGCCAGTCCCATGACCAGGCATGATTCAGCAAGCCCAGCTTCTAAAGGAGCTCCTCCTTGTGACTAGCAATCATTAGTTACATTTTCTCATGCAGCAGCTGAAAGTTTAGAAAAGCTCTTCTTTCTTCCAAAGTGTGTGTCTCCAGCTCCATTTAAACGGCCAACTTTTAATAATTCAATAAAAAGCATATGAAAAATCTGTTTGGTTTATAGCTATATTATAAACTGCATAGGGTACACACCATCAAACCTACCATCCCTGTAATCGTGGATGTAACCTAACACTCATTTACAACATTATCAATGATAGTTTTGACATATCTGTGTGGTATTCCTATCAATGATGGTTGAGTTGACTTCATAATGGGCTGCAGTTGAAAAATATCAAGAGAGGGCCTGGAAGGTGGCCGGGCAGTTAAGAGCCCGCACTGATTTTTGCAGAAATCCAGAGTTGGATCCCAGAACCCATATCAGATGGTTCACAATGGCCCCAGCTCCAGGGAAATCTGATGCCCTTGTCTTCTGTAGGTACCCACACTCATGTCTACATACCCCCCCATACATAATTATGTTTTTAATCTTTTATAAAAGGAGTATCACTAATACTCTTAACACCTTTTTTTAATAGTCAATAATGCTGAGTCTGTTAACTAGAAATGTTGCACGGATATTGTTTGGTTATTTTTTTTTAATCATAGGTGACCACTTGCATTCTCGTATATTATCTTAGCTGACTAAGGTAAAAAAAAATCTTATTTTCCTTTTTCTGTATAGCCATCTAAATCCCACCAAACATACTCTCACAACCCCAGCACCCATGGTATTATTCTAATACTTTACATTTTCATTTTTAAATGTTGCTACATTTACAGTTTTCTTTATCTTTATTCTTCTATGAACGTCAGTCCTAGACAGACTAAATCAGACAGACTCTTAGGCACATCTGTGAATTTGGTCCTCCATATCCACAGTCAATTATAGAAGAAATTTTAAAAAGCATGAGTCCTTAACCTTTACAAACTTTTTCCATCACTATTCTCTAGACAATATAGTATAATAACTATTTACATAGCATTTACATGCACTAGGTGTTATGAGTAATTTAGAGATTTAAAGTACATGGGAGGATATAGGTAGCTTATATGCAAATATCATGCCATTATAGGTAAGGGTCTTGAGCATTCATATTGTTTGCTATCTGTGAAAAATTTTGGAACTAATCTCCTATGTTTCTACTTAGAGGGTACTAAAACTATATAAAGCCTTATGGATCCTATGTGAAGCAAGGCCATCTGTTGTGGAACAATCATTTTGTACACTGTAAAGGTATGTCACTCTGATTGGCTTAATAAAAAGCTGAATGGCTAATAGCTAGGCAGCATTTCTAGGCACAGAGGATGCTAGGAAGAAGAAGGGAGGAGTTACAGGGAGTCACCAGCCAGATGCAGAGGAAATATGACATGTAGGAGATGAGGTAACAAGCCATGAGCCACGTGGCAGCACATAAATGAACAGAAATTGGTTAATTCATGTTATAAGAGCTAGTTAGAAACAAGCCTAAGCTATAGGCTGAGCTTTCATAATTAATAAGAAGTCTCCATGCCTTTCATCTGGGAGCTGGCTGGCAGGACAGAGAAAGACTCGCTACAGCCATCTGTGCTTGAGTCACATGTTACTATGAAACAAGGAACAGAGTGATTAAGAAGCAGAAGCCATGGGTTATTAAACAGAAATCCCAGTGCCAGGGGTGGGATATTTCCTTATAATATTGTTGGTCAGGGAAATCACAGAAGCTCTTGAAACATTACAGGTTTTGCCGTTCCTCTTGGTTCCCCATAGGAACTAAATGGTAAGACCCTGTTTCTGAAGACACCATATACCTAGGAAGCATGCTACAGAAAACCCAGGCTGAAACTGAGATGGAAGCTCCCTCCTTACGGGCTAGCTCTCATGGGGTGCTGTGCAGACTGCTGGAGGAGAAGCATCATCAGTGGTCCTGCCCAGATGTGAGCCTTAGGACCCATGAGGCCATCGTAAATCCGATCCAAAAACCCATGGTGGTGGGGAGATCCTAGGCTTTAGCAAGGAGCAGAATGCTGTTGTTTAAATAAGTGGATGTGGTGTCAGGCTGCCTTCTGAATATCTATTTGCACAAATTCTTTGCTCAGTTTTAATCAGAGAAGCCTCTGCTTTCAGTGAGCGGTGGAGAGTGCAGAAACTCATTGCTGTACAAGGTGCTAGGTGCTAGGTAAGTGAGTATCCATCCCCTAAACAAGACTTTTGTATCATTCCCTCAAAGGCTCGGGGAGCATTGCAGGAGAGGGAGGAAGAAACAGCACAAGAGCTAGAATTGCAATCCTGGACCGCCAGCAGCTGCAGGTGCCGGTGCTGAGTCTGCACAAGAACGGGCCTATCCACCCTCAGGTCTGCATGGGAAGGAGTAAGGGGCCCCAAAGCTCCCCACTGCTGAACTGTTTGCTACTGATAGATCCAGGTGCAGGGAAATAATTGTCTTACACTTCAAACCTACAGTGACCCCACCAGGCTCTAATGAACACTCTTCTTCTCCTTCTTCTTCTTCTCCTTCTCCTTCTCCTTCTTCTTCTCCTCTTCCTCCTCCTCCTCCTCCTTCTCTTCCTTCTTCCTCTTCCTCTTCTCCTCCTCCTCTTCCTCCTCATCCTCTTCCTCCTCCTCCTGCTCCTCCTCCTCCTTCTTTGTTTTGTTTTTCAAGACAGAATCGCTCTACATGGCCCTGGCTGCCCTGGAACTCACACTGTAGACCAGGCTGGCCTTGAACTCAGAGATCTACCTGCCTCTGCCTCCCTGGTGCTGGTATTAAAGGCATGTGCCACTACTGCCTGGCTTTCCAAAGGACATTTCTAATCCAGAGGTCACATAGATGACCATGATTAAATGAAATGGTCACAAAACAAAACTAAAAGTCATTAAAGATACAGATAGGGAAAAGGTAGGGCTGATAGGGATGGTAAGAGAGAATGTCCAGGACAGAGTAATCAGAATACACTATATAGAGATGCATGAGATTGTCAAATAACAATATTGATGCATCAATGCAAGTTAATTTTTAAAAATGCCCAGGTATTGTGGTATGTGCCTTTAATCCCAGCTTTCAGGAGGCAAGCCCAAGTGGATCTCTGTGACTCTAAGACCAGCCTGATCTACATAGTGAGTTTCAGGGCAGTCAGGACTGTATAGTAATACCCTGGCTTCAAACAAAAGTAATGATAAAAATAAAAGTTAAATTAAAAAGAGGAATGTAGCCTTATATGTATGGTATCATATGCCTGTAATCCCAACAGTTAAGAAGCTAAGTGGGAGCTGGGTGCTGGTGGTGCACATCTTTAATCCCAGCACTCGGGAGGCAGAGCCAGGCGGATCTCTGTGAGTTCGAGGCCAGGCTGGTCTACAGAGTGAGATCCAAGACAGAGAAACTCTGTCTCAAAAAAAACAAAAAACAAAACAAAACAAAACTTAGTGGGGAATAGATATTATGAATTCAAAGGTATCTTGAGCTATTTTTTGGTTAGCCTTTTCTAAAAACCAAACCAATCAACCAAACAACCAAACAAGAAAGAGTACTAACAGCACAAACCTGGCTGTCTGCCTGTGCTAACATTCCAGCCCTGCCACTTAACTTTTGACCTTTGGCAACTCACTTAAGCACTATGAACTTGTTAGTGCAGATGTAATAGTTCCTGTTTCACAAGCTTGTTGTGAGCATGCGTAAGCACTAGGAGTGCCTAGCAGTTAGTATGTGCCTTAGTTAGGGTCTCTATTCTGTGAAGAGACATTATGACCATGGCAACTCTCATAAACATTTAATTGGGGTGGCTTACACTTTTGGAGGTTTAGCCCATTATCATCATGGGACATGGAGGCATGCAGGCAGACATGGTGCTGAAGAAGGAGCTGAGAGTTCTACATCTTGATCCTCAGGCAACAGGAAATGAACTGCCTTCCACACTGGGTATGGCTTGAGAAAAGGAGACCTCAAAGCCTAACCCCACAGTGACACACTTCCTCCGACAAGGCCACACCTTCTAATAGTGCCACTCACTTTGGAGGCCATTTTCTTTAGTATGTTCTAAGTATAAACTACCACAGTATGGGTGATGTCATTCCATGGGCGGCGATCCCGGACTGAAAATGGAGAAAGCAAGTCGAATACCCACCTTCATGTCTTTCTGCTCCTTGACTGAAGATGCGATGTGACTAACCACGTCACTCTCTGGCTGCCATGACAGACTGCACCTTCAACTGTGAGCCAACACAAGCCCTTTCTCCTTTAAGGAGCTTCTGTCAGGTACTTTTTAAGAGCAGTGAGAAAGGTAACTAGTACATCAATGTGAGTGTACAGGTGAGACGTAAGCAAGCTCTCAGCGAAGATGAGCGGAAAATCTGAATTTATTTTCACTTTCTTCATGACTCGCATATGTTTTGCTTCACAAACTGCTTTTTTTTTTACATACTGTACTTTGTTGAAATATCAAGGAGTAAAAATAACAAATTTAGTCTTTAAGCAGAAGTTGGCATTCATTTGGGCAATCGTACATTTACATAGGTGGCGATGATAATCTTACCTGTGCCATCTGTACATATCTTCACAGGATGACTTCGCTAATTTTCTCATGAAGGAGTGGAGTTTACTGATCTTTTAGAATCTGGACTGGTGTTGTTTGGACCAATAGAGGAAGATGGCAGAAGCGGCATGGTGTACTTCTGATCTTAGGGAGGGAGGGATATTGTGGCCTCTGCTCCTAGCCTCTCTTACATACAGAACTCAACCACCATGTGGAAAAGCCTGAGCTAGCTTCCTAGATAGCAGGCACATGTTATTTCACTGGCACAAAGAATTGGCCACACACTGACCTACTGCCTGTAGCTGTCTGAATACACCAAGGCCAGTTCACCAGAGTGGCTATGCAGCTGATCCCAGCTCAAATTATTAACCAAGAAATAGTGGGGCAATAATTATGTTACACTGCTCAGTGTCACACTGGTTTGTTACACAGAAAATGCCAACTGATGTATCCAGTGCATGCCATTGAATGCCCTTCAGTTTGGTGAAATTGTCCCCGTCATTAGCAAGCTCCCTGGACTTTTAAAAGAGAGTCTGGAATGAAAAGGGTCATTATAAGGCTTTGGACACAAACTCAACCACAGAAAAAGTGTAGAAGGCTGGAGTTTTCACAGAAGCCATTTTGGCTATTTTTGTAAGGGTAATACTACTTTGTGTATGCTTTAGACTTACAAATAACATGCTTTTTAATGTGATTCATAATAATCTCTACATTTATTGTCCACTTTATATTTTACCAAGTACTTTCAAACACAAGGTCACATATGGTTTGGAATTTAAAATCATTAGAACTGGTCATTACTGCCAGAAAAGGTCCCACAGAGTTGAGCAGCCAAGATGTGTGACTTCACAGATGACGAGACAACAGAATTCAAGGAGGCCCACCAGACAGAACAAGCAAAGGCCTGTACCTGTACCGCAAATGTGGGGACGTGATGAAAGCCTTGGGCCAGAACCCTACCAACACTGAGGTGCTCAAGGTCCTGGGGAACCCCAAGAGTGATGAGATGAATGTGGGGGTGCTAGACTCTGATCACTTCCTGCCCATGCTACAGACTATGGCCAAGAAGAAGGCCTAGGGAAGTCATGAGTATTATGTTGAAGGCCTTTGTGTATTTGAGAAGGAAGGGGGGCGTACCATCTTGGGTGTTGAAATCCATGTCCTTGCTGTATTGGGTGAGAAGATGGCAGAGGAAGAAGTAGAGAGGCTGGTGGCAGAGCAGGAGGACGGTAATGACTGTATCAACTATGAAAAGCTTGTCGTCGTCGGGATGGTGCTGAATGGCCGAGGACATTTCCGTATCCTGAACCTGTGACTTGCTCTGTGTGAGATTTCTGTCACCCCAGAGGCTTCCTAGGCTCCTTGCCCATCTGGTCTCTTTTGGATGATGTTTGCATTCACCAGGCAAATTTGCTCTCTTTGCCCTCAAACAAACAAACAAACAACAAACAAACAAACAAATTGTTAGAGCTCAGCTCTCAGATCAGATGTTTCCCAAGTTGCCATCACAGATCTTAGGGCCATTACCCCAACTGTCTGTGTTATCTGTTTTTAAATTGAGATTTCATTTGAAGAATGTGTGAGATGGTAACCTATGCAACTCAAACTATTCATTCACGGAAACTACAACAGTGCTGGAACTAATACAGCAACCTGCCTTCCACACACATATGAAAGCAGGTTTTGTACTTAATTGCTAGCTCTCAACACCCACCACAGTCTCTACTTCCTTCCGGTTGGGGAACCTTGGTTTGGGATCAGTCAGCTTGCCAATGCCCTAACACCGGCCTATGAAGTCTAAACCAGATCTTCAACCTTGACAATGATGTTTGGGAACTTATAACTCTGTTAAAGCTTAAGCTACAGGTAGATTATATATATTGCCCACTTGTTGCCATGGCCACCATAAACAGATTCCTAGTTAATTTTAGAGAGTGAAATGGTCTATGTTTTGATATTCTTATATAAATCTTTATGCACTAGTATTAAAAAAGCATTGGCTTCCTTCCATCAGAAACTCACAGAAGAGAGACAAGTTTGTCCTTGTAACTCCAGAGGGATAGAAATAAACTCAAAAGCTAGAGGTAGCTGAAGGCAGAGGAGAGCTTAAGTTAAAATAGTATCGATACTCTAATCATTATACAGCTGGTAGCTGCGTTTGGGGTTGAGACACTTGCACTTGCTGCTTTTGCAGAGGGTCCAGGTTTGGTGCCTTGTACCTACAAAGCTGCCTATGACTAACTCCCGGAGACAGGACATGCACTTCTAGACGCTGAGAGGATGTGTGTGCGCACACACCACACACACACACAAACTAAAATAACCGAAATAAATCTTTTAAAAATGGTACAGACTGGATTCCTGACTAGTTAGGGCCTTAGGAAGTTTTCAAAAGTTTATGTTTGAACTCAGATATCATTTTTACTGACCCAAAGCAAAAAATAAAAATAAAAAAAAATAAAATAAAGAGGAGGTCTCTCTCAACAGCAACACTCAGAACTCCTCATTCAGGGTTCTAGAGCACAAAGCAGTTTGCCCAGTTAGCCTGGCACCCATAACTCCTCAGTCCTTCATCTGTGCAAACACCTTACCAGAAATAAATAGTCCAGCCTGCAAAGGTCTTGGCTGTTTTTGTGAGAATGCCCTCCATACTGAGGGAACAGACTCTAATCCAAGGAATAAAGAAACCCAGTTGGTTTGCCTGATTCAGTTCACAGAGAGGCAACAAGATGTAATGGGCGGAGCCGAAAAACAAAGGGACATTAAGTGACATTTCCCTACTTCCTTGAGTTTCTGTCAGGCATGGGGCTCGGAGTTTTACCAAAAGTATTTCTTTCTTCCTCAAGACAATTAGGTAAACAATGGGATCCACCCTACTTACCTCCCACACAGGTAAAGTGAAGTTTGTAGGTTACCGGGTCCGACACCCCATTTCTGAAGGGGGGACCTAGCTCGAAGTCTGCCCTAGTACTCTAGCACTCACAAAAGACGGTTTAGGCAGCAGGATGTATTTCTTTACTGAAGTTTAAAAGAATGCTGATTTCGTGTTTTCTCCAGCTACTTAATTTGTATCATCTGGGCAGCAGCTCCCATGCCCCTCCCCTCAGGGAGTCCCGGAGGAAAAGAGCGCAATTCTGATTTCCAAAGCTCACCCGCCTGGCCAGATGCGCGCCTCTGCTCAGCACCGTACTTACTTACCGTGACACAGGAATTTAGACTATTTACTTTCTTAGACCCCATTTCTAGCTCGAAAAATTTGCATGGGCTCCGTCAAAGGAAGCACTCATTACCTGAGAGATGCGTGTTAAGGGATTTCTTTCAATGGCAGAGAATCCCTATCTCCTTGGGTTTTATTTTTAAGTTCTTTCTCTTCTGTTCACGTGCATTTTTTTTGGTATGATTAGAAGGTGTTAGAACTGGGGGGGGGGGGTTATTCCCGGGGTGTTTTTGGCATAAGCAAGAACTGCTGTGAGAGCTTCCTCCACACACAGGAGCGTCACAGACACCTCTCAGAGGGTGTGAGCAGAGCCCTCCTCAGGCTTTGCTGAGAAGGCAGCAGCCTGCCACGTGGGGCTGGAGGTGATAGGGAAGGTGATGGGAGCCAGCTGGAAAGAGCACAGCATTAGGAGGCATCATGAGATTCCATTCCAGAGTGGACCCAAAGTCATGGTGCGGGGTGTGGTCCTCTTGGCCCACTCGGACCCAGGCGATGGGACTGACAGCGGACGTCTTAGGACCATGTAACATCGTTCATTGGTTGGGAGTCTTCAGTCCTTTGGAACTAGATGTGAAGCCATCTCTTCTGCGGGTACTTGGTTCCTCCTCCGTCCTCTTGGACTCTGTCTGTGAATTAGCTTCCCAGTAGACTGACTCAAGATTCCAACCCTGGGACCAGAATAAGTTTTTTCTGTTTATATAAAAGCACATTCCTTGAGAAGGTGCAGAGTCACCTGGAAAGCATTCATATAAAATGACTGTGGGGGAGATTATGTACTCACCTCGAGCACAGGGCTGACTGTCCCTCACACACAAGCCAACAATGGACCTAGACTTCAGAACTTAGTCTCCAGGAGGCCAGGGGCCAGTGGTCGACTCAGTCTTTCCCACTGGAGTCAACCCGAGGCTTCAGCCTGAAAGCTTTTGATGACAGCAGAGCCAGAAGCATAGAAGACACTGGTCTCCAGGACATGACTATTTCGTTAATGCTTGAGGCCCGATTTCTTGTCCTTTCTCTTGCCAGGGACAGGCATCCCTCCCAGAGTATCCCTGACAAGTGTTTCTTCCCTTTTTGTCTCACCTTTTTCTGACAGGCGGAAGTCTCTAGCATTTGTGTGGCTAACGTTCCATTCTTGAACAGTATTTACTTGAAGGTTATACTATAAAAACCATGTGGCTATAATGCAGTAGAAGTATTTAGAGGTGGGTGGGAGGCTTGGGGATTTAGCTCGGTTGATAGAGCGCTCACCTAGCAGGCATGAAGCCCTGGGTTCAATCCCCAGCATAGTCATAAACTGGGCATGGTGGCCCACACGTGTAATCCCAGCAACTGGGAGACAGAGGCAGGTGAATGAGAGTTTGAAGGGTATTTTAATTTCCTTGGCTATGTAGGGAGGTTGAGGCTAGCCTGGGCTTGGGGCCCTGTCTCAAAAAATGTATCTTGCATGGTGGTGGCGCACACCTTTAATTCCAGCACTCGGGAAGCAGAGGCAGGTGGATCTCTATGAGTTCAAGGCGAGCTTGGTCTACAGAGCTAGTTCCAGGACAGCCAGGGCTACACAGAGAAACTTTGTCTGAAAAAAACTGTATATATATGTGTGTGTGTGTGTGTGTGTGTGATTCATGTGTATATAAAGCCCATTTGTCTAGAACATTCTAAAGGATAAATCATCTCCTTTCAGGGTCATTGGCTGCAAGACTCCGGTTATCTCATCCAAAGGGGGATATTAGAGTTCACTTATAAGTCCAAGAGAATAAACTTAGACAGGTGACAGATATCTGCAGTCAAGGTCATATGTCAGGAGCAGTTTGGTCTATTATAGCTGCTTTGAACTTCAATTGTCTTACTATTTGATCCCTAACCCTCACTCACTAAAGAACCAAAGTCCTGGAATACAATTGGTCAAGCTCAATCTGTGTGGTTCAAGCCTGGCTTTTTCTTCTAAAGAGAAGAAAAATCATTAACTTTTGTCAGTGGACATCTAGTACATATATGTGGCTTCCTGTTTTATACCTGAACGGTACCTTCTAACAACCCACTCCTGTCCTCTAGAGGAGAACACAATAATAAGATTACTTTGCAAAAGTGAACAAACTCTACCATCAAATCCAGTTGCAACTTCCAGCTGCTTAATTTTGTGTATAGCTGTGTACTTCCAAAATCTTCACTAAAGCCTTCCAGTATCGCTTAATGAACTTTTTAATTGGCTCTTTAAAATAGTAGTGCAATCAGCCTCCTCATTTGATTCATGAACAAAAATCTCCAGAAAGGCTGAAAGGGAAAGTATGAATCATCGTTTAAAGAGATGCTTTTTAACTGTGCCATAAGACAAACAGGCACATTAATCAGTGTGTACTCCAGGGCATGCTACATACCTATATGGTGGAAAGTGAGAAGAATCCTGTCTCACCAGAGACAATAAAGGTTTGAGCCTCACATATAAGGTGACGTTTTGTTTTTAGAAATGCCTGCTTCTGAGAATAATGAGTCTGAGGCTTGTTACGGGCCTTCAAGGGCCTGGATGTCTACAAAAGTGACTTCTGGTTTCTATGTAACACGTGTGACATAAAAATGAGGTAACAGCCTTGGTTATGTGGGGGAAAGTCTTTCAGCATACACCTGCTTGAAGGACCTCCATCATTATGGAGTGAAGACAATTTGAAGGGATCACATGGGTGCAGACGTGGACTTTCTGAATCCCATGTTCTCTTTATTTTGCTATTGTGGGAAACGGAGGCTATCATGTGAAAGGTGAGTGGGTTTCTTCAGAATGAAGACCATGTGATTCACCACCGGACCTTTGCTATTCATCTACACCCACTTTGGGTTGCTCAAGGGTATAGGTCTGATCCTACTGGTCCTCCTCCAAATCATGTTGGCCTAACACATACAGTCTTCTCATTACGTATTTGCTAAATGAATGGGTTGTGAGACTGAACACGGGAGGCACAGCAATCCTTCTGGTCCAGGAAGAATTGTCCTCATTCACTTCAGCTTCACTATGAAATTAAGAGGCCAGATATGAGCTGCACAGTGGGTGTAAATAGGTTTCAACTTACAGATATTATGCACTTAGTCTCATTTGGGGGGGGGGCTCTGCATTCAGATACTGTCTTTGGCCAGATTGTATACTCCTAGTATGAGTAAGCAAGATCCTGCCTCATACAAAAGAGACTGGAACTCTGAAAATTTTTACATCTGATGATCTATATGCCCAGTTCACACATAGGTTGCTGTAGCTATAATTTTTCATGGAATGAAGAAGAAATAATGTGTGAAAGAAAACCTTAATAGCATGCAAAAGATGTGAGTCATCATCACCCTCCTTTTATCTAGGTAGAATCTTACCCCCACCCCCCACCCCGCCCAGGCAATTCCCTAGAAAAATCTTGCTTCTCAAGTGTTGAGGTGAAATCAAAGCGAAGAGGCTGTGGTGTACCTGGCATGCCAGATGCAAACGGGAGCAGCCCACGTCTTTGACTGATAAAGAACCATTTCAGATGCTTGTTTGGGATACAGGCTCTGAGCCCCGCCCTAGAATAAATGACTCAAGACCTCAAGACTGAGACTTGGAAGAAACATTTATACTAAAAAAAAAATTTCCAAGATGCTTCTGATACGATGCCAAGAATGGCAAGCACTGTTTTTAGTGGCTGAATCATAGTCCCCAAAGCATCCAAACGGGGTGAAGTGGATGAAATAAGACACCAGGAACAAATGTAAGTGCCTCAACCGAACGACAGCAGGAGTCAGGGAGACGAGGCTGACAGCTCTGTAGAGTGAGGTTGCAGTCTCTCAGCATGAACTGGGTCTGAGATGCAGCCCACCAAAACAGCTGTGGTCGTGATGGGCTGAGTTCATGGCAACATGGTTTTCAGAGCAAGAGAGATCCGCCTTCCCTAGTCTGCCTTCTCAGGAGACAACTAGGGTATGTTCTCATTTAATTTATCAGTTAGTATTTGGGGTAGTAGTATGGAGTAATCAGTGGTAGTCACAGTCATTTTAGGAGAGTCTATCATTGGTAAGTTTCCTCTGCACAACATTTTCCTAACCCTAAATAAGACCTTTTATTATCTACATATGGAATGAGGCTTGGTGGTGAATGTACAACTCATATGTGGTTGTTTATCCCCTGAGCATCACATCCTGCTTGGAGAACATATGGCAAGATAGTTGAAAATCATGTCATCAGAAGTGCTAGTGGCCTTTATCCTGAGGCAGAGTGAGCGGCCATGTCTGTTATTACCAAAGGCCTGGCGTTTCTTAGAGAGAAAGGCAAGCATTGGTGAGCAAGCTCTCAGAGGACAGAACTGGACCAGTGGTAAAGGTTACAGAGACACAGACCTTTGGATCACACCAGCCCAAGGTATTTCTTCCAAATCAACATATGAGCTACACCGTGGGTGTAAATGGGTTTCAACTTACAGATATTATGCACTTAGTCTCATTTGGGGGGGCTCTGCATTCAGGTACTGTCTTTGGCCAGATTGTATACTCCTAGTATGAGTAAGCAAGATCCTGCCTTATACAAAAGGGACTGGAACTTTGAAAATTTTTACATCTGATGATCTATATGCCCAGTTCACACATAGGTTGCTGTAGCTATAATTTTTCATGGAATGAAGATAAAGAGAGGGCAGCCTCCAGGGAGTCTGGGAGCCTGTTGACTAGGAACGCTTAAGAACATCTTGAGTGGGTGACTTCAGAGGTCCTGGAAGGAACTGGGCTCTTACGAAGCTTGGCCTGTATAGCATTGTACTGAGTATGGTGGCTGGGATGAGCTGTTGTGTGGACAAGGATGACTGTCCTGGGCTTGGGCAACTCCTTCTCTATATCCAGAGCGCCAACAGCTTCACTCTTGACCTTTGACTTTTACTGGAAAGTCTCCTACCTCACCTTGAGTTAGGCCATTAGGAACAGTTTGATTCCTTTCTGCTGGTCAGAAGCAGACCCCCCTTTGATACTGCTTCTATGAGCCCAGATTTAGTCATCTAACTGCAGATATCCAGCCACTTAGGGTACTCAGCCCACCTGGCAACCGTATAGAGAGCAAAAGAAACGATGACCTATGTGATTTCAATCATAAACATTAAATACTGGGGTTAGACAAGCCTCTCAGGCACATTCCATCTCTCATGCTCTTTCATTTCCCTGAGGAGTGATTGCCTAAGATCATGGTGAGGTATGCCATCATGGAGCCTGCATGCCTCAGTGTGATGTCTCTTGGGTTAGACGTTTCATCTCCTGTTTCTCACCAAAGGTCTGTTCTTTCTGTCTGTTCCTCAAGGGAAAATATTTACTGTCTTGGGAGTCAGAGAGGCCGGAGCTGAGCTCACAGAGTTCTCCTGCCACTTCATAGTGCCGCCTTCTCTGAGAGCCTGCCCTCGGGATCATGTCCAGCACTGCGACAGCTCTGTGGAAAGACAGCTGTAAACCCACGGTACAGCTGAGGAGCTTGATCAGCTGTGACTGAGGTCTATAAATGAACACACTGAACACCATCCTGGGTAATTCTACATGTTAATCCCTCTGTGAGTTATTTTCATGTGGGCATTGTGTACTCAAAACCAGAGTTAGTCTCATGGTTGGAAAATAGAATTTAGAATACAATAGAATTTATTCCACTCCCCCCCCCTGTGTGTGTGTGTGTGTGTGTGTACAGGAATGCATGCATGTGCAGAGGCCACAGGAAGACATCAGGTGTCCTGTTCTGTCGCTTTCTGCTTAATTCCCTTAAGAAAGGGTCTCTCCAGGGACTCTTGGCTCAGTCTGGGAGGAGGGGACTGGACCTACCTGGACTGAGTCTACCAGGTTGATCGCAGTCCTTGGGGGAGGCTTTGCCCTGGAGGAGGTGGGAATGGGGGGTTGGCTGGGAGTAAGGGGAGGGGGTGGGAGGGGGGAGAACAGGGGAACCCATGGCTGATATGTAGAACTGAATGGTATTGTAAAATAAAATAAAAGGAAAAAAAAAAAGAAAAAAAGAAAGGGTCTCTCACTAAACCTGGAGCTGGACTGACCTCTGGCAAACCCCGCAGAGTGCTTCAGTTATAGGGTGCAGCTAGGGATGCTGGTGATTCAAACTCAATTACTCATGTGTGTGCAGTAAGATTGTCTTATCTGAGGAGCCATCACCCCGGTCGAAATTTGTCCTTTTAGATGACATGAAACACTAAGTGCAAACTGGTAGTTTTCTCCTCACCTCCCATCTTTCCAGCCCACCCCCTCGGTTTCCGTTCTTTTCTCCCGAATCTCCCAGCTCAAGGCTGCAGGAGATTATTGACTGAAGAAAGAAACTGTTCCTTTCTGAGCTCGCCCATGCAGCTCTTACTCAAGGGTGCTCTCTCTCTCTCCTGCCTCTCAGCTCCTTTGCTGAACCAGGATCCGAACTGGGTCGCCGGACATTGTTTCTCTTGAGAGCCTCTATGCACAGCGAGCCCAGAATCCTTGCTAAGTCTCAGGCGTGCACCCATTTGCTAGGAAGGACTACTCTTGCAAGACCCAGCCAGCATTTGCAGTCACAAGCACCAGAGGTTACCCGAGTGCCTGTTTATCCTGTGTCAAAATTCTTCTTGTGATGGCTCACCACTTCAAGAAATTTTCCTTTCTTTCCTGGAATTTTCCACAGGATACTCTACCCAAAAGGTGAAATTTTCTTCTGTGGAAATATAAATATGCCACTTACAAATTTAAAAAAATGTTGTGAGTGCCACTTTCAGAAGGAAAAATTCTCCAAGCAAAAGAGCCAACTTCTTAACATCTAATTGCCCCTGAAAGACGTGACTCTCTAGGCTAAGAACAGATTTCCCCCGATGGACACAAGCAAAAGGGAGTTTGGAAACAGTGGTAGGCATGAACGTCCTTAAGAATAAAGAGGGAACATGCAGATCAGGGGTTGCGTTAGGATGGAGGCCCCACGCATCATTTTGTTTCCCTTCAGTAATACTACATGGGCTCTCAGGCGGTTGAAAGAAGGCTGCATGGCTTAGAGCAAGTGACTTCGCCCCCCTATAGTTCACATGGCGACCCACACATGGGCTATAAGAAACAAGTAAGCAACTAAATCTCGGGCATGTTGAATGGCTTCCCGTCAACAGAAGTACTGAAGGAAGCTGGAGAGAGCAGAGTGTGGCTGCTGGGGTGAGGAGAAAGTATACAGAGCATCTATCCTGGACACAGCTGTGACTAAGAGCAAGAGTCAGCAGGAGGCTGAGGCTGGCCTGACCTGCACACAGATGGTCTTAGGAACAACAGACTAACTGAGGGTGTATCAAGAGATGTAGTTCTCAGAAGATGTCATGGTATTCACACCTGGAGGAGGCAGGGTGGGGCTGATGACCTGGGTTCAATCCCCAAGACCCACATTCAGAAGGAGATAACTGCAAGTTGTCCTCTGACCACCACTTGCATGCATATGTATACACACACACACACATACACACACACACACACACACACACACACACACACACACACACACACACACACACACTCTTTGAAGACCATCTGGGTACATATGTGCTTTGATCAGAGATTCCAATCTTCTTTCCATGTGTCAGGAACTTGAAATTCGACTGCGGGCAGGGAACTCACTCTGAGGCCTAGCTTGTCCATTTTCTTAGTACAAGAACAAGCTAGATCCGGCGTTCCTCCTCTAGCAGTGATACCTAGCAATTTCTGGTTTGTGGTCACTCTCTTTAGTGCTGAGAAGGGAGACAAAAGATCACACTATTACACTAAATGTACTTTTCGGAAGAACAAAGAGAAAAATCTCGACGATCTAATAGAATAGGGGAACTGTACCCCATTTCTAGTAATTCCTGGCAAGCACCCTCTAGCAGAAGCAGCTTGCGTCCCCTCCTCGAAGTGTTTGTGGAACCGGAGATGCAGATTGTACGTGGAAGTCACAATCTTCCTGTCTCCCTGACAGATATTTCTGTCAGGGACATGTTGAATATCTTTGAATGTCTGATAAGGGACGGGAAAGGGGAAATGACATTTTATGTTAATTTTATTCATTTCATCAACTCATGCCAAGTACACATTATGAGCCTGCGAGCATGGCCTGTGGAAACCCCACTCGATTTGGGTCCTATAAAAGTTACAGTGTTGTGTAGGAGAATGAGATGTAATATAAAAATCTACTTTACAAGACCCACTGAAATAAGACTTGGAGAGAGGTCGGATTCACATCTACTGGGCTAGTTTGGAAACACTTCACACACATAGATGGGAGCTTGAAAGTTCAGTAGGAGACTTGGGGAAAGGGAATTCCAGGCTATGACTATGGCATGAATAAATGATGGGAAGTGGAAAATTTGGGGTATTTCTAGGGCCATGTTTCTGAAACACATGACCATGAGTGATCTCAGAGAAAGAACCAGAAGGGGAGGGTTTATTTGCTTTTCTTTAGTGTTTTTTTTCTTTTCTTTTTATAGTCACTTTAATCTTAATTGAATTTCCTTATGGCACTTACTAGAGAATTTTGCCCAATATTTATTTATGGAACAAAGAATGACAAAGGAAATGCTTAGGAAGATGATGCCTATATTTAAAACCTCAATAAGGTGGGTGACCTGCTGATCAGGTATCCAAAGCCATACGGAAATGACAAATATTCCTGAAAAATGGGCCTTGGTTTTAATTGTTTTTATTAATAGGAAGAGCCCTGTTGTAGCTGTAAGAAGACTTGGAGATTGTGGTAGGGTTCTTGGACAAGAATATGTCATCTTCCAGGTCACTTAGTGAAAGATCCAGGATTGCTTAAAGGGGATTTTTAAAAAACAAAACACACATTGGCCACCTGTTTAAAGCCCCATTACAGACTCTGACCTTAGGTGCAATCAGCTGACTTTTCCATATCTCAGCCTCTTCCTCTGGCAATAGTGGCAATGTTGCTGAGTCACTGTGGCAGGCTCGCAGTGGGTGTGAGAGGCCACTGAAGAGGACTACAGACTTACTCTAGTACTCCATCCAGGCCTGCTCTTCTTGCTCCAGGATCCAGGTTCATCACAGGCATTGTCTGAGAAATAAACAAGGCCCTGCAGCACTAACAGCACCGCAAAAGCATACTTGTTTAAAGCCAGCACTGTTTGGAACACTTACCAAACCCAGACATGGAAGAGTCAATGAAAAAGCACGTACACCCATGTAAGGACATCTATTTACCACCAAGTTTATTCTCAGGGCAATAATAGGGAAAAGATACGATGGTGAACACTAATGGGAGATTGGGAGAAGAAGGAGGAGGAGGAGGAGGAGGAGAAGAAGAAGAAGAGTTTTCTGGAGAATTTATGGAGCATAAAAAGCACAAGGCACAAGGACTGTGCCCAGATCTATGTGAAATCCAGTCTCTGAAATCTAGGGATTGGAAGACACTTTGGTAATCCGCCCCCAACCCCAGCAATGATGGGTGTCGTTGGCCTGGGGCAAGGCAGTCTCCCCAGGATATCTAGTCTCCCTTGCGGCAGCTTTTGTCTTTGGAAAGTTTATATCTTTTTGGAGTTGAAGTCTTCTCCCTTAACCTTGGAGTCTTCAGAAGAGCCCCCGGAGCTCACCTAAGACAAACTCAGAAAGCCTACATCCCAGCCAGTGGATGTGTACCCCTCACTGACTATTCTACCACCGGTGTCTCAACACTCCGAGGGAATGTCAAGACAGAGTGGGCTTAATTGTTAGGAGAGATGTGGCTCTTTCTCTGGTAAAGTCTCCCTGCCCCTGAACATTTCCTCTCTACTGTTGAATCTTTCAGTGACCGTGGGTCTCATTAACTCACTCTTTGGAATCCTAACTTCCATGACTCATTTACTGTTCCCTTGACTGTTCATCAGGGACATGGGGATGCATTATTGTCTCTTTCCCAGTGATTTCTTCATTAAGTATTTCTGTTTAAACTTTCCCCTCAGATTTCCTCCCCTAAGACCGTACTCACAACATTGATCTCAAATACTCCACCCTTAATAGTCACAGAAACCAGGGGGCAGAGGCTTTCTCAAAGACATTTTTCAGCCCTCCCTTAGAAATGCTCCATTTGTCCTCATTCATGACAAGGGCCTACCTTGTCCCTTCGTCAGGTTCTGCTGATCTACAGGTCTGTGACTGTATATATAGAAGAAGTCATACGTGCTCCTTGTTGTCCCAAGTTCTACGTAGTGTTGAAATTAGCACTCACCTTCAACTCCAGTGTCGAAGCCTCAGCTAATGATTCTGCTTACATTTCTGTACGTGGCCGAGGGATGGAAAGGAAGCAACCCCCCCCCAGCTGACTGTCAGAAGAAAATTGTATGAGCATCAGCTGCTGGCCACCAGCACAGGTTAGAAGATGCTGAGATCTGGAGTCTGTGGTTCACTTTTCTCATCTTGTTTATGCCATTTTTTTAGAAGACTCTCCAGATAGGAATGTTCAAGAACAAACGAAGCACTTGTGTGACAGGGCCTGGCTCATGGTAGCTGCTGCCTCAGTGTGAGATGGGGCCGTCAGGGGTGGAATTCATCATGACCTCTGAAATGACAGAAGTTGACATGGTGACTATGGAGGATTGCGCTTGAGGAAAAATGAGTTCTCTGACAAAGGAAGGGGAAAAAACTAATATTCAGGAAGAGAAACGGCCACCGATTCTCAAAGTAATATCAGAGTGCTATTCGTGCAACAGGAGGCAAAATGCAGAGAACACTCAAGTTAGAAATTACTCCACATTCAGGAAAAGTCAGGGATAGATTACTATCAAAATTCCTTAGGACTTTTTTCACAGTTCAGTGTCTCAGCATTATAAATGTCTTATCTAAGCAAGACCATATGCATCAGGACTCAGACTGTCCAGGTACAAAATCTGGATGTGTTGAAGACATAATATCTACGATCTTACCCAACTAGGGAAATTTGGTCCAAAGCATTTCAACTCACCTTATATATAACTCTTATGTCAAATACAGTTGTAGCTATCCTAACAACAGCAACAGCAGCCACGATGACAAACCCCACCTTTTTTTTTTTTTTTTTGGTCTTTGGAGACAGGGTTTCTTTGTGTAGCTTTTCGCCTTTCCTGGATCTCTCTCTCTGTAGACCAGGCTGGCCTCGAACTCACAGAAATCGGCCTGGCTCTGCCTCCCGAGTGTTGGGATTAAAGGCGTGCGCCACCACCGCCTGGCTAAACCCCACCACTTTTAATTAAGAATAGTAAAGAACATGAGATATGCCTGGGAAGCTAGTGTCAGTACTAGTCACCAGGCACTGGGAAGGGTGTTATTGTGTGGGTGGAGGTGTGGAGGTACAGAGAGTGTAGGGATCGCCTCCTACCGTTTCTACTGAAGGCAGGCCGGAGCGAACTGACTAGAAGTAAATGAGGTCTTTCCAGTGATCAGAGATGTAGTCCAGAAAATGCCCAGGGGGTTTGAGAAATCAGGTCTTTAAGAACAAGCGCAGTCAAAGGCTTTCGGACTGCCCCTCCCCACCGGCCAGCCCATTGACTGCCCACTGTATGGGGCTTATCAAGCACTTCCTGTTTCCGTGTGCCTTGCAGGCCTGTTTCTACCTCCTCCTCTCACTTTCACTGAAGGTTACAAGGCTGATTGGACTCTGAGCCCGCTGACCAGACGACATTCTTCCTCGCTCGATTGATGTCAGTAGCAGCTAAGTGACACCCACCCCACGAGGTGGTGCAGAGTTTTGGAATGCATCTCTAGCCCTTGCAATGGTTTTGAGCGGCTGCCCCACTGCTAAGATGGAAAAGCCGATGCCCAGAAGGATGAAGGTAGAGTTGTAGCATCAACATGTGGGTACTTCTCTCTGGTTCTTGGCGTTTAACCTGGTCTTCTAATACCGTTGATGAAGGGCCTCCAAGTCACCAAGTATCCTCAGGAGTGCATAGGAGAGACACACGGTGAAGATTCGCGAAGCAGGGAAAAGGAGCACACACAACAGAGAACTCTACTGTGGTAGGCTAGAGCTGGGAAGAGGACACAGACGTCTAGCAGATGCCTTAAACATCTGGAGTCATTTGAATGATTGTGAAGGAGGAGAACATGGAGCCCATCTGTGCTGAGGCTATGATCCGCTCCTGGTGGCTATAAATCTAAGGCATCCTTTTTTGAAAAACAAAGGATGGCTTGAAGAAGGATGTGAAGCCGAACGGCTTCAGAGACCTTGGTTCCAGAGTTGGCAATACCGTGAACTTGCCATGGGCCTTTGGGTCCTAGCTCAGGGCTTGGTTTCCGTCTTTATGCTGAGGCAAGCCTTTAGGCATTGGGGCCCAGGGATTGTGGTCAGCCCACAAGATGACCTCTTTATGGTTTACTGGGAACATGTAGACACAAGGGCAGATGCTGGGCAGAGAGTGTAGGTATCCTGCAGCTAAGATGAGCATTCCACACGCAGCATTGCTGGGGAGAGCTGTGGGAATTCAGCTCACCTTGCAGAAATGCATGAGTAACACGTGCCTAAAAACAATGGCGTGGGCAAAGAGGAGTTGGTTTTTCTATCACTGTGGTCTCACAAAGATGTCCTGGCCCAACCTCTTATGCTCTATAAATGAGTTGGGTTATATTAAGCAAGATGGAACTAGGTTTGCTAATAAAGTGACTTTAAAACAGATGACTTTGCATTATCTAGGCAGGACAGATATAATCACAAGGGAAAGAGAGACTCAGAAGAGAGATCAGAGAGATAATGGAGCAAGGATTGGCTTGATATGGTTTGCTTTGATGGTAGGAGACAGACAGGATTCAAGGACTGTGAGCAGCTGGCTTCTAGAAGCTGAAGAAAAACAAGGAAACCAGTTTTTTCCCCAGCAGCCTCCAGAAAAGAATGCACACAGCTGACACCTTGATCCTATCTCTTCTTCAAGATACCTGTCAGACTTCCACAGAACTGTAAGATTAAAACAAAATTTGTTGATATTATCATCCGTCAGAGCAGCAATAAGAAATGAATATAAACACCCAAAAGACATCTGAGGTGAGGCAAGCAACGTGAGGTGGGCGGCTCCAGTCCCCTAGATCAGCAACCCTCTCTTGCTCTACTGCATGATTTCTATTCATGAAACTGCCTCAAGGGCAGTAGTGACTGCTAGAGCTCCAACCATCACATCTGCAGCCTGAGGAGAGAAGATCTTTACAACCCCTTCCAGAGAGTTTCTAAAAGTCACACTCAAACAGCTGCTACTTTCTGACTGCCAAGAACTGGTCCCCGGGGAATATCAAGCCGGGGAAAGGCTAGGAATGGAGTGTTTGACTTGACTCCCTTTGTGTCCAGCCAAACCCAGGTTGCTTAATGAATAGAAACAGATTTGGGGCAGCAAGGAGCACTTCCTGCACAATGATGACATGCTGGCAGGTTCCTGCTCTCTGTCTAACTCGGAACCATTGAGGATTTGAGCTTCTGGGGTCCAGTGTGGATGTGGGTCAGCACCAAGCGGAAGTCACGTGTCTCCTGGTCTTTCCTGGCTGACACCACCCTCCCCGTTGTCTTCTGCTCAGCAATGTCTTTGATCGCTCCCTACCTTTGGTGCTGTTCAGATGGATGCTGCCCATTCTGTTAAGGTGGACAGAGTGGATATCATCACCCTGCTTCTCTCCTAATGAGGGAGATGGAGAGGAGGGTAGACGCTCTCCGGTCTTTAAGGTGGATGGGGCAGATATAATCACCCCCACCCTCCACTCCAAATGAGGGTGATGGAGACGAGGAGTTAGAAATGGAGAGCAGACTTAATTCTTCAAGGACTGGACTATACTGAATTGTCTCTGTGTCTCTGTACCCTCCTCCCCCCGCCCCCATACCCTGTGTGTGTTATTCATTCAGGAAGCAAACAGTAGATGAAGGAAATGTTACAGAGAATTACACACGACGAATTTAGCAAACATCTCTGTCTCCCTTTGCCTGGAGCGTATTTGGTTTTGGAATATTAAGGTGGTACCACCCCTTGCCTTTGTTACAGAGAACTTTTTGATAAAAGAATGCTCATATATATTTTTTAAAGGGGGTGGGGTGGGGGTAGCATTTCAAATCCAGGACCAACGTTTGAAAAAGCAAGCAGATGGGCCCTGCAGGTAGCATTAACTAACTCAGATGCTTTCAACTCCCTGAGCTAAAATCGGCGCTAGAGGATGATGTCTTGCTTGTCCTGTCTCATTAGAAACCATTCTCTTTCTAAGATGTATTTCAGAGAAAGGCAAGAGAGAATGGGGAGGGAGAAGAAAAGATAGCTGCCAGGTAACCACCGTGGGGAGACTGTCCAAACATGAGGCTGTAGCTGGAGAGAGACTGGCCGCCTCACCGTTCATCTCTTTATTAACTCGGCACTCTGCTGCAGAGCATCGAACTTCCCGTCCCAATTGGAGCTTTACAAAGGAAGGAGCGTGACCTTTCTTTTGCCTCTACTAGGCTTTCCAAAGACTCCTCTGATCTGCTCCGCTGCCAGCTAACTGAGCAGGGTGCGACCCAGCTCCCCGCCTGCTGCTCAGAGGAGGAGCTGACCGGTGACCTGCCCCACAGTGGCAGTGGGGGGGGGGTGCTTTGCCCAAATTAGCATCACTGGGAGAACTCAGAGGAGTTCCTTCTGGCCTCAGAGTGTGGTTCTGTAGCCGAGGTTGGGCAGAGGCAGAGAGAGAGGCAGAAGCTGTGTGGAAGTCAAACTGTAGACGGAGATGGAGAAAGCAAATAGGCGGGAGACAGATGATAAGTCCACGCCCACAGAGCGAAGCCCCTCCCAAGCCTTGGGTCAGTGGAGGTGGTGGTGGTGGTGGGAGCGCGCGGGGGGGGGGGGGGGCGGGGGGGCGGAGGGGAGTGGTCCTGAAAGGCAAATGTATGGGGAAGGCACTTTGTAACTGATTTTCCCCCAAGTGGCAGAGTGATAACTCACCCTATCACGTGGCCAGAGCTTGGCTGGGATGCCATTTGGGCTTCTTACTGTGGGAAGAACACAGTTCAGAGTCGTTTGACCTTTGGACAGACCAGTTTCTTTGTTTCCAGAATGGCAGCGAGTTAAAAAAGGATTCACAGCCTGAAGGGGAAATGGAATTTATCTGCTCCAGGTACAGGCCACCTGCACCTTTCTCTTTCAAGACATTGACAATCAAGAGACAAATGCAATTTGAAACTGTGACTTAAATTCCAACCCGGGAAGAAACGAAGCACAAGGAGGGACCAACACCTGGGGACTGGAGTGTGGATCCCTCCTCAACTCACCCGATTTGTTGAGAAATGATCTTGACAGCAGGTGTCTGGCCAGAGAGGGGAGTGTACACCGTGCACATGCAAACCATGTAGACCCCACCAACCCAGCAGGGGAAGTCACAAAGGCACTATATGCAAAGGAAGGTCTGTCGGAGGCAGTTGGGTTAACTTTTCACCCTCTCTGTAGGGAATAAAGTCTGTAGAGGAAAGAGAAGGGGGCCTAATGTGGACCCTTTAGAACTTACAACGGAAAAGAAAGTTTCACATCCAGGACACAGAAGGTTCATTTGGGGACTTGCCAGGCAAGCCTGGCCTGCTGTCATCCCGTGCATAGTTGGAACTCACAGAACCATCTCCTTTGCAGAGGTGGCTGCCTTTAGATGGGTTGTGATCCAAGCTACTCTTCCCAGATGAGCATCCTATTCCCTCCACCTGGGAACACACACACACACACACACACACACACACACACACACACACCACGCATACTCACACACCATCATGTATACTCACACGCAGGATGCACCTATCCACTCACATACTCACACAATGTGCACACCTGCACACACTCACACATATGCACACTTACTGATGAGCCAAGCTCACAGTGAGGGAGTGCTGGGAACTCACCAACCTTCTCCCTCTGACATTAGGCAGGAACAAGTGTCCCCTTACCTTGATTCACCTGCCTTAGCCCGTTTTTCAAGCCTGCTTTCATTAGATAGCAGGTATTTAAATCTTTTTTATTAAAATACTATTCACAAACAATAACAGTCACCATTTTTAAGTAAAATACAAACAAACCAAACTACACTGTCCCACTTGTTTAAATAAAATAAAAATATGTACGTTAGGCACTGGCTGTTCTTCCAAAGGACCAGGATTCAGTTCCCAGCACCCACCTGGAGTCTCACAACAATCTCTAATTCAAACTCCAGTGACTATGACACCACCTTCTGGCCTCCACGGGTATTGCAAGTAAGTGAAGTACATACCTACATGAGGGTAACACCCCCCCCAAAGATGTGTATTTTAAACAAATACTAGTGATTTTATTTGTTTGATTGTTTTTAGCAATGCATGACCACAAAAGATCTTATCCTCATGGTCTAAGATGGTCCAGCCACTGCACTGGTCTTCTGGAGAGGAGGGTAACAGAGAGGCACACTCATTGTTTTTCAGCAAAGTCATCAGAAGCTGTGACACAACACTTCTGCTTATACACTATTGGTCAAATCTATCATACAGTGGGGTCAGAGGCAGACAATTTCCTAGCATGTGTAGGGCCTAACACAATCAATCAATCAATCAATCAATCAATCAACTAATCAATCAATGTTCATATGGTCATCCAGTGTTAGAAAAACCCACATACATACACCAGTGTCTCATTTGTTTAAAGTACACATTATTTTTTTAAAACAATATATTTTATGTGTATAATGTTTTGCCTGCCTGCATGCACACACACCACACATATGCAGTGCCCATGGAGGCCAGAAGAGGGTTGTCGTGTCCCCTGGAGCTTGAATTACAGATTGTTGTGAGCCTCCATGGGGAGCTGAGAACGGAATCCTGGTCCTCTGGAAGAGCAGTTGGTATTTAAAGGACACATCTTTATTTTACTTAAATGAACAGGACCTCCCTGCCACAGCACTTTGCACGTCCAGCCATGCAGCTGTTCAGAGCACTGATGGGTGTTCCCCAGGATGCAGGCACAGCCGTTGCATTCTTGATTGACAGTTAGACCCTCTGGTCTCCATTCTCTGCAGGGAGTATTCCTGACCACCCTGCAGTGTACTTGTGACAGGGACTTTTTCTGTCATCCTTCACTTTTTTAGCATGGGTTCCCCCAGAGTCCAGAGCTGAGGCAGAGGAGCTGCGCTGATTGGAGAAATCATCCACAGACAACAGAAGACGAGGTAGAGGAATGAGGAGAGTCAACATAAAAATAGTGACTGAGCTTTTCTTGCTAACTGACATTAATCATCAGCTAACACATCTGGATTTCAACATCACCAGGTGCCCTTCATTAGCCACATTCCTGCCTTCGTAGCCTTCTACGTGTCTGACTCAGACTGTTGCAATCAGATGGGAATAGACTGCCCTCCCCCTTCATCACTTCATCTCCCCACTCTATCTTCATGAATGTTACAGATGGAATTGGTAAACAGGCAGCTTGGTGCATATGATCTCCACACAAGAATGATCTTCCCTTCCTCAAGCAAGGATGTCCACTCTCCTCAGCCTCAACTTTAAGGCCCTTGTTAATTGTGATCTGACCCCTCCTGGAGTCCCAGCATTCTCTCTTCCCAGAGGCTCCTCTCTGCTGATGCGCTCTCATCCCACATGGCTCCTCTGGTGGCAGGCATGGCTGTTGTCAGGACTTTCACACATTCTTGTCACAGGTGTGTGCATACTAACCTGGTTTAACTTCTTAGGTCTCCATGCAACACACAGGATGAAGTAGAGAATGTGGGGATCCAAGAGGGAAGTCCGAGGTACTCCAAGGTAAACAAGGGCTACTCAGGAGCCATATTAGGACTTCATTTCCCTATTACTGAGGACCCGACTTTCCCAACATCCGGTCCAGAAAGGTCTTCTTAGTGTTGTTATTATACAATTCTCTGTTCTGCATGGCTGTTCCTTTTTTAGGTCAAAGGCTTTAGATTTAAGCCATTGAAAGTTAACTTGTGATATTTTAGGCTAAACAGAATATGAATTCTTTCTTTCTTTCTTTCTTTTTTTTTTTTTTTTTTTTTTTATGTTTGAGACAAGGTTTCTCTGTGTACTTTTGGAGCCTGTTCTGGATCTCATTCTGTAGACCAGGCTGGCCTGGAACTCACAGAGATCTGCCTGCCTCTGCCTCTGCCTCTGCTGGAATTAAAGGCATGTGCTACCACTGCCCAGAAAACTTGTGTTCTTTTTGTTTGTTTACTTTTTCTTTCTTTCTTTCTTTCTTTCTTTCTTTCTTTCTTTCTTTCTTTCTTTCTTTCTTTCTTTCTTTCTTTCTTTCTTTCTTTCTTTCTTTTCTCTCTCTCTCTCCCTCCCTCCTTCCTTCCATCCCTCCCTCCCCCCCCTCTCTTTTTCTTTTGAGATAGGGTTTCTCTGTGTAGTTTTGGTGCCTGTTCTGGATCTCTCTCTGTAGACCAGGCTGGCCTCGAACTCACAGAGCTCTATCTGGCTCTGCCTCCCGAGTGCTGGACTAAAGCCCAGTTTGGACTCTTTAGTTGACATTATGGAAAACCACACCACCAGGCTGTCGCTTTAGTTCCCAAATGTTGGACTTGGTAGACTTTTCATTTTCCAGGAAAATAAACCCATGATGTGTTTTGAAAATATATTGAGCTGATAAAACAACGGTTACTTATAAATTAACCACTATATTCCAGGCACTGTGCTGGGCAGAGAACCGACTAAGAAATAAAGGACACGCTTAACGGCTGGGCCTAACAGTACTCAGGAAGCTGGACAAGTGAGCAGAAAGTCACGGCAGGAGGGGACCCACAGCACAGGACTGTTTGGGTGAGTGGGGTGGGGTGGAGCCCTGGGTTACTCGGAAAAGGGTTAGAAAAGATATGATAGCTGGGTCCGTGGGCAGGCTGGTCTGTCGTCGTGCATTTGCTGATCTGTTTCTTTGGCCATGGTTTACTGTTGTGATTTGTTTTGGGGATGCTTGGAACTCAACCCAGGGCCTTGTGTGCGCTAGGCAAGTGTCCTATTGTTGAGCTCCAGTCCCAGGACTCTTTACCTTTAATCACATCTTTTCTTCATTTTGTTTGTTGGTTGTTTTTGACACAGGCCTCATTATTATAGCTCAGCTAGCCTGGGGCTCCCTCTGGGTCCCAGGCTGGACTCATCAGAGATTGGCCTGCCCCTCAGGTGGTGGGATTAAACACCTGGGTCACCACACCCCAGTTTGCCTTTGATTCTCCAGCAGGTGTTTACCAGGAGTGGTGACAGACACTCTCTCCAAGTCTGACCTCCATTCCAAGCCGGTTGTTCAATTCACCTTCCCTTCGAGGGTGGCCCTTTGACCTAATTCTAGCTCAGACAGTAAAAGGGTCCAACAGATCGAGGGATTCTTAGAAATGTGACGTAGATGTCACACCTTCCTCCCGTCCCACCCTCAACACTGGACTGTGTGCGTGTGTGTGTGTGTGTGTGTGTGTGTGTGTGTGTGTGTGTGTGTGTGTGTGCTGGTACTGGAGTCGATAGAGCTCAGCCTCCAGGAAATAGAAGTCTAGAGAGATTTGACATAACACAGTTGCAGTGAACGTATTGAGGCTCTAAACTGTCACGAACCACATTGTATGGGACAAACAACCCCTTCACGTGCGTTCCAGTAGTGGCCTGTTATAAACTTGTGACTGAAAGATGATCTTAGAGATTTGAGAGTGCTCTAGACTAGAACTTTTGTTTTGTGATCTCTTACTAAAGTATCTATTGGAAACAACTTAAAAAAAGGAAAAGAAAAGAAAAGGAAAAATGTAGAGCAAAGAAAAGAGAAAGACCAGGCAGGCAAAGCCAACCAGCCACACAGGGGCTGTAGATAACATCTCTTTGGTTACTCCTTTTCTCCTCCACAAATGAGGCACTACTAAGATTTATCCTGGGGAGATTGGGACAAGAGTTATAGGTGTCTGGTCTCCTGTCTTTGCACCATCGTATATTTCTTTAATGAAGTGTGAGACCAGAACTCCATAAATTCACATAGTAGCAGAAGCAGGCTCGTCAGCGGAGCTATTCAGGGAGCCCAGCATCACTCTTTGTGTATTAGAGAAGTTCACAGCTGGTTAAAAATAGGCTTGGAGAGAAGTCACTTTTAGACCGCAGCTCATTTTGGATTTCTCTGGAGCCCCATTCTGGGCCACAGTGTATTTCCTTTTTCCTTTCGTTCTAGTAAGAGCACCCAGGCGGGTCAGAGACAATAGCTGCATGGTTATCTTTAGTTCCACTGTGTACTGAAAGCAGAACTCAGAAGAAATAACAGTACCCCCCTCCCTGCCCCTCCCGGGGCATGAACTGTTAGAGCTCTTTAATAAGCACTAACACGAATCGAGCCTTTCCCATGTCCTGGCCCCCGTGCTTGCTTTAAATTCTCAAAACAACCCCAGGATATTAAAAAAAAAAAAAAAAAGAAAGGAAAAAATGCTATGAATAGCCTGCTGTCTCTGATGAGGAACCAAAGATTCAGAGCAGACAAGCAACCTGTTTCCAGCCGGCCACAGAGCCCTGGGATGTGAACCTGTGTCCAATTCCCTTCAGAGCCTGTATCCTCAGTACCACCCCTTTAAGGATACATGGGGCTTTTCTTCTGTGTGACTCTTAGTGTGGGCCTACGAAGCAGGCAGAGGGGACACCCCAGGGCCTTCCCAGGGAACAGTCCACACACATGAAAACGGAGCCTGAACCTACTTCTGGCTTTCAGTTTCAGGATCTTTCAACACACAGGTGGCTCGGCCATGGGAGTAGGTGTGGAATCCTCTCTAGGATTCAGCAACAGGCCCTCTGTCAAGGAACCAGCTGGCCCAGGGCTGCCCTGATTTAGTTGGGGTCTGGTAAAGACACGTTCCTCCCTTACACGTCTAGTGAGCGATGTCTAGTACTTTCACTGAAGACCTCAAATGTAATATTGTTTTCACAGTTAGTCTAACAATCCTTCAAATCTCAGGAGCGGAGAGTGAGCTGGAGGGGATAGGTATCTCCAATGGGAGCCAGGCCAAATTAGCTGATAAAGCTAACCCCAGATCTCTTTGAACGTTTAAATTGTCTAGTGACAGGAAAGCTGAGTCTGGTGTATAAGGGCTGAGGCAAGGTATTGTGCATGTGAATATTTTTTTTAAATACCCGAGTTTTGAAAAATAAAAGTGTTCTGCCCACATTTTCAAGCACAGTGGTAATCAAAAGAAACCTCTATGGAGGTAATAATACCTTGTATTTTAAATACCACTTGTCTCTGAAAAGCTCAAAGCACGCTATAATCATTTCCTTATTATCATTCTCAAAACTTCCTGGGTCAAAAAGTTACAAAGTTTGAATCTTAACAGCCCGGCCTCAGTTTCCTCTTTGGGCAGAAGTGGGAGATGGTGAGGCCGCTCTCTAAGAACTGTCACTTCAGAGGGCTTTCCTCCCCTCCCCTCCCCTCCCCCAGCCCCTGCCAGCCAGCTACCCTGCATAGCTCTTTGTAAACCTAACAAGGCAGTCCCTTGGCATAGAACCATGAAACATTTCCATAAGAAAGTTTCACACTGGTGAGCTGGAGGCCGAGGAAATGGTCCCAGGTGGGCAGGGGCCACAGGCCATGTGGTCAAAGTGGCTCCCATGGTATCAGGTTTTACACACTTGGGAGACGTTATTTTTAAGGAAACATTTTGATTTAATTTATATTAAATGTAATATATACACATATATAGGTATATATTATATATATAAAGTGGGCAGTGTGATCCAGCTCTTTCATTTACTAAAGCTCTGCCCCACTCCTGGCTGTACACTGCTTCCCATCCCTAGTGCAGACTCACAGTAGAGGGTTCAGACCCCGGGCTCTGGAATATGCCCGACAGAACAGTCTTCCCCTTAGAGAGCAAAAGGGATTTATTCTACCTGAGACCCTTGACTAGAATGCACAGGAAGAGGCAGGCAGGTGTAGCTCGTTAGTGATGCTGCTTCCAGCTCGTCCCTAAATGGTTTTCCACCTCAACTGGTCATAAAGAAAAAACAGTTAAGTACAAACACACACACACACACACACACACACACACACACACACACACACACACACGTTTATATAGCTACTCCCTCCCGGTGAGCTCAAAGTGTATGTCCGTATACACCATCTCATTGGTTCTCCTGGTCGTGACAGCCTCCATTAGTCTGAGATCATCGGGGAGCAGAAGAGCTGACCTCTGCTTCAACCATGGCCTAGTTGGTGACATGGGTGACCCTGGAAACAAGGTTTTGTACCATGTTGCTCTTTAGGGGAAGAGTGTGAGAAGCCCAGGGCACAGCTCTACTTTCACACCAAGCTGTTCCCACTGGACCCCTGAACCAGGGTTCCCCACACTGAACTTCAGTTTCCTCCGGTGATGATTGGATAGAGAAGGTGCATTGGTCATTTTCCTTCAATGGTTCCCTTCTCTATAGGGAGCCCTGCGAGGTACAGGGCTGGGAGCTGCCTGCCTGCATGGGGATGACTGTTCCCATCCTTAACTTGGGGCACTCCAGCTTTTGAGGGGTATGTGGTGTCACAGTTTTGTTGGGCTCTGAAAAGGAATACACAGTAAGGCTGTTCCAGAAGGAGAACCCGAGTCCTAGCTGTCTGTACCTGGGGCTGGGAATGAGAACAGATGTGCTTATGTCGAAGCGCTGAGGGTAGAATGGGGCATATAATTGGTAATGGTTCTGCGTATGGCCTTAGGGAGACAGACTCGAAGCAGCAAGATGAGGGACTGACTCTATTTGGGCCCAGGAGTGATTGGGTATTTGTAACTGTTTTAAGCTATTTTGGGGCTTTATTTCCCTTTTGTTTCTCCAGAATGTTAGCTATCCTATTAAGTTCTCCTTGACATTGCTCCAAGGAAGCACATGAAAAGCTACTCAGCATCATTAGTCACCAGGGAAATGCAAATTGAAGCCATCATGCAATTCTACACTCCATATTCCACTTCCTTAAAGGGCTATGCAGCAAACATGGAAAATGCGGACAATTACAGATGTTGGCACGTGTATGGAGAGATGGGAACCTCACACATTGCTGCTAGGAATGGATAGTTGCTTGGCCATGCCAGAAACAGTGTGACAATGCCTCAAAAAGTCAAAGAAAGAAAAACAAAATCACCCTATCAGCCAACTATTCCAGGCCTAAGCATAAACACCAGTGAGCTGAAAACAAGGCTCAAAACAGATGCCTGCATACACCAGTCCTCACCAGAGATGGATAGGTCAGCAGATGGAATAAACTAAATGTCCACTGATGGATGAGTAGAGAAATAAGTTGTTTTATATACTTATGACGGCATACTACTCGGCCATAAAAAATGGGAAGATACAAAGTAGTTTTCGAATGGTGCATTAGCTGGTCAGAGTCAGAAATAGGGGCGAGAGAGGGAACAAGAAGGTCTACCTCTTGCATTTGTGAGGTGCGGGATGTGAAATGAGGCCTGTTATCGAACGTGACGCTGTGGGGACACGTTCCTTATACTCCATGAACTCAGAGCTGAAGCCTCAGAGTAATAATGTGAGACAGATGAAGCCAGGACTTTCTTTGGCTCATTTCCCCAGGCTGTAGAGGAACCTGGAGCACAGCCAGTCTGAGCTTCCAGTGTGCAAAGCCCAGTTGGAAAGTCTAGAAAGACAAGAGGGAGCTGAGACTGACTGAGGACAGCATGGTAGACTGCTGTCTGTTTCCCACTTGAACCTCGTCATAGCCTTATTCGACCAGTGCGTGTCCATCACAGGACACTGATGGGGTCAGCCTGGGGTCACCAATGAGCATAAGAGGTTCCCCAGCTGTGTTCCAAATGCAGGGTGCTTCTGGACAGAGGGGGTGTCACCGCTATCGCTACCACAAGTCAGCAGAGCTGGGCAGCAGGTTCAGGGGTTTCTTCCCTTTTCACATCTGCTCAGTAATGCGGGAGAGCGTCTCGAAGGCTTTCTCTGCTGCTCTGCCCCGTGGCTACCCCGAGCATTGAGCTTGGTATTTCCAGCAGTTGGGGTTGACAGCCTTGCCAGTGAGTCACCCCGAAGCCCGGGACCACACAGCCTTCTGTCTCAATACTTCCGCTCAGCACAGCTGTGAAGAAGGTACCCTTGAGTTCTCTGGTAAACAAGGCGGGGTGGTTGCCTTGGTGTCTTTCCATCCCTCTCTGTCCCTTAGGAGATGCTCACAGTCCGGACCCGAGAAGCCTCTGAGCAACAAGGAGACAAATGGAGCAAGAACTTCTCTGTGCTCTTCCCTAGCTGAAACGCCTTCATTTTTAGCAGGGCTTTGCTGTCTTGTTTGGGAAAAGGCAGAAGGTACGCGCTACATCTGATGAAGGATTTAACATGTGTTATTATTGTTGCTTTTTTAGCCATCAGGGCTGTTCGAGTTTGGAAGGGTGGAATGTGTTACCTGGGAGGTAGCAAGTTCCCCAGAACTGTGAGTTTTCAACAGATGAGTGAAGACTTGGTAGCACATATGGAGGCTTTAAGAATGAAATGGTCTCTTAAGTACATCTTAGCCTTGTGACTGGATTATAAATATTCTGCCATTGAAACAAAACAAAGTGACTTAATACCACAAAAATCCACAGATTGGCCGTTATAAAGGTATGGTAGAGCCAAATGGGAAGGCAGCATTTGAATTTTGATTTTGATTTTGGAAAACATGGGACTTTCAGGTTCTTTGCCTGTGATTTTTTTTATTTTATTTTACTTTTAAATAAAGGAGTTACATAATAGTCACTGAATGTGCGCTGATACTGCTCCCATGTGCATCTTCTGGATACTTGGGAGGACTGTACCTCCTGGCTACCTGTGGGTGGGGTCAACACACTGTGAGCAGCGGCGGCACCCGCCACATCTGGTAATGTCTTGTTATCAAGGTTGATCCTTCAATACTTTTCTCTGTTCTATAATTCCAGCAGTGTTTGACGCAGCAGCTGGTCTGTCAGCCTGTCTCAAATCCATGGAAATAATGGTCTAGTGGCGCATTTCCACCTGCCAAACAAAAGTGTGTAGAGAGAGTGAGAAATTGACTTTAGTTGTTTGGTAGATCTGGCCTATCCTGACCAATGATTGGAGCAACAGCTTAGCCAGGCTTAGAGTTTGGGAGTGTTAAGCTCGCCATGGTCTGCAAATAGGATTTCTTTAGAAATTAGAGGAGGGACTGAGAAAAAGTGAGGAGAGAGAGAGAGAGAGAGAGAGAGAGAGAGAGAGAGAGAGAGAGAGAGAGAGAGAGAGAGAGAAAACATGAGGGAGAAGCAGAGGGGAAGATTAGGCATGGTTCCGATAAAGTGACTCTCAAAAGTACTTTGAGAGAGGAGGCGGTACAGCACCCAGAAGACAATGAGATTAATCTGCAGGCACATCTTCAGTTTCACACAAAGACTTGTCTGTTGCTTTGATTTAAATGTGTGTGTGAGAGAGAGTTCACCTGCGTGCAGGTTCTCATGGAGGCTTTGTGTCTCCTGTAGTTATACTCAGTTGTGGGACATCTGATGTGGGTGCTGGCAACCGAAGGTCTTCTTCACGAACAGTAAGTGCTCTAGGTTGTTGAGCCATCTTTGCATCTGCCCAGGGAACAGTAAGTGCTCTCACTGTCCTACTCTGCTGTAAGCATGGTTACCTAAAAACATCCCTAGGATGTCATTCCCGGTTAGCCTCCTGGGAAAGGAAGCGCCATCCCCTTTTCCGGCAGGAAGAATTATATTCTTACTCAAATTCAGCTTCTTTCTCACATGCTGCCCCAAAATCTAGCTTCGAATAGGATCTGGAAGAAGGCTTCTTTTCCTGGACAGACAAGGGGATCTGCCTTGGAATCTAGCTTCCTACGAGCTCTCTGAGGGTTAGGTATTTAGCTTTCCCATGAAGTTCTTGTAAGGAGTCATACCCACTAGCACATGAAAGTCAGCCAGCCTACTGGCCCCCACATCCATATATATGCTCGTGACCTTTAAAAAGGAAACACATACTCTCAGCAAGTCCAGAAGGATGCCCTGGCCCTAGTAGACCTCTCCCTGGAAAAGTGACAGTGTTCTATACTTCATCTGCTGCTGATCTTTACCTTGTAAGGCTTTTTCCCCCTTTTTAACAAAAACCCAAATCCCCTAACAAGCCCTCTCTTGTAGCCCACACTGTCCCAAGTCCAGCTGCATTTGCATGACAGATGTGACAGCTCGTCATGCACAATGACCGTGGACCCAGACTTAGAGTTCCCCTCCTCAGACTTCCTACTGAGGTAGGAAGACAGACAGGCAGACAGCTTAGCGGGTGATCTGTGGACCCCAAGTCAACCCAGAAGGCCGACATATCCAGATTCTAACCAAAGGTAGTGCTCAAAGTGGCACATAGCCTTCCTCCCAGGTAGGCGGGCCACCCTGAGACAGCGCCTGAATTCAACACACACCTCCCCTTTTTTTCTTTCGAGAGAGGATCCACAGTGTTCAGAAGGGTCAGTTTGCAGATTTCCTGTTTCAACTCCAGCCTCTAACTTCCTTGAGGAATTCTCCAAGGTTTACAGGGCTGGCACATCTTACCTATGAGTTGGATCCAGGGATGTTCTAGTTGGTTCTTTGGGGTTCTAGGCATACATACTGGATACTGTTTCCACCAGTCACCAAAGCCCACTCTTATCTCTCTAGAAGCTCTTGCCCTGCAACCTGGTTGAAGCAAGGCCTGGTTGTGTTAAAAAGAGTTAGACATTAGTCGTTATACAGGGCGGTACTTTTGTCTTTTTTTTTTTTTTTTTTTTTGGGTGGTGGGGTGGAGGGGGAGGGTGGAATATTGGTACCTGAGAAAAACAGTAGATGAAGGTATTGATAAGAAACTTTTGCAGAATTTCTCACAGTAACTTCTGGGTATTGGGAAGGATTGTTCGAGGCCAGTGAAGTGTTTTCTGTGTAATATCTAATTTCACGAGAAAATGAAGGCCTTCCTCTGCCTTTCACAGGAGCTGTGGTTCAAACTGCTCTTCGGGTTGTCAGGCTGGGGGGTAGGTGCATTATTAGTGCAACTAATGAGAAGGAAGAGGCTATGGCCTATGGAGAAAAGGGGGCAGAAATACCAGAGAGGATGTGTTTGTCCATGGAAAAGAGATATCCCATGAGAGGAATTCCCCAGGGGAGGTGGAGAAGGAAATGGGGTGGGAGCGCCTGCAGAGGCAAGATCCCAGTCCGGCGCCAGCCATTTTCCTTGGTGCTGGTCAGTGGGGACTTGTATAGGAGGACGTGAAGTGCACTGTCGCTGATGGACAGATGTGTTTCAGTAACCACAGCAGCAGCATAGTGGAAGAAGCAAGGAACTGAGGCATTTGATTGTTCTGTCTGACTTTTGCTTTACTTCACTCACTGCACAGTCAGTGGTCACTGGGGAGAGTGGTTTATATGTCGGGGGAAGAGGGACTTTAGTACTGGACCCAGGACTGTGGTGACTTACAGACCCTGTCACCAGCGGTGAGGAATCAGGAAAGGTTCCTGTCGTGTGCAAGGTCTTCCTTGAGAAGTCTTCACTTACGTGATGCTGGGATTGAACCCGAGTCATCATGCACGCGCAGCCAATGTTCTGCCACTGAGCATCACACCTAGTCTATGTCCGTGGTCATACTTGCTGTGTTTACACTGGACCACCCTTAAAGGTAGATTGGATCAGGAAAGAAAAGAAGTGGAAATCAGAAAGTGCCCGGGCTATAGACTAACCTCCAAATGGCCCATTACAGAAGTCATTGCTGTTCTTTCCACCCACGGAGAGCGGGAAGAGGCCATGAGTCCCCCACCTCTGTAGCACCCCATCTTGGAGGAATTGTCAGAATGGAGAATGAAGAGACCTTCCACACCTAACGGACATAAGACACATATAGGGAAATTGATTCTACCCCATGGCTGCCTTGCCCATTTCCTTGGGATAACATTCCTCCAAACAGCAGAGGGAATGTGGCTGAGCATCAGCTCACACCAGAGGAGAAGACACTATTAAAGAGGAAGAGGTTATTCTGCGGGGCTGCTGAAATCACTCGGGTGTAAAGGCACTTGTTGCCAAAGCATGCTGAGCTGAGTTTGAGGACTTGGAACTGTGTAGAGGTGGAACAAGAGAATGGACTCCACAGAGTTGTCCTCTGGCCTCTACACACAAGTCTTCCCCATCATATCACACACACACACACACACACACACACACACACACACACACACACACACAGAGAGAGAGAGAGATATTAAATTTTAAAAATATAATATCTCTACACAGCTAGTTTCTCCCTTGCCCTACCCCTCCCAGCAACAATATTCCTTTAAAGTACATGGAATAGTAGCTTTGATTTGATAAACAAAAGAAACTTGGCCACAAAGTGTCCTTAGGAGCTTAGAGTATGAAGTTGAACTTACATTGTGTGTAAAGGGCAGTTTTCTTGTTTATCCCCCGACACCCTCTCTAACTAAATAGAGGTGCATGTGAAGAGCAGTGACAGATATTGACAGGCACCAGCGCCCCTGGAATCATAAAAAAAAAAAAAATCACTGAACTCGCTCGGGAGACTGGCCCCTACATCTTGCCTGGGCAACACAGTAGAGCAGCCCCTGAAGGAGCAGGTGTGGGGGAGCCGCCCCTGAGAACAGGAAAGCAGGAGAAGTGGCCCCGCCCCCTGCTCATCAAGGCAAGCGGTGAACTAGCCCGGGTGATGCAGGAGAACTCAATCTGCTGGGGAGGAGAAGGGAGCAGCTGGTGGGCTGGCCAACCCTGAACCTACCCCGACCCAGAAGCAGGGGTATAACTTGGCCCACCCTAACATCCACCACATCTGTGATCGGCTGAAGTATGCCAAGGGACCAGTCCTGCAGACCCAAAAGTGCAGGGTCTCCATGACACAGGGTAACAGCAGGACATCCAAGAGGAGCCCCAGTGGGGGCCCAGCACCGATAGTGTAGCAGAAGCCAGAGGCCTTGAACCAGACCAATGACTCTTTGCAGTGAACTCTTCTTGCAAGTAGAGATATATGGATAAAAGAGTTTTCTGCATGACTCACTGTGTCACAGGGCAGCTTCCATGATGAGATTGATTTTTTTTTTTTTTACTTTTCATTTTTTCCCTTTCTTCTTTTTTTTTCTCTTAAATTTCATTTTTTTTTTTTTTGGTGGGGAGGTTGCAAGGGCAGAGGGTGGAAATGTAAGGGATAGAGATGCATGAGGTGAAAGACACAAAGAATAAATAAAAAGAAAGTTAAAAAAGGAATCACTGAACTGCAAAACATCACTGTTCAAAAGTTCTGATTTCTCCTGTGAGTACTTTTCATATCTTATTTTGATAACTGAATGCAAATGAGCTCAGCAGCATCTTCTCACGTGTCTGTGTTCTCTGCATGATGGTACACCAGGGTCTGTTTACTTTAGTCTATTAACAAATACATAGCCCAGTTTAGACATATACAAATCACTTGCGTTTGGGGAGCTAAAGGTTTTTTTTTTTTTTTTTTTTTTTGAGGGTTAAAAATAAAGCCCTCTTTAATTGTCGATCTACTGAGTTTGCCTTTCTACAATTATTTTTGACTTGTTATAGTGTATTAGTATGTTCAATGCCAGATACTCCGGATGAGAGATGGAGAGGTTGAATTATTGTGAACTCTTGGATATGGACAGGTCACTGCTTCCCCTGTCACTGATAAAACTAGGTAAACTTGGTTTAAAAAAACAAAGCAAAACAAAACAAAACAAAACACCCAACTGATTTTCCGAGCCTGTACCATTGAGTTGCTGGGGGTCTGGGAAAGAGATGAGCTGAGGTTTTCCAAACACAAATATATGACTGCTAGAAAGAGCCCTGGAGAACAAGGGACGTCTCCTTTGGGTCCCAGCAGGGGCACAGTCACCAAGAGCTCTTAGGAAAAACGAAGCTGGCCTCTGCTGTTTCCGTCATTGTCACTTTTACACTTCCTATGACTGAAGCTAACAGTCATGCTGCCGGTACCCTGTGAAGTGCCTTGTAATCATGTATAAAGTTAATTAATTTAACCAGCACTGACTAAGCACCCGCCTTGCATCACACACTGTTGCAGGGGATACGCAGCCAGATAAGAAGCCTTACACACGCGTCAAGTGACTGAAAGGCGAAAGTGCAAACAGACTCACCTAGAGACCTGGGGTCTTGGTCGAAGAGCTCAGTTCCCAACAGATGGTTTGGTGGGGTGCTCTAGACGAGGTGGAGGTGGAGCGGGTCCCTCCCTGGAAGCCCGACCCTGGAGTCTGCTCTCTAGTGCCTGGATGAAGAAACAAAAGAACGCAGTGGAAAAGCACGGTCAAGCCTAGCCAGTGGTCTGCCTGTGGCATTTTTCTCTTACCGTTTGGGCTTCTGGCTTTCGTAGAGGACCAGCACGTAGCGGAGAGCCATTGAACATTATGGAGGGAACTCAAAAGACAAGTAGTATCTGGTCTCAGAGTGTGCATAGGTGGGTCAGTCTCTAAGGCTATGCACTTCTTCCCAGACCCCAGCTCGGTCCTCTACTGCTGTCCATCTCACCACACTGGTCATGTGTATTAGCCATTTGCCACTTAGGAGGTCTAAGCGGGAAGAGTAAAGCAACTCTCTGAAAGCATACGGTGGGGGGTGGTGCGGCGGGGCGGGGGACGGGGACGGGGATGGGACAATGATGATCATGTGAGACTCAGACTGGGAAGGCTGTCAATGGGAGCCGTTACTACTGTCTTTCCTGCGTAGCACTAACCTGAGCACCCCGCGTAAGGAAAACAGTGACTAAGCAAAGGAAAGTCTATTACGTTAAGGGTTGCTTCCTAGGGTGCTTTCAAAAAGAGGTTAATTATCATCATAGATAGCTAGAATATTAGGGTTACGCAGGGCTAATAATGCAATTATGGTGACACGTTAATGAGTTGAGAAGAATGTAGCTGGTTGGTCCACAGGTTTAGTACAGAGAGCTCAAGGTAGGATGGCAGAGTGGGCTGGATAGCCCCAGGGGGATGGCCACACAAGAGGCCTTTGTTTTCTGTGGAGTGGAAGTGATGTCTGAGGGTCAGACAGATGCTCAAGGGGCCATGACTGTACCTTCGCAGGAGTCTTTCCCAGGCTTCTCCAATTTCTGATTCGGTCCTGTTACTTCCTAACTGTGAGAGCCAGGGAAGGTCACAAACCTTGAAGAAACTCACCAATACAATAAGATGATGATATTTCACTTGCCTACTTCTCAGTGTCTCGACAGGATCCAATTTGCAAGTGCTTATAAAATGCTCTCTCGAGCACCAGCTCTCATCCCTTTGCTTGCTGCCTAGGGATGCAGTGTGACCTGCTGCCTTACGTTTGCTGGGCCACAGTTCAAGCCTCCAGCGTCGCTCTGCTTCTTCTACCATGATGAGAGGTGTGCTTCCAAACTCCGAGCCCAAATAATCCCTCCTCCCCTTAAGTTGGTTTTATCACTTATTTCATTGCAGAAATGGAGTAGGTTATTGCTCTGACAAACCTGACTACAGGCTGCTTTGTAAGTCTTTGCAGAGAAATGTGGAAGACCTTGGAGAGGTAAGCTAGAGAAACCCTAGAATTCTGTAAACACACACTTCTTAAGACATTTTTGTGGGAGTTTGCAAGACCAACGTGGAGAGACGTGCATAAAGCAGAGTCTTGGCTTGTGATGCTTCGGAGAGAGGAAGGGCTAGATTGGACTTTGGGGTTTTGAACACTATTAGAAATGTTATGGTTTGGAGGACCCTCACAAATGAACCAAATACATTTTGTATTTGGAGACGTCCATGAGTCTTTGGGGATCAGAGGTGGGTTGTTCTGATATAATCATTGTAAAAAGTGGGTTTTTATGAAGGTTAGTCTTTTTTGTCAACTAGACTGGATTTAGATTTACCCAGAAAATAGATGTCTGCATGTGTCCATGGGGGAAATTCCAGAGAGGTTTAATGGAGGAGGGAGTGTGGGCAGTACCATCCCATGGACTTGGGTCCCAGCATGAATAAAAAGGAGAAAAGCGAAAACAATGCTTTGTAAAGTTGTAAGATGTGATACTCATGCCAAGACCTGTGTATTTATCACATACTTGCTTTCCCATGTAACTCTCTCATACAAGTTTGGATACTCTCAAACATCCCAATAGAATACTGGTATGAAGGCTGAAAATATTTGGCAGTTGTGAAAAAACAGTAATGAATGCCTTTAATGACCCAAAAATCTGAATCGTAGGCAGGCCTGATTTTTGTTCTCATCGAGAGAAGAGTTGTTGACTTTGGTTTTTACAGTGCTTATAAGTTGTCTACTGTTCTATATTTCTCCTTCTAATTCCACCTTAAGTGCAAATCATGTTTACTCCTGATTTCACACTATATTCCAAGGATGAAAGATAGTGAAGTCTTGTGAGAAAAATGAGGTGCCACTCGAATGATTGTGCTGTGAGGTAAACCGTAGAGAAATGAAAGCAGTAGCTTTTGACTGTGTGGAAGATGAGAAACACATCTCCCTAGGAGGCCAAGGAATGACTCAGGAAGCCTCTCTCTCAGTCTTCTGAATTTTGGGCACACTCTCTTTGATGAAGGAATCGTCCAGATCTTAAGGAGCAGAGTAGTCTATTTCTTTGACAGTCGTTCTTTGTCAGAGCCCAGCCAGAAGCATTGCTGAGTGGTCTCATTGGCTCCTTGTGAGGCCTAAGCTCTGCATGGCTGGGTTGGAGGCTCTCGACCGCCTAGCATCCCAACGGGTAGCCCTGAGGCAAACCCCTCAGACTCTCTGTTTTCTCATCTGGAAAATAGGTGCCATAATATTTACTTCAAGGGAATTTTGTAATATTTAATGGATGTTTGCAAAACCTTCTGAGATCTACAGATGAAAGGCCTCTGAGAAACACAACACAGTGATTAAAGAGAAGTTAACGCCTTTGTCAGCTCTTGGGAGTGATGTGCTTTTTCAACGCGTGCCCTCTTTAGACCACTGGGCTGCATTTCTAGATGCAAAGCACTCTTACAGGAGGAAACACGTTTGCCTGGTTCCCCGGTCACCCTCCTGGACTTCTTCAATTCAGAATCATCCTAGACAGCCCCCTCTTCTTGTCTTTCCCCACTTTTGAGGCAACAGCCTTGCTTGCCTCCCCCCTCCCTCCCACGTCTGCTCAGCAGTCTTCTTGAGTGTCCCCGGGAGCATGTTGTGAGTGAGAAGACATCCTCTGGCGGCATGCTCCTTATTTCAGACACTGCTTCTGCTTTTTGAACTACGGTAGACACATCACACTCATCTTGGGTAGCAGTGACATCTTCATTGCTTTCAAAACACAGGTCTGTTGCCTGGAGTTTGATACTCTTCATGTCTCCATTCTGAAAAATGTGATGAATTCTTACTGAAAGGTCTGTGGTTCTTTGGTGGGGGAGAATGGGAACCCATCCTGTTCTGATTATTCCCTTCTGTTTTGCCATTGGTGATGTCACTTGGGCTGCGCTTTTTTTTTTCTTCTTCTGATGGTTCAAGAAAAAAATGTTGATAATTTATAAGTGTGCTACTTTTCTCAGATGGTTATTTTGAGAACAATGGGGTCATATGCAGGAGAATGCTTTGTATACTGTGGAGGATGTAGAAGCACAGTTGGAAGGCAGAAGACTATCTGATGCACAATGTAGAAACAACCAATACAGCCAATGCTGTACTACGTAGGTCTATGTAGAGAGGTATGGAGAGAAAGCTAATGTTATAGTATTAGTACCCCTCCCCCATTTCCAAATTACTGCAGAAATCTCATTTGCAAGCTTTTGTCTGTTGATCGTCTGGCCTGGAAACACCTGCAACAGAGGGGAATTCGCTACCCAGCCATGCAGTCTCTGTCATAGTTCTGAAGCTCCTCATTGATTCAAAAAGCTTTTCTCAAAGTGGATCAGCTCCCAGAACCAGCTTATAGTTCTTGCTCCTTTCTTCCCTCGATGGGGCTTTTCGATTGGTTTCTCATCCATTCTCATTTTACTCTGACTCTAGGTTTCTCATGATCCCAGAGGTGTTATCAGGGCTTTGTCCAACAACCGGGTAAGCAGCCCGACCTGCCGCAGAGTGGGTGGGAAATGCTGGGTCCCAGTGTTCTCAAGGTTGCAGGGAACAGCACGTCTAGGACACATTTTATCATGATGAGAGGCAGCTGTCCCGGCACCCAGTGCTGCGGGCACCTCAGACACAGTTGGAGCAAATACTGTGAATGGATAAGTTCAGTGAAAGCTTTGCTGTGTGTGGGAGAGATGTTTTTATTCCTCCACAGCACTGTAGTTTTGAAATATATACCTCAACAGTTTTGCACATGAAGCATCACTGTGGGAAGACTGCAAAACTTTCAGTTACTTCTGCCCTGCAATGCCTGGAATCCCACTGAAGTTTTGCCTATGAGCCTCAGACTCTAGGAGCCTCTGACACTAACTGGAATTTGGTTGGAAGAAGGTGCTGCCACCCCCACTTCTATCTGCAGCTCTTTCTCATACCCAGTCACCTGGTTACAAAGCTCTTAGCCTGAAACCCCAGCAGTAAAAGTCTCAAGGCATTAAAATATGGTTGTAGGGGCTGGAGAGATGGCTCAGTAGTTAAGAGCATTTACTATTTTGCACAGCACCCAGGTTTGGGTCTCAGGACCCACATGGTGGCTCACAACCATCCCTAACTCCAGTTCCAGGGAATCCAATGACCTCTTCTGACCTCAGTGGGTACAGGTCATGCAAGTGGAGCACATGCATGCATTCAATCAAAATACTCATTAACATAAAATAAAACAAATAAACATAGATAGAACATGTGACATTGTGTGAGTCACAGGTACAAATGGGAGAGACACGGGTATCAGCTAGTCCAGTTCAACACCTAATATGATCTCCCTGACAGCATCACATCCTCGCTTGGTTAGTATTTGTCAAGAAGCTACAGTATTACAGTTGTCTACATATTCTTATATAAAATCATTCACTCACTTCTCTCATCTTTGCAGTAAGGCAAGTATGATAAGCACCCTTCCCAATCAAGGAATTGAGACTGACATCAATAATGTGCATCTATCATAAACTTCTACTGTTTGCAAGGCTATGTGGATGAGTTAAATTAGCAGGTCCATGAGTCTTTCAGCAGTGGACCCCAAATTCCTTCTTTCAAGCCTGTGGAATTATTGCAAGGGATTTCTGCATCAAGATATATTCTCGAGATTGTCTAGAAACTGCAAACAGGCCTATTTTACTTGGTTTTCTCAAGTATACATACATGCAATTATGGTTAAGTGCAATGTAAAAATTCTATAAAACATGGGTAGGTTTTCTCACTGTGTATTTTATTAATTATTAGACTTTTTCATAACTATATCACACTTGTGAAGTAGTTTTAGATGTACAGAAATAATGAATAGAGAGTCTAGAGAGTTCCTTATACATCTTCTCCTTTCTCCCACATTTCTCTTTTTCCATTGTGTTTTACATTATTATCAACCAAAATCTGTAGTATTCACTATGCCTTAGGGTTTAATTTTTGAGATCAATGAATTTTGACAATTGTGTGATGACAAATATAGTACTATAAAAACACTCAGAGGAGGGGCTGGCAAGATCGCTCAAGTAAAGGAACCTAATGCTAATCCTGATGATCTGAGTTCAATCCCAGGACCCACCTGATGGAAGGAGAGAACTAACTCCCACAGGACATTTTCACTCTCATCCATCAGTTTACCCTTCTCTTTGTCTCCCTACTTATGTACCTTGGGACTATTGTTATCTCTCTAATTTTCCTTTCCTGAATGCAAGGTTTTATGTGGGCAAGTATTTCAGTTCCTTTGGCTGAGTACTAAGGAATGCAATTGCTAGATAGTATCATGAGTCTACATTTAATTTTGTAAAAAATTTCTGAACTGTCTTCCATATTTTGTTCTGTTTTGCATTCCCACCAACTGACGAAGAGCCTCTGTTGTCCCAAATCCTCACCAGCATTTGCTGTTGTCAGTATTTTTGAATTTTTCTATCCTAATAGGATTTGAGTGCTATCTCTCTGTTACTTGAACTTGCAATTCTCTAATGGCATAGGATATCCAGAGCCCTTTTATATGCTCATTTATTCCATCTAGTTATCTTCTGTGAGGTACCCGCTCAGATTCTTTGCTTATGTGTTAATTGGACTCTTTATTTATGGACTGTTGAGTATTTGTTTGTTTTGAGACAGGGTCTCACTCTGTGTCTCTGGCTGGCCTGGAACTCACTATATAGACCACGGTGGCCTTGAACTCACAGAGATCCACCTGCCTCTGTCTCTTGATTACTAGAATTAAAGGTGTGCTTCACCATTGCAGGGTTATTGCTGAGTTTTACATTCTTTATATATTACATCATGGTTGTTAGCTTGGTGTTCTTGGGGGACTCCTAACAGGAGGAGTGGGAGTGCCTCTGACTCTTTTGCCTGCTCTTGGGACCCTTTTCCTCCTACTGAGTTGAATCACCCAGCCTAGATATGAAGGTCTGTGCCTAGTCTTATTGTATCTTATTATGCTGTGTTTGGTGGATATTCCTGGGAGGCCTATTCTTTTTTGAAAAGAAATGGATGAAGAGTGGATCTTGGGGAGAGTGGAAGTGGGGGTTTTGTAGTGGGTAGCTATTCCAGCTTTGACCTTGAAACACTGCCCCCTAGAGTGACAGCAGGTAACTGCCAAACCTGCCTATGAGTTGCCCCTGGGACTGACCTGCCCTTGGGGCGTGGCTGAGAGGGAGCCCCTTAACACTTGAGGTGCGTACGTGTCTGGCTTCTTCAGGATACCTCATGGTCCTGGAAGCTGGATGGGACACCAAGCCAGAGTTCTCCGCTGGATGGTACCTCATCTTTCCCTGATCCTGCAACCAACCCCTATTGGATGTATATAAGTTATCCCAGAAATAAACCCCTCTTGATTACCAGACCAATGACATGGAATTGCCTCGTTAATTTCAGCAATAGTGGAAAGTGGGAGGAGTTGAGGGAGGGGAAACTGAGGACCAGAGGTATTGTAACGAAAAGCAAAGCAAAGCAAAGCAAAACGGTTCTTTATATGTTCTGGATGCCAGGCCTTTATCAGACAGGCGTAGTTCAAATATTCTTTTCCTAACTGGTGGCCTGTGCTCTCACCCTTTAAGCAATGTCCTTCACAGTAGACGTTTTGATTTTAAGGAAGTTCAGATGGTCATTTCTTGGATGACTTGTACTTTTGTCGTCAAGCTCGTGGTCATCAGGACCCTTGGTGCTGCCTCCCAGGAACTTTATTTAGTTTTCTGTTTTAAATTAAGTTCATTTTTGTGGTAGGTGTTCATATCCACAAAACAATTTGCTGAGATGTTTCTCTTTTCTTTTGAAACAAAGTCTTATTATGTTGGCAAAGCTGGCCTCCCATTTATGATTCTTTTGTCTTAATCTCCCAGGCACTGGCATGGCAGGAATTTCTCAGCATGCCCTCCTGTTCTTGGAGATTGGCATGGTGTTGTGTTGAATCTTTAGATCAAGATGGGGAACACTGACATCTGGATGGTACTGAATACTCCTATTCAAGTATATGGACTATCTATCTATTTAGATCGGTGTGTGTGTGTGTGTGTGTGTGTGTGTGTGTGTGTGTGTGTGTGTGTGTGTGTGAAGGCCAGAGATTGGTGTTGGGTGTTTTCTGTTGTTCTCTACCTTATTTTATTTTTCTGAAACAGAGTCTCTCCCTGAAGCTAGAACTCAACTCACTGATTGGCTAGAATAGCTAGCTGACAAGTTCAGGGATTTTACCTTTTGAGGAAGGTGCTGGGCATCCGATTCAAGTCCTATCCTTGGAGACTAAGCACTTTCCTGAATGAACCATCTCTCCAGCCTCTGGATCATTTGTTATTTTTATCATAAATGGTTCGTCATAGAGATCATGTGCACATCATGCACACACTTTACTGGATTTATGGTTACATATTTTTGGTGCTAATGTAGAAGGTTATTAGAATTAAAAACATTTAAAATGGCATTTAATGGAGGTCTTGGCATGTTATAATGTAGTTCATTCATGTAGGAGATATGAATTATCTGATCACATGACATTGTGTATGTAATAACCAGTGGTAGGTCTCTAACACTTAATGCCAGCCATTATCTAATGATGCTAACATGGTGATGTCACTTGCAGACCAGAGTCTCAGAAGGAAGGAACTTTTCCCAAGCCAAAGAGTTCTAAAGTCTTTGCCCTTAACACACCTCCCATTGTCAAAAATGCCCAATGAAGTAACAGCCTCAGCAGAGAGCACCCTTTCCAGCCAAGGCAGTAACTTACTCCATCACTCTTAAGACACAGCAAGAATTCTTAACCTATAGGCCTATGATGCTCTGGCCTCTGCTAGTCTTTTTTTTTTTTTTTTTTTTTGGTTTTTCGAGACAGGGTTTCTCTGTAGTTTTGGTGCCTGTCCTGGATCTCGCTCTGTAGACCAGGCTGGCCTTGAACTCACAGAAATCCACCTGGCTCTGCCTCCACCTCCCCAGTGCTGGGATCAAAGGCGTGTGCCACCGCGGCCCAGCTCTGCCAGTCTCTTAAGCTACCCCCTGCCTTCCTCTTCCGTGGTCACAGTGGCCATACACATCATTAATGAGTTTCTTCCATGGGGCCTTTGAACATGTGGTTCATTTCCCTAATTCTCCAAGGCTGATGTATCTATCACAGATGTGATCCTCTCAGGCACTGGCCGTCTCTGTGCTTATAGTTTTATGGCATGCATTTGTTTATGTGCTCAGTTGATCTGACCACAAGTTTCAGGAGGGCAGGCATTGTGTCTGGTTAGCTCACTACCACGGTCCTCGTGCCATAATTGCCGAGGGAAAGAGTGATTGCCTGGGTATCCTACAGATGCATTACCTATAGTTCTCATTGAAGAGTAAGGAGTTCACCAACTTTTTGTTGTCCTAAAGACTCTTCTAGTAATAAGTTAAGCCCCAATTCTGAGCCATGAAGACTACAGTGTGCAGAAACTTTGAGCGTAAGTAAAATATCAGAAGTAGAGAATTTCATACCTGACTTCATGCATAGGTCACAATCAAAACACAAGGAGGCTAGAAATATTGTACAAAATTACTTTCTGGGTGTATATGAAACAAAATGTATATAAAATTTGTATTTATTTTTGGGTTTTATCTCAGGACATCTCATTATGTACATTCCAATATACTGAAATCTAAAAAGAAAGAAAACATTCTAAAAACTTCTGGTCTGATGCATTTTGGGTAAAGGATATTAATCCTATATAGCGATATAGACAGTTAGTCAATAGAGGTTAACTTCCACCCAGATAATACAATCAACATTCTGTTTGCCAGGATAGTGGAAACTGAGTTCTAGATTTCTTTATAGGAGCCCACAGCATTTTAAGAAAAGCACCAACTTAACTTTAAAAGCTCATTTATGCCTATAGGTCAGCATTTAGCCTGAAGGCAGGAGGATTGTCAGGAGTTGGAGGTCAGCATGGGCTACGAGGCTACACAGTAATACCTTAGAGCTTGAAACTAAAAAGGCTTGTCTAAGATGCTGTGAGCTTCTGTGGGAGAGTGCTTGCTTACATGTTACAGGCCTGGGTTTGGTCACCTACACTACAAAAAGAAAAGAAAACAAAAGAAAACAAAAAAACCAAACACTCCTTCCAAACAGCAGACAACGATGACAAGAACGTGGAGACCCTTAGGCGTCACTGGAAGGCTGGTATGATGTCACTTCCGCACAGAGTGCGGTGCGCAGGCGTAGAAGCCTCAGTGGGGGCTGCAAATTTGTCTGACCGCATTCAACCCAGTACCTGTTTCAGCTCATTTTATGTAACGGCTGAATAGCCAGTTGGGAATTCTCTGCCCTGAGTGGCACGCGCAGTGCCTGCACACTTTGTTCCCCGTTTCCTACCACTCCCTCCTATCTCATGCCTGGTTTGGAATTTCTCCCGACTCCCTTGTCTGCCCGTTCCCTAGGTGCAGCCCTTGTCCAACCCTTGCTTGGGTCCAGTCTTCCTTTGAGTCAGAGAGAGGGACTGTTTTCCACGTTACTGTTTTGTGCAAACTATGCTGGGACACACCGTTAGATTTTTGAATCACACAGGGCCTTAATATCCAAGAACTCACAGTCCACTCACGAGTGTGACATGCTCATAAAATGGCCAGAGTATTCTGTGCCTGGGTGATTGCAACACAGCTGTGTAGCGGGACTGGAACACAGTCTTCCGACTTTTGTGTCTGTAGCTCCTATCTGGAACAGTGGAGGGGCAGGAAAAGATGAGGCAAACTGATGAGGCAAACTGGTCATTAAGTTGCCCTTACTGGTGACATTTAAGGTGTCACCGTTGTTGGGTGACACTCAGCAAGTTGCTACAATTTTATCTCTTGGAATCTCAGTTTCTACCATATAAACTGGAAGTGGTACTGGGCACTGAGTGGGGGCTATTGTGCTTAAAAAAGAATGTATAAGAGAGTACTTTGCATGTCTCTTCATATGGAAGACATGGCCAACTTGCGTCAACCCAAATCTTGCTTTGCAGAAGCATCTGTAGAATCCATTGCAGAACGTGTCAGCCCACCCCTCTTAGAAAGATCTCAGTAGGCTTTGGGACGGCCCTCATCCCTGCCCGGCCATCAGTTGCACAGAACGTTTTGTGCTGGCTGCTGGCCTGGCCATGTGACCTCTTGTCTTTCTTGGCTGTTCCCCCTGGCAAGCCCTGAATAACAAGAGGCACCCTCCACAATACTGAGGCCTTTTCTCAAAGAGCCCAATGGGGAGAATGCTCTGTCTTTCCAAGCTGGTTGGTCCATCTTCTGGAGCCAATTCTAAAAGATACAGGGTACAGAATCGTTTTGTGTTCCTCGGGTCTCCTCCCACACTCCGTTGGTGGTCACCGAAGCCAGGCTTTTCCGTAATAAATGAAATGCCTACAAGAGTCAGTACTCGACAATCTCCGTGGTCACAGGAGCACAGATTTGGAAAGTAAGAAGGAAGGCATCTCGAGCTTTTTTGTCCCATTCCAGCACTTTACAGTGACAGAACCCAGGTCTCGAAGAGACAAAGCTGAGAGCACTTGCCTTCCCGGCCTGGCTTCTGCTCTGAGCTCACACTGCCTTGTTGCCCTTTGTGTGAGCGGACAAACATTGACCATGTAGGGATGTTAACTCCCAACTACATCCCGGCAGATGCTGTGTGGGAAATGAGTGTTCTGGGGCCATGGGATCTGTGCCTACGTAACAAGAAGTCAGGAGGACGTGGGGCTGGGGCAGTTCCTGCGATTTGCTTTCTCTTCTCCCGTCTCTTAGCGCATCTTCCTTTATATTGGCTTAATTCCAAGACTCTCTTTTCCCTAGGAAGGCTTTCGGAAGTTTCTGGAGCAAAGTCCCCTTCGGATCACATGCTGTAGGAAAGCGGAAAAGCTCTCCATCCCAGCCTTCCCTGTAAAAATGAAACGGTTCACTCTGACTGGGCTTCCGGTGTCATGTGTCCTTCTGAGAGCCAATCACAGGCTGGACAGTGCACGGAGCTAATTACCTAAGCCTAGCTGTGCTCCACTGAGGGGCGGGGGGATCAGGAGCCCGTTCAGATCCCGTGGACCATGTATGGAGTGTTACTAGGAGAAGGAAATGGGGCTCTGTAGCCTCTTTTGCTTCTTTAGTATTTACAGATATAATACACTTAATTGTTTATCAAATTTTATCAACTGTTCTGCGTTTGGATGTGCTTTACTTTCCAAGAGTGCAATGGTGACAATAGAAATATACTAAGGAGAACATTCCCATGGTTGAAGCAAATATCCCACGGCTGTTGACTGCCACACACAACTGTCGAATTACATTTTAAAAAGCTGTTCATGGTGGTACACACCTATAATGCAAGCACTAAGGAGACTGAAACAGGGGGATTGCTGCAAGTTCAGGGCTAGCCTGAGCTGAAAAGTATTAGGCTAAATAGAGCAACATAGCAAGACTCCCAACAAAAAAAACAAGAGACACACAGACACACACACACTGACACACACACACACACACCAGACAACCAAAATGGAAAACTCAAACGCTTAATCTTTTGGATAGCTAAGAAAATTTGACTGAATATTGTAGCATGAATTGTTAGAAGGACTCATTAATAAAACAAACCTGAAGCCAGGTATTAGGGTGAATGCTGGAAGATCAGAGAAGCAGAACAAGCCACAGCCACCTCACCTTGCCAATTCCTCAGCTGATCCTGTTTCCTCAGACTGGATGCCTCTGAATCCTCATCCAGAATGAATCTCAGATGAACTGCTGTTAAAAGTCTAAAAGCTTAACCAGCTTCAGTTCCTGGTCCTCACACCTTATATACCTTTCTGCTTTCTGCCATCACTTCCTGGGATTAAAGGCGTGAGTCACCATGCCTGGCTGTTTCCAGTGTGGCCTTGAACTGACAGAGATCCGGATGGATCTCTGCCTCTCAAGTGATAGGATTAAAGGTGTGTGTGCCACCATTTTCTGGCCTCTATATCTAGTGGCTGTTCTGTTCTCTGACTCCAGATAAGTTTATTAGGATGCACAATGTTTTGGGGAACACAATATCACCACAGAATATATTGTTACTGAAGATGGGAACTTGTGTGGCTCTGAGGAGGCTAGGGGTATGCACCCTCCTGAATGAACTTCATTTGATCAACTTCTGAAGCTAACCACCCACCAAGTACGTCCACGCATGAGCAGTGCATGAGGTAAGATCATTAAGCAGTTGGACAGGAGTCAGTCCCGCAGTTTGTCAATGACATGGCTCAGAAGCCACCCTAGTGCCTTCACACCCAATCAACTCACAGGGGTTGGCTTATGGGAACTGGTGCAGGAATACTAGTGATCCAGCCCACTTCAGGGCGACTGTATGTCTACAGCGGCTGACCTAGCTAACAACCGCCCTGTGCCAAGTTAAAAGAATGATGGAACAATTATACAGAATTAGACCATTTGCATAAACAGTAAGTTCCAATATTTTTACGTGAATTCTTTTAATTTTGCCTATTTTGGGGGTACTGTACAGTATTTGAAATATGTATACCATGCATGATGACCAACCAAGGTAGTTAATATTTCCAGTTTCTTAAACTTCAAATATGCATAGTATATGCACTACTCTCACTTATTCTGCATCACAGGGTGGTGTTTCTATGCATGTGTATGATAGGCACTAATCAAATCAGGTAGTCAAGGTTTCCATCTCCTCAACAGTGCTTTGTGTTCAGACACTTGAAGCTCCTCTTCTTAGTTATTCACAGAATGAGTAATAGTTTATTGTAAACTATAGTCACCCCACCATGCTACGGGATGCAGAACTTAGCATTTCTGTGTTTTTATACCTATTAACCAACCTGCTTCTGTCCACTCCCTCTACCACCTTCCACACCTCTAGCTCTCTCTAGTGTAAATTCGTGCTATATTTTTTTAATATAGCCTATTAGCAAGATCATGACGCATTTGTATTTCCATACTTGACTTATTTCACTTAATACAATGCCCTCTGGGTCCATCAAATATTGTCGTCAATGATAGGCTATTTCTTCTGATTATATGAGAGGTGAGAGTAGAGGAAGTTTAGAATTAGTGGAGAATAGGAGGAGGAGGGGGTCAGGCATGAAACAGTCAAGGTCTAAACAGCAGCTTCTTCTTCTTCTTCTTCTTCTTCTTCTTCTTCTTCTTCTTCTTCTTCTTCTTCTTCTTCTTCTTCTTCGTTTTTCAAGACAGGGTTTCTCTGTGTAGCTTTGCGCCTTTCCTGGAACTCGCTCTGTAGACCAGGCTGGCCTCACAAAGATCCACCTGCCTCTGCCTCCTGAGTGCTGGGATTAAAGGCATGTGCCACCACCGCCCGGCATCCAAACAGCTTCTTATACTGTGGTTTGCTGTTTTCCCAAGGCTCAGGGGAACTTTGAGGAAGAGGGAGTGTCCAGAGGAATGTAAGCACGGGAAGGAGGGGAGGAGTACTGTGCTCAGGACAGGGCCTGTCTGTAGCACACACGAACTCACCGTAGCTCCAGTTACCTGTACAAGACTTGCCCAAGGTCAAGCCAGAAGCAAATCCCAACATGGTGTGGGGGAGGGGTGACTGAGGCCCCTTTCCTAGCTGTGGAGCTATTGGCAGTTGATGGTGGCTTAGTCTCATGGTGTTGACAATCTGGATTTTAGATCTACAGATGTTTTGTGCAGGAAGAAGATAGGCCTCACTGGTACCCATAAATGGAGAACTAACTCATTGAGGATCACAGTCCAATTACCTTCCTATGTCATTTCCAGATGACCCACCTAGTCAGGCTAGGGTCACACGCCAGGGTTCTAGTTATCAGAGCCTTAGGTCCTGGCTGTGTGGTATGGAGACATGGGCATCATGTTGCCTTTCTACTTTCTTACAACAATGGAAGCGATCGGCGATGATAGACTAGGGAGCTGTCACCCATGAGAAAAATGATAGCGGTTAATGTCATTGCTCTCATTTCCATTTTTGCACACTTTGAAATGTCAAAGTGACTTGCCCAAGGACAAGCAACTACAGGACCAGGTAGTATTCCTGGGCCTTTGGGTCTTGGTGACTCTTTGCAAAGATGGGGTATTGCTTCATGCATTCCCGAGAAGCTGCCTGCTCCCCCTTGAGGCAGAAGTCTGTGAAGTCAGAGGGAAGAGCCTGGCCACCATCTTGCCCTGCATTGCTATCAGGGGTGTGTGCTGTTTTGGAGGCTTGGGTCCTGGGCTTTCTCTTCTCTGGATTAAGCACCCAGGCACTGTTGCTGAAATCCTCCTCAGTTCCAAGAGTCTGTGGCCTTAAGATTTAAGACCACTCCAATAGCACTCATCCTCTCTAACCCGATGACCCACTCCCCTAATCCACTGAACCTTGGGAAAGTCGCATGGGGCTGGGTGAGGATGAGAGGCGCAGGGAGCAGCTGGTCCTTTCATGTGGGGGGAACGTGAAAGCTTTTGTAGGAGCCTTAACTGTGGTGTCCTTGGCTGATGTGGGCTTGGATGTAATAACACCTTGCGCTTCTGCAGCTTCTTGCTTGTGAGGAGCTGAAAGAGCTTCCCAGACATTATCTCACCAGTGGTTCCCACCATCTTCTTGGGAGAATGGTGGGGGACAGCCTCCTCATCCCCTGGTCCATCCCACACCAAATGGATTAAGTGGTTTTCCCACAATCACATCCTGGCTGAGTCAGGTCCAGGATCCCGGAGGCCCGACTCCTGGCCTCCCATCTCGCTCCTGGCCTCGTGTTACTTTCAGGATCGATTAGCTGCCTCCCGAGGCCGAGATTTACTGTCGCTGTTATAACGACTTGAGAGATTTGCTGGGGAGCCCAGGGAAAGGAAACTCCTTCCTTTAAGGCTCATGATATTGCTGATGGATAAATTGATTAGAGAGAAAAATTTGAGCATAGAGTGACTCTGCTAAAGAGGAATCTGGCGGTGAGTCAAGAGACGTGTATAGATACTGGGATGAACTGTGTGGGACGGTGGGAGCCTGGTACAGCCAGCCATCTTAGCCAATGGAGCTTATGGTGGGCTGGGTGAGTGCTATGCCTCACCGGTGAAGCATCCCGGACTTCAGCTGGACCCTCTTGTCCACTCCTTGCTTATTTCCTAAAGAGTAAATCAACATGGAAGCTGAGAGAAAGGACTGGACTTGAAGTAAGGAAACGTGGCTTTAATTCAAACTTTATGTATTTTTGGTCCCATATACTATTAGGAAATTATTTAATTTCTTTGTTCTTCAATTTCCCCCATTCATGAAATTGGATAATACTTGCTTCATCAGTTTGCTATGCAGAACAAAGAAGGGGCCACTGAGGGTCATGTTTTTTTTTACAACTATTTGGGTGACTTAACCATGGTGTTTCTGGGATTCTAACTTTACTGCAGATTTTGAGAGAACTAATTTTATATTAAAATCAACAAACAGATTTAGTACAAAGCAGTATGCTAAAACGGAATACTTAAGAAAGAAAGACAAACTGTTTAAAAAGAAACTTCATCTTATCTCAGGGTTGAGGTCATCACTGGTTCTTTATCTCCAAATCCTACTGAATAGAATTCCATGTTTCTTTACCATCAGATACCGTCAGGCGTCTGGGCGAGACTTGTGAGGTGTGTTTGCTGGACAGTCCATTCCTTTGGTTTTTCAGAGTTGTATCTTTTATCAGTTTTGGCCACTGAAATGATATTAGGTCACATTCTTCCAGTGATGTTTTTACACTTTTTTTTTCTCCTGAAAACATATCCTTAGCTATTATCACATGCCAATATAATAAATGGTTGTATGGAAAACAATTCCGCCTTCACTGGACACCCACTCCTGAAGAGCTTGTCTTTTGGGCCCCTTAGTGCCTCTTACATAAGGAAGCAGATGACAAAACTACCTGGAACTTTCAGCCCAGTGAGAGGCTGTTTCCTTTGAAGAACAGCACTGGGACTTTTGATCTTGTGATCACAGCCAGGCAATTCTTCACCTTCCCGGTTTGGAATGGCAGTCAGGAACCTCCACACTACTTCATTTTTATATTTAGTGTCATTGAAAGAAACAGCCCTCACCTCATGGGAAATAATGGCTTCTTCTAATGTGAGCGGTCGTGGCTATGTGTCATAGGTCTCCCCAAGTACAATATTCCAACATGGAAGCAGTTTTGTGGCGTTTTATAGTAACAGAACAAAGAAGGTCATCAATCAAGGCAGTTTTAAAATACATTTGTGAGTATGACAGAGAGGAGGTTACAGGAAGATGAGGGAATCTCTCCTATTGGCCTCTGATGCTATCTGATGGTGGTCTTAGCCTTTGGGTTGGTGGAAGTTGGTGATATGAGAAATTAATAGATTCTAAAAGGTTTTCTATCTATTAGTCACAGGGTGTTAGTTCTGACTCAGAGGTGGGGAAGGAATGGGTATTTGGGGGCTAAAGCTAGTCCAAGATAAGGTAATTAGGCTCTGGACCTACAACATTCCAAGCTCTCCACACAACTGTAGTTTTAATCAGGGCATCAGTCTTTGCAGAGGCAGTTTCTTTCCAGGAATTCTCATCATGTAATGATAAGAATACGTGAGGTTCCTGGGATAACCATTCCCTTTCTTTCATAAAATGATGTGTGTGTGTGTGTGTGTGTGTGTGTGTGTGTGTGTGTGTGTGTGTGTTCCCTTTCAAAATCATTTTTTTTATATGTGTGGGTATTTTCTCTTTATGTGTGTGTGTGCACCATATGCATACAATGTCAGAGGAGGCCAGAAGAGGGAACTAGACCTCTTGGAACTGGAGTTACAGAGGGTTGTTAGTTGCCCTGTGGATACTGGGAATGGAACCAGGGTATTGTGGAATATTAGTTGAAGATGTGTTTGTGCTGTGGAATAGTTTGTTTAATGATGCAAAGATGTGTTGCGTTCTTTTATGTTTCATTTGTTTAACTGTGAAACTGTGTTACTGTGCCTATCTAAAACACCTGGTGGTCTAATAAAGAGCTGAACGGCCAATAGCTTGGCTGGAGAGGGATGGGTGGGGCTGGCAGGCCGAAAGAATCAATAGGAGGAGAAATCTGAAAAGAGAAGAGCTGGGAATGAGAAAAGGAGAAGGAGAGGAGGACATCAGGGGCCACCCACCCAGCCACACAGCCAGCCACAGAGTAAGAAGTAAAGAAAGGAAGATAGAATAGAGAAAGATAGAAGCCCAGAGGCAAAAGGTAGATGGGATAATTTAAGTTAAGAAAAACTGGCTAGAAATAAGCCACACTAAGGCCAGGCATTTATAAGTCTCCATGTATTTATTTGGGAGCCGGGTGGTGTGCCCCCAAAAAGCAAAGAGGGAAAAAAAAACTCTACACTCTGGCCAAGCAGCAAGTGCTCTTGACCACTGAGCTGCCCCTCCAGCCCCCAGGTCTCCTTATCTAGACCTCTAGTGCTTTAACCGTAATTCTCTATTAGGATTTCCACTTGGATTAGTTTAGTGTCTCTCTTTTGAGATAGATAGGGCACCAATTACAAGGAAACCAGTTCAGCTATAGCTTTATTTGTAAGCAAACACAGGATCTACTGAGACTTGTAATTAAAGTATAAAATTAGATTATTCCAGAGGTGAGGCCCAGAGGCAAGCTGAAGAAGGATCCCGAGTTTGCCTCAAGATTTTTTTTTTAAGATTTATTTATTCATGTATTTTATATATGTGAGTGCTCTGTCTTCATGCACACCAAAGGAGGGAATCAGATCCCATTAAAGATCATTGTGAGCCACCATGTGGTTGCTGGGAATCAAACTCAGGTCCTCTGGAAGAGCAGTCAAGTGCTCTTAACTGCTGAGTCATCTCTCTGATCCTGCCTCAAGACTGGTAAGCAACCCAATTTGACAGTTTCTGCTTAGGAAGAACCTCCTATCCTCCCCCTCCCCCCCATCCTCAACAAGAATCCTTCCAAGTGTACTGTTCTACTACTTCCATCCCTCACCCAGTATCCTCAGGCCAGATAAGAGTGCATGTGGGGGCCCTGTCAATTGCCATCTGAAGCTGGATCCCACTGGGGGTCTGGCACTGATGTGGGCCCCTCACAAAGATATGTTCCTGAAGAGTGGAGCTGGGATGTAAAATATTGTGTTAGTCAGCTCTCTCCCCTGGAGACAAAATATCCAGAACAATCAACCATATGGAGGAAAGTCTTATTTTGACTCAGGGCTTCAGGCTTGCGGTCACTTGGCCCTGAAGCCCTGGTGCTTGGCAAGGCAGAATCTCATCATGGTGGAAGCCCGTGGTAGAGCAAAGCTCTGGCTATCCTACCAGAAATGGAAGAGAGGAGGAGAGGGGAGGGACAGAGAGGAGAGGGGAGGGGAGGGGAGAGGAGGAAAGGAGAGGAGAGGAGAGGAGAGGAGAGGAGAGGAGAGGAGAGGAGAGGAGAGGAGAGGAGAGGAGAGGAGAGGAGTGTGGGGCTGGGGTTAGAGTCCCATTGTATTTGTAGAGAAAATGCCCTTAAGGACCTTTCTTCTTTGAGTCCCCCTCCAATATCTGCAACTTCCTAATAATGCCACCTTGGGGACCAAGCTTTTAATGCATGGCCTTTAAGGGTCATAACAAATGGCACTCACTTCCTTCATCCCTGGACCACCCTTTAGCGCTAAGTGGAGTAAGCTGTGCAGGTGTTGCTCCTGGAGTTGTTAAGGGTCAAGGTCTGGGCCTCCATGGCCCTAATAAACCAGGCTCAGCCACCTGTCCTTCATAAGCCAATGGAACAAACAAGCAGCCGTGAAGCACAGAAAGGAGATGTTTCTGTGAGTCCCAGAGCTGTGATCTGTTCTAGGTATGGGGATCTGGGGAGAGATGAGCTGTGGCCTGGAAGAAGACTTGGGACCATTGTGTGGGGCCACTTCAGGGCCCCAGGCACCAGAGATTCAAGATGTGCATATTCATGTCGTTTTGTGCACTTCTCACCTGGCAGGAAAGGCCAGCATGGCAGGAAAGGCCAGCATTTGGACCCCGAGGCATGGAGCCTGCAATAGGAATGGCAGCTGTCTTGATTCTGAGCTGCTGTCTTGTGGCTCTTATGCACAGAGACTCACTCAGTGACCTATTCAGTCCTGAGACCCCGAAGTGTAGGAGCTGGATGATCGTGGTGACCACCCATCCAACTCCTCATTTTAAAGATGGGACTACCGAGCTCTACTGAAGGAATGAACCTCTCAAGTCCCTTAAATTGTACATTAGCTATCCATATAAGACCCTCTCCTCCCAGCACAGGTTTAGAGCATGGAAAACAGGAAGATTTATGATTTATGTGCTGGTGATAGTGTGCATTGAATACCTCTGCAATAAGAAACTCCTCGAGGTCTTGACACAGAATGGGAGAAATAAACAAGGAGTAGGAAGAGAACATAACCGAGTCAGACTGTTAGGAAAAGTACCCCCTCCCCCCAGCCCCGGGTATATTGTACTCACTCCAATCTGCTATTGCAGAGCAGAGATAAAAATTAATAGCTTTGTTTCCTGTGATCTCTTTATCAGCCAGAGTGCAGGACTATGGCTCTCAGTTACTTTAATGGAAAAACTGAAGTTGTATTATCAGATGATAAGGCTTTGTCAGGTGGTATTTTACTCTCTTATCTTCCTTGTTCAAGGTGAGGTGCTGGAGTCCTGATGGATGAGCTGGCCTACTGTGACTGCGGAGCCTTGATCTCGCTCTGCCTTTCAAGATAACTGTGGCAGGTGAGAGAGGCCTCCAGGCCAGCTGATTCTGATCACAGGCCAAAGCAGCGGCCTTGATGGCTGGGGTCCTTGTCATGGGACAGGGGACTTGGGGAGATTTGCAACCTCAATTACATGGCCCAGAGTCACTTCATGACTCCTCCTGGAGAGTTTATTCAGCAGGCATTAGCAGGTGATCTCAGATGTTCCTTGTGCTATGTTTGATAACGATGAGTCATGCCAGTCCCTGCTACCCTTGGGAAGCTCGCAGCCCAGAGGGCAGCAGGCTTGATCACAAGGGAGGGAGGCTTAGTCATATCCTCGTCCTCTGGGCTTCCAGAGCACTTTGTACCTAGCTGCACCTCAGCTGTTGTTGTTGGGTGTGAGCAGTTACTTTTCTGCAAGACTGTGTTTTTCCTATTTGGATGCATGCTCATCAGAAAAGGATGAAGGTTTAGATGTGGTCTCATGTCCACTGTTAGATGAAATATAACCAATATGCACGAACTATTAGTATGTAAGACAGTTAATGAGCCTATTTGTTACTTAATGACTTGGGTGTGTTTCCTCTATAGCATCCCCTCCAATCAGTCCTTTGCTGAATGTCAGGTATGAGTCATGAAACAGGACAAACCTTATGCCTCAGGCCCCTAATCATTCACAAAATGGCCCTGGCATCTCCTCATTCACTGGTGCTAGTGGTGGATGGGGGCTGACTATGGGCCAAAAGAATGTGGCCACCAGTGAGATAGCATAGGTTCTGGTTGCTCCAGCTCTCCACTCAGATTGGGATTTGGGGACAGGTTGTTCCCTATCTAAAAGTCTCAGTTACTTTCCTGGGAATTTTTTTTTTCATCATAAAGTTCTGTCTGACATGCTTCAAAAGGCTGGTGAGGTAGTATTATGAAAATGGATGTAGAGGACTTCCAGGTGAGACAGTAGACTAGACACTGCCTCTGTGTGACCTGGTGAGGAAGGAAATCAAAACATGAGAAAATACACTGTATTTGAAGAGGAAAAAGAGGAAGTGATTGAGAAATGTTCAAAAGTAGTGACAGGATACCTTATGAGTGCAGAGCCAAAGACACATTGCATGAAGGGTAAGCCTTGCCAGACAGAGGGGGCCAGGAGGCATGCTCTGCATCAGCTTTCCCGTCTTCTGGCCTGTGGTCATTGGTGATGCCAATGACCATTAATTGATTTTAAGTCTATACCTTTATTTCTTGCCATTTGATACCAATGCCATTCTAACAGTTTGCTTTCTCCTCACTGACTGGTACTGGAGAGTGAGCCCTCAAGAGCAGATTACTCAATAAGAAGGTCCTCAAATCAAAGTAGATGAGATAGCCAACAGATGCAAAGATCACAGCTCAGAAACACAAGATATGAAATGACAAGGGATGGGATTCCTCCAAAAGATCACAACCCTTTAACTATTGAATTAGAGCACACTAAAAGAGGTCAAATACTGCGTGAAGACGTCAAAAGTTTACTAGTAAAAATTATGAATAACCTTAAGGAGGATACAAACAAGCAAATGAATTCAAGCCAGGACCTGATGTGAAAATCAGCAACATAGAACAGAAGTTGTCAAAAGGAATGAGAAGATAAGCAATATAGGTGAAAAGGTGAGCAATATGGAAGAAAAAATCAAGAAGGAAACTGAGAAACTGAGGTTTTTGAAAAATAGAAATTTTGGAAATGAAAAAACTCAATTGAGTAAATGAAGGGGGAAAAAAAAAACACAGTGGAAATCACCAATAACGTCATCTAGGCAAAAGAAAGAGTATTCCAGATGGAGAACAAGATTGAGGAAATGCTTCACTCAAACATCAAGTGAAAAAAAAAAAAAGGGCATGACCACAACATTCAAGAACTCTGGGATAGTCTCAAGAGACTGGATCTAAGAATCCAGAGGCTGGAAAAAGAAACTGAGACAAACACTAAAAGAGTAGGGAAACTATTTCATGAAATTGTGGCAAAAATATCCCTGAACCTAGAGGAATGGATGTCCAAACACAATAGACACCATGAGGTCTTCTCTGGAACATTCTAAGATGTGAAGAATACAAAGCAAATAATTTTTAAAAGCTGTGCAGGAAAAATGCCAACTCACCTACAAAGACAGACACATCAGAATAATATCATCTCTCTCACAAACAACTCTAAAAGCCAGGAAAACATAGACCAATATATTTTAAGTCTTGAAAGTAAATCACTGCTAACCAAGATTGCCAAATCCAGCAAAGCTATTCTTTAAAATTGGCCGAGAAATAAGGGCATTTTAAGACAAGCACAAACTGGTGCAGGTCATGACAACCAAACTTGACGGCAGAAGATTCATAAGGGGATGCTAAGCGCAAAAGGGAGAGAAAACCGTCAATGTTGGTGATGGGAACAAAGGAAAGGATACATCCTGTGGGAGGGAGGGATGAACAAAGGGGAGAGATATCTGAACAGTAAATGAGAAACCCCCTCGTGCTAACGGGGAGGAAGGAAAGAAGAAACAAAAATCTAGCCGCAAGAAAAAACAACCAACAGAGTCACAGGGATTAGTAAACATCTCTCACTAAAATCTCAAGTATACACATCCTCAACCCACCGATAAAGAGACATAGAGTGGCTGCCTAGACATAATCGTCCATTGTCTCTAATAAAATCGCACTCATAAGTTGAGAGTCAAAGGATAGAAATCAATTTTCCAAGCAAAATGGATCTAGAAACATGCTGCCACAGCTATTGCAATCAATAAATTGGACTTCTAACCAAAACTAGTCAGAATAGATACAGAAGGCCATTACATACTGATTCTAAATATATATGCACCATATGTTGAGATACTCAATTTTATAAGAAGCCAACAGTCATAGCAGGTCCTGATTCAATAGTAGTAGTTGACTTCAATACCCCTCTCTCATCTATAAATGGGTCATTCATATGGAAGGGCAACAAAAAACTTCATCATTAAACATACTGTAGAAATAAAATAAATATTTTTTCCTTGGCAGTTCATGGACTTCCTAAAATAGACCGCACTGTAGGTTATAAAGTATGTCTCAACAAATAAAAATTAAAGTGATTTCTTGTATCTTCTAAGAACATGGTGGATTGAAAGTCAAAGGCTGGAGAGGTTGCTCAGTTAAGAGCTCTTGATCTTGCAGAGGACCCAGACCCAGCACCCACACGGCAGCAGCTCACAACTGTCTGAGACTCCAGTTCCAGGGGAATTGATGTCTTTCCTCTTCTGACTTCCAGGTCACCAGGCACACACATGGTGCACAGACATGCATACACACAAAACACGTATACACATAAAATAAAATGATCAAAAATAAACAAATAACAAAAAATAGAAGTCAATAACAAGAGAAACTACAAAATATATGGAAACTAAATGGTATATACTTCAATAAACAGTGAGCCAGTTAGATAATGAAAATGCTCCCAGAACAAGTGAAAATGAACATACAGCCTCTTGGAACCCTTAGGGCACAGGTAAGGCTGTTTTGACTCTGAAGATTTTAGCTGTGAGTGCTTGTACTTAGAAAATACCAGAGAGATCCCCAATAAATAACCCAACTGTATTAGTCACTTCTCTGCTGCTTTGATAAAACACCATGACCAAAAGCACTTTAGAGGAGAGAAAGGCTTATTTGGCTTATGCTTCACAATGAACTATTGAAAGAAGTTGGGTTAGGAATTCAAGGCAGAAACCAGGAGGCAGGAGCCACGGAGGCAAGCTGCTTGCTGGCTCATTCATGGGCTTCCTCTCTGGCTCACCCACAGGCTTATGCTCATCTAGTTTTCTTATTTTATTTTGTTTTAATTTTATACGTAAGTGTGTGCTCTGTGTTTGTTTGTAAACATGTATGTGGGTGCCCCCAGAGGCCACAGGAGGCTGTCAGATCCTCTGGAGTTGGAATTATAGGCATTGGAAGCCACTGACATGGGTGCTGAGAACTGAACTCTGGTCTCCAGACCTTCGTCACCTTTTCTTACAGCCCAGGAGCCCTTGCCCATACAACAGTGTCCCCCACAGTGGGCTTGGCCCTCTTAAATCAATTAAAGTGATTAAAACAATCCATGACAGATATGTCCATAGACCAGCTTGATGAAAACAATTACCCAATTGGTATTCTTTTTCTGGCGATTCTAAGCCGTGTCAAGTTGACAGCTAATGCTAACAGACACTTGATGATGCAACTCATGACTTTAGAAAAACAAGAAGCTGCCACAGCCCAGGGCATCAGGTAACACATGACAATAAAGATCAGGACAGCATTCAATAGAGTACACAGAACTGGTCAAGCAAAACTAAGTCCATTGGAAAGATAAACAAGATTGGCAAACCCCTAGCCAAACTGACCAAAAACAATTCTCCAAGTGAAAACTGGAGACGACAAGGGTGCAGTAACAAAAAGCCAGGGATCATTAAGTAACACTTTGAAAATGTACGGCCTCTAAAACAGGCAAACCCATAAGAAATGGATAAATTCATAGGCACATATGAGACACCAAAATTAAATCAAGAAGACACAAGCAATGTAAACAGATCTTTAACAAGCAATGAGACTGAAGCAGTAATAATACCTCTTCCCATAAAGGAAGCCCCAGGACTGAGAGATTCACTGCTGAATTCATTTTCAGAGCTAACACCAATCCACCTCAAACAGCATCCCCGGATAGGAAGGGGAAGAGAACTAGGAACTCATTCAAAAACCAAGATTGCCCTGTTACCAAAACTGGCGAGAACAAAATGAAGAAATAAAACAGTAGACAAGTCTTTCTGATAAATACTCTCAATAAATTATTATAAATCAGAGTCAAGAGCACATTACAAAATGCTATATCATGATCCAGGTCCTTGGGGTCCAGGGGTTGTTCAGCATGTAAGTTAATATATGTAATTGAACATATAAGTAGACTTAACAGAAATCCCAGAATGATCTTAATAGATACAAAAAAAAGCCTTTGATAAAGTTCAACATTATTTCCCAATAAAAGACCAGAAGAAATCAGGAACATACATCAAAATAATAAAGACTATCTATATACAGCAAACCTATAGATGTTATACAAAGTGGAGAAAAACTGAAAATGTTTCTCCTGAAGTCAGACCAAGGAAATGGTGTCTGCTCTCATCACTCTTATTTGGTATAATGCTCAAAGTCTTAACTAGCACAATAAAACAAGAGAAAGAATTAAAAGGGATAGAAAGGAAGAAGAAGAAGAAGAAGAAAAAAAAAAAAAAAACCCTGGTGGCAGGTGACATGGTCTGACTGTTAAATGTCCCACATCACTCCACCCGACGACTCAAAACACTTTCATTAAAGTAGCTGAAAAAAAATGAACACACAGAAATCAATAGTCCTTCTCTGTAGTAATAACTACCTTGCTAATAACAAATAAAAAAAAATCTCATTCAGAGCAATTTAAAAAAAAATTACACAGAATTCCTAGGAATATACCTAACTAAGAAGGTGAAAGACTCCTTCAATGGAAGCGTTAAGACGGGAGAGAGCAATTGAATACGCTAAAGGAAGAAAAGACATCTGATGCTCATGTATTGGTGAGTCAATATTGCAAAAGTGGCTGCACCTCTAAACACAATCTACAGATTCAGCATAACCTCTATCAAAATTCCAGTTATATTCTTTTTTTTTTCCCCCAAGACAGGGTCTCTCTGTGTAACTTTGCACCTTTCCTGGAACTCACTCTGTAGCCCAGGTTGGCCTTGAATTCACAGAGATCCGCCTGGCTCTCCCAGAGTGCTGGGATTAAAGGCATGTGCCACCACCGCCCAGCTCCAGTTATATTCGTTACAGAAACAGAAAAATAATCGTACAGTTCATTGGGAAGCTGCAACTGCCCTAAAGAAAAAGAACAATGTGTAAGACATCGCAGTGCCTGAGCTCCAGCCACACTAGAGAGCTATAGTAACAAATCCAGCAGGACACCGGGAGACCAAAGCCAACATGCAGACCAATGGGACGTGGAGCTCAGAAATAAGCACACAGAGCTACGGATATCTAATTTTGAACAGAGGTGCCCAAGGCATAGATTAGAGGAAAAGAGCCTCATCAACAAGTGGTGGGAATACTGGATCTCTACCTGTGGAGAACGAGACAGAATCTTTCTCACAGCACTGAAAATGAATTCGAATGAATTAAACACATGAGTGCAGGACCTGAAACTTAAAACACATCAAGATCTCGGCATAGGGAAGGCCTACCGTGAAAAAGAACCCAAAGGCACGAGGAATAACCCCCACCCCTGGCAAATGGATTCCATTCCATTACAGAGCTTCTACAGCACGGGAAACCATTGGTGGGGTGGCTAGGTATCGCTGTAGACAGAGGTGTGCTTTCTCTCCTAGTGTAGAACATGAAAGTAAACAGGGACCTGTGAAGAGGAGAAGAGACCTCCAGTCAGGAGGAGGGGAGGGAAAAGAGACTAAAGGTATATGTGTGACATGAGAGCCAATGAGGAACTCCATGAGGGGAGACAGGGAACCAGAAATGGGAAGCACAGGTGCTGTGGGATGCTCTGTGTGTTAAATGTGTTACTCTGATTGGCTGATAAATAAACCACTGATTGGCCAGTAGCCAGGCAGGAAGTACAGGCAGGACAAGGAGAGAGGATAATTCTGGGAAGTGGAAAGCTGAGGCAGAGAGATGCTGCCAGCCACCGCAATGGAAAGTGAGATGTAAAGTACTGGTAAGCCACAAGCCACATGGCAACTTATTGACTAATAGATATGGGTTAATTTAAGATATAAGAACTAGATAACAAGAAGCCTGCTATGGCCATACAGTTTGTAAGCAATATAAGTCTTTGTGTGTTTACTTGGTTGGTCTAAGTGGCTGCGGGACTGGCAGGTGAGAGAGATTTGTCCTGACCGTGGACCAGGCAGGACTGGAGAAAACTCCAGCTGCACACAGGAAGCGAGCAAAGGTCACAGTGGAGGGGTTCAAATGAGAGGAAAGCAGAGTGATGGCCAACGTAGCAAACCGAAAGCATTAAAACATCTTATCCCTAGTTTTTTTTTTTTGTTTTGTTTTTTGTTTTTGGGTTTTTTTGGGACAGGGTTTCTCTGTGTAGTTTTGGTGCGTGTCCTGGATCTTGCTGTAGACCAGGCCTTGAACTCACAAAGATCTACTTGGCTCTGCCTCCTGAGTGCTGGGATTAAAGGCATGCGCCACCGCCACCTGGCTCCCTAGTTTTCGATAAAAGGAAATGGATGGTAATAGCAAAGTCTTCACAAAGAAGAGGAGCGTGATTAGGCTTTGGGGTGGGGTTTCTTTCCACCCCACTCAGGACCCTCCACATGCTTTGGGGAAAAGACTTCCAACACAGGTGGACTTTCTTATATGCATATTTATTTCTCTATTGGTTATGCTGCATTACGGCCCCTGGAGGAAAATTTTGGCAAGCACTTAGAACCAGATTGCCACGTTGCCACCACGAGATAGGATCCATATTTCCACCCAGGCTGAAGGAACGCATGCGCAGCCAGGGCTTTCTTGCGGGGCTTTGATGGTGCTTGCTAAGGAGACAATGCAAGTCTTCCATACCTATGTGACTTAGCACAAGAAGTCAAATTCCCTTAACATCCAGGGCCACTTAAAAGACAGCACTGCAGAACTACAATTCTGGAATCCCCACCCCCACCTCCCCCCACCCCCACCCCGGGCCACCGCAAGGGGGTGGGGGCTGGGGACTGGAATGGAGACTTTGCTTTACTTGACTGTCAGTCGGTTCTGCGGAGACCGGGGCCCGGGCGTGACTTTGCAGGGCTGGTCTGAAGACGACGCGTCGCTGACCTCTTCAGGTTTCCAGGTACCCATCTATCAAACCCCGGAGTACCTGCCAGCTTTGCCAGTTTGCGATTCTGTGATACCTGTTTTTGTGATTTCTGGCTGCCGTGAGATGACTCTACAGGTGGGGAGCCCTTGTCTGATCATGCCCCTCTCACGCCTGTGGACAGCCAGAGGCCCATCTCCAAGGGAGGGCTCCAGGTGTCCATTGGCAGTGGCCAGGGAGCCAGTAACAGCTGTTCTTCTCTTCCATCCGGAGCCTGGGTTGGCATCCACCTGGCATCCCGTTGAGCTTAAGCTGCTCACCACTAGACCACGAGGCCCATCTATGACTCAGTTCTTCAAGGCTCAACTCCAGTGAGCCTTTTTCTATGTGAGGCCTTCTAAGAATGCCTTCTGGAAGTTTCTCTTTCTTGAACATTCATGGCATCATTTCGTACTTTCCAAGGACTCTTAATACTTTCTACATGCCTCTTTAATTAACCAGGCTTGCTTCTTGGTTGCCTATAGTCTGTGAAGACAGTGGGACAAGCAGAAATATCTTGCTTCTTATAGGTCCTGGGAATTTTTTTTCTTTCATGACAAGCTCTCAATAATCAGCTATCTGAAGAGTTTGAGGTTTAGGTTTGATTATTCTCATGGTTGGTTACTTATGTCCAACTAAGGCTCATTGGTGTACAGATGTGTATTTAGTCAGTAATGTCTGAAGTGGGGCCATTGAATAGAATTATTTTGGCTGTGAAAGACAATAGTCCAACTAAAATTGCCTGGAAGAGAAGAAAAGATGTTGGTGGACTTTTCTTATCTGCCCACCAGTTCCCAAATAACTGACACAGAGACTTAAAATTAATTATAAATGCTCAGTCAATAGCTCGGGCTTATTACTAACTAGCTCTTACAACTTAAATTTACCCATATTTCTTATCTAAGTTCTACATGTGACTCATGGCTCATTACCTCATTTTGTGCATGTCCTGCTTCCTCTGCATCTGGCTGGAGACTCCCCTGACTCCTCCCTCCTCCTCCTCCTCCCCAGTGTCCTTAGTTTGGTTGCCCCATCTATAATTCCTGCCTGGCTACTGGCCAGTCAGCTTTTTATTAAACTAATTTGAGTGACAAACCTTTACATTGTACAAAAGGATTATTCCACAGCAAAAAGAAAGGAAAAGAAAGAAAAGAAAAGAAGAAAAGATACTTCTGGAGATAGAGCTGGCTTCACCTGACATTCTACTCTGGACTGGTATTGGTCTCTGCCCTCCAGTTCTCATTTTTTGCTCCCCTGTAGGTTACTGCTGGGACATACCCCTTGTCTTAGTCACTGATCTATTGCTGGGAATAGATAGACACCATGTCCAATGCAGTTCTTATGGAAGAAATCTGTTAATTGGGGCTGGCTTACAGTTTCACAGGCTTAGTGCATTATCACCATGGTGGGAAACAGAGCAACATGCAGGCAGGCTCTGGAGCAGTAGCTGTGAGCTACATCCTGATCTGTAGCCTGACACAGAGAGAGAGAGACAGACAGAGACAGAGACAGAGACACAGAGAAAGACAGAGACAGACAGACAGACAGACAGACAGACAGACACACACACACAGAGAGAGAGAGAGAGAGAGAGAGAGAGAGAGAGAGAGAGAGAGAGAGAGAGAGAGAGAGAGAGAGAGAGAGAGAGAGACTAGGATTGGGCCTGGTATGGTCTTTTGAAAATATCAAAATCTACCCCCAGTGACACACTTCTTCCTCCAACAAGGCCACACCTCTTAATCCTTCAAATCCTACGAGAGTTCCACTCCCCGGTGACTAAGCATTCAAGTCACAAACCTTTGGGGGCTCTTCTTACACAAACCACTAGGGTGTGAGTACCTCATGGTGGCAATCTGGCTGGCAACAACTCTAGTGGAAATGAAGGGCCATTTCTTCTCTAAATTTTCAAGAGTGTAAGACTTATCTCAGACATCATCTGCTGTCAGTTTTTACAGATAAAAGGGAACTAGAGACTTATGGCGAAATGGTTTCCTAAAGGAAAGGTGGGCACTGCCACCCAAAGGGGGGTTGATCTCAAGGCAAGACCAGTGGGGCATGACGACACCGCTTTCTGTGTTTCCAAATGCCTAACGGAAATGTCTCAGATGATAGGCCATGTTGACAATAAAGGTTGAAAACACCATGCAATGGGCCGCATTGACAGTAAAGGTCTACTACAAATCTGCTATACAATGGGCTGTACTGGTGGTCAAGGTCTAGAAGCTAAAGAACGGGCCACATTTCTTTGTCTTCTCTGCAATAATATCAACCCCATTTGGGAGCATTGAATATCATCTCTTGCTGACCATAACCTTTTCAAGAAAAGACATTAACTTCTCGTAGATCCCATTGAACAGTGCTGGCTCATTATAACTCAACTTCTCCTGGAAGCAAATATCACATCATATCACCAGAGTTTCACCAGAAACTAGAGGGCTAGTGCATATTCTAGTCAATGAGAGCCAAAGAAACCTGATTGGGCTCAGTCAGCTGCTAGCAGCTCTCGGCCAGTAAGGATGCCAGTGAACTTGGAGAACTGTCTTGGACAGTTTGTGGGTTTTCCTCTGTAGACAGATATTTTGTGCCTTAGCTGATAGCTTTACCTTGTTACCTCACGAAGGATGTAGAAATAAAAGACATATTTGAAGGAGATGAAGAAAAAAGTGTACTAACTGTTGGATCTTAAAATACAAGGCTCGAGAAACCTTCAGAGAAGCAATCCAGGGGTTCCAGAGAGATGGTCAGGGGTTAAGAGTGTGGACTGCTCTTCCAGAGGACCGGGTTCAACTCCCCACGCCCACATGGCAGCTCACAACCATTTGTACCTCCAGTCCCAGGGGATCTGACACCTTCTTCTGACTTCCATGGAAGAGGAATGTGCATGTGGTATGGAGACATAAATGCAGGCAAAACATCCATCCATCCATCCATCCATCCATCCATCCATCCATCCATCCATCCATCCATCCAGATAGATAGATAGATAGATAGATAAACAGGTAAATTAGTCCAGAGTCAACATGTAAAAGCTAGGGATTTATGGAAGTCTTCAACCTTGGAAAGGGCCAGGTGAGAACACCTGTATCCAGCAGGGAATGATGGGCAATTATAGATAGGGAAAGTTATTGCCAGGACAAGTTTTAGTTTGGGGGCATTGAAAAGAACCAGAAGATTTATGTCTTAGAGGAATCAGAGCTTTATGAATATGATCAAGCTATCACAGTTTTAAGGATTTGCAAATGTTAAAGAAAAAAATTATATTTGCTGTACGGATTCATTAAAACACCCAACTAAAGGAAAGGAACCCCTCTTCTGCATTTTGTCCCCATCTTTAAAAGGTCACTCTCTTTCCAGGGTTTATTTCTTCTGAGCATTTCAACTTGATTAACTTGGAGCATCATCCTGTGGGGTGAGCTAGAGGAAGTAGGTGTGATGCTTTCCAGATATAAGAAGGAAATGTTTTAATAGAGTCAGTCCACTTCCCGGACATTCCTGCTTGGGACAGGAAGTGGATTGCAGAGGTCCTGCTTAAGGACATGTGATTGTGTATGGGCTTGGTGTAGACGACAGTAAGTCACAGAACACTGTGGGTGGTGTGCAGGATGGGGGAACCAGCTGGGAGCCCTCAGCCGCCACACACTTCACATTGTGTTCTGCATAAATGAACTATCTTTGAGTCAAATGTTTCTGGAAGCACATGGCCTATTTGAACTACCAAGGCAACTGGAGGCAAGGGACAGCCAATTCCCAAGTCATGAAAGCTCTGTTGCCTGAATCAGGGCTGAAGCTCAGAGAGGATCCTGGACCAGTGTCTTCTATTCACCTGTGGAGAAACCAACAAGGAGAAAGAGCAGGTGAAGGCTGGCAGGGTCTGAGAGCTTTATTCCACGTCTAGTGTGTCAGGATGAACTGGGCATGCAAAAGTTCTGGAGTGCTGGTTCATGGGTGTTCTCCCATACTTAGGAAATTCAATACTCCAGAAGCGGCTCTAGAAAAGATCCCTCAGGCATCTTCTAGACACTCCAAGTGTGAGGACCATTGGTCAAAGCTGTTTCGCAGTGGACTCTGAAAAAGAAGTCCTGACTATTTCAACTCTGTTCTTGGACACAAGTGGGAGCATAATACAGCAGAGACAGAGCAAGGAAAAAGGGAACTATAAGGAGCCATATTTTGTTTCTAATACTTGCTACAATTTGAGGGGTCCTTTGTATCTTCTCAGACTGAGTATAAATATAGGGAAGTGTTGGATGATACTTTGTTTGTGTTCTGACAAATAAAGCTTGCCTGGAGATCAGAGGGCGGAGCTAGCCACTAGTTAACCATAGAAGCCAGGTGGTGGTGACACACATCTTTAATCCCAGCACTTGGGAGAAGGAAGCAGGAAGATCAGGAGTTCAATGCTACCCTGGGTTACATGAGATTGAATCAGTCTAAAAGAGAAACAGAGCCAGGCAGTGGTGGCTCACTCTTTAATCCCAGCACTTGGGATCTCATGCCTTTGATCCCAGCACTCGGGTGGCACATGCCTTTGATCCCAGTGTTAGGGAGGTGGAGACAAATTATAAGGTGGGCAGAGACAGGATCTGCTGGCCCATTCAGTCTGGGGATTCATAGAGACAGGATCACCTATGCAGTCAGTCTGAGATTCTGTAGAGGTGAGAAGTCTGTGGTGGCTGGCTGCTTTGCTTCTCTGATCTTTCAGCTTTCACCCTCAATATCTGACTCCAGGTTTTTATGATTAAGACTAATTTAGGATTGAGCTACAGGAAAGGAGCCAAAGATTTCCGCTGGCCATCAAGCACCATCATTTTTCCATGTACCTGCTTTGAAATGCTGAAGTTGCTCTTGAAGCCCCAGGTGTTGACTTGGCAATCGATAAAGCACCCCCCCTCCCCCCCCGCAAATCCGCCTCATTGTCTTTTGAGTTAATGCTCTCCTGCAGTCAACAAGATTCATGTCACCACTCACAGACTGGTGGAATTCCTTGTATGGTTTTTAAAAACAGATTTGAAGTTACCAAAAATGATAAATCATCTTACCCATAGATAGAAAATGAGAATGATTCATTGTCTGGCTTGTTTAAAATGACATAGTACTTTACAGATAGTTCAAATGACATTTCCCTCTTGTTATAAGTAGGCATGGGTTTTCATTGTTCTTCATGCAATGACTCCTTTTAGTGTTTTGAGCCGATTCCTTTGGGATACTGAGGAACCTCCATGTTACTGTAGCTCACTTGATAAAACTATTCTTTCCAACTACACACAGTCTTTAATAAATTACCAAATTACATATGAGCCTAAACAAAAAAAAAATATAATGAGTTTTAGCAATTAGCTTATGTAGTTTTTTTTTTTTTTTTTTTTTTTTTTTTGGCGGGGGGAACTACCACCCAACTTCCAAATAAATACATGGAGACTTATTCTTATTTATGAATGCCGGCCTTAGCTTGGCTTGCTTCTAGCCAGCTTTTCTAACTTAAATTATTACGTTTCTCTTTAACTATGGTTTGCCTCTGGGCTTTTTTTTTTTTTTTTAAACCTTTCTTTATTCTATATGTCTTTCTTTCCTTCTTACTCTGTGGCTGGACTGGGTGGGTGGCCCCTGGCATCCTCCTCCCTTTCTCCTTTTCTCACTCCTCTTTTTTCTTCTCCTGAGCCTAGATTTCTCCCCCTATTTATTCTCTCTGCCTGGCAGTCCTGCCTATCCCTCTCTTACCTAGCTATTGGAGGTTCAGCTCTTTATTAGATCAATCAGGTGTTTTAGGCAGACAAAGTAACACAGCTTTACAGAGTTAAACAAATGAAACATAAAAGAATGCAACACATCTTTGCATCATGGAACAAATACTCCACAGCATAAATAAATGTAGCACATCTTCAGCTAGTATTCCACAACAAGTTTACATG